>NC_053393.1:38029587-38629587 GCF_905171765.1 Bufo bufo | reverse complement strand
TGAAGCTCTAAGCTTTAATCAAAGCAAAAGTTGGCTACTTTGAAGAACCTAGAATATGACATATTTTCAGCTGTTTCACACTTGTTTGTTATGTATATAATTCCACATGTGTTAATTCATAGTTTTGATGCCTTTAGTGTGAATCTACAATTTTCCTAGTCATGAAAATAAAGAAAACTCTTTGAATGAGAAGGTGTGTCCAAACTTTTGGTCTGTACTGTATATATTTGCAACATGTAGTTAAACTACAACTAATATTTCTGGACTATAGGCACAGCATATGGGGCAAGTACCCTGGTGCCTTCATTCTCTTGGGGGTAACAGGTTCACCATGTTTTTGATGGCTGTTTACTGATTCTGTCCAAGCCATAATCCAGCCCTCAATCCCACCCATGCACTAATAGGCAAAAAAAACATACTAATAGTCAGTTTGAAATGGAAAAGGATAGAAATCCATGTAACCAGTTAGATTAAAAGATTGATGAGTGCAGCAGGAGAATAGTGTTCTGATCTTGAGTTGAAAAGTGACCTGTTCAGTGATGTGATCAGGCACTGTTATGTAAAGAGGTTGGAGTTTATCGCCTCTTACCAATGTGACTGTATGCATATATAGCTGTGTTCTCTGTTCTCTGGTACAGTTTCGAAACTCATCCATTTTCCACACTGATAATAAATGGACTAAACCTGCCATTGTTTCTGGACATCATTGGGACAGCAGCACTGAATTCAGTCCAATTTTGGGTTTCCCCATGCCGGCTTTGCACTCCAGACCCTTTCTTCATCTGGATGAGGCAGCAGCTGCCCACCCATAACTTCTGAACCTTTGGGATGTTGTTCCCCTCAGCACAACTAGATAAGGTGAGTGGTATCACCTCATACCTGTCCACCCATGATATTGCTTATGTGTGCTTTTTGTGTATTTTTCACTAGACACTAATTGAAGACTTGAAACAGATTTGTGGGCCTACTCCAAAGGTATTTGAAAAGTGGGGTTACCTTAAAAAATAACTTTTATTAGTCAATGGTTAAAATAGTAGGCCCAATAATTTTATTAGAGACTACATGCATTAGTAGTCATACACCACCAAATGAAAAAGGTAGAGAGGAGAAGCAGGTGTGAAAGGTAAACACTTGCTAGGAGGGTGAGTTTACGAAACATAGGGATACAGATAAAGAGGGAGAGAGATGCTGGGTCTCTTCCCCTAGTAAATCCCTTGGTTCTAACTCAAGATGATGCCCTCACTATATGTCCCTTAGTGTCCCTTGCAGGCAATGACAGTGACTGCCCAGCTTCGTCAGAAATTCAAAGGTGTCACACATCCAAGGACATACAAATCATATAGTACCAAGCAAAAGCATAGTCCCTACTCCAAAGGTTTTAATATACGTCGAGTAGGGACTATGCTCACTCACATTGGGTGAAGAGACACAAGAGTGGAGCACCAAGGGTTCAGGCAAAATCGTAGTCAGAGACAGGCCAAGGTCATGGCAGGCCGAATTCATGCAGTCCAAAATCAGTCCAAGGGTCAGATCAGGCAGTTTAGGGTCAGTAAGGAGATTATGCAGAGGTCGGGTCACAAAGCGAAGGGTCAACTCTGGAGACAGAATTAGGTTCACAGGAGAGTGCAGCCTTTGCAGGAAACTTGACAAATAGAACCTACTGCTCAGGCATCCTTCCA
Organism: Bufo bufo; assembly: GCF_905171765.1. Lineage (NCBI taxonomy): Eukaryota > Metazoa > Chordata > Amphibia > Anura > Bufonidae > Bufo > Bufo bufo. The sequence continues at coordinate 38,627,908 of NC_053393.1, read as the reverse complement.
CAGGGGAAGATGCCTTAAATACCCTAAGTTGACCAGCCATAGGCTGCGGAAGATTAAGGTACACACACTGGTCTCTTAACAGACAGAGCAAGGACATGTACTGAACCCATGGTATAAGGGTAAAGCAAGCGTAAGGCAGTTTTTAGCCTGCACGGAGTGGATAGTGCAGTGCTGCCCCAGTGGCTGGGAACATTGTGGCAGAAAGCCGCATACTAGGAGCCCCACAACACCCAGAAGAGCAAATTAGCATCCCTTGAGGAATAAAGTGGTGGGTATGGACCACCAGAATAACAGTTGGAAAGTTATATAAAGAGCTACTTTTCTGGAAGTGAGGCGGTATGAGGTTAAGGCCATCTGACATGCAGTGGTTCCAAGTGCTGTGTAGAAAAGAGAAGATAGTGACCAGATTCATGTAATGCAAGTCACATCCTGTGAGTGAGCGGTGAGACCTTATATAATTGTTGTAACCCCACAATTCGATCACATATAGCATGGTAAACCATTATCGCCCTTCCTGAGTTAGTTGATGACACCAATAACATTTTCCCTGGACTACATTCTGAAGGAAGAGGTTGTGTTGATCAGTAGGAAGCCATTATTTTGGTCTGCGTTACAAAGATGGCAATACATCTGCAAAGAAATTTCACAATTTAAAGGTAATGGTCACCTTTGCAGTAATTTTTTAAATTGTATATTTGTTGCCTAAATGCAGAAAGGAGCAACTCTCTAACTAGTCTTCATTTAAAATTTTCTACCATTTTTCTTCTGCAGAATGTGTGTAAATCCTTCACCTAGTTGCTGGTGCTGCTGAATCTGCTCTCCCCTCTCTTTTCTACACTGTTCGAGAGGTTGTACAAGACAGCAGGATCCTGGACAAACAGATCAACAAGGTAATATCATGTCTTAAACTAGGAGCAGGTTGCAACCAGAATATCGGGGGGAACGGGGGTACCTGAAATTGAATTTATTCAAGGCAGCCACTAGCATAAGTATAAATAATTGTTTCCATGTCAAAAGTGCTCATATCGCCTTTAAAGGGGTAGTCCCTCTTTGTCCACTGTGCCGCCTCAGGATAACATGGTGCGCGCCGAGAGCGGCGGGTGCCATGTTCTATCATGGTAGAGCGATATAGACGAAATCTCTATCATTGGCCAAATTTATATAGTTTATATCACATATCGTCTATATCGCCCACTCCTAGTTGGAATTCATTCTGTCATTCATCTTGTAACTCCTCCTCTTCTGTGAGCTCACATCCTGTGTCCTGCAGTCATTTCCTGTTTGTCAGACATGCATCACAGAGCTTGAGAGAGGATTTTCCTTTGACCTCTTTCATGATTTCTCAAGGTACATCCAATTAATTATCTAAAGGCATATCCATTGCAACTCTCTCAATGGAATTTTACATGTAACTGGTGTAGCTAGGGTAATCATTATAGCGGGTTCACTAACTTCCATAGCTTGTACAAGAGATTGCCAATCACACTCATCAGAGACTTCTCTCACATGCATCGGTGGCTGAATACTTTTTATTAGCTAGTCCTCCTGATGATAAAGTCACACTCAGTAGATGGAAACCCATAAATTAACCATTGAAAACAATTGCCCAAATGTGGTTTTGCAAGGGCTGCTGGGTGGTAGGTTGGAGATCACTGCACTAAGACCTAATTCTGTATTTCTTGCATCTTTGCAGAGTTGACAGAGCTCAGTCATTCTGTAAGTTCAACCGTTTCATGCACTGGTCAGAGATGCTGTCTCTGATGAGTATGTGAGTAACTGTATGAAACTATTTTACTCTGATACAGTGTATCAGGAAGTGAGAAATTACACCTGACTGTTCTGAAAAGATTCCAATAGTTTCTGTGTAATTGTAATATAGAAAACAAGAAAGTAGATCAAAAAATAAAAAAAATTCCAAAAGTAGACACAAGGTTGATAATGTAAAATGGGTTTTTCATCAAAATACCTTAATATGACCTTAAAGCGAAAATCCCCAAATCAATATCTTCTGTCCCTATTCAGATGTTCCTTTATGTAGCACTCCAACATCGTGACCACCAATTAATCAGGTCCGTGAGGATGGTTACCCAAATTTCCACTAGCTTTGAATGAAATGAGGATAGTAATCACTGTATCTAGTGAGCAGGGCGATGAGAGATCCGGGTGCTGTTCCTTCTAAACAGGTAAAAAAAAAAAAAAAACAATGGCAGTTAATTAGTCTTAATTAGCTAGGTTAGATTTATGGTAAATACTTGGGTTCTAGGGCAGAGAAGGCTTTAATGTCTTCAACCTTGGTGATCTAAATAGGGTGACCACGTGTCCCGGTTTGCCCGGGATCGTCCCGTAATTTACGTTTTTGTCCCGTGTCCCGGGAGCCTTCAAACCGGGACAATAGAGAGTCCCGGAATCAACTGCCTGCCAGTCAGTGGCGTCGCCAGGGGGGGGCCAGAGGGGGCCACGGCCCCCCCTACATCATGCTGTGCCCCCCCAACTAAAATGCCCCCCCAAGTGAGCCGCCGCCGCCGCCGGGCACAGGGAGATGAGCGCTTCCATTGCGCTCATCTCCTTAGTAATCTGCCTGTGCCAGCGGAGGTGCAGGGGAGGGAGAGGCGTGTCCCTTCCCCTTCCTCTGATAGGCTGCAGGCACTAGGCCGGCGAAGGCGGGGCGATGACGTCATCGCACCGCCCGAGCCTTACAGCGCGGGACACAGGAAGAGTCTGCATCGCATCGCTGACACTGAGGTAAGTATAAGTGGTTTTTTTTGTTGCTTTTTTTTTTTTACAATAGTGTTACTGGCATTGGGGGGGCTTATTACAATGGGGGGGCTTATTACAATGGGGGGGCTTAATACTGGCACATGATGGGGGGGCTTAATACTGGCACATGATGATGGGGGGCTTAATACTGGCACATGATGATGGGGGGACTTAATACTGGCACATGATGGGGGGCTTAATACTGGCAAGTGATGGGGGGGCTTAATACTGGCACGTAATGGGGGGCTTATTACAAGCACGTTATTGAGGGCACTTATTACTGGCACATTATTGGTGGGCACTATAGGGGCATCTACTGAGGCCACAAAGAAGGGGTGTTTTATATGGGGGGCTCTGTACAGTAGCATTTTATACTGGGACACATTATGGTGGGTACTATGGAGAAGGGGAGACAGGAGTACTATGGAGTCATCTACGGGGGGCACTAAGAAGGGGTATTTTATACTTGCAAATTATGGGGGACACTGAGGGCATCTACTGGGGCACGATATATGGGGCATTTTATACTGGTACATTATGGGGGGCACTAGCAGGAAGGGGGGAGAGGAGCACTATGGAGCCATTTACTGGGGCACTATATAGGGGTATTTTATACTGGCACATTATGGGGGACATTAGCTCAACTGGGGGCATTACAAGGGGGTATGTTTTGCACATTATAAAGAGAATTCTTTCTACTGGGGGGCATTATGGTGGGCTTTATTACTCCCCCATGGTATGACCCCCTAGTAGCAGCACCAGCCTCTCCCTGCTCTGCTATCCGTCTGCCCCTTCTCCAAATCCTTATTATGAAATCTTTCTCATTAGGATAAAACACAACATCAGCTCCGCCGAGCCCCCGGCCAAAGTGTTGAAGTGGCGTCCGAGATCCCCAAGGGCCAAGCCAAGTAACTGTAAGTGTTCATGTGAAATATGCTTTTTTTATATATGTACACTCCTGTGAGAGGCGGGGAGGGAGATCTGTGGATGACACTGTTATAGGGAGGGAGATCTGTGGATGACACTGTTATAGGGAGGGAGATCTGTGGATGACACTGTTATAGGGAGGGAGATCTGTGGATGACACTGTTATGGAGGGGGAAATGGGGATGACACTGTCATGGGGTGGATCTGGGGATGACACATATAGCATAAGATGCTATATACGGTATGTGGCATCCACAGATCCCCCCCATAGCAGTGTCATCCACAGATCCCCCTCTCTATAAAAGGGGATTAAGAGATGTCTAACACATTAAAGGGTTTCTATCACTTCGTTTCACCTATTTAGCTTTCAGACACTAGCGATCCGCTAGTGTCTGCTTTATCTAACCATCCTAATATAAGAGCTTATTGTCCTGCCGTTTAGCTAAAAAAATAACTTATATAGATATGCAAATGAGCCTCTAGGTGCTATGGGGGCGTGATTAGCACCTAGAGGCTCCGTCTACCTTAACAAACTGCCGCCGCCCAGCGCGTCCCTCCAGCCCGCCCATCTCCTCCGGAATGCGATGCTCCTCGTATTCGGCGCATGCGCAGTGAATATCTGATCGCTTCCCTGCTCAGACATCTCCACTGCGCCTGCGCCGATGACGTCATAGTGCTCCGAGGAACAGGCGCAGTGGAGATGTCTGAGCAGGGAAGCGATCAGACATTCACTGCGCATGCGCAGAACAGAGACGCGCACGGAGAGGATCGCTTCAGCTGGAGATGGGCGGGCTGGAGGGACGCGCTGGGCGGCGGCAGTTTGTTAAGGTAGACGGAGCCTCTAGGTGCTAATGACGCCCCCATAGCACCTAGAGGCTCATTTGCATATCTATATAAGTTATTTTTTTAGCTAAACGGCAGGACAATAAGCTCTTATATTAGGATGGTTAGATAAAGCAGACACTAGCGGATCGCTAGTGTCTGAAAGCTAAATAGGTGAAACGAAGTGATAGAAACCCTTTAAAAATATGACCTGTTTTAGGTAGCCAGTGATTGTGTGCAGGGCACAATCACAAATTACTGAACAATGCACAGGCAGTTATGTTTATAGCAATCTCAAGCATAACTTCGATGCAATGAACTTGCCAGCGTAAGTACAAAGTACGCCGCTGTCACTAAGTGACTTAATTTTTTTTTAAAAGTATCAAAAATCATATTTTTTGGGGAGTGGACATGGGTGCGGGGGGGCCGGGGCGGGTGTCCCTGAATGGCAGTTTGGAAATGTGGTCACCCTAGTGATCTATGGTATTAAACTGGCAATGTCTGCATCGCTGGTGGTCTAGGGCAGATAAAGGGGTTATCATCAGCATCACTGGTGGTCTAGAGAATAGAAAAGTTACAAACACTATCTTGGTGGTCTATGGCAGTGAAAGGATTAATGTCACTAACCTTAGCGGTCTAAGGTACAGAATGTGGTTAATGTTTGCATCCCTGGTAGCCTAGGGCAAAGAAGGGATAGGTGTTAGTATTCTTGCTGGTGCAGGGCAGAAAAGTGTTTAAGTCAAAATCCCTGGTGGTCTAAGGCAGAGATAGTTATTTGTCAAATTCCTGGGGATCCATGTTCAGCAAGCCCCAAAGGAGCCAGAGGATGAGAGTAGTAGGGGCTCTGGCTATCAATCTATCACAGTGCCTTCTCTCAGACTGTTGGTCCCTAGTGCCAGGGTAGGGAAAGGAGGGGTGATATGTAGCCTTAGTACTTGATGTGCAGAGGGTTACTCACCTCTCCAGACACGGGTGTTTGTGACTGTAATTGGTGGATACACTGATGGCTCAGCATCCCGTTCTCTCCATGCACTGATCATAAAAATGAGGAGAGACAAGGCTGTGCAACTGTAACTGTACATCTCCACACTTCTCTCCGTGATTGCACAGAGTGTTTCCTGAACGCTCTGCCTTATCTCTAAGGGTAGGTTCACATTTCTTCTATATTCTATATTTATTTACCAAAGGATCTGCAGCATAAACCCATGCTGACATATCTCATGTGGTTGTGGTGCAGATGTGCCAACCAAACCCGCTCAAAGCTTAGCCCTATTTGGTGGAGCTTGTTTGCACTGAGCAAATTTGTGGATTTTCTGTGCAGAATCTACAAGGAGAATGAGCATGTTCATTCTTCTTGCAGATTTTTTTTTTTAAAGCGCAGTCAAGAATCCACATTTTTAGTGCATGTTCACATTTCTAAGCGTGTTAAATACCTCCTTCATTTGCATTGGATGTGGAGCGTTAATGGATTTTGTACGTATTGCGTGTGAACAGAGCCTAAAGGGAGGTTTCATACATCCACAAATCATTGTTCTAACAGCCTTCTGGCTTGTCCTGGTAATCTTTAGCAAACTGCTTTCTTCTTGCAATCCTGTCATGCATACCATTGCTGTTCAATGTCTTCCTGATGGTAGACTCATGAACATTAACAATAGCTAATGAAAAAAAAAAGACTTTAGTTGCTTATGGGTTACCTTGGGTTCCTCTTCGACCTCGCTGACTATTGCAAGCATTGCTCTTGGCGTCATCTTTGTTGGTTGAACACTCCTGGGGAGGGTAATAATGGTCTTGAATTTCCGTCATTTGTACACAATGTGTTTGACTGTGCATTGGTGGAGTCCAAACCCTTTAGAAATGGTTTTGTAACCTTTTTCAACCTGATGAGCATCAACGTCTCCACTTCTGAGGTCCTCAGAAATCTCCTTTGTTCATGCCATGATTGACTTCCACAGATCATACTTCGTATACTACACTAATATTATACTTTTATGCTACAGTATATCTTAAAGAGGTTCTCTACATTATAGTTGCCCGTAATGTAGGTAATAAAGCTGTACATAAAACAACACCTATCTGAATACACCACAGCACACTTATGGTATCTCAAGCATCAGATTTCATGAATGTGCAATGTTGATGTCTCTGCTTGTTCTCTACACCTGAAATCTCCATAATGGATTTGGTCCACAGAATATTTAACTTATGTACTGCAAAAGGTAAGAAACCCTTTGTTTTCAAAAATTAGTAGAAGGCGCCCATGTATACTCTCCAAATTTTTTTAGTAGGGTTCCTGCAAATTGCCTTAATTTTTGCTGTACAAGCCAAACACATTGAAGTCACATTTCACCTGTGCAGCAAAACAGAGCAAGTCACCTACTGCCAGGTGTCCATACACCTGAAAAGGTTATCTCCATCCGAGCCATTCATAGCTGAGATCAGAACATTCATATTGTATGATGACCAGAGGTGAATGGTTGCAGAAAGGGCAGAGTGGACCACGCTAATGCTGTCCCTGTAACTTCGGCCATCTCTCTTGCCATAGATATGAGCAAATTACATGGATAGCAGCTAGATGGGTTGGGAGTGAATCAATAAGGTCCTGGTAGGTTGTCACAGGTATCTGGAGCCTGTGGTCTTCCAGAAATGGTTGCAGAGTGTTTGTTCTCTGATGTTTCTCACCTGACACGCCAACGTCCATCCGTTCCATGAAACAGAAAACATGACTCATCGGAGAAGGCAACCCTTTACCAATCAGTGGAGGTCCAATATCGATACTGCTGTGAAAATTAAAGCTTTTTCAGCCAATGCAACTTGGTTAGCAAAGATGCAGTGACCATCCATCTGCTTTGGAGCCCTATACGCAGTAGAGCTCACTGATCTGTTGCTTTAGACATGCGTCTGGTAGCCCCTGGTTCATTTTGGCAGTGAGCTGCTCCACTGTAGAGTGTCATTTCGTCCTTGTGCGCCTTCATAGACGATGTTCACCTCTGACATCAATGGCACATGCTCCTCCGCAGTTTTCGCATAGCTTATTTACAATGGTGCCATTTGTCCACTCACCATACACTACCAGCACAGCAGCACAAGAGCAATTCACACTGTGCAGTGTCAGAAATACCGCCACCGTTGGCCCTGAAAGCCAATAATCATTCATTTTTACAACTCGGATAAATCTCCCCTTTTATCCATCACAGCATCAAGGAATATGCGTGCAGACAGCCTATTGCACACCTTATATACCCACCGAGCCAGCTCAGCACTAGTGACTTCATTCATGAGCAAGGTGCTGCCAATGCCAAAAGTAGGAAGCGGTCATAATAATTTGACTCAACTGTGTGTGTGTATGTATTGTGGTAAGGTGCAGGGTACCGTATTGGATGGCAGATACCTGTCACCGAGGTTCCTGGCCTCTATTGCTACTATGCAAAGCCAACTCACTAGCTTAGTTCTCTTTGAGGTGTTAGCTTGCACTGTGATTTATGCCATTGTTTGCCCTTATACTGTTTTATACTGTTGACTTTGCATATATGTAATATATCTTGCCCATTTGCACTGTTATTGCACTGTATTTGTGCTGAATTGTGGAAAGGGTTAATACCCAGCCAGCTCCCGCTAAGAGACATTGGGAATTTCCAGCCAGTGCACTGAGAAGTTAGTAATTTTACACTGCTGTCATAAGTAACTATGTAGAGCTAAGTTTTGGAGGGGAAGGCAAGACACAGAGAATTTTTGACAGTCTGGTTTAGTTCTGTCAGACTGGTGTTTATGTCTGAAAACTGCTTAGTCATTCCCACTGACTTGTATTGAGGCACAATACAAGTCTATGTCAGCCTTGAAATGCACATTTTTTTCTGTTCAGGCTGTGTTTCTCCTACTAGAGGGCTCTAGATCAGTTAGAAACAGTAGAGCAGTCAGAGCCCCTAGTTGCCTGCAGATAGCACTAGTATTTGGTAGGAAGGAATTTGTCAGACTGTACGAGTAACCAGATGAAGATATTGAGATGGTGATACTCTGCCACAGACCCTGGGTCACCAGCCTTTTGACCAGAGATTTAGATAGAAGAATGAGCTGCACACCCTAGACCACAAGCCCTTTGGCAAGGGTACCAGTCTTCTAAGAAAGAGATGGACAGCTACCTCAGGTCTTTCCTCATCATAGAACCTTCTGCTTCCAGAGGGGAGACTGGAGAAGCTAGCTCAGTGCCTTGCCTGTAGGGGACTCAGAGTAGCATTGGGGCAATCTCAAACTCAGCTACTGCAACATTGGTCTGTAATCAACTGAAGTTTTATAAGAAATTTAGCAATATTCTTTAAATGATCAATTGGAGTTCAGTACATAACAATATATGGCAACTGTAATGCAGAATAAAAATTTAGTGATATAGCTTTAAATACTGCTGCAGCACTCAATGGAAGTGACTGGTGGCCTGACTGAGTTACACAGTGACACACTACACTGTCTCTAGGTAAAACCTATCTTTCTGTCTGTTAATTAAATCTAATTGTCCCACTAAACTCTCCCTGACCTTAAACTTCTGTAGCTGTATTCTATGTATAAAGATACAATTTATTTTTTTCTCTTTCCATCAGATATTCTATCACAGCGATATACAATATAACCACTGTAAGAAGTAACAAGGAGCCGTCATTGACGGAAGATACGCGTCACCGAGGTTCCTGGCCTCGGTGAGGTAAGAACCGGATTTTTCCCTGAAGTGTCAGTTCTGTAGTGCAGGCTGACACTTTAGCTGTTAGTATGGCTGTAAAGCCGATCCGGGACGATTCTTATTGGGAGCAGCCAAAGAGCAGGGTGGGTGGCTGTTCCCCACGGTTCCAGGCCGGGTTTTTTGTTTTGGATAAAAACCCAGCCAGCGGCTCACCTGGGCGGATTATCCTCCATCTGTCAGTGGAGCTCTGTCAGTCTCGGTGTTGGAGCCTGAGCGTTTGGGCTGGGACTAGGCCTGCTATATTGTTTGGGGAAACAGCACGTGGACTAATGCTTCATCCAAGGACTTATGTGCTGCAGCCTGGTGTGAACCAACACCAGACTCAAGGTGACTGTTTTTCCTTGAAACTGTTTTTTTGGTCACTTTACGTCTGTGTGAATAAAACACTGCACTGTTTAAGTTAAAGACGTTATAATTGCCTCTGTACTGCGTCGGGAAGCCTGTCTACCAGAGCGAATCCCCACACCACAGAAAACACATGATTCCCTGGTGGGGATCTTATATAGCAGTGGTGGCGAACCTATGGCACGGGTGCCAGAGGCGGCACTCAGAGCCCTCTCAGTGGGCACCGACACCCTGGAAAAAGTCTATGGTCTACCAATATGCCTTAGACTTTTGCTGACCCTGGCTTGTCTTCTGACCACTCTGTGTCTTGTTTGGTACCATGTTGTCCATCTAGTTCTGATCTCGGCTTGTCTTCTGACCACTCTCTGTCTCTCGTTTGGTACTACATAGCTTGCCTGGTTCTGACCCATTTATGTACAACTCTGTTATGGTGTTTGTCTGTCTTTGCTGTTTGTCCGTCTCTGCACTTAAATAACATAGGGACCGTGGACCAGTTGTGGTCTAGCTATCCAGGGCTTGTACTGCACTGTAGGTCTTGAAAGTGGGCTGGGTTCTAGCCTTAGCGCTCATTGTCCTTGTCTGTCCTTACCTACAGTCATAACAAAAGCATATTTAATTTGATTAGTTTAGAATAGATTTGCTCATCTCTACATAATGTCACAACTGGTATGATTCACTGCACCCTCGGGTAACTACTACCTTTCTGCAAGATTTGCAAAAATCTATGATTTAACCACCAGTAACAACATGTAACAACATCACCTAATGAAGCAGATCAGACCTTTCCCTGGTATAGACTTCTCTGAACTACAGGACAGGATCTGTTCCAGTTCTACGATCCAAATATTCTGTGCAGCCCATGGTGTCATGAAAATAAATTTAGACTCCTCTGCCTGCACAGGGTCATTGAAGGATGGGATCTTTCAGGAATGTCTTCTTGTTCTGTATTTACAGGGTATGGTCTAAGGTCTGTTCAGGGGGTCTGGTCAGGAATCTGTATATAGGGGTATTGTCTGGGGTCTGTATTTGTTCATGGCCTCTAGCAGGAATCTGTATATGGGGCGTCTGTGGTCTATATTTGCTAGGGGGGTCTGGACAGGATTAGTGTTGATCGAGCACCAAAGTGCTCGGGTGCTCTGGTGCTCGAGTAGAACACATTGGGATGCTCGGGTGCTCTACAGAGCACCAGAGCACAATGGAATTCAATGGGAGAACCAGAGCATTAAACCAGGCACCCCCTGCTCTGAAGAGGGGAGGGTGTCTGGTTCACAGAGAAAAGTCAGGAATTGATGGAAACACCACTGAAATGGTTCGGGAACAGCATGGGGAGGATGTCTGGATGCATCTTGGACTCCCAGGTCGCTGCTGGGAACTATGTTGTGCGAGTAGTACGCCACTTTTACAGACTGACAATAATACGCACAAAACCGAAGATAAAATCGATTTTAGAGGAAAAATTGTTAGGAAACATTCTTTCCTGTACATAAAATGTATCTGCCCACTCACGCTACCATGGCCACTTGACACTCCTCACCCGTAAGGGAATCGCTGCTAGGTTCCCAAACACAGTCTGCTGCTTGGACTGGTGAAATCTAAACACACGTATATAAAAGGAGTCTGGTTTTTGAAACAACCAGAGTGGGAACCTGCGCTGGTTACGGTGTAGTCAAGGGTTTAGAGACACAAATAAAAAGTTGTATGGATTGGTACCTTTATAGGAGAGCGATCTATGAGTGGAAGATCCTCCTTGTTATTGCAGGGAAGCTGGTGTCCGGATGGCTTCTGGTTCAACCTTCTAGCGTGAGTGATGCTCCGGCCGGCAGCAAATCACTCGTGCGAGGGAACCACCAGTTTGAAGTCCGGGAATTTTGGCATGTGACGTCACCGCACTCTGTATGGATGCCTTCACTGACTTCTTGTCCTTGCACTGTCCCTTGAAGGAGGGCATCATACACACCCTTGAAAAATTATGATTGATGGCCTGCTGGTGACCCTTTAAAACATTAGGTGCGAGGGCCTGCTGCTGAGCTGACCATCTAAAACATTAGGGATGAGGACCTGCTGCTGATCTGACCATCTAAAACATTATGGGCGAGGGCCTGCTGGTGACCCTCTAAAACATTGGGTTGACGGCCTGCTGCTGAGCTGACCCTCTAAAACATTAGGAGCGAGGGCAGCCTAATAAGCATGTTGATATGATGGAGGAGGAGGACGAGAAAAGGAAGATTGAACCATATTCCCTTTTTTGTGGTGAAAGGGGTGCATGGGAATACAGTGTATTCAATACACCATAAAAGCCACATTTAGAGTGCCTTTATGTTCAGCCGCTTTCCTCTGGTGGAGTAGAGAAGTCAGGGGCAATCCAGGCCTTGTTCATTTTGATAAGAGTCAACCTGTCAGCATTTTCAGTTGACAGGCGGATGCGCTTATCAGTTATTATGCCCCCAGCAGCACTAAATACCCACTCTGACAAAACACTGGCGGCAGGTCAGACCAGCACCTCCAAGGCGTAGAGCACCAATTCGTGCCACGTGTCCAGCTTGGACACCCTATAGTAAGGCACAGAGGGATCATTGGGGACGCTGACACGGTCTGCTACGTACTCCTTTACCATCTTCCAAAACTTTTCCCTCCTTGTGACACTAGGCCGTGCATCAGGGTGAGGGTACTCGCAGGGTGTCATCAAACTGTCCCAGGTCTTGGAGATTATTCCCCTGCCTCTGTTGGAACTGCTGTGTGTTCCCCTTGTCTCCCCTCCTCGGTTGCCCAAGGAACTACGTACTCTGCTGCCAGCGTTGTCAGCTGGAGTTTTTCAGGAGCAATTTTTCCACAAGGACCTTTTGGTATTGCACCATTTTGCTAGTCTTCTCCACCACAGGAATGAGAGATGAGAAGTTCTCTTTGTAGCGGGGGTCGAGAAGGGTGAACAACCAGTAATCGGTGTTGCCAAAATGCGTATACTTCGAGGGTCACGGGAAAGGCAGCATAACATAAAGTCAGCCATGTGTGCCAGAGTCCTAACAGACAAGACTTCGCTGTCCTCATCAGGAGGATGACTCTCAATCTCCTCATCCTCTTCCTCCTCTTCGGCCCATCCACACTGAACAGATGGAATAAACCTGCTATGGGTACTACCCTCTGTAGCAGAGGCAACCATCTCCTGCTCCTCCTTCTCATCATTATCACCCAATTTGCGCTGAGAAGACGAACTGAGGGTGGTCTGGCTATCACCCTGTGTACTGTCTTCCCCCATTTCCACCTCTTCCACATGCAAAGTGTCCACCTTCATTGTGAGCAGCGAGCGTTTAAGTGGAATGGTTATGCTGATAATAGCGACATCGCCACTCACCATCTGTGTTGATTGCTCAAAGTTGCGTAAAACCTCCCAGAGGTCAGACATCCATGCCCATTCGTCACTTGTGAAGAGCGGAAGCTGACTGGAAAGGCGACTACCATGTTGCAGCTGGTATTCCACTACTGTCCTCTGCTGCTCACAAAGCCTGGCCATGTGGAACGTGGTGTTCCAGCGCGTGCTCACATCGCACAACAGTCAGTGAGATGGCAATTAAAAGCGCTGCTGCAGTGTTGCCAGACTGGCGGCAGCTGTAGATGACTTTTGGAAATGGGCACACAGGCGGCGCACTTTCACCAGTAGCTCAGGCAAATTGGGATCGTTTTTGAGAAACCGCTGAACCATTAAGTTGAACACGTGGGCAAGGCATGGTATGTGTGTGAGCTTGCCGAGTAGTGTTGAGTGAGCACCAAAGTGCTCTTGTGCTCTGGCCGAACACATCGGTATGCTTGTGTGTTCTTGTCATAAGACTCAGTCTAATATTATTGTAATAAAACTGTGAAACCAATAGATGGTGCTATTGAGCTATGAACAGCGCCCTCTATTGGTTTCATAGTCTTCTGACCAGAATATTAGTCTTGTCATAAGACTGTGAAACCAATAGAGGGCACTGTTCATAACTCAATAACGCCATCTAATGGTTTTCATAGTCTTATGAAAGCTAAAAAACAAGGCAGATTCTGCTCATTTGCATGTCTTTCCCATATGCCCATGTTTATGCAAATGAGTTTTTACATGACAAAACTGTATAGAAAGGTTATTGAATATTATGTTCGGACAATCAGAAAACTTTTTGTCGCCCTAATAATATTGATCTAGGTGTGCAGGTCCACCCAAAGCATCCAACAGATGCAAAATAACTTTGAGGTTTACTGGTTCGCAGTCAGATAAGAGCTGGTTTGGAATATCTCATAGTGCATAAGGCTGCCATTGTAAGGTATGCTGGCTGTTGTCTGTCTCATGGATAGATTGATCACATACCTGGCTTTTGGCATATAGCCTTTGTGTGGTTGTCTATTGTATGTTGTACATAATATGAGTCTAAGATGCATCCAGCTACCCTCTTAATGCTATTGCCAAACCATTTTGATGGGGTTTCTATCAATTTCTAATCTTTTTTTATGAACCAGACACCCTCTTCTCTTCCTGGGGTTCTCCCATTGACTTCCATTGTATCAATTTGTATTCGAGCACCCTAATTATTCGGCCGAGCACTCGGATCTACCGAGCATAGCGATGCTCGAGCCGAACAGGTATTCGGCTGAGCTCCAAAGCCGCCAAGTTACAGCCATTATCAGACACAAATATGCCTGGCCGCTCTGCGGCGGTGTGCTATTTGTCACCTAAGCAAATTAGTTTCAGCTCGGCCTGTTGCCGCTTCCCCACTGCAGTGCTACACTGCTTCCAGCTACTGACTGATGTCTGACTGGTGCTGCAAGATAAGAATACAGAGGTGGAAGTGGAGGAGGAGGTGGAGAGGGAGAAGGGGTAGGTTGTGGCCGAAATCGTGATGGAAGTAGCGCCCGCAATTCTTGTCGTCCGTAGCACCTGTGCCATCCCAAGGGTATGACTCGCTCCCGGCCTCCACAACGTTCACCCAGTGTGCCGTCAGGGAAATGTAGCGTCCCTGGACAAAAGCACTTGTCCATATATCAGTCGTTAAGTGGACCTTCCCAATAACTGGGTTGGTGAGGGCACGGGTGATGTTACGGGACACATGCTGGTGTAAGGCGGGGACGGCACACCGGGAAAAATAGTGGCAGCTGGGGACTGAGTAACGAGGAATGGCCGCCGCCATCAGGCTGCGGAAAGCTTCAGTGTCCACAAGCCTAAATGGCAACATTTCCAGGGCCAACACTTTGGAAATGTGCGCATTCAGTGCTATGGCCTGTGGGTGGGTGGCTGGGTATTTGCGCTTTCATTCAAAGGCCTGGGGTATGAACATCTGTACGCTGGACTGGGACATGGAAGTGGATGTGCTAGCTGATGGTGCTTGTGAAGGTCCAGGTGCAGGGCGGGAGGCATCCGGGCCTGCGTCTTGGACAGGGGATTGGCCAGCACGTAACACAGGGGAAGAGGAGGCAGTGGTGTTACCCGTAGACACTGATTGTGGACCCAGGCGTTCGGCCCACCTGTTAGGGTGCTTTGATGCCATGTGGCGGATAATGCTGGTGGTGGTGAGGTTGCTAGTGTTCATGCCCCTGCTCATTTTGGTACGGCACAGGTTGCAAATGACAATTCTTTTATCATCCGCACTTTCTTCAAAAAAGCACCAGACTGTGGAACACCTACCACAAGGGAGATTGCCGCAAGGGGGTGCTCCCGGGAACAGTTGTGGGCCTGTTTGGTTTGGCCCACCTTCTCCCTTTTGCCACCCCACTGCCTCTTCGAGCCTATTGTGGTGGTGCGGATCTCTCCCCCTCTGTACTGCTGTCCTTGCTTGGCTTGCCACCTTCCCAGGTTGGGTCAGTTATTTCATCGTCCACCACCTCCTCTTCCACTTCTGCACTCTGGTCATCCTCCTGACTTGTTGACCTAACAACAACCTAATTTATTGACAACTGTGTCTCATCCTCATCATCTACCTCTTGAGACACTAATTGCCGTTGACTTATTGGCAACTGTGTCTTATTATCATACAGCTTGTGAAACACTAATTGCCGTTCCCCACCGTCATCTTCTTCTGACTGTGGATGCTCAAGAGTTTTGGAATCAGTGCACAAAATCTCCTCATGTCCCTCTTCAAACGGGCTTGGCGAGAGGCCCAAATCAAGGAATGGCGCTGAAAAGAGCTCCTCGGAATATCTGAGTGTGGGATAACTTGCTTGCCAAAATTCTCCATGGTGGGAGTAAGGAGGATCAGGGTGAGGAGTCTGTTGACCAGACACTTGGCAACTGAGACTGGACTTTGTGGAAGACAGGGTGGTGCTTAACTGACTGGAAGCATTATTTGCTGCAATCCAACCGACCACCTGGTCGTACTGGTGTGACTTCGAGAGTGGTGTCCTGCGCCACCCTGCAAACTGGGACATGAAGCTAGGTATCGTGGATGAGTGTGTTTCTTGTGCTCTGGCAGCATAGCCACTTCCCCGTCCCTTACTGCTCGCCTTGAGCATATTATTAATAATAATAATAATAATAATAATAAAATGTATTTATATAGCGCCACAATATTCCACAGCGCTTTACAAGTTCATAGGGTTCATATACAAAACAAAAATAGTTTATATTAAATTATATTAATATTAAATGGTATATATGCTTGCAAGTATGTCACACGTACAGTAGCGCAGGTTTTATAATTGTATACGCAAATAAATTAGACTGAATGTCACAGATATTTAGGATGCACAAACGTTATACAGGAGTTTTAGCGCAGGTAATGTCGCTGTCACCAGCGGTGACAAAATGATACTGAATGTCACAGATATTTCTGTATTTGTTCACGAGATCTGGGCATGAATCTGTATATTAGGGTGTCGGATCTGGGATCTGTATTGATTTTGGGGTGTAATGAAGAGGTCCTGTGTACCACTTGTGATTTAAACTATTTTGGGGGCATGATCATTAAAATAGGTTGAGTATTTCTACAGCACACCTTATGCTCTGCTTATATCACTTCTCAGAATTTCCAAAATACCCTAAAGAACTTATATAATTTTTTAACTAATGTTATGAAATGAATATTCAGTGCATGGTACACTGCTAATTGTAGCTTCCAGCTCCCTGTCGCTTGGAGAAAACATTTCTGACCGGGGGTCAGATTTCCTGGAACTCCCCTGGAGTCATCGTTGCCATTTTACTACCCTGCAGAGGACTGGGGCCAGCTGGACGGAGCCACTTGGCAATGAGACTGAAATTGATGTTGAATGCATGAGGTCAGCGATTATACACAGCAAGTAACTGACTGGCACAGAACAAGTCGGGAGTGTTCCACAAGAATGCCATGGATGATGGACAGGTGCTCGCAGTTTTTATTTTTTTATTTTTATTTTTTTATTCTCCACTATTCTAGATCCTGTGACGGACAGAGCTGACTTGTGTAATTCTAGAGTTGTAACTGCTTTGCTGTCTCTGTCCCACACTTCTAGTCTGAGAATGACCTCCTGTGGTTAGTAATGGTAATTTCTAACATCTATTGTGACTCCCTCCAGCAGAATACACAAGTGCTGCAAAGTATTTAAAGGGTTTCTCCATTTTAGAAAATCCCTGTCGCCTGATGAGAAGATGATCACTTGGGATCGATCAGTTGTAATCTGTGGGGGAAGTCTGGCTGCAAGCGTTCAATTTTCCAGCAGCACCACCGCAGGGGAAATAAAGCATTACAGCGTTTTTATGGAAGTCAATGAGATGTCCATGTAATGCACGGAAGTAATGGGTCCTCCAGAGTGAGAGACCCTCTTTGGCTAAGAGATGAGAGTTTCTAGTAAAGGGAAGAAAATAAATTGGTTGGTCCAGCTTGTATTCGTGGTAATCCAAAGGCTTTATTCAATATTCAATAAAATCCAGGTACAGGAATGCAGGTCTACATGTTTCGGGCACAATACAATCTTAGCCCTTACTCACTCTTGTATTGTGCCCGAAACATGTAGACCTGCATTCCTGTACCTGGATTTTATTGAATATTGAATAAAGCCTTTGGATTACCACGAATACAAGCTGGACCAACCAATTTATTTTCTTCATACTTACATTTCTCCTATTTCGGGTGAAGGAGCCGGTCCGTGCTATACCAGTGGAATCCCTGGCAGGTGAGAGCTGCTCAAACCTCTGATTTTTACATTTTCTAGTAAAGGGAGTCCGTCAAGTCCATCATACACCAGGCACAATGCCTTGTAGGGCTAGAGCAGCTCAATGTAATAATACCTTTCACTTAAAGGGGTTGTCCCACGAAAAATATTCTACAATTTTCAAACCAGCACCTGAATCTGAATACTTTTGTAATTGCATGTAATTAAAAATTTTGTATAGCTTCTGAGTTATTCAATAAAATGTATCTGTATAGCGCCACTTCATTTCTTATTTCTCTGTCCGGCTCACTGAGAAGGTCACACATGCTCAGTTTCATCCTTCAACTGCCTCCTGAGCTGTGATAGGCAGAGCATGGACACGCCCCCTGAGCTGTGATAGGCAGAGCATGGACACGTTCCCAGATCTGCAGCAGAAAAGACACTCCCCTTGAGCTGCCAGCTTGATATTACAATGTATCAGAGCAATGAATGTGGAGATCTCTGGATCCATGTGAGGTGCAGGGCTGGTTCTAGCTTTGTTAGGAAGAAACTATCATGTACTATATGATGTATGATGTTCATTTTTTCCCTTATTCATGGGATAACCCTTTTAACGATCCATTGCTTCATTATGGAGAAAAAAAATAATTTTAATCCATATGCAAATGAGCAGTTAAATTGGTTGTCTCACGTCAGTAAATGGCATTTACCATGTAGAGAAAGTGAATACAAGGCACTTACTAATGTAATGTGATTCTCCATATTGCCTCCTTTGCTGGCAGGATTCATTTTTCCATCACATTATACACTGCTTATTTCCAGGGGTTACGACCACCGCTGAAGCACAGATACCAGGTGGCCGCGATAGAAGCTGCTGCGCATGCCTCCTATGCATGCTCCCATGGTCCCGGGCACCAAAAAGGCCAAGTGATCAAGTGGTTATAGTGGTCAAGCATGTCCACTGCTGTTGCAGGGTGGTCGTAATCTCTGGAAACGAGTTGTGTATAACGTGCTGGAAAGATTAATTAAGCCAGCAAAGTAGACAATATGGACCATCAAAATACATTACACTTGCGGCAGAGGATTCCGGCAGGCAGTTCCGTCGCCGGAACTGCCTGCCGGATCCGGCAATCTGGATGCAAACGGATGCATTCTTGAGACGAATCCGGATGCGGATCAGTCTTACAAATGCATTGCAATACCGGAGTTGTCATCCGGAAAAACAGATCCGGTATTTTTTTTTTTCACAGATTTAATGGTCTGCGCATGCGCAGATGGAAAGAACAGATCCGTTTTGCCGGAACACTTGGGGCCGGATCCGGCATTAATGCATTTCAATGGAGATCCGGCATTCCGGCAAGTGTTCAGGATTTTGGGCCGGAGAGAAAACTGCAGCATGCTGCGGTATTTTCTCCGGCCAAAAAACGTAAGAGGGACTGAACTGATGCATCCTGAACGGATTGCTCTCCATTCAGAATGCATTAGGATAAAACTAATCCGTTTTTTTCCGGTATTGAGCTCCTAGGACGGAACTCTATGACGGAAAACAAAAATGCTAGTGTGAAAGTGCCCTAAGTGCCTTGTACTAACTTTGCAAAAGTGAGACAACCCCTTTAAGTGCACCTAGGGTGGAGACAAGCCACACTGTGCACCCTTGCTCCTCCTGCTTTCTCTGTCAGCCGTTCCCTCTCCTTTCTGATTGAGCGGGCCAGGTTCCTGCATAGTCACCTCGCCTGATCCTGTCAATCAAAGAGAATGAGGGTCCTGACAGACAAAGCAGAAGAACAAGGGTGCTCTGAATTGCTTGGGTCTGCCCTTGGTGCACTTAACGAATACATTTGCAAATAACACAAAATGAATTTGCCTCTGTAGTAAATTGCTTCTGACATGGGGAAGGAAGAGGACTGCAGACTGGAGATGATTTACAGGGTTGCGCCTGCATTTCCTTCTTCTTTTCATTCTATTTTTATTCCATTGAGTATGTAGAGGGGGAATATATCACATTAGAGCCATTGATAAATTACTTTTGAAGAATTATATTGTTTCCCCTGAAGGGTTCCATCACATATATTTGGTTGGGTGCTTTATAGTTTGATGTTTTTTTTTTTTTTTTTATGTTATCTTGTTTCATGGCATTTTTGAGTCGATTGTGGGAGCTTTTTATGCATTTTTATGTGTGTGTTTTTCTGGAAGCCATGTGTTTTTAAATAGGAAAGTATCTACCCCCTCTGATTTCACGCCCTCTGTAGATTACCAATGGCCATGTACAACGGCAATGCATTTTTTCCAGCAGGGCCCAAAAAAAAAAAAAACACTGGAAATTAATGGCACAAAAACTCCAGAAAATAATCCAAAAAACCCCATAGACTGAAAATGCTGTAATTAAAAAAATAAAAACCATGGACTGAAAAATTCAGCACAAGCGAAAACAGCAATAAAAAAAATTTGTACTACATTTTACAAAACATTTCAAAAAACAACAGGGAAAATGCACCTAAAAATGCCCCAAAACAAGTTTCATAGGTGAAAATCTGCTACCAGAATGTCTTTAAAGAGGACCTTTCACTTGTATAAACTATGTGAACCGAGTATGCTGCCATATAGAGCGGCGCCCGGGGATCTCACTGCACTTACTATTATCCCCGGGCGCCGCTCCGTTCTCCCGTTATGCCCTCCAGTACCTTTGCTTTTTAAGTTATAGTAGGCGGGTCTTCCCTTGTCCTGTGGGCGTCTCCTTCTCCTAGGCTGCAGCGCTGGCCAATCGCAGCGCACAGCTCACAGCCTGGGAGAAAAAAACCTCCCAGGCTGTGAGCTGTGCGCTGCGATTGGCCAGCGCTGCAGCCTAGGAGAAGGAGACGCCCACAGGACAAGGGAAGACACCGCCTACTATAACTTAAAAAGCAAAGGTACCGGAGCCTATATCGGGAGAACGGAGCGGCGCCCGGGGATAATAGTAAGTGCAGTGAGATCCCCGGGCGCCGCTCTATATGGCAGCATACTCGGTTCACATAGTTTATACAGGTGAAAGGTCCTCTTTAAGGGAACAATATATTCCTCAAGACTATTTTAAATGTTTTTGGTTTGCAGGGATGTGGGCTATGTTTGTGACATGTCACTTTTTTGATTTAACTCAAATGCTGTATTAGGGTCAGTTGTACAAAATACTTGGAAAATAGTCAATGTATCAATGAGGTGGAACCATTTCATGAAATTTAAAGGACCACTAGATCTGTGAACCAATATGATTTGTAACTAAATGATACAACCTTTCAAAAATTACCTTGGTATATAACGAACTTGCAAACACCTTGCAGTACCAAACCTAACCACATAGTGTGCTGTTAAGGAGAAACATATCCACAAGCTACAATCAGGTATAGTACAATACTCCACCTAGAGGCAGAAATCCTAAGAACAGAAATGTAAATTTTAGCAAACACAAAACGCAAACTTCTTTTTTTCATAAACGGGTGGCAATGTAGAAAAGATACCAGTTAGATGAATGTTACCTCCATCTTGGCCCCTATGCATCAGTAAAATGATCTTATTAAACAAAAATTGCAAAAGTCCAAAAATGCGGAGAGAATTAAAAAAAAAATCTCATACAACATAATAGCAGCAAAAACAGTAAAAAAAAAAGAAGTTAGAAACCTATGTTGGTCCAAGGGATACTTCTGATGCTCAATGGGAAAATAAGAATCGGCTGAAGGAGAGGAAGATACTTATTGCAATGATTTATGATATGTTTTGTTAATTTGCAGAATTCTTCCTATTTAGACGTTTAAACCTTAGGGCTTCTTTATACAGTGTTTTTTTTTGTCCATGTGGTTCCGTATGTATGTTTAGCATCCAAGCCCAAGATTAGATTCCAAAGGATGGAAAGGAAATAAAAAGAGAAGTAACAGAGGAAATAAAAAGAAGAGAGAAGAGAAAGGGCATAGAGCAGAGGATAGCAAAGCAAAGGAGAGTAGAGCGGAGACAAGGAAAATAGAAATAGGGGTCAGAAGAGGAAAGAAAAGGTGGAGAGCAAAGGACAAAAAAGGGCAGAGCAGAAGAAGACAGTCAAAGAGAAAAAAGAAGATAGTGGGGCAGAAGAAATCAAAGAAGAATAAAGGAAATGAAAAGAAAAGAAAAGAAAAGAAAAGGAGAAGAAAGGAAAAGGAACTAGATGAATGATGGAAAACAGTAGAGGGAGGATAAGGTTAGAGGAGAGGAAAAGAAAGAAGAAGACCTAGGGGCCCAGAATAGACATTTGGGTGCTCGAAGACTTGATGCTCATTGCAACAAAATGTCTTTGTGTACTGATCCCAGGCCCACAGATTGGCTGCAGATTGTGGTTAAATCTTGTTTTTTTTGCAACAAACCATAGCAAAAACTGCCCGAACTAGTGTGTGTAGTAATATGCAGGAACAGGACCATAGGACCAGATCTGTGCGGGACCATAAAGATTAAAGAGCAGCACGGAGGCAGAGGAGAATGTGAGCTGCTGGTCTGTATGCAGAGGGTTTGGTTTGGTGGTCTGTATCTATATAGGTTGTCTCCTTGAGAGTCTGTTCTCGGGTTTGGATTTGTCTGGTCTGGTGACTGTATAGTTTAGGGGTGTGGGATCTGTATTTGGGAACAGTCCAGGACTTGTGCTCTACGTATTCCACCTCTGAGTATAGGAGATGAGGGGAGAGGTAGAAAAGAGAAAAAGAAAAGAGATTAAAGGGGGAGAAGAGAGTTGAAAGGTTGAGGTGAAAACCAAATCAATAGAAAGGGGAGCAGAAGACCAGGATAAAGGAAGGAACGAAGAGGACTAGAGGGTAATTGAGCAAAGGAAGGAAAGAAATGATGGTGGACGATGGATGGAAAGTGAGGAAAAGGCAAAAAAAGAAAAGGTAAGTAGGAAATCAGATGAATGAAAAAGTAAGGAAAGGACCGGAAATGAGTAGAGGGGAGCAGATAAAAGGAATGAAGACGAGGACAGCAAATCACAAATAAGGAGAGGAAAGGGAAAGAAAAGAAAGCAGAGGAGGAGACAAGAGGAAAGGAGAGGATGAAAGGAATATCAAAGAGAAAGAAAGTAAAAGAAGAAAGTCCAGGAAAGATGAGGAAAATTAAAATTAAAAAAGAGGGAAAAATTATTGTAGAAGCAGAATGAATGAACATTGTCATGTATGCTTCATCACGGTATGTAAGGTCAAGGGGTCAATCTACCTTGGGCCACTCAACCTTTGACTCACCTTCTGCTTCAGGCTGCAAATGGAGCATAAATCACACTCTAAACACCCCAATAAAATAACAGGAAATCTAACACTTAAAAAGTCTTCAAATGACTTCACAGACGCCTCAGTCTTCACTCGCCCTCCGAATATTTTCCTTGTTTCAAACTTGTTTTATAATTTGACAACTTTGCTCAGGTTTTGGAGGCACCAAAGTTCCTTATATGTGACTGGTCAGTGAATAAGGGGGCGAGTACCGTGAATATTGAAGAATTGTCTTTACCCCCTCACTATAGTAGATGGTGAGGAGTTCAGTGTGCACCAGCAGATATCTATTTGCCAATCTTTTGAAGCTTGTACAAACCAGGCTTAGGTGCCACATCTACCATTTTGTATTGACCAAGATATTAACCCCCTCATCTCTGGTAACATAGTCCAGCACACACAAAGGTTTATTGCCTCCAGAAATGCACTTTTTGTGGCCGGTAACTTACGGTTTTGTCACCTTTTCATTACCGGCACGATGACAGAAGAAAGCAGAAGAAAGGAAAGAAGGAGAGTAGAAAAGAGAAGCAGAAGAAAGAACATGAGATGTAAGTAAAGGAAAAGAGAAAACAGAGGTAGGGGGAAACCATATTTTAAGGGCCCTTACATGATTAAGGGTGATTGTATGAAGGTTCTCTTCCCTTCACTGCCGAATGTAAATATTAGAGATGAGCGAATTTCTAAAAAGTTCGATTCGGCTGATTCGCCAAATTTTACAAAACAATTCGCTCCGTGACGAATCACTTCGTCACGAAGCGCATTTTTTAGTAAGTAGCAGGTGCAGTGACAGGGAGCTGCGATAGCGCCACGCCCGTCATTGTACCCCTCAGATGCCGCGTTCATACATGATCGCGGCATCTGAGTGTAAAAACAGTGTGAAATAAACATAAAGAAAAAATTCATCAAACTTACCGCCTCCATTTGCTCGCGATGGGCCGGCCGCCGCCATCTTGCTTGAAGATCTGGAGCAAAATCTCGCAAGGTGCAAGATTACGTCATCACGCTGGCCGGCGTGGTGACGTCATACGTCACCATGCATGAGATTTCGGCCGAGATCTTCAATCAAGATGGCTGCTGGCAGCCCGTCACAAGCAAATGGAGGAGGTAAGTATTAATTTTTTTGTTTTTTTACACTATTTCAGGTTAAATCGATTCGCTAACACGAAGCACAAGGTAATTCGGCTTCGAGGCTAATCGAATTTATCCTGAAATTCGGATCTAATTCCACTTCATGGGATTTGATTCGCTCATCTCTAGTAAATATGCTCAGTTCATTGCCATTGATCCCATATTTAAAAAGCAGTTCTCCCATGAATAATGTAAAAAAATTTAAATCAGACATCATATAGTACACGACAATCTCTTTCTAACAAAGCTAGAACCAGCCCTGTACCTCACATGGATCCAGAGATCTCCCCATTAATTTATACAATTGCTCTGCTAGATTTATTTCAAGCTGGCAGCTCAGGAGCATGTACTTTCAGCTGCAACTCCTTCCCTATCTCTTAGGGTGTGTGTCCATCTGGCTGCAGCTCTCTCCTTATTACAGCTGAGGGGGAGTGTCCTTCCTGCTGCAGCTATCTCCCTATCACTGCTCAGGGGATGCGCCCTTTCATCTGCAACTCTCTCCCTGTAACTGTCACAACAGTAGATATGGCAGGTGGCAGTTGATTGATGGAACTGAGCATGTGCGACCACCTCAATGATGTTACTGAGAGGGACAGAGAAATAAAGAACAAACAGCAGGTGGCGCTTTACACATATATATTATTGAAGAACTTTATGGCTCTAGCTTCTGATTTTGTAACGTCTGAAGTTTTGACCAAAACTTTTTGGAACTCCCGCAAGATATTTTTGCAAGAGGTCCGGCAGTATAGCATTTCTTTTCCAATGTTTCTTTAAAGATAGAAGTTTTCTTTTATTTCCGTCTACATGTGGAGGTAGAATAAGGCAACTTAATAAGAGCAATGTCTAAGGAGAAGAACATTTGAACTTCAAAGCAATAAAGCTTTGTGTAGCATATGGCCGTAGACTCAGGATCTAAAGCAGATTGTAACATTGACTTTTAACACAAAGTAACTTCAGCTGATGTTGGAGGTGATTGATGGTCGGTGCTCACACCGTGTCCTCATTTCTATGAGTCAAGTCCCGGACCTCGATATTACCAGAGTCATTTTATAAAATATCAAATGCTTGTTTAGACTTCAGTCTTGGCTCAGTGCAGGAAGAAAAATCAACATATGGAAAAACATCATAGTCACATAAAAAGCATGTACACACAGCAAATAAGTAGCTTTGAAAGATGCCAGATGTCTCCATAGACTACATCTTGATCAGTAAGCCTTTCGACCATCTGTATTTCAGACTGTGTATCTCTTGGGGTGGACTTTAGGGCTGCTTTTAGTACATCACATCTCCAGTGTAGACAAATTCATAAAGAAGAGACATAAAATGCAAAACCATAAGTGCATGAGAGTCTCCGAAATGAATATTTCAAGATATGGATTGTGTTTCCATCTTAGATCCTTGCTGTGGCCTGTCAATCATCTTATATTGCTTCTACTAGGAGGCAGCTGCTCGTATGTTCGACATTATCACAGCACAAGGAAACATGATATGATTCGGAGGCCTCAGAAGTGGCGGTGTGCTCCTCAAGGAGCTCATGTTAATAGATTGAGGCCAATATATGTAGAATAGGTGGACTGCCCAAACCAGAGGTGCTCAAACCTTTCGAATCTGAAAACCACTTTGTCAGATTGTAGAGCTCCTAAGGGCTGCAATAAAACTTAAAGAAGTACTGTATTCCCATCTGGGCCATTAATGATATGTCCAGGGTGTCCGCCATAAATGTCTGGTGGGAGTTTCAACGTTACGCTGGGTTCTCCGGACATCGTCAAGGCTTCACTACGTGTTGGTGCTCTCTGGAAGGGATGGTAAAGCGTGGTGCACCCCAATAGGAAATAAGTCCACAGAGTCAGGGTCTGTAGTAAACCAGTGTGCTTCTTTACTGGATGAACTCAAGTGCAAATTAATATAGGTGAGGCATAGGGCTGTCTTCTCCAGTCTCCTTCTTGGCAGTAGAAAATTCTGTGATGAGGAAAAGCCTGAGCTAGCTGTTCCTCTCTCTCTCTGTAGGATAACTCACTAGCCAAAGGTCTGTGGCTCAGTCATTAAGCTGGCGTCCTGGTCACAGAGTTAGTGATTCAGGATCTGTGGCAGAGTATCCCCATCTCAGCATCTTCTTCTGGTCACTCATGCAGTCTTGCAGATTCTCTCCTACTAAGCACTGGTCCCTATCTGCAGCACACTAGGGGCTTTGACTGCTCTCATCATATACAGTTTCTAGCTGAACTCGAACCTTCTAGTGGGAGGGGTGGAGTGGAGAAGCACTGCCTAAACAGAAACATTATTACAATTTCTGTCTATCATAGAGCAGTTTTTCCAGACACAAACAAGTCTTCAGGCATAAACAACAGGCATTTCTATCATAGGGCCGGCCATGTGCAGACTGGAAAACACTTATGACCATGTGAATGGACCCTAAGGCTGATAGAGACGTTACTGCAGTGAGAAGGACATTTTGACACAGCCAGGCTGGTCATATCTTAATCCTGTATCCCTAAAAAGGGAATTAGACAAGTTTTGTAAGAACCTTATGGCCAGCTTTAGATTATGCAGAGAGAGTATGAGTACTACAACCTACATCATGGCTCATATCCATACATTGCTATTTGGGAAAATCTGCACTGAGAATAATTTAGAGCTGTGTTCAGATACAGTTAAATGTACTACAGCTCCCATTCTGCACATTAGTAAAGAGACTTGTCTATTTTCTACTATCAATCTGATTACTAACTCCAGCACCATCCACCAGCCAATGCACCTACATCTTCTACCTTGCAGCTGAACCAAACCCACACGACCAACTACCATCAGATAGGAACCCCAACGTCAAGAAAGGTGCGTCCTCCTACCACTGCCCTGGACCTAGGGAGCATCAATGTGAGGATTGCCACTGAGATTTGAGTAAGCTCTTATCGCTGCGACTACCACCCCCATCCTATGCTCTGCTTCTCCTCGGCTTCAGATTCAGGCACTGGTTTGAAAAAATTTTCAATATTTTTCATGGGACAATCCCATTAGGTGATATAGTCCTAGCAGTCTCTAGACGGAGCGTCTCCTTGACGGCAATGACCATGTAACCACTCACCTAGTGCTATAACAGACACATGGCTGTATTAGTATCATTAGTATACCGCACATGTGTGCACCTTCTGTAATCAGAGGCACACAATGTAACTCTGACATAATTCTGTACAGTCTTGGAAGTTTTGTGCCCCATATGGGAAGCTACTTAAGACTGGAGCAGGAAAGGAAGGCAAAAGAGGAAATCCCACAAACTGCCTTAGGGAACGCTATTAGGTAACGGCACACACTGCCAAACAGTCCCGTTCATTCACGCCTCGTATTAGTCAATGGACTCTGGGCAGCCATCATCACAAAGGTGCATTTCCTGCAGCGGTGTTTGCAATTAGATGGAGGAGTATTGTCATTCCTCAGCCAATTCCCATTCCGGAAGTTAGAATACAGATGGTCTGAATGTGTCATTAATACCTCAAAACAGAAGCAAAATTAGGATATGTTCCATTGTTATGGACTATGGAGTCATGAATAACTTAACCCCTGCAGGACCAGGCTAATTTTGGAATATCCACCTTTTATCTGATGCCATTTTTAGGTTCCGATAGTCTGTGCTGAGTAACCTCTTAATATATCTTTATAGCGGCCAGAGCCCCGTTTTTTTTTTTGATACATATCAACAGCATAAACAGAGATTTAAATGTAACATGCTGACTACTAGTGTTGAGTGAATTAATCCGGGCAAAGTGGAATTCGATCCGAATTTCAGGGAAAATTTGATTCAACGTGAATCTGAATTTCCTTGTGCTTTGTGGTAGCGAATCGATTTTCCCTGATGGCGGTTAAAAATAGGAAAATCATACCTCATCCGTTTGTGTGTGAAGAGTCGGCCTCCGTCATCTTGATTAATGATGTTGCGCGAAATGCCGTGCGCAGTGACGTATGACGGCACCATACTGTCATCACGCGACACGCGAGATTTCGCGCTAGATCTTTAATCAACATGGCGCCGGCCGGCTCTGCGCCATCAAATGGATGATGTAACTAAGATAATTTTTTTCTAATGTTACACTGTAATATCAATGTCAGATGCCACGATCAGCTTCTGAGGGGTACAATGATGGGGGGGGGCGCAAAGAAATGCACTTCATGACAAAGTAATTAGTCACAAAGCCAATTTTTTTATAAAATTTTGTAATGCAACTGAATCAAATTTTTGAAGACTTCGCTCATCACTACTGACTGACTACCTACAGTGACCACTAGAGAGAGCTTAAACGTTTACTACGTACTGGGAGGCATTCACTAAAGCTTTTACACCACTCGTGGGGTAAAAAGGTGAAAAATTATGCTACACCTTATTTGTACCATAATTTGCTTCTTTTTGAAGTTCTCGTCACTTTTCTGACATGGCAAAGGAACCAGAGGCTATCACAGTCTGCGGGAGAATTGCATGCGGTTCCTAGGAGTAGGAGCTCAGCAGGTGCTTCTCACTCCTTGCTGTCTGGACCAGAAGTCCTCCTCCTAGCGGGACGCAGGACCTGCCCACTCTTACCAGGGAGGAACAGGGGGGGTTAGCCTTGTTCCTGAAAACAATTGCCAACCATACCTTCCTGACTGGAACACACCGCCAAAACAATAAAATACACAATACTACATAATAATATAAAACTTTGTAGATGCCCCCAGGTCAGCGAAGAAGTACACTATTTCAAAATATTTTTCATATTTTCAGTGTACTTGGAGGGATTTTTTTTTTTTAAAGGGTTTCTTTAACCCAGAGACCTCTTAATGACTCACAGACACCACTGTACTGAAGCTGTGGCTTTAAAGGGAATGCTTAGACTAGGTCTATATTGAAGTCCCATAGTACTTTCACACGATGATCTTGCTCAGATATAATAGGCAAGTAGACCTGTTGTGTTGTGTGCCTAGTTGACAGAGTAAACCACACAAAAGAAACATCACCATGTTTCTTAGAAGTTGTAGAAAACCCCAAATCGCCTAAAATACATAGCAAGCAGCGGTGTAAAACGAATAAGCCGGGATGGGGGAATTCAAAGAATTGTCTCGTTTTCTCAGTAAAACTACATTTCTACTCCTAGGGGCGCACCTAGAATGTCTGCTGCCTTAGGTGAAAATAGAAATTCTCCACCCAGCTACATCCAGTGAAGTCTTCTCTGATATAGGCGCTCTCTTTCCTTATCTTCTCCATTCGGGTCAGACCGCCATGACAAATTATTTCAGTCTCTTCTCGTCTCTGCAAGGTTTGCCATACAGGCATCGTAGGTTCCTCATTTTTTCATCATCCTGGTGGCCCAATAGTGTTACCCTGCTATCATCCCCAATACTGTGCCTGCTGTATACTATACTATACAAATACTATACTGCAGAAATAATAGTACCATACAGATAGTCCACCCCATAGTCATATTACTCCCCAAAGTCTCACCAATACTAATAATTCTCACCCAGAGTTCCCTCATTAGTAATAGTGCTCCCTATAGTGATGATACTCTCTAAGAGTGCTCAATCAGTAGTAGTGCCTTCCTTATGGTGTCCAATAATAATGTCCCCACAGAACCCCCAGCAGTAATAATACAGTTATAATGCCCCCTTGTATTTCCCTCAGTATTTAAAATACCCCCCTGCAGTGCGCACAGTATTTATAATGCCAAGATTTAGTGCCGCTAGTATTTATAATGGAACCACATAGTGCCCATACTATTTATAATGGACCTCCTAGTGCTCCCAATATTTATACTGGCCATCCTGTCATGACACCAGTATTTATAATGCACCCCAGTAGTGTCACCAGTATTTATAATACCACCAAGTAGTGCCACCACTATGTATAATAGCCCAGTAGTGTGCAAAGTATTAATAATGCCCCAGTAGTGCCCTCAGTATTTATAATGGCCCCTGTAGTGCCACCAGTATGTGTAATGCTCACAGTATTTATAATGGTTGCCCCTGTAGTGTCTACAGTATTTATAATGCCCCTCTCTGTAGTGCCCCCAGTATTTAGCATGGCCTCTCTCTGTAGTTCTACAAGTGTTCCGCATGGCCCCATTCTGTAGTACCCCCAGTATTTAGGATGGCCCTCCTCTGTAGTGCCTCCAGTATTAAGCATGGCCCCTCTCTGTAGTACCCCAGTATTTTGCATGGCCTCTCTCTGTAGTGCCCCCAGTATTAAGCATGGCCCCCACTCTGTAATGCCCCCAGTATTAAGCATGGCCCCACTCTGTAATGGTTGCCTCTGTAGTGTCTCAAGTATGTATAATGCCCCTCTCTGTAGTGCTTCCAGTATTCAGCTTGGTCACCCTCTGTAGAGCAACAAGTATTTAGCATGGCCCTCCTTTGTAGTACCCCCAGCATTTAGCATGGCCTTCCTCTCTAGTGCCTTCAGTATTAAGCATGGCCCCCACTCTGTAGTGCCCCCAGTATTTAGCCTGGCCACCACTCTGTAGTGCCCCCAGTATTTAGCCTGGCCACCACTCTGTAGTGCCCCCAGTATTTAGCCTGGCCCCCACTCTGTAGTGTCCTCAGTATTAAGCATGGCCCCCACTCTGTAGTGTCCTCAGTATTAAGAATAGCCCCCACTCTGTAGTGCCCCCAGTATTAAGCATGGCCCCCACTCTGTAGTCCCCCCAGTATTAAGCATGGCCCCCACTCTGTAGTGCCCGCAGTATTTAGCCTGGCCCCCACTCTGTAGTGTCCTCAGTATTAAGAATAGCCACTCTCTGTAGTGTTCCCAGCATTACCATGAAAGAAAAATATATATACTCACCTGACTCCAGCTTCATGCCACCGTCTTCGATCCAGAGTGGCCTGTGTCCCCACGCATTGATGTCACCCCATTTACCTGCGCCTCAGGACTGAGGCAGATATGAGGATGTTATTGCTTTGCCTAATAGACTCGGCGCATGTTACAATGCTGTAATTGCAACCACCTACGCCATTATACTGTCTCTTTGGCTTATAAGAGTGAAGGGCGGTAACAGGAGCTGTAGGCTTGGGGCAGTCAGAATTCAGTAGAAGGGAATAGTGATGGATGAACATCGGCCGGGTTGATTCGCGAACGCGATCAAATGTTCGCGAACCGCAAGTTCGCGGCGGACCCCGTTCACTTTAATGGCAGGCGAACCTGTAAAAACCTTCAGCTCATATTTGCAGCCAGCAAACACTTACTAGAAGTGCACAATAAGTCCCACAACATGGACAGTGACATACCAGAGGGGGATCATTGGCAAAAATTCCCACAAAAAAATATGTATTTTAATCAGGGGCCATTTTTATGCGTCTTAAAGAGAAACTCTCAAAAATGTGCCCTGCTGAAGCCTAGAGCAATTATATTTCCTATCGGTTTGATGTATACAAATGTGCAGCCCTCCACGTTTTTGAATCCTGAAACTCCTACAAATGCAAAACACGCCAGCGGTAATGTTCATACAAATCTTTATTAAACAAATATGCATACAAAAAAGATAAATAATTGATTGAATGATTAAAACCCAGAAGGGAAATGCAAAGAAGTGTGACTAAACCCCCCCCCCCCCATACCAGTCAATATATCATTGCATAATTATTGCACAAAGTTGCTACTGTCTGTGTGGTGTACCGGAGACTGTATACAAAAAAGAATGAGCATATTGATTGTTTTCAATCAGTCTTCACACTGTATACAATAAACCTGGGTGGTTAGGGAAGACAACCCTAGTCCACGGTATCACCACACAAGCAGCAATACTAGCATACTGAGTACATGACAAATAACGAACCTGGCTGGAGGGAAGGCCCATTTTTGTATCCTGCAGAGTCCATAAAAAAAATGCATAAGTTAACGTGAATTTTGTTTCTACCATGGAACTGTATGGTGAACGGACGCCACTGTACGGCATCAGTCTGAGGCATCTGTTAACACATACATTTTTGGTATGCATTAAATGGATGGCAAAAATAGGATGTGAACCCAGCCCTAGTGTCAGAATAAGCACCAGTACACAGCGGAGCAGCGTGGCGGAGAGGGGAGGCCGCCATGTACTGACAGGTCATTATCACCGCAAACTGCATATTTTTCCAGCTCATGCCAGGCCTAAAAAAGGATGGCGTGGGCAGGCAAAGGGATACAGTTATGGCCATCCAGTTATTGGATACCACCGCCATACATTATAGTGAATGCGGTTCATACGCCACCATAATGAGAGGCAGAGGAGTGAGACAGGGGTGTGATTATGTGGCTAGAGATAAAAAATGTAACTGTCGGCCAGTACAGGCCCCAAAAATTAGGCAATAGGCATTCACCTGACAGCAAAGAACTTTGGATTCTGTGGCTGGAGGTACATTAGGTGGTCACAGGATAAATATGTAACTGTCGGCCAGTACAGGCCCCAAAAATTGGGCAATAGGCATTCACCTGACATAAAAGGCCTTTTATGCCGCTGTATATACATAAGACAAGGACCATTCTTTGTTCAGGGTGGTTGTGGATATGTGTGGGCTGGCATGAGTAAATTCAATTACACGTGGTCGTCACAGGTGTTGAATTCCTCCGAGATCCATGCCTCATTTAATTTTAAAAATGTGAGGTAGTCCACACTGCTGTTAGCTAGGCGAGTGCTCTTATCGGTCACAATCCCCTCGGCTGCGCTGAACATCCTTTCGGACAGGACACTCGACGAGGGGCAGTCCAAGAGTTCCATGGAAAATTGTGCCAGCACTGGCCACAGGTCAAGCCTGCACACCCAGTAGTCAAGGGGTTCCTCGCTTTTCAGAGCGTCCACATCGGCTGTTAACCCGATGTAGTCAGACACCTGTCGGTCTAGGCGTTCCCTGAGGCTGGATCTGGGGGGTGGCTGTCAATGGGTTGGCTGCAATAATGATCTCATATTGTCACGGTGGGGAGTGGGGAAAAAACCCCACCGTACAATGTCAGGTATAAAGGAGAAGCAGCTGGGCCAGGATGCCGGAATAAGGGAGCAGGTCACCTCCTAAAGCGTCCCTAATCCTCACCCTAACTCCTCACCGTATGAGCGGACCTGGATGGTAGGACGGCTCATACCAGGAGACCTATGGCCCTGAGTCGCCCTTATAATCCCTCACATAGGAGCAGGAGAGAGACGACCTGTTCTTCCCAGACACGGATGAACATGAGTCTCAAATGGCCTAGCAGCAGGGAAAGGGAATGACCATATACAGTAAGAGGATAGGCAGGTAAGAACAACAAGACAACTCACTGACCTGCCGAAGCCTCCACAACTGGAACCTGTGCATCAGTACAGGAGCTCGAACACACAGCAGGTCACAGAACAAACAACCCACACAGGAATCCAGCATACCAACTCTGCTAGAGCCCCCCCATGCTCACACAGTGCATGGCAGCCCCAAGCAGCGCTGCATACAGGCTTATGGTTCACCCCTCCGGGAAACCAGCCCCCTCACGGAGGTACAACACACACAGGAAAAACGTCTTGCACACATGCAGGGACAAACACCAACAACAGCCCAACATGTAACAACAAACAAGACGTACAACAAACCCAGAACATAAACCCACACCAAACATACAACAAGTGAGGTTGGGTACATAGAGGATACAAGGGAGACAAGGGAATGACATTGCAGATGACATCGATGTCCTACAAGGTGGCCCTCAAGGACTGGGCAGATATAACACCCTGGACTGGAGCAGAGCTCCAGCAACAACGACAGCTAAAGTAACACTAACTCCAGCCAGGAAGCCACAGGAGATAAAACACAAGTTACTACACCCAGTCAGGGAGTTAACAGCACCCGACAGAGGGAGGCTACAACTTAAAGGGGAAGTGCACACACCAGCAAACATGCAACACATGGCCAACGGCAACAGCATGCGCACACAGCCAAAACCGAGACACTGCCACCACATGCCTAAACAGCAACACGTTGCCACCGGCGTCACAGAAAAGGCCGTGACACATATCCAAAGTGACAAACACATCTTCAAACCGCCCTCTTTTTTCAGGCGAGGTAGGATTGGTAACCGCACCTGTTTTGCTGTGGGTGGAAATTCCTCTACCAGTGCCCGCAACAGCAGAATGCAGCATCTCTCGCAGCAAGGCCTGGAAATGCTGCATTCTGACAGCCCTCTAAGATGCTGGTAACATGTCCGCCAATTTGTGTTTGTGGGGTCTAAGTACGTTTCCACCCAGTACAGGTTCTTGAACTTTATGCTTTTTATACGGGGGTCCCTCTTCAAACACTGGAGCATGAAGGCCCCCATTTGCACTAAATTGGAAGCGGTGGAGCACCCTGGCTCCTGCTCATCGCCCAGGAGAATGTCATCCTTGGTCTCCTTCCCCCAGCCACGGACAACACCAGGGATCCCCGAAAAGTTTAAAGTCCCCCTCAAAGCCTGCTCTTCTTGCTCCTCCTCCCCCCAGCCACCATCCTCCTCCTCCTCTTCAGACTCCTGCTGATTTGTCTCAGATGGAGTAGCCCCCCCTGGGAATTCATTCAGCATAGCGACTTCCTCATCTTCTAGCTCCTGCTCCTCGACGGCTTGATCAATGACACGACGCAATGCACGCTCCAGAAAGAAGGTGTAAGATATGATGTCACTGATGGCGCCCTGGCTGCGACTGACTACTTTGGTGATCTCATCAAATGGCTGCAGAAGTCTGCATGCGTCGCGCATGAGCAGCCACTGGCGCGGTGAAAGAAAAAACAAGCTCCCAGAACCTGTCCTGCCGCAGAGTTCGTACAGGTAGACGTTAACTGAACGTTGCTGCTGGAGCAGCCTATCAAGCATATACAAGGTGGAGTTCCAGCGTGTTGGGCTTTCACAAATCAGACGTCTGACGGGCAGGTGGTGTCGCCGCTGAACATCAGCAAGGCGAGCCATGGCTGTGTAAGATCTTCTAAAATGGCCAGAGATTTTCCGCAAGACATCCTGGACCCCGGGGTATTTGGCAATGAATCACTGCACGACTAAGTTCCAGACGTGTGCCATGCACGGCACGTGTGTCATTTTGCCCTGTTTCAGCGCGCTCAGCATATTGGCACCATTGTCGCACACCACATTACCAACTGTCAAATTGAGCGGGGTTAGCCACTGATCGGCCTGTGACCGCAAAGCTGAAGGAGTGCAGGACCGGTGTGGCTCTTGGCTTCCAGGCAGAACAGCCGCAACACAGCATGGCAACGTCTCACCTGGCTTGTGGAATAGGTTCTGGGGAGCTTGGGGGGCGCAGCGCAAGAGGCGGTAGCAGTGGAAAAGGAGGAGTCAGCCGAGGAGGAGACGGAGGATGGAGTAGGAGGAGGAGAAGAAGAGGCAGGCCTGCATGCAATCCGTGGTGGTAACACCAAATCTACACGGGTGCCACGGGTTACATGCTTGACGGCCATCAGAAGGTTCACCCAGTGGACAGTAAAAGTTATGTACCTTCCCTGCCTGTGTTTGCTAGACCACGTTTCTGTGGTTAGCTGTATCTTGGCACTGATACTGTGCCCTTCTGGGAGAAATATTTCCTTCCGGGGACCTTCCATTGCGGTGTGCCAATAGCCACAAATTTTCTAAAGGCCTCCGAGTCCACCAGTTTATATGGCAGTAGTTGGCGGGCAAGCAGTTCCGACAAGCCAGCGGTCAGCCGTTGGGAAAGAGGTTTGTCCGGCGTCATAATTTTTTTTACGCTCGTACATTTGGGCCACGGAAGCCTGCCTTCTGCTAGATGAACGCGACAACGGCGCGGTGGAAGGTGGAGTTGAGGACAAATGGAAGGAGAGAGGAGAAGGAGAAGAGGCAGGACGTGGAGCGCAGGGAGTGTGGCTTTGTGGGTACTAACAGCGTTGCTCCCACTGGGCTCGGTGATGGGAAGCCAGGTGCCTATTTAAGGTGGTCGTCCTTAGTGTTGGGCTTACTGCGACTTATGCGTTGACAGCACAGGCTGCAGATGGCAACACTATTATTAGCAGCTGAACATGTTAAAAAAAGCCCACACTGCGGAGCCATGTGCCGGCGTCCTGGGAGCGCAAGATGTGACCGTGCATGGCGGATGGCTCGCTCCAGATACATTTGTAGTCTTCTTTTTGCCTCCTGTGCACTGTGTGTTCTGCCTACTTCTCCTCCTTCCCCTCTCTCACTGCTGCTCCGTCTCTCCCTGTGAACTCCCCTCCTCTTCCTCTATTGTGGGCACCCATGTGACGTCCATCGACACGTCATCATCGTCACCTTCACCACCACTGACATTAGAGATCTCGGAGTAGGCAGCACCAGCAGGGACCACCCTCCTTGGTCCGATCTGGGTACTGTCGTCAGACCTCTGGGTGGCGGCCATTGATACCCCCTCTTCCTCATCCGATGCCAAGAATGGCTACGCATCGGTAAGGTCTGGGAATGGATGGGAAAATAATTCCTCTGACTCGAGTGGAGGGGCTATGGTGGTGGTGTCTTTGGGGCAGCAGAGAGTGAGGAGGGTGCAGATACAGAGGATGAGGAGGGTGCAGAAGCGGAAGGCTGAGTGAGCCACTCAACCAACTCTGGTGCGCCCTTTGAAGTTATCGCACGCGCCTTCTCCAACTTCCTACTTAGGCTGCGGCCTGATGCACCTGCCCGACCCCTTCCACCCCTGCGGAACGGTCTGCCGCTTCCTCTGCCTGGTCTTTTTTTAAATGACCCTCTGCCTATGTCCGTAGAGAAGAGCAGTATTTGAGAAAGAAGGTATATCGCGGCCCTCAATCAGTACTTGGTGGAAAAAGGTATATAGCAATAGCACCCCTCAATCAGTATTTTGTGGAAGAAGGTATATGGCACCCCTCAATCAGTATTTGGCGGAAACAGGTATATAGCACCCCTCAATCAATATATCAATCAATCCCACCTCATTACACACCCTCCAAGTCTTGATTGACAGGGCCAGGCAGCGTTTGCATCCTCCTGCCGCCCCTGTGCGCTGGGGAAATCTTGCGCCGTTCAGTATTTGACGCAGGCGCGGTGAGGTAGCTGTCAGCCGCCGAGGGTCCTTCCCTCAGTGTTCGGAGGGAGATGCAGCTTCAGAAAGGAGGGAGATGCAACTTCAGAGAGGAGGGAGATGCAGCTTCAGGGAGGAGGGAGATACAACTTCAGAGAGGAAGGAAATGCAGCTTCAGGGAGGAGAGAGATGCAGCTTCAGAGAGGAGGGAAATGAATCTTCAGAGAGGAGGGAGATGCAGCGTCAGAGAGGAGGGAGATGCAACTTCAGAGAGGAGGGAAATACAGCTTCCGGGAGAAGGAAGATGCAGCTTCAGAGAGGAGGGAGATGTAGCTTCAGGGAGGATGGAGATGCAGCTTCAGAGATGAGGGAGATGCAACTTCAGAGAGGAGGGAAATTCAGCTTCAGGCAGGAGGGACATGCCACTTCAGAAAGGAGGGCAATGTAGCTTCAGAGAGGAGGGAGATGCAACTTTAGAGAGGAGGGAGATGCAGCTTCAGGGAGGAGGGAGATGCAGCTTTAGAAAGAAGGGAGATACATCTTCAGAGAGGAGAGAGATGCAACTTCAGAGAGGAGGGGGATGCAACTTCAGTGAAGAGGGAGATGCAACTTCAGTGAAGAGGGAGATGCAGCTTCAGAGAAGAGGGAGATGCACCTTCAGAGAGGAGGGATATGCAGCTTCAGAGAGGAGGAAGATGCAGCTTTAGAGAGGAGGGATATGCAGCTTCAGAGAGGAGGAAGATGCAGCTTTAGAGAGGAGGGATATGCAGCTTCAGAGAGGAGGAAGATGCAGCTTTAGAGAGGAGGGATATGCAGCTTCAGAGAGGAGGAAGATGCAGCTTTAGAGAGGAGGGAGATGCAGCTTTAGCGAGCAGGGAGATGCAACTTCAGAGAGGAGGGAGATGCAGTTTCAGAGATTAGGGAAATGCATCTTCAGAGAGGAGGGAGATGTAGCTTCAAAGAGGAGGGAGATGCAACTTCAGAGAGAAGGGAAATGCAGTTTTAGAGAGGAGGGAGATGCAGCTTCAGAGAGGAGGGAGATGCAACTCCACAAAGAAGGGGGATCTAGCTTCAGTTTCTGTGATTTATATCTCCCCCTACTTATGTGTTATGTGTTTAAGGAACTGTTTTTAGAGGCCATGGATTTTGCACATTGGCCCTATTCTCCATGAAAAACTGCATTTACTACGTGGTTGGGCCGTATCACAGCACCTTAGCCACCCAAGTCTAGGGGGTAGGTGGTGGCTCTTTCATATAGATGGGCACATTGGTGGCAGTGAAAACTTTAGCTGCCTGTATTACATGGCACTGGCTGGGCTGAGGACAATGCTGCTATCATTCCCACATTAGGGCTCATGCACACGAACGTATATAATTAGTGGTCCGCAAAATGCGGATCCGCAAAAAAAAAAAAAAGGATTACATCGGTGTGACATCTGTACTGCATAGTTTTTTTTTCTTCTGATCTGGAACCCAGGTAAGTATGATCACCTCCATGGGTCTGGCAACTCTCTGAAGTCTGAAAAAAGTTAGAGAACCATGTAAAGGCGTTCTAAGGGAAGAATTTTAAATGGCCACCATTAACCTGTCCTAGAATATGAGCAGGACTGGTTGCCATCACTTGCATAGCTATCTGGGAAAAGGGGTGGGGGGGACAGATTCTCACTAAACACTATACACGGGCAATTGCGTATAGTACATATTGATGAGTTTCCCTGTCAAGTTGCTCAGCCATGATGGCATATGGTAGGCAGGGTCACATCATTACCATCTGTTGGAGAGAGTGTGGTGTGTAGTGAGACCCATTACCTCCTAACCAACTCTGCAAGTGATGGCAGACAGTCCTTTTCATATTCTAGGACAGGTTGCTGGTGGCCATTTTAAAACATTTCCCTTTAAGTTGTTATCCAACTTTTTTTCAGACCTCAGTGAGTTGCCAGACCCACCATGGTGATCATACTTAGCTGGTCCCTGCCACTGGGTTCCAGCTCCATTGCTCCCCCTCAGGCTCTGCAGCATTTGCGTCTCTCAGCATCAACATCCCAATGACATGCCCCCCTGGATGTTGATGCAGAGAGAGACGGGAGCTGCAGAGCCAGCAGTGGAGCAATGGAGCTGGAACCCAGCGTATGATCACCACCACTGGTCCAGCCACTGTCTGAGGTCTGAAAAAAAGTTGGATTAACCACTTCAATTATGTTTTTATGACTTTTTGATGGTAAGTCTTGATAAGACTCCCATATACAGTACTGAAATATACTGACATATATCTGAACTCGATCTGTTAAAATATTTTAACTTTTATCCATATTGATTCATTATAAAAATAAATGAAATAAAGAATAAATCTAATATATTTTAGAGATGTGGACACCTATGTTTTCCCACAATAATATTATTCCAAAAATATATAATGCTTTTGCATACCTGCATAATATTACACACTAATTTACTTCACTATGTCTACATTTCAAAACCAGTATATTAATAAAGATTTGCTTTTTCCCAGTAAAGGCTGGAACATTTCATGTCAACCCATCAAAGGAATTTATCTCTGGGCCCAAAAAATAATCTATCGTATCGTCTATTTAACCAATGACATTCCATTCCCAGTTTGAGCTGCCAGTTTTCTAAGAAATATTCATAAGACGAGTCGGTTGTACGAGTTGAAATTCCATTGAGGGTTTTGTGTTGCTAATGAAACAAAACACAATTGGGCTTCCAGCAGGGTCTCTGTGTTTCCTGTCCAGTTAAGAAGCAACTCAGCCCACAGAAGGAGAATGAAAGACATCAATGAGGTCTTAAGGAGCATTTCTTCAAAAGACATGCAGGTCATGGGCAGCGCTACACTAACTGATTGCAAATTCCTGTTTAAATCTTAAGATGGGAAAAGAGGAAAAGATGGAGGTCAAGAAAAAGATGAAAGAATCTCTGTGAAGCTATTAAACTCTGAGGAAATGATGATTCTGGTGAATTGCCACTTATATGCCTCAATGGGCAAGACAAGTTAGGCCCGCTTTTAGAACGGGAGCTGACAAACTAGATTATTGAGTAAAAGAATTAAGATTCGTGCCTTTCTCACTGGCTTTTGTTAGACTATCAGAAAT
Organism: Bufo bufo; assembly: GCF_905171765.1. Classification (NCBI taxonomy): domain Eukaryota; kingdom Metazoa; phylum Chordata; class Amphibia; order Anura; family Bufonidae; genus Bufo; species Bufo bufo. The sequence continues at coordinate 38,587,806 of NC_053393.1, read as the reverse complement.
GGTTAATGTACAGCACATTTCTTATTCAGATCTTTAATACCCTGCCTTTTTTAAATAAAGCAGCTATTTTCAGTGGAGTTCACGCACCTAATATATTAACTTGTACCTTCTATTCCTATTTTTATTTTGCATTTCCAAAAATTTAAGGAGATATAAAAATCAGTTGGGATGCATGTTAATTTATCCGTGTCTTATAGATTAATTCTTAGTTGATTTTTTGTTTAGTTTCTTAAATGCTTAATTTTATTTGAACGTTCATTTTAAATTTTAATTTTGAATTCCATTTTTAAATTTTAATTTGAAACAAATTTTTGTGTATTTTCTGAATTCCTTCATTCTATTAAATAAACATTTGCACTGCAATCAAATCAACAGATTTCTCCTTTTTTCATCTTAAATCTAGTGTTCATCTAAAAATTAAATTTTTAGTGACATTTTTTAAAGATCGTTTATTAAAAAAAAAAAAAATATTGCTCCATTTCACAAATATACTTTTGATGTCAACAAAAAGCTCTCTTTAGGAAGGCATTTTGGTTCCATCATTTATAAGTGGTGCCCAGTGGCAAGATGTTATATGATCTATTCACTTGAGTGACTCTTTTGTGAGGTGGGTGGTACGGAATTGTTTTTAGAAAGAAAAGGGGGGCGGGCATTTAGATTCTTAGGTTGATGGGGCCATACGTTAGTGCTATAGTTGCTAATTTAGTTGCTAATTTAGAGGAAAGTTCTTAGAAAGTTTCAAAGAAAGGATGTGATTCTTGCAGCTTCTACACTGAATATGTTAATCTTTGTCTTGAAACTTTAAAACATTCCAATCACAGTTAATGAATCAGTCATTAGAAACTGATTTTTCAAAGTATATAGCCTGAATATTAAGTTGGTTCCTGAAAAATACTGTTGCCCACATTTAACTTATGCCCAGTTTATTGTATGAGGAAGCGTTTATAATTATATTCACATTATATTAACATCATTTAACATCGTCTGTCTATACTGGGGTTAGTCAACTGCAGATAAGCCCACAACAAGAGAATTTTATTTTTCTTCTGAATGCCTTTAAAGTTGATGTATACAGTAGAATTTTCACTTTTGCTAGATTGCTGTATTTTGTATTTACTTGATTCATATTGCAACTAGTATTTATGAGATCAAATGATATTGAGCACTGCTTGATTACACTTTTTCCTTAGTGACTTGACCAATTCTCTTTAAAGTCCCTGCCTGTTCAAGGGCTGCTCTTGACATAGCATAGTGTATCTCATTTGTCTAATAAGTTCCTTAAAGGGGTTTCCCATAATCAACACTTGCGTACCTACAGGATAGGTCCCTGGTTGCTGGGAGGGAGCTGGCCTCTGAGACCACCAAGAAACACAAAAACAGAGGTCCCATGTCCTTTCACTGGAGCAGTGGTCATGCTTGAGAGAGCTTGGCTACCTCCATCAGTCCTATAGACTTTGAGGGGAGCAGCAACATGCCTATATAACTGCTGCTCCATTTTAATGGAGGGCACAAGACCCAAGTTCTTGTGATTGCTGAGCATCTAGGTGTACCCTGATCAGACACTTATTATTTATAATGTGGACTCCCCCTTAAGGCTAGTTTAAAAAAATCACAGGGGTCTATGTTGCTGTTTGGGTCATTAGAGGTGTGGTCGGGCTTGGATGGATTTGTAGCCATAATATGGGGGCAAAAATGTGCTTATATTACTGTATATGCACATGAATTCATCCTGAAACACGGTCCTCAGGGGCAATAATTATACAATTCACAAAGATGGTAATCAAGCCATCAAGTCACTGAGTTAGGGTACTTTCACACTTGTGTTTTTCTTTTCCGGCATAGAGTTCTGTCCTGGAGGCTCAATACCGGAAAAGAACTGATCAGTTGTATCCCCATGCATTCTGAATGGAGAGCAATCCGTTCAGGATGCATCAGGATGTCTTCAGTTCAGTCTTTTTGACTGATCAGGAAAAAAATAAAACCGCAGCATGCTACGGTATTATCTCAGTTTAAAAAACTGAAGACTTGCCTGAATACCGGATCCGGCATTTTATTTATTTATTTATTTAACATCTTTTTACTAAAATTTTCTTTTCTTTTTTCTTCATATATTTTTGCAGCACTGTATGTCCGCCAAGAGTTCTTTTAAAGACCTCTGGGGGACACTTTTTTTTTTTTTTTGTATTTTTTTTATTGTGTTTTATTTTATTTTTTTACTTTTAATATATATATATTTGCCACATAATTTGTCCCCGAAAGGTTCATAAAAGACCTTTGGGGACACAGAATTTTTTTTGCATTATTTCCACTGTAACTGGAGCATCCAAAGGAGCCCCAGTTACAGGGAAAACCAGCCTCCTGGCGAGGCTTTGTACAGAGCAGAGCTGGTGAGGCTCTGCAGTCCTCTGACCCTGACATCACGTGATCGCCGGGTCTAAACTGCACAGCGCGCCGCTCACCTGTGTGAGGAGAAGGCAGAAGCGCTGATACACTGCTTCTGCCTTCTCCTCGGCTCCCCCGCTGTCTCTGACCCGTCCTGCTCCTGCTACAGTGCGGGTGCAAGAGCTGTAATGCTCTGTGATGCGGCGCTGCGTATCACACGATCAGCTGTGTTTCTGCCCAGCAGGATGGGGGCCGCAAACCATGGCTCTGTGGGCCGCATGTGGCCCACGGGTCGCAGGTTGTGCACCCCTGCATTATAAAGTTATGCTCCTCTGACGATCATCTTCAGCTATGGAGGATGCCAAGGTTACAGCCACCTCTGGCTCCATGGGAACAACCTCTCTGCTACATAGAAATAAACTGGTGTTAAACATGCGTAGCACATGGTAGGTGTGGACCCTGCTACTGATTTACCTTGGAACCCCAGAATCTCAAGTTGCACTTCTGGCCCATCATTGCATCCCCAAATATCGCCTTAAAAAACAGCAACTAATGACATCCAACAAAAAGTTTGAGTGACCGAATAGCAGAAATCTACAGTCATTGCATTGTTCATGTATGAAGGTAATCAGGGCCGTCTTTCCGAATGGGCACGCTGGGCAGTTGCCCGGGGGCCCCACTTGCCTGGGGGCCCGCCTGCCCAGTGAACCCACCAGCCAACTTCCCAACCGTCATCCCCCAGTTGAATACTAATGAGCGCTTCCATTATGGAAGCGCTCATTAGAACCGAGAGACCAGGAAGTGGTGAACGCTCTGTACTCACCACTTCCTGGTCCTCGGCTGTCGGCTGTGCAGGGCTGCGCACAGCGTGAGGGCGCTCTGTGACCTCACGCTGTGCGCGCCAGTTCAGAGCACAGAGTCGACTGAGGAGAGGCAGGCGGCGTCCAGGAGCAGGAGAGGTAAGTGATTTTTTATTTTATAAGAAAATGTGGCTGCTGGGGGCATAAGGGGGCTAATGGAGAGGCATATGGGGGGCTAATGGAGAGAGGCATATGGGGGGCTAATGGAGAGAGGCATATGGGGGGCTAATGGAGAGGCATATGGGGGCTAATGGAGAGGCATATGGGGGCTAATGAGGCATAAGGGGGCTAATGGAGTGGCATATGGGCGCTAATGGAGAGGCATATGGGGGCTAATGGAGAGGCATATGGGGGCTAATGGAGAGGCATATGGGGGCTAATGGAGAGGCATATGGGGGCTAATGGAGAGGCATATGGGGGCTAATGGAGAGGCATATGGGGGCTAATGGAGAGGCATATGGGGGCTAATGGAGAGGCATATGGGGGCTAATGGAGAGGCATATGGGGGCTAATGAGGCATATGGGGGCTAATGGAGAGGCATATGGGGGCTAATGGAGAGGCATATGGGGGCTAATGGAGAGGCATATGGGGGCTAATGGAGAGGCATATGGGGGCTAATGGAGAGGCATATGGGGGCTAATGAGGCATATGGGGGCTAATGAGGCATATGGGGGCTAATGGAGAGGCATATGGGGGCTAATGGAGAGGCATATGGGGGCTAATGATGAGGCATATGGGGGCTAATGGAGAGGCATATGGGGGCTAATGATGAGGCATATGGGGGCTAATGGAGAGGCATATGGGGGCTAATGGAGAGGCATATGGGGGCTAATGGAGAGGCATATGGGGGCTAATGGAGAGGCATATGGGGGCTAATGATGAGGCATATGGGGGCTAATGATGAGGCATATGGGGGCTAATGATGAGAGGCATATGTGGGCTAATGATGAGAGGCATATGTGGGCTAATGATGAGAGGCAGCATATGGGGGCTAATGATGAGAGGCAGCATATGGGGGCTAATGATGAGGCATATGGGGGCTAATGATGAGAGGCATATGGGGGCTAATGATGAGAGGCATATGGGGGCTAATGATGAGAGGCATATGGGGGCTAATGATGAGAGGCATATGGGGGCTAATGATGAGAGGCATATGGGGGCTAATGATGAGGCATATGGGGGCTAATGATGAGAGGCAGCATATGGGGGCTAATGATGAGAGGCAGCATATGGGGGCTAATGAGAGGCATAATAACACTGTCATCCACAGATGCCCCCATAACAGTGTGTCTTCCACAGATGCACCATAACAGTGCGCCTGCGCACTGACGAGAGACAGAAAGAAGGGGAAAGAATCCGCGGAAGCAAGCAGAGGACGGCTCAGCAGACGATTGAACAGCTTCTTTTGTAAGTAAATAGTTTTATTATAAATGTATCCCTGCATACCGCAATTCTCTCATATTTTGTAATCTTATTTATATATACTTATTTTGTTTTTGCCCCCCCATTTTTGACTGTGGTATCTTTGTGCCCCCCCTATATATTATTCCTATATTAAACACTGATTTTGTTGAAAGTACCAATAAATATCGCCTTATTGATAATTTGCATTTTTATTCTAGTGCGTGATTGTGTAGACAGGGCCCCAGTGCACTGTATTGCCCGGGGGCCTATAATGCTCTTAAGATGGCACTGAAGGTAATGGATATCCGTGGAACCTCTGTTTCTGAAAAACCTGTTACATATAATGGCCAGTTATCTGAGAAGTAGTTTGTGAATATTTTTCCATGTTAGTGCCATAGCGTACTGTATGTAGCACCTACTTAGGACAAAGGTGACAGTGGATTTCAGAGGACTTCCAGGGAATGCTCTGATGTTTCGCAGTAATAGATTTAACAGATCGAATACTGAGAACAAGCTGTCTGCTAAGTCTGGTAGTACCTTCCCAGACTGAATGTTCTTCTATGTGGAAATTACAGGGCTCTAATTCTAGGAAGTACCAAGCACATTTCTACAAAGAGGGGTCCACATGTAACATGTCGTAAATTACATCTTTACAACTTTGGCTTCTGTTCAAAAATCCCAATACTGTACATCTCACCGCCAGAAGTGTTCTCTTGTCGATTTCCTTCAGTTACATATTAGAGAAGTAGACTTCATGTGTATAGGTCCTGGTGGGATTGGCTTAAAATACATCTTCTATGATTTGTGAGAGAGGATACATTTTGAACTTCCAAAAAAAAAATTAAAATTAAAAAGTAAAACCTAAGAAGGACTGTATTTCAAAAATATAGCAGAAGTTGGTTAAAGGGGTTCTCTAAGAATTTACTACTGGTGAGTAGGGATGAGCGAGGTGACGTCATCGCAGGTCCTTTTGCAGGTCCTGCAGAAAGAAGAGGATACCGGCTGCGCGATCAAGTGGGTGAGGTGAGTTTTTTTTAAATTATTTTTAACCCCTCAATGGCCATTTTATTTAGCATTCTGTCTAAAGAATGCTATTATTTTCTGTTCTAACCATGTTATAATGGAAAATAATAAAATCACCTGAACACCGAACCCCAACTTCAGTGGAAAAGTCTGGGCTCGCAAAGTTCAGTATGAACCCAAACTTTGCAGTTCGGGTTCGCTCAGCCCTACTGGTGAGCTGTCCTCTGGATAGGGAGTCTAACGCACAGGACTCCTGACGATCAGCTGTTTGAGAAGGCACCAGCACTTGCAGTAGTGCTGCAGCCTTCTAGCAGCTTTCCCTAGGCCATATGATGTCACATTCATCAGCACTGAGCTTGGTGAGCAGGGAGGAGGCCGCGGCATTCACAGGAGCGCCAGTGAATTCTCAAACATCTGATTGAGTGGGGGACACTGGTGTCAGATTCCCACCAGTCAGATACCGATGACCTATCCAGGGGATAGGTCATCAATAGTAAAGTCTCGGAAAACCCTTTTAAATAGAGAAGTGATTGTTATAGATCAGGGATGCCTAACCTGCTTCCCTCCAGCTGTGGAAAAACTTCAACTCCCAGCATGACAAGACAGCATACAGCTATTAGCCTACAGAAGGGCACGGTGGGAGTTGTCGTTTTACAACAGCTGGAGGGCCGCAGGTTGGGCATCCCTGTTATAGGGTAATGAACAATTGACTTATAGATATAATCAAGGTATTTCCAGTAGTTTTACAATATTCTGTGTGCAGCCCTGAAGAGAGTGGAGTCAAAATTGATATTGATAGGAAACATTTTTCAAAAATAGTTACCCCATGATAAGTGGTTCCTGGATTTATTAATACCTTATACATGATTGTAAGCATAAAGTTATATAATCATTAGATTTTTGAAGACTGGGTCATAACTACAGTAAACCCACCCTGGCTAGCTAAAACTATGCCCATCACTACCCTAGACCACCAGGGATGTTGCATAGATTTCTAGGGATGCCAGTAGGGTTGTTGTAACTATTAGCATTTTGAAGGGGTCACTGTGCCACTACTTTGTTTAGGTATTGATGTAACATACTTATAGGACCACCAGGTGCTCTTTGGATTCCTTCTCAGAATGTTCACCTAAGAGGTCAGCTCAGTTATAAACTGCTGCAAGCAGGATCAAACCTATTAATCTTGGCATACTGTCTGGTAGGGTGGTTCTGCTGATTAAAATGATACCTGTCTGGTGAAAATCTTTTGTGGCATTCCTGAGAAAAAAAGATTCTTACTCGTCATGCAAATGAGGGCTTCAGTGCATCGAGGACCATGACCAGCACTGGAAAGATGAGGAGCGCCAAACCCTAAAAGTCTTTTCTCTAAGAAACACTGCAACCTTTTTTCGCAACATAGATATAATTTTAATCAGCGGGGTCAACCCTACCAGGCATTATGCCTGGTTTAATAGGGTTGATCCTGCTCACAGGTGCTTTTTAAATCCAGTCAAAGCTTTTCACCAGCTGTGTCCTTCCTTCTTTTTCCTCTTTGCTTGACATATCCTGAGATGTGTGGAGTAAGATGGCCAGCACTGAAAAAAAACATGATTTTGCAGTACTCTGTCCAGAGTTATGTATGCTCTAAATGTGTAAATGTGGCCACCCAGTGGTCATTATGTCCATTGCACCCCATCAAGGGTTTTTGCTAGCATGTTGGGTTAATGTATTGAATTTGTATCATGAAAAATTGGAGTCCAAAACAAAAATTAGAACCTCCCAGTTTTTTCTACCATCGAGGAATGCTGGAAGATTACAGCTGTGAAGCTTGCAGGATGGTGAATGCAGCTCTGGATTTTATTACTGGCTGTATATTAGGATCAATACAAGTATTTTTATATTTAGTCCTTTTATTTCAGCTGAAAGCGCAATACTCTGGCTATCCAGCTTCCATTGATCTGCTCTGAACATGAGCTGCGCCTGAATGATACTATAACAAATGACATTTATCACGGACCGCAAATCCCTTTCCCGTATAATTCTTTATTTTATGGCTTTCATTGCTTCAGTTGATGTAACACAATGAGATGCTCTGAAAACAATGCCGACTAAGTGTTATATACTACAGTAAATCAAACCTGATGCAGTGAATAGTGGAGAGGGGACCTGTGGCCAATAATGCAGATAATAGCCTGCTTTACGGTATACATTGTTTTTGCTCTTCTCAACAGTACCAATAGGGGGCGCAAAGGTAGCAATTGCACCCTGACTGTGGAGCATGAGAGGCCCAATGGCCCATCTGTCACAAATTAAGCTTCCAGTATTGTAATGGCACATGGTGGATGGGGCTATGATTTTGCATTCGATGCCAGGAGCTTCAGTCCACAGTCAATGCAGGAAATATTTGACCCACTGGGCTCTGTAGGAATGGATAGGAAATGGATTGACATTTGACAGTGTCCTAGCAGTGGAGCCCTGGGTGCAAATTAAACTAAGGCACTACTCATAAAACTACCCTATAGGTCAGATGACTTCCTTTGAAATTGTCCTGGAGCTGAATTACTCCTGATGGGACTGAAGTGGATTCAGAGTCTAACCTCTCTTGGCCAAGATCTTGGTCCTCACTGTTCGCAGCACTCAGGTCAGGAGTAGTGTCTGCAAATTCATTATTTGATTAAACAGGTCTACAACAGAATTTCAAAGCCTCATCACTGCCTTTGTAAGCATTGCTAGTCATGCTGGTAGCACTAAACACCAGGGAAACATACTCCTAGTCATTTGCCTTGTCCTCAAGGAGTCTCTTGGCATGGAAGATTTCCACAATCTCAAATAATAGTGATAAAGCAGTGGACAGATTTGGGGTGATGCCAACCCTACGCTGGGTCCCCCGACACCTTCATAGTGTCACCACATGTTGCTGCTCTCCAGAAGGGTTGGTAAGGCATGGTGCATCCTAATGGGGAATAAGTCCAGAGACTCCGGGTTTGCAGTAAACCAGTGTACTTCTTTGCTGGAGGGACTCAATTGCAAAATCTATACAGGCACTAAGCTAACTTCTCCAGTCTCCTCCTGGGCAGAAGAAGATTCTGTGATGAGGAAAGGCCTGAACTAGCTGTCCCTGCCTCTCTCAGATGGCTGGTACCCTGGCCAAAGAGCTGGTGGCCCAGGGTCCATGTCTCAGTTCTTTGGCTGGCCCTACAGTCAAAGGGCTGGTGACCCAGGGTTTGTGGCACAGTATCTCAGTGTCTTCTTCTGGTGACTCATGCAGTCTGGCAAAGTCTCTCCTAGTTTTGTTCCACATCCAACGACAGAAAGAAAACCCGCAGCATGCTGCGGTTTGCTCTCCGGTATGAGAACGGAACGGAATGCATTTTGAAGCACTCCGTTCTATTCAGTTACTTTTTGTCCCTATTGACAATGAATGGGGACAAAACGGAAGCGTTTTTTTTTCTCTGTATTGAGACTCTATGACGGATCTCAATACCGTAAAATATTAACGCTAGTGTGAAAGTAGTCTTAGAGCTAAACCAGACAGTCAGAAGGTCAGTGCGTCTCATTTTCCCTCAACTTTGCATAGTCCCTTATAATAACTGTGGAGTATTTCTAAATGCTCAATACAAAGTCTCTCTGTATTAGCTAGCTGTGCATTAACCCTTTAGACAGTGCAGTGCAGATATAGTGCAATAACAGTGCAAATGAACAGGATATATTACAATAACCATATGAATGCTGTTTGACAATATCCAACAGTATAAATGTAAACAAGGGCACAAATCATAGTGCAAGTTAACCCTTCCAAGTGCACTAAAGTAGTGAGTTGATAGCTTTGCGTAGTAGCCATATGGGCAAATGTCCACAAATGTCCATAGTCCAATGTACCCTTACTCCAGGACATTACAGCAGCAGTAGTCATTAAAAACGTTTGGAACCCATCAACCTCAAAGTGCTCTGTTAAGCACATCTATCACCTTGCCGTGACTGGGAGATTTTTTTCCCTTGAAATCTTTAACCCATCACATTGCATTCTATGATCTCCGACCATCATTGTTATCTGGGACGAAATTTAACCCAACCATCTAAGCCGAGGTTACATGGTTTCAATGCATAATTTTTTCCTCCCACAGACAATTTACATATTTTCATAATTTCATAGGATTTTACACTGAACTCTTTGAAGTGTAGCCTTTGGGTACTTTCACATTTGCGTTGTTTGATTCCAGTAGGCAGTTCCGTTGCCTGAACTGGCAAACTGTATGCAAACGCATGTCATTTTTTCTGACTGATCGGGCATTTTTCAGACTGATCAGGATGCTGATCAGTCTGAAAAATGCCTGATCAATCAGAAAAATGCATTGCAATACCGGATCCTTTTTTCCGGTGTGATCAGGCAAAACGGATCAGGTATTTATTTTTTTCTCATTTTTAAATATCTGCGCATGCGCAGACCGGAAGGACAGATCCGGCATTCCGATATTTTGAATGCACTAATACATTCCTATGGAAAAAAATGCAGAATCCGGCATTCAGGCAAGACTTCAGTCTTTTTGCCGGAGATAAAACCGTAGCATGCTACGGTTTTCTCTTTTGCCTGATCAGTCAAAATGACTGAACTAAAGACATCCTGATGCATCCTAAACGGATTACTCTCCATTCAGAATGCATGGGGATATGCCTGATCAGTTCTTTTCCGGTATAGAGCCCCTAGGACGGAACTCTATGCCGGAAAAGAAAAACGCTAATGTGAAAGTAGCCTAAGCCCTAAAAAAAACTTTCTATATCAGTCAACATCTGATACACTCCATCAGCTACAGAAAAATGTTTTGATACTCTTTTGCAGGTGTAATATTATCAAAAAGTGAACGAGGCCCTCCTGCAAAGGCTATTTCACATGCAGATACTAATGTAAATTAAGTGCAGGTTCCGTAGCTCAAAAGTTCATGTATCTGCACTGTCAGTGCAGCGTCGGAAGTTGTGGTTTTGAGGTCTCTGGAACATTTCCACTTCCTCAGTCAAGTGTTTCTGCAGACTTTCTTCAAACTGAATGGTTCCTCTTTTAAGTCAACACTCCACAGGCATGGAGATAGCAATTAAATCTTCGCACATGAGGATGACAATACTGAGACACTACAATTAGAATTATCTTAGTAAGAATAAATCCCAAGACAGAACAGTCTGGTTGTGTGCAAGATTCGAGTTCTACAGAGAAGTAAAACAGCAATCGATGCAACTAGAGGTGAGCGAATAGATTCTAAATGAATCAGATTCATAATACATTTCCCAAAAATTTGTCTAACAAAAAAATCCAATGTTTTGGCAATTTGCTTCGGACAAAGCAAAAACCATTTCTCTGGGAGTATTGGCGGGAACAATGACAGGAAGGAAGAACATGAATGATCACATGACACTGGGAGGGAGGGGAGAGGGCTTGGTCCAATTATCTCAAAGGCTGACAAACAGTCTGATCAGCCAATCAGGAGGCAGTACTCAGCCAGGTCCTTCTGATCAGAACGAGCCCGAGCCAGGGGGCCATCTGTTCTCAGCTGTGGATGTGATGTGTGTTTGACAAAAAACAATTGCAGTCACAAGACAGTTACTAGGGACACTACAAGGGCACTATGGGAAGAGAAATGGAGATATAATTGGGTGGGATTTTACAGTTTTAACAGGGAAAGTTTAGAACAGAGAGTGAGTGAAGGACTGGTCACTGTCTGCAGTTGCTGCCTTACCACTTAGTGGATTCTACTGCCTTTTAGGAACTGATGGCGTGTGCTCAGCCTTAATGGAAGATACTTAGCTGGCATTATTTCTCCCAAAAACTTGGGCTGCTCCATGAAATTGTCGCTGTCCAGCAAGGAGCACACAACTGTGCACACCTGCACCACACCTGCTGCAGCTGTGATGGGCAGGCACAGTACAAGTACATATCTTTTACATCCCACTGAGTCAATGTTTTTTCGCAAACAGTGATGACACAGCATTGCAGCAACAAGGCCAGGTCCTATTGCCACCTTCACATTTGTGCCAGTCTGTTACCCACAGCAGGCACTTATCCGCCTCTTACACGTCGTCCGCAATGGACATCCCCCTCCTTCCTATCATATGTGTGAAGTGAAGCACTGCCATGCAGTGTTAGTGCTGACCAGCCTGGACGAGAGTACCCACATGGCCGATCAGTGCATCAAGCAGCAGGCATCCTGCTGGCTGTCACCTCGCCAACTCCACCTGGGCAAGGTGGTCAGCAACAATGACAGGAACATTGTGGGTGTGCTGCATTATACATATCAGCTATTATGAAGAAAAAATGTCTTCAATGAAATACATGGCAAACAATGGTGGAGGCAATTACCCACTTCAACAGCTAGGGAAAATCCTATCAAGTACCAATGGACAGATTTAGGAAACTATCCTAAAAAAACACCTCTCTCGCCCAAAGCAACGAATCACAGCTTAGCTTTATTATACAAGCTCAGAAAAAAAAAAGAAAGCTTTTCTGTGATTGGTTGCTATGAACAATAAAGGCAGTTTTTCTTTTAGACAGTTTATTTATTTTACTCACTTATATAGCGCTGACATATTCCTTAGTGTTTTACAGATGTTATTATTGCTTGCTGTCTCCAATGGAGCTCACAATCTAAATATGTCTTTGGAGTGTGGGAGGAAACCGGAGAACCTGGAGGAAACCCACGCAAACTCTATGTAGATATTGTCCATGGTGAAATTTGAACCCAAGACCTTAGCGCTGCAAGGCACCAGGGCTAACAACTGAGCTCCTGTGCTGCCCCACAATTTTCGTAAGTTTCGTGATCTTATCTGGGCATATGCCTGCAGATGATGCTGAGGTTATGTTGTGAAGTCAGTCGAGACAATAGCTGCCGAAGTTACTACTCGAAAACAGGAAGCTGCTGGTGTTACCTTCTAGATCATCAGATAACTTACCATGATGCTAGAATGACATTGGACCTGCTTACGACAACCACCTAGAAAGCATAGCGATAAACCACAAGCAGGAGCCTACCCGCACAAAGCCAACAAAGATAATTCACGTATACACCCTCAAAACAACTCCACATGTAGAGCGGTATCGGTGTCAAGCCTCATAGATGTTCAGCTAGTTAGATGTTCAGATGTCAGAAAGGTGTGTCCTGGTGAAGACCATAATATATTTGCCAGTGCTTCAAACACATAGCCTGCTCTGGAGGACCCAAGTCTGCAAATTACTTTGACAGTCCAATAATATCGACAACACTTCTGTAAGACTTGATTTCTCCTGTGGGCAATCCTATAATGTCTAAGTATGATTATTATACCCTCACTTAACAGGAGGCTTAAATAATAATTTCTTCGAAGATCCAAAAGTGAGATTTTTCCATTAACCCTATCGAGCCAAACAACTGACAAAATGTCCGATGGACTCATCATAGAAGACCAAACCGTTCATTCCAATATAAGTAGTAATATTTCCAAAGCTTTGAATTACAACCATCCATAAAATGATTAAATATTAAATATTTACGGCCCCATTCGCTCAGAACACTAGAATTTTATGGCCCTTTCTCACTGAAGTTTTCTTACGGGACCACTTTTACTGTAAGGCTTAAATTTCCCGAGGCACGAGAGAACCTTTATACTCCACGTGGCACATTAAGGTTATGGCATGTTTTGGCGCCCTCTGTTCCACCTTGTATCAAAGCGCTGTTAAATGATTTTCACAATAACTTAATGGATTGAAGAACGTGAGGAATTTCCATCAGTGAAGTCTCACTATGATCCAGATGTGTAGAATGTCCAGAGCCTCCAGAGTAATGGATTTTATTATCAGATGGGAAAAAGACATGATGGATGGGGCTTTATGTGACACCACGGGCCCTGCACCTGTTTTTGTATTGAATAATTCAAGACAGAAATGCATCATTAGTGAACATCCCTGATCATTTACATACAGGATCAATATCAGATCTGATCCTAATACCTGCAAATGGAAAACACATGTAAGGAAGTCATCGTGTTTTTCCATTTTTGGCTCGCATCATTCTGAGAGCGGAAACTTTTTTATTTTTCTCTATGGTGTCTCTGTGTGAGGTCTTTTTGTGTTTCGGAGTATATTGTCATCTACAGTAAGCCCTATGCACAAGGAATACTTTTTTACAGTTTTAGTACTGTCAAAACTATAGCAATTTTTTATGCTTTTTGTTATGTTTCACTACATTCTTAAAAATATTTTAGTTATATTCTTGTACATAGGAGCAGTATTATAGTAGTTATATTCCTGTACATATGAGCAGTATTATAGTAGTTATATTCTTGTACATAGGAGCAGTATTATAGTAGTTATATTCTTGTACATAAGAGCAGTATTATAGTAGTTATAGTCTTGTATATAGGAGGAGTATTATAGTAGTTATATTCTTGTACATAGGAGCAGTATTATAGTAATTCTATTCTTGTACATAGGAGCAGTATTATAGTAGATAAATTCTTGTATATAGGAGCCAGTATTATAGTAGTTATATTCTTGTACATAGGAGCAGTATTATAGTAGTTATATTCTTGTACATAGGAGCAGTATTATAGAAGTTATATTCTTGTACATAGGAGCAGTATTATAGTAGTTATACTCTTGTACGCAGGAGGCAGTATTATAGTAGTTATATTCTTGTACATAGTAGCAGTATTATAGTAGTTATATTCTTGTACATAGGAGCAGTATTATAGTAGTTATATTCTTGCACATAGGAGCAGTATTATAGTAGTTATATTCTTGTACATAGGAGGCAGTATTATAGTAGTTATATTCTTGTACATAGGAGGCAGTATTATAGTAGTTATATTCCTGTACATATGAGCAGTATTATAGTAGTTATATTCTTGTACATAGAAGGCAGTATTATAGTAGTTATATTCTTGTATATAGGAGCAGTATTATAGTAGTTATGTACTTGTACATAGGAGGTGTTATTTTAGTAGTTATATTCTTGTACACAGGAGGCAGTATTATAGTAGTTATATTCTTGTACATAGGAGCAGTATCATAGTAGTTATATTCTTGTACATAGGAGCAGTATTATAGTAGTTATATTCTTGTACACAGGAGGCAGTATTATAGTAGTTATATTCTTGTACACAGGAGGCAGTATTATAGAAGTTATATACTTGTTCACCGGAAAGTTGTTAGATCCTTGTTCAGCTGTTACAGTAGGGATGAAGGTAAAAACTTTCATTTCATTGTGCTATTGGGTGTTTGGGTAAAATCTTAAAATCCTAACCTTACATTCAAGTTTAAAACAGATCTGTCACCTTAACATACTGCACTGTGTAAGGGAATGATACAAACCGGATTCCAAAAAAGTTGGGACACTAAACAAATTGTGAATAAAAACTGAATGCAATGATGTGGAGATGGCAAATGTCAATATTTTATTTGTAATAGAACGTAGATGACAGATCAAAAGTTTAATCCGAGTAAATGTATCATTTTAAAGGAAAAATACGTTGATTCCAATTTTCACGGTGTCAACAAATCCCCAAAAAGTTGGGACAAGTAGCAATAAGAGGCTGGAAAAAGTAAATTTGAGCATAACGAAGAGCTGGAAGACCAATTAACACTAATTAGGTCAATTGGCAACATGATTGGGTATAAAAAGAGCTTCTCAGAGTGGCAGTGTCTCTCAGAAGCCAAGATGGGTAGAGGATCACCAATTCCCACAATGTTGCGCAGAAAGATAGTGGAGCAATATCAGAAAGGTGTTACCCAGCGAAGAATTGCAAAGACTTTGCATCTATCATCATCAACTGTGCATAACATCATCCGAAGATTCAGAGAATGTGGAACAATCTCTGTGCGTAAGGGTCAAGGCCGTAAAACCATACTGGATGCCCGTGATCTCCGGGCCCTTAAACGACACTGCACCACAAACAGGAATGCTACTGTAAAGGAAATCACAGAATGGGCTCAGGAATACTTCCAGAAACCATTGTCAGTGAACACAATCCACCGTGCCAGCTGAAACTCTACAGTGCAAAGAAGAAGCCATTTCTAAGCAAGATCCACAAGCTCAGGCGTTTTCACTGGGCCAGGGATCATTTAAAATGGAGTGTGGCAAAATGGAAGACTGTTCTCTGGTCAGACGAGTCACGATTCAAAGTTCTTTTTGGAAATCTGGGACGCCATGTCGTCCGGACCAAAGAGGACAAGGACAACCCAAGTTGTTATCAACGCTCAGTTCAGAAGCCTGCATCTCTGATGGTATGGGGTTGCATGAGTGCGTGTGGCATGGGCAGCTTGCATGTCTGGAAAGGCACCATCAATGCAGAAAAATATATTCAGGTTCTAGAACAACATATGCTCCCATCCAGACATCATCTCTTTCAGGGAAGACCCTGCATTTTTCAACAAGATAATGCCAGACCACATTCTGCATAAATCACAACATCATGGCTGCGTAGGAGAAGGATCCGGGTACTGAAATGGCCAGTCTGCAGTCCAGATCTTTCACCTATAGAGAACATTTGGGCGCATCATAAAGAGGAAGGTGCAACAAAGAAGGCCCAAGACGATTGAACAGTTAGAGGCCTGTATTAGACAAGAATGGGAGAGCATTTCTATTTCTAAACTTAAGAAACTGGTCTCCTCGGTCCCCAGACGTCTGTTGAGTGTTGTAAGAAGAAGGGGAGATGCCACACAGTGGTGAAAATGGCCTTGTCCCAACTTTTTGGGGATTTGTTGACACCATGAAATTCTGATTCAACATATTTTTCCCTTAAAATGGTACATTTTCTCAGTTTAAACTTTTGTTCCGTGATTTATGTTCTATTCTGAATAAAATATTAGAAGTTGGCACCTCCACATCATTGCATTCAGTTTTTATTCACGATTTGTATAGTGTCCCAACTTTTTTGGAATCTGGTTTGTATTATCTCTTGAGGTCTGTACTCTTAGTCACCAACACAGAGCAAACATGAGTCCCGTATGTTCATGAGTAGAGCACTCCCCTTTTTCCTTATATACCAAATTCCCACCACCCCGTTACCCTTCTTAGAATGGCAGTTGACAGGCTGCTGTTACATAGGGTACTATATTAAGCTGACATATCCACTTTAATAGAAATCCCATAGTAATTGCATTTATTGCTGAAAGACCAACAGTTATTTCTAAATCTGCTCCATTGTGATATCACCATGAATTATGGCAAGTCACAGATTCAGCTCTTCTACATCTGTCCTCGCAGGTTTATCTTTAGATCCTAAGGATCTCTTCCCAGGAGATTTATATAGTAATAACATTTCAAAAATAATCTGAGTTCTTGGCAGGAGCCCAAGGAAGAGGAGAAGTCTTCTGAGTGTATACATGATCAGCTCCCTAGAAGTCTCTCATCTTGGAAAAATCGTACAGTTCAGCCGTGAATCAATGACAGGCGGGCACCGTCAGTGACATGAGAACGAAAGATATAAATTCTGTGAATAAGAAACCTACTTCAGCTTTGTGTTCTCTGAGCATATTGTCTAATTACCGTATGGTGCTAACCTGTGGAAGGAAGCTCTTTTACATAGCAATTAATGTCCCTCGCTTCCCCGCTGCACTGGCGCATGCTGTGGACTCATCCACCCGAGTCTTGTCCGAAAGTATTATAGTCAATGCAGCCGAACAGAAAAAGAAGAGGGGCAGGGTTGTACACTGAAGTCTTGGGGCCCCATAGCAAGACTCAGTATTGGGCCCCTCCCTCCCTGCACAAATATAAAGTACAATTTTTGTAATATATATATATATATATATATATATATATATATATATATATATAATGGTTCTTGCTTTCTCTGCAGAGTTCAGCACACAGACATCTTAGGTTCCTCACTTTTCTACCATCCTTCCCCTTCTTGTGCCCGAACATTGTCATCCGGCTGCCACCCCCAATATTGTGGAATATGTGGTCCCAAGTGCCCCCAAATACTATACAAATTATACTGCCATAAAGATAGTCCCCCGAAAATAATAGTGCTGTTAGATTGACCCGAATATTAATATTGGCCCTGACAGTGTAACACCCCAGAGTTGTGTTACGAAACTCTTTTACCCCACTACAACCTGTTAAGAGCATTAACATTGTCATCTAATGTAATTTCACATAATATTCTCACAAATGTGCATTGAAAGCCTTTTTACATGTATATTGCTGTAATTCTTCATGTTCACCAGCAATGTGTCAGCAAGGAGTTAGAGCCAGTTTAGTGTTTCTAGACTGGAATAGTTCATTCCAGTTTAGCTCCCCCCTCTGTGAGCAGAAGTGGGCTGCGCCCACATCCTGCCTCATGGGGAGGAAAGGAAGTTGAGTTAGTGTGCCAGCCACCCTGGCTATGGGAAGGCTGTGCGTGTAAGAGCTCCCATATATAGGGAACCAAAGCCAGGATCTTGTCTCGGCTGAGACAATTGATCATCCCCAGCCTGAGCCCGTCAGCCTCAGCTGGAAGAAGCAAGCAGACAACTCCAGTTCCAGGAAGAAGCATACCCTGTGAAGATAGCTGTGAGTTAAGTCCAGAGACCCAGGAGAATCCATATTCCTCCTCAGCTAGTCAGTCCCCATACATAGCAGAAGACCAAAAGTGCAGAAGCCAGATTCCTGCCACAGTATAGAGCTACAAAGCAGACGTCCTTTCCTGCAAGCTCCAGGTACATGAGAGAGCAGAAGATAAATTCCTGCCAACCATTGCCAATACCTGCTGGGATCTAAGACTAAAGCTGTATCTTGCTTGGATGAAAGCTACAATCAGTAAAGACAAGTTTGGACTTTACCCAAGGTCTGGATCTCAATTTCTGCTGCAAATTCCTCTATTACTCCTACTAGCAACACACTCAATTTATTGCAAGTGATCCAGGATCCAGGATTCCAGCCGTACCCAGGTAGGAGACACCGTTGACACCATTATTACCACCATACAGAGACATTACACCACTCTGGCATTCCTAACCTGGGGCGTGAGTTACAACACCTTAGAGGGCCCTGTGATTGTACCCTGCACACGCTGCAATTGGCGTCACAAACAAAACTATAGACTACCACCTGCACCTGACCCAGCCATTGCATAATTTGGCGTCAGAGTGCATACCCCGGTCCAGCTCTATTGCATTTTTGGCGTCACAAACAGGATTGGATTGAATTGTGTGCCTATCCTTACCATAACCGGATCCAACTGTGTGTCGACAGAACCGGATCCAATTGTGTGCCAACAGGATCAAATTGCATGTTTTACAGTACTGCAAGATCTGAGGATTGTGCCAAAACCCTAAAAATTGACTTTATTGCTTTGTTGCTGTTCAGTGCGCACCAGAACTCAAAGGGTTATTTCGCCATATTCGCATAATGGCGCCGCTTCTTCATGCCTTCCAGAAGCGGGAAAACTCAAGAACGCCCTTTCAAGAGCGCGAAAATGCCGAATACGCCCTCCTAGAAGCGGGAACACTGAAGGCTGCCCACCAAGAACTTTGCAATGCGAGCCAAGGGAGTGCAGACTCCTCCCTCTGGGCTCCACCCTCACTTTCTGAACGCACCCTGACAGAGGAGCCGAGGAAGATGGCGCTCCCTTCACCGAAGTGCGACCAGATGGCAATACAGGGAGAACTCGTCTATGAGGCTACCTTACCTGAGATCCGGGTCTCCCAGCTCGTGAAGAGAAGCTGGCCCCTGCACGTTTGGAGTGTCCCTGGAGCCTGAGCATGCCGCGACTGGTGGAGAGACAGCCGTCAACGACCAGACATCCCCCAAGATGGCCACCGACGCCAAGCCTGCTCCCGCAGAAGACACCGCCGACCAGATCGGCCAGGCCTTGGACCAGCCTGCACCACAGACGGCTCCTAAAGCCCCAGATGACCACCAGGAGCCACCGGAACTGGCCGCCCTGCCGCGACATCAGGTAGGAACAGTCTCGCTTTGAGGCCCAGGCCCGGTCCGAAGCTGCTCCTGCATCAGGCCCAGTGGACTTCAATACCCCTGATAGGCCTAAGTCAGCTCCGCCAAGCACAAATACTGGTGCGGCGGAGGCGGCCGGAACTTCCACTCCGCCGACCAGAGCCAACACCTCCAGAGCGGGACGCATTAACCCAGAGGTCCCATGGGAGATCACTGCGCAAGCCCAAACGGCCTGGGAATATAAATCGGCTGTTGAAGAATGGGTAAAGCAAGTCATAGATGACCCCCGGCCAGGAGACCCTAAGCTGACCAGACGCACTGGGACAGTACTCTGGTTCTCACTCAGTGGAGAGAGGCGTCAAATTTCTGCAGGATAATCATAGTGGGGAGGAAATATTTGTGGGCCGCCGCTCTGTCAAGTGCCACTATCTACCACAGGCCCGTCACAACCTGTACGCAGGGGATCAAGTGGAGTATACCCCTATGCACTCCATCAAAGGCCCATTTGCTGCTGGTGTGACCCTGCTGTCCAAACCTTTGTCCCCTGAAGTTACCCCAGAGACCTGGCAGGAGGACCCAGGCTCTGCAGGGAAAGATAGATGTCTATAAGAAACCCAGGATGGCAGATTGCGTTTTAAGGAACAGCCCCAGCCAGAACCTGAACCACTCATCCCTGACCTGGCTGCACCACCAACACTATGGGTGGGCCAGATTAATAACTCTGTCCTCACATTCAATCCCAGAGTGCAGTCATATGTGCTACCATGGAAGCAGCCCCAGGCACCCTCAGTTTGCCTTCCAGAACCCCTTCAGCCAGAGGTTTTAACCGCCTCTGCACCAGCTAGGGATCCCGGTTTGCAGCATGTCATAGCTGCATTCACAAGGCTGACTGCACAGCCACTACCTAAAGACACCACTAGAGGGCAGTGGCGTACTACTACTGCTGCAACCCTGAGCTACCAGAAACAAGAGCGCCCCCCTAATGCGCTTTAGTAGCTCAAGCAGCGAGGAGGACATGGATGTCCTTCTCTAAAAATGCATCCTTTTCAAAAAAATAAAGGACTTCTGGGAGCCACAGTCAGGACCCGTTGGCATTGTTTTAATGTTTTCTTTTTCAGGTTGCCCTATTTTGTCCTCACCGTGATGGTCATGTAAAGTAAGGACTCCCCCCATCATCATCAACATTTAACCCCTCATATCCAAGTTCACATTGTTTTATCCCCTTTCTCAGGTTACTTGATAACCTTATGGAACTACGGTTCTAATTATGCTGCTTTTATGTGCTTTTATATTACATTTTATACCACCCTTTGGATTACAATTAACTTTCTTGTTTCCTGTGGATTACAATTGACTTTTTGCCTGTTTCCAGAGGATTCTACATAAAGCACTTCAAGAAAAAGGACTCAAGCCTTATTTGAGCATATTATTGCACTAATAAATTTGCACTGTTTTCCAAAAATGGTTACTGCAACGTAAAAAGCTTGCACCCAAAGAAAAGACTCAAACGTATACCTGAGCTCTTTGTGATTCATACTGTTATGTTTTTGCACTAATTTCATTACCAGTTTACAGGTTATGTAACGTTCAAGTATTATATGCCCATTGTGTGTATTCTCTTCTAGGTGCCGCAATGTGACCTTTATGCACTTTTTGTGAAATTGCACTTAACTTTGCACTTAACCAGAAATGTAGCAACTTACTCTAGTGTGCCTTACTTTACAGCTCTTGCTCTCTCACCCCTTTATACGGACTGCCTATACGGACGCTTAATACTAATGGCCTACTCATAGTGTAGTATATATAATGCCCCCGTAGTATATATAAAATGGCCCCCTCTGCAGTACATGAAACAGCAGAGGACTGCCGGCCATGGCACCCGCTGCACGTGTAAGCAGGCACCATGTTTACACATCTCTCCAGTGCCATACATGTAACGAGGTTAAGGAATGAGATAGTATGTAAATGCCTTGAACTTTGTTTTATTTTATTTTTATTCAATTAAGAATTTTTTTATTTTTATTTTTTTTACCCAAGCAGACCCTCTCCCTGCAAAGAGCTCTGCTTTGCTTCTGATGCTTAGTGTGCACCAGACAGAGTACTTGGGGGGGGTTCTGCCTAGGGCACAATGTCCTGTATATAAACAGCAGCAAAGGTTCATGGAGAGGAAGGGGAGGAGGACCCCTGCCATGAACTCTACTATTGATGCTTATATAGAGAAGTATTCCCCCCCCCCCCCCCCAAAAAAAAAAAAAAAACTCTGGTCACTGCTGCTGAGGAAGGCATAATGGCTATGATTACAGTCTGTAACTGCAGCAGCCACAGGAGCATACAAAAAGTTTGTAAGGGGCGTAGGGGCCCTGGGGACAGGGGAAGTAGGACCCACCAGAGCACCAGGTAGGGCCTCAAGCAGTAGCTATTGTTGTTGTAGCATAATCAGGGGTGGGACCTTCCATCCACTCCCGGCTCCCTCCTCCCAAGGGCGCCATAGCAGCTGCGTGGTCTGCCTATATTAGAGGTACACAACTGGTTTTACACAACTGGTTTGGGGTAAGAAGCGCATCAGTGCAGCAGAGTCGGAGGCTTTGGGGGAGCAAGGGAGGGTATGTAAAGAGCCTACCTTCACGGCTGAGCACCATTCAGTAATACCTCTTTAAATTTAAACATAATAAATTATTACTTTTATTATTCATTTTTAAGTGGTGTTAATTCCAGGGCGCTGCACATATAAAAAGAGCATACATAATGTAATGCAAAATGGAATGACAGATGGGTCAACCAGTGCCCCACCCCATGGGCAAAATCAGTGGCGTTGCTAGGTTAAAACATTTTGGGCCCCTGATGTTTTGCCCCAGGTCCCGAATGTCCTGCCTGTCTGCTAGATACAAATACAACTGTATTGCCATCCTCAGGATGGAAGTACAATTGAATCTAATGCACTGGAAGGGCTGAAGGACCTGTGATGACATCACAGTCCATGTGATCAGTTCTAAATGCAGTAGCTGAAAAGGACCTGCGATGATGTCACCATCATGTGACCAGTGCAGTAGAGGATGGCAGTGAAGAGGAGAAGTCCTGGGGAAGAAGTTGTGAGATCTGCTACATGAGGAGAGGTAAGTGAAGGGAGAGGCAGAGCAATGCTGGGAGTTGTGGTTATTTAACTGGGACTGTATGTTAGGGCTGAAGAGAGTGATGTTATTTACATGGGGCTGAAAGTTGAGGGGGTGATGTTATATACATGGGAATGCATGTTGGAGGTGGCTGGGGAGGGGCGATTTTATTTACATGGGACTGTATGTTGAAGGTGTCGGGGAGGGAGTGATGTTATTTACATGGAACTGAATATTGAGGGGGTGATGTTCTTTATTTGGAACGGTATGTTGAAGGCGGCTGGGGAGGGGGTGATGTTATTTACGTGGGACTGTATATTAGAGGGGACAGGAGAGATGGTGTGATGTTATTTACATGGGACTGTATTTTGGAGGGGGCTGTACATATAGAGGGATGTTATTTACATGGGACACTATATAGGAGGGGGCTGGAGAGATGGTGTGATGTTATTTACATGGTACTGTATGGTGGAGGGAGGAATATAACTACAGGGGGCACTGCAGGGGGCATTATAAATACTGGGGGCACTTCAGGGTGAGCATTATAAGAGTAGGGGGCAGTATCAATACTGGGAGGACTTCAGGGCAAGCATTATAACAGTAGGGGGCGATATAAATACTGGGGGCACTGTGGGGGCATTATAACAGTAGGGGGAGGTATCAATACTGGGGGCACTTCAGGGTGAGTATTATAACAGTAGGGGGCATTATAAATACTGGGGGCACTGTGGGGGCATTTTAAATCCAGGAGACATTAGGCGTTCTTACTACTGGGGGCTCTATAGGAGGGACTTATAATTTCTACTAAGAGCACTATGGGGGCCTTATTACTACTGAGGGGTCTGTTGATAGATTTATTACCACTGGGGGAACAATAGGGGGGCTTATTTCTACTGGGGGCTCTGTGAGGGTATTATTAATACTGGAGGGCTCTTCTACTGATGGAGGCACTCTTGGGGAGCATTATCACTGTTGGGGGACTGTAGGGGGCAGTATTACTAATGAGGGCATTCTAGAAGGGAATTACTATTGGTGGGACTATGAGGAGTACTGTTACTATGGGGGCACTCATTTTTCTTCAGGATAGTAGGATAGTATTTGGGGGTAGAGAAAAGGGAGGAACCTAAGATGTCTGTGTGTCACACTGCAGAGACGAGGCGGCTGAGAGAAGTTGTCCGGACCGAATGGAGAAGATGATGACTAGTGTTGAGCACGAATATTCGAATAGCAAATTTTTATCGTGAATATCGCCACTTCGAGAATTCGCGAATATTTAGAATATAGCGCTATATATTCATTATATCGAATATTCAGCATTTTTTTCCATCTGAACACATGATTCCTCTCTGCTTCTTGCTTGTGGGCCAATGAGAAGGAAGCAATGTTAAGTTCACAACAATACTTAGTGCACCAATCAGTAATGTGTAGTCAGATCTGCAAAAATTTGAAGTTGCAAAATATTCTAATCACTGTCGATAAGCGCAATCGCGAATATATTGGAGCACTTTATCTGCATATAAAGCTTTTCTAACGTTCTGCCGTGCCAACCATTTTCTCAGGTCTCAGGAAACTTCTATTAGCTTGAAAAATGTAGCCAAAGTGACCCACGCCTGTATTTCGCGTTACGAATTCGCATTACGCTATTTTTACATTGCCGATTTTTTGCATTCAATAAAATAATCTCGAATTCTCGAAATTCGCATATATATGACGAATATTCTACGAAATCTTCGTGAAATATCGCAAATTTGAATATAGCCACTGCCGCTCATCACTAATGATGACAGAGAAGATCTACATCAGAGGAGACGTCACCTGGAGGCCCTGGATGTGACAGGTATGTTCCGCTGTATAGCAAGTACAGGAAAATGTCTTCAGTGCTAGTGTTTGCGAGGGAAGGGGTTGGGGGGGCGGTTGGTCAACTTAGAGAATTGGGGCTATATGCATTGGGGCTCGGGCCCCCGGATCTTTTGAGACCCTAGCAACGCCCCTGGACAGAATTAACATTTCTGGATGAAATGTAGCAAGACTGGCATTTATGATGCCTCTTATTTAATTTGGCCCATCCTTCGGAGATCCTTACGCCAGGAAATCAAATCTTCGCTATCAAGTTGCTGGCACAGATTTCAGGTGTAGTGTCGCCCGTTTTCGGCACATATATTGTTACATGTGTTGGGCCACGCTCTGGTAACTTCTTAAAAAGCGCCAAAGGTGTCGGAAAAGGGGGAAAAGATTTGTATGACTGCTCTGTGCCAGAAAACTGACATAACTCTGACATATTCTGCCCTGCATCTGCTGAGGTCCTAGCATGAAGACCACAGAGTAGAACTTTCAACAGACTGGTAACATCAGGCCGGTCACAAGATGGTAGTTGTCAATGTAATAGAGATGTCACGACTCCCCTTGATAGATCATGTCTCTCATATGTTGTTTTTAAAACATTTTTAAGCCTGAAGGACCTGATCTGAGATTTCAGTCATCAATGGCTTCAAGAGTCTCCCTGGAGGGAAAGTGGAAGTTGCAGAGTGGCGCAATTAGGATTGGTGAAGGTTGACAGCGGGTCCGCAGCAGCTGCCTGAGTGTTGTTGGAAAAGTCCTTACAATTCTATAGAGGTGGGGTGGGGGGTTGTCTAATTAACATGGATATTCCCTGATTTCTTGAGTGAGTGCTGACCTCCCTTGGACCCTGAATGTTCTTTTTGAAGATTGTGCCTTGTTTTGCTTTAAGGACCTTCCCATCATTCATTACTTGGGAAAACAGCTGTTGGGAACTGATGCAGTTGTACGTGAATATGGGAGTGTATTGTTCTCATTGTGATGTCTAATACATAATGAAATCATAAGATGAATATTTATCAGAAATTATTTATTGCATGACCATAATTATTATTTAGTCATTTGTATCTACAGCATGTTTATACATTATATCTGGGAATAATAAAATCTATAATGCTAGTAATAATGGAGATAGTAGAAATAATCCCACTAAATACAAAATAGAAACATTATTATATGTCTTTGTATAATTGCCCTATATAATGCATTATAAAATGAGCAAACATGGATGTAAAAAATATATAATCATTCTGGGTTTGTTTGTCATATAGTAATTAAGATGTTTTTTTAATTAAAGAGGACCTTTCACCTGTATAAACTATATGAACTGAGTATGCTGCCATATAGAGCGGCGCCCGGGGATCTCACTGCACTTACTATTATCCCCGGGCGCCGCTCCGTTCTCCCGTTATAGGCTCCGGTACCTTTGCTTCTTAAGTTATAGTAGGCGGTGTCTTCCCTTGTCCTGTGGGCGTCTCCTTCGCCTAGGCTGCAGCGCTGGCCAATCGCAGCGCACAGCTCACAGCCTGGGAGGTTTTTTTCTCCCAGGCTGTGAGCTGTGCGCTGCGATTGGCCAGAGCTGCAGCCTAGGAGAAGGAGACGCCCACAGGACAAGGGAAGACACCGCCTACTATAACTTAAGAAGCAAAGGTACCGGAGCCTATAACGGGAGAACGGAGCGGCGCCCGGGGATAATAGTAAGTGCAGTGAGATCCCCGGGCGCCGCTCTACATGTCAGCATACTCAGTTACCATAGTTTATACAGGTGAAAGGTCCTCTTTAAGAATGATCTTTATATAAAATATGCATTAATGCAGGATGTAACTCAGGATCAGTACAGGAGAAGTAATGTAATGTATGTACACAGTGACACCACCAGCAGAATAGTGAGTGCAGCTCTGGAGTATAATACAGGATGTAACTCAGGATCAGTACAGGATAAGTAATGTAATGTATGTACACAGTGACACCACCAGCAGAATAGTGAGTGCAGCTCTGGAGTATAATACAGGATGTAACTCAGGATCAGTACAGGATAAGTAATGTAATGTATGTACACAGTGACTGCACCAGCAGAATAGTGAGCACAGCTCTGGAGTATAATACAGGATGTAACTCAGGATCAGTACAGGATAATGTAATGTAATGTATGTACACAGTGACTGCACCAGCAGAATAGTGAGCACAGCTCTGGAGTATAATACAGGATGTAACTCAGGATCAGTACAGGATAATGTAATGTAATGTATGTACACAGTGACTGCACCAGCAGAATAGTGAGTGCAGCTCTGGAGTATAATACAGGATGTAACTCAGGATCAGTACAGGATAAGTAATGTAATGTATGTACACAGTGACTGCACCAGCAGAATAGTGAGTGCAGCTCTGGAGTATAATACAGGATGTAACTCAGGATCAGTACAGGATAAGTAATGTAATGTATGTACACAGTGACTGCACCAGCAGAATAGTGAGTGCAGCTCTGGAGTATAATACAGGATGTAACTCAGGATTAGTACAGGATAAGTAATGTAATGTATGTACACAGTGACACCACCATCAGAATAGTGAGTGCAGCTCTGGAGTATAATACAGGATGTAACTCAGGATCAGTGCAGTATGAGTTATTTATTTACAAAGTCACTGAACTATTATATTGTGTAGATTATACCTGTATTTAAACTATAAGATCTTGTATATAGGGAGACATTATTGCACATATGCATTAAAATAAAAATAATTTTTTTTTAAAGATTTTTGTACATTAAAAACTTTCTTTGAGATTCCCACAATCCTCTGTATAAATTTATAAAACTGAACTTATACTACATTTGTATCACTGTACAGTATAATTTTGTGTACACTGGTAAAGACTATGCATGCACGGGAGACCGGGGTAATTGTCATTGCTCGGGCCCTGGAATTACTTTCAGTGTTTGGATTAAAGAAGATATTGTTGAGGCCAAACAGCTTCTCCTTGTAGACAATATGACCTTTTCTTCCATTCTTCCTTCTCTCCTTACTAGGAACACAGCATATCATTCAATCGCTGCTGCCTGACAGAGGCAATTGCCTCAGAGGAGAACCCCATTGTCTTCGGGGTTATGTACTAAGTCACAGTTAAATGCTAACAGAGATGCATCATAAACATTTGGCCTTTTTTCCCCCCATCGCGTCCTCCAATTAAATCACTGAAAATACCTTCAGGCAGAGAAATATCATTGACTTGATTGACATTTTGTATCACATGAGGGAGGAATGGAGGGGTTATTTCCGACTAATCACTGGTCGTCTTGTTTTCTGCTGCAAATTAGATTTTAAAAAAATTTCTAAAATCCTCTGGATTAACTTGCAGGATAACAGGCCGAACTGGATGGACAAATGTCTTTTTTCGGCCTTATGTACTATGTTACTATGTTAAACATTACCGAATTTTTGTAAAAATGCTGTAAGAACTTGCCCACCATGATCAACCAGTATTTAGAGGACTTGTCAATTTATTTAATCATAGGATTTATTTTGAAATGTGCATATTTTTGTCTTGCTAGGTTACAGTTTTATTTTTATTACTTTTTTATATTCTTTTTATTATGCATTTTTAAGTTATCTACTTAATTTATTTTCTTGATTTTCTACAGTACTGACTGGTACAGGCCAGGGGAGTAACTACCATAGCGGCAGACCATGCGACTGCTATGGGGCCCATGGCAAGAGGGGGCCAAGTTGGGATCATCTCCTCTTCTACTGGAGGTGAAAACTTTGGTCAGGACTCTACCCTCTAAAGCACATGCGGCCCCCAGAGCCAAGGTTTGCAGCCCCGTCCTGCTGGACAGAAACACAGTTGATCATGCGATCAGCTGTGTTTCTTCCTGGAGCGCCGCACAGGGAAAGATGACAGTTCCTGCCCCTGTACTGTAGCAGGAGTCTGGAGCGGGAAGGGACCCTGGCTATTGGTGAGAGTGGGAGAGCCAAGGAGAAGGCAGGCGCAGTTTATCAGCGCTTCTGCCTTCGCCTCAAGGAGCGCTCTGCAACAGTGGCCTACTAAGGGGGGCGGTCGGCCCCTGGTGCCGACTCTCAGGGGGGTGCCAGAAGCAATGAGTGCTTCCATCAATACAGATGGAAGTGCTCATTGCTGGAGCACTGGGAGCTGTAGTCCTGTCACTCACTGCTTAGCTCCCCGCGCTCCTCCCCTCCTTAAGGTCGGCAGCGCTCTGAATGGTAGAGCAGGAAGACTTCTCCCCGCTCCACCATTCAGCCTGCAGACAGCGATCGCGCTGCTGGCCTGTGTGGGCGGAGCCTGCAGCACGGTAATCTGCATAAGCTCCGCCCACACAGTGCTGCAGAGCGATCTGTGTCTGCAGGGGAGAGAGGTATGTGAGCTTCAGGAACGGGACAAGGTGAGTAGTTACTCAGTTTTTTTTTGTTTTTTTTAACACAGAGGGGGCAAAATGGGCAATTCTTCCCTGGAGGGGGCACAATGGGCATTTCTTCTCTGGAGGGGGAACAATGGGCATTTATACTCTGAGGGGGTACAATGGGCATTTCATCTCTGAAGGGGGCACAATGGGCATTGCTTATGTGAAGGGGGCACAATGGGCATTTCTACTCTGGAGGGGGCACAATCGGCATTTCTACTCTGGAGGGGGCACTGCTAATGGCATTGCTAATGTGAAGGGGGCTCAATGGGCATTTGTACTCTGGGGGGGCACAATGGGCATTTCTTCTCTGGAGGGGGCACAGAGGGCATTGCTAATGTGAAGGGGACACAATGGGCATTGCTAATGTGAAGGCGGCACAATGGGCATTGCTCCTGCAGTTTTCCAGCATTTTCTGTATGACATTTTTCATCACCTGGTGGGGAAGTTTGTTGTCGTGTATTTGGATGACATACTAATTTATTATCCAGATGTGGAGACTCAACAGGATCACGTTAGATAGGTGTTACAGATCCTAAGAGATAATAAATTGTACGCAAAATTTGAGAAGTGTGTTTTTTCTGTACATGAGGTGCAATTCTTGGGCTACCTGCTGTGATCTTCAGGTTTTCAAATGGAGCCAGAGAAAGTCCGTGCTGTATTGGACTAGGATTGACCCAATAATCTGGAGGCTCTTATGCGGTTTTTGGGGTTCACCAACTATTACCAAAAATGTATTCAGAACTATTTGACAGTGGTGAAATCCTTAATGGACATAACTAAGAAAGGGATGGATGTTTCAGTGTGGTCTGATTCGGCGTTGCGTGTCTTTTCTGCGATTAAGGAGTGCTTCGCCTCTGCCCCTATATTGGTGCAGCCAGATGTATCACAACCTTTCGTTGTGGAAGTTGCCATGTCTGAGATGGGGGTAGGAGCAGTCTTATCGCAGGGCCCGTCACCTGGTAAATGGCGCCCATGTGCATTTTTCTCTAAAAAACTCTCTGCTGCAGAGAGAAACTACGATGTGGGTAACAAAGAGTTGCTGGCCATTAAGTTGGCTTTTGAGGAGTGGCGTCATTGGTTGGAAGGGGCGATTCATCCGATCACGGTGTTCACAGATCACAAAAATCGGGCTTACCTGGAGTCGGCTAAACGACTGAACCCGAGGCAGGCCAGATTCAGTTTCATTGTCACTTATCGTCCTGAGGTTAAGAACGTCAAGACAGATGCCTTGTCATGTAGTTTTTCTGGAGCTGGTGATTTTGAAAATCCGAGTCCGATACTGTTGGAGGGGGTGGTGATAACCACTCTATACCCTGACCTAGAGGTGAAGAGTCTTGCCCCTCTGGGAAATTGTTTGTTCCATCAGAATTGCATCATAAGGTGTTTGAGGAGCATCACTGTATGGTTCTTACGGGACACCCTGGAAGTAATTCCACTGCTGACCTCATCTCTCATTGCATAAGTGTGTTGAGGACTATGTGTCGGCCTGCAGTATCCAGACCATGGACTCACTTGTCTATAAATTTTATTACTGATCTGCCTAATTCGTCTGGAAAGACAGTTATTCTGGTGGTAGTTGATCGTTTTAGTAAAATGGTGCACTTTATTGCATTACCTGGCCTACCTAATACTAAAACACTTGCGCAAGTGTTTGTTGACAACATTGTGAAACTTAATGGCATTCCCTCTGACGTGGTCTCGGATCGTGGGACTCAGTTTGTGTCCAGATTCTGGAAGGCGTTCTGTACTAGACTGGGGGTACAACTGTCCTTTTCTTCTGCTTTTTATCCTCAGACGAATGGACCGAACGAGCGCACTAATCAGAGTCTGGGGATTTACTTAAGATGTTTTGTCTCTGAGAATCAGTAGGAGTCAGGCCCGTCGCTAACAGACAGGCAAAACAAGCAATTGCTTGGGGCCCCGAGCTGGCCCGGGGCCCCAAGCCCCCAAGCAGAGCCGGTGCTTGTTTTGCTTCCTTCGCTGGGCTGGCACAAGTTAAATCGCCGACGCTGTGTTTTAGTTTTTTTCACACAGCGCCCGGCTGCAGAGCAGAGTGAGGAGGGGAGGCAGGGCATGCACGGCAGTTCCCAATAGGCTCCGCCCACCTTCCAGGCAGGAAAGACAGTGCAGAGCCAGGAGCCGGAGCAAGAAGAAGCAGAAGATGGCTGCTGCACCGTCGCTGAATCAGTAGTAGACTGTAGTCCAGCCTAGAGACAGTGATTCAAGCGACCCTGAGACAGAGTGAGTGACAGTCAGTGTTACTGTCCCAGAGTCCCAAAGTCCCACCCCCTGAGTGTGTAATTAGGTCAGTAGTGACTAGTGTACTGTGTTGGCATGGGCTGAGGGCAGGCAGGCTTTAGGGGTAATATATGATAATATGAGTGAAGTGCCACTGTGCCAGTCACTGCTAGGAGAGCCAGGCCAAGGCTGCCAAGCAGATTTCACCATGGCACTGCACTGCGGTCAGGGTGCTGGTGAAGGATGACCAGGGACACTGAGACAGTACTGCCTCTCTGGGATGCCATCTGCCCATCTCTGCTGTCTATATACCAGGCCTACCCTGGTATATGGACAGCAGAGATGGGCAGATGGCATCCTCTGGGCAGTACTGTCTCTCTGGTCATCCTTCACCAGCACCCTGACTGCCACGGTCCTGCTTGGCCTGGCTCTCATGGCACTTCATTGCCTGGTGCTCGGCTATCAGCGCTGAGTGACAGTCAGTGTCGCAGTGTGACTGAGTCACTCAGTGCTGATAGCTGAGCACCAGGCAGTGAAGTGCCATGAGAGCCGGGCCAAGCAGGACCGTGGCAGTCAGGGTGCTGGTGAAGGATGACCAGAGAGACAGTACTGCCCAGAGGATGCCATCTGCCCATCTCTGCTGTCCATATACCAGGTCTACCAGCATTACCCCTTGATATACCACCTGCCCGCCTGGTCACCCCACCTAACACTCAGGGAGACAAGTGACTCAGACTGTTACCAGGCGGTATATGAAGGGGTAATACTGGTAGGCCTGGTATATGGACAGCAGAGATGGGCAGATGGCATCCTCTGGGGGTTGTATCTTACATGGGACTATATGCTGGAGGAGCTGAAGGGAGAGTGATGTATTTTACATGGGACTGTATGTTGGAGGGGCTGAAGGCAGGACTGTGATGTATCTTACATGGGACTGAATGCTGGAGGAGCGGAAGGAGTGATGCATTTTACATGGGACTGTTTGCAAGAAGGACTGAAGGCAGGGGGAGTGTTGTATCTTACACGGGACTGTATGCTGGAGGAGCTGAAGGGGGCCATAATTATTACTATAATACTACAGAGGTGGTCATTATAATAATAATAATAATACAGAGGGGGCCAGTATATATTATAATTATACAGAGAGCATTATACTTATGGGCACTACGGGGGAAGGGGAAGTCTGTTATCTGAGGATGATAGTAAAGTGAGGAATCGAAAACATTTTCTGCGAAACTTTGCAGAGACGAGAAGCGGCTGAAAGAAGGTGTCATGACGGTCCTATCTCCGAATGAAGATGTTGAGGAAAGTCTATATCACAGGAGATGTCACTGGATGTAACAGGTATGTGGTGCTGTATTCTACTGTATATTTCATAGCAATGTTATGTCCATCCAAATATCTGTTTTACGGTAGGGTAGAGGGGAGGGGGTATATAGAATTTGTCCCGCACTGCCTCAGCCTGGCCCCAGACTTGAGGTCACACTGTGCGTAAGGTGGGGAGGGCGTGGAGGGGCCTCCATGTCTATTTTGCTTGGGGCCCCCAAATTCCTTCAAACGGCCCTGGTAGGAGTAGTCCTCGTTTTTGTCTTTAGCAGAGTTTGCCATAAATAATCGTAGACAGGAGTCCACTGGTAAGTCGCCGTTTTTTGGGGCATATGGGTTTCACCCGCAATTTGACACATTCTCTAGTTCTGATACTTCCGGTATCCCTGAGGAGGAACGTTTTTCGTCATTGTCTTCTATATGGGGGAAAATTCATAATAACCTGATGAATATGGGCAACAAGTATAAACGTGTGGCTGACAGGAAACGTATGAAGGGTCCGGACCTAACTGTGGGTGATTTTGTGTGGTTGTCCACAAGAAATATTAAGTTGAAGGTTCCTTCTTAGATGTTGGATCCAAGGTTTATTGGTCCATATAAGATCACTGCCATTATTAATCCTGTAGCTCTTCGTCTTGAACTTCCTCAGGCTCCGGAAATTCATAATGTGTTTCACAAATCTTTGTTGAAGAGATATGTTGAACCTTTGGAGCAGGGCCGTCTTTAATATTGATTGGACCCTGGGCAAAAATTTACTTGGGCCCCCTGGATCCCGCCTTCCCACACCCTAGCATGCAATCACGGCCTCCACCACAACACACACACACAAAAAATCCACACACCTGGTAGAGTACAGTGATATAAATACTTCCAGTTCTGAAGACTCCAGCGGCTCAGGATCAGTGCTCTGGGCAGCTGGGCTCAGGCTGGAAGTGGGCACCGCTCTGCAGGAAGGATACCGGGGCTCGGTTCACCCTAGCGTTACAGTGCACCCCAGAGTATGCAGTATAGCACTCTATAGTATACAGCAACCCACAGTATGCAGTGTAGCACCCTATAGTATACAGCACCCCACACTATGCAGTATAGCACCCCACACTATACAACACCTCACAGTATACAGTAGAGAAGTATAGCACCCCACAATATACAGCACCCCAAACTATACACTATACAGCACCCCACACTATACAGCCCCCCACACTATACAGTACAGCAGTATAGCACTCCACAATATACAGCACCCACAGTATACAGCACCTCACGGTATACAGCACCCCAAAATATACAGAATACCGCACCTCACAGTATACAGCACCCCAAAATATACAGAATACCGCACCTCACAGTATACAGCACCCCAAACTATACACTATACAGCACCCCACACTCTACAGCCCCCCACACTATACAGTACAGCAGTATAGCACTCCACAATATACAGCACCCACAGTATACAGCACCTCACGGTATACAGCACCCCAAACTATACAGAATACCGCACCTCACAGTATACAGCACCCCAAACTATACACTATACAGCACCCCACACTATACAGCCCCCCACACTATACAGTACAGCAGTATAGCACTCCACAATATACAGCACCCACAGTATACAGCACCTCACGGTATACAGAATACCGCACCTCACAGTATACAGTACCCCACACCCCAAAATATACTGCCCCCACAGTATAAAGCACCCCACAATATACAGTATACAGCACCCCCATAGTATACAGTAGAGCAGTGTAACGGATCCGCTTCCGTTAATGGACGCTTCCTAGCTTGCGCCGAGGACCACAAGCATCACACTGGACACCACACCAACCGCAGACTCCACAACCGCCGTAGCTTAACTGGAGCCGCGCCGTCTTCCTTCCACCCTGAATGAACCTCCAGCATTTAGGACCGTGTGGGAAAGATCTCTCCTCCAGGGAATATGCAGAGCATAGCAATCCCCAGCGTGATGCAGCAATTCCCTCCAATAACGAGACAAGGCTGCGTTTTGAAGGGTTAGAAAACATGAACTGAGCATGAACTCTTTATTGAGGGCTACCCGCCCGTATTTATGCAGGTCCCCACAATGCATCATGGTCTCCTCCTCTCTGCCCTGGAGACACCCGAAGTGCAATTCAATTATCTCCTAGGACAAAGGGAGATCACCAATACACATGCGGGAACAATAGGAGAGGAATCCCCACCCGAATACACAAAATCCTCCTTTCTGTCTGGGATATAATTATGGATTAACATAACTATCACAGACAGTAAAAATACAGTTTTTAAACATACACGGTAACTTTAAAACCATACATTCCATCTCCATAAAAATTACATATTTAAACTCTGCATACATCAAACATAAACACTTCCAAAAATCACACAAATCCCTCCAGCTGATCAAAAGTTTAGTGGAAGTCCTTTATGACCGACCGCAAGCACAATTTCCTGCCCAAAACACTTCCATAGATTTGGGCTGTGCGGTCGGTCAATTTCATGCAGAAAAACGACTAAGTCCCATCTTCAAACGGGACTTAGTCTCTGGAGCTGAAAGTACAGTATGGAAGAAAGTAATATGTCCCGGGGCCATAGTCATAGGGCAGGAGGCTAGCCATAAGTCCTCTACAATGCCCAGTGGCAAATGGCAGTTTGTCACAAGCAGTATAGCACCCCACTATACAGTAGCTTACAGTATATTAGCATTACAGCCCCTGTCACCTTTTCCTGATGTAATCTTCTCAAAAAAGCTCCACAATTTTGGGAAACATCTCCTGCTGCAACACTCCTGGTAGACAGGACCTGTGATGACCTCATAGCCATGTGACCAGTATTATTGCTAGGTTACTGGTCACATGGTGATGATGTCATCTAAGGTCCTAGAAAATCACAGCTCTCACAGTACGCTGCCTGGAGTGCCGGCAGGCATGGCATGGCAGCACCCCCCTGTGTAGCTGATAGCCTGATACACGGGGCAGTGGCCAGCAGGGCTCAAGAGGCAGCTGCCTTGGGCCCCCCAGGAGCAACTGGGCCCAGGGCAGCTGCCCCTTTTGCCCCTTGTTAAAGACGGCCCTGCTTTGGAGCCGTCTTCCTTGCCACCCGCTCCTGTCATGGTGTTTGGAATTCCAGATCGCCAAGATTATTGACTCTCGAGTTCTCCGTAGATCTCTTCAGTATCTTGTTCACTGGAAGGGTTATGGACCAGAGGAGAGGATGTGGGTACCGGCATCTGACATAAATGCCAGTCATTTGGTGAAAGCCTTTCACAGGTCTCATCCGAATAAGATTGGTCCTGGGTGCCCAGAGGTCATCTGTAGAAGGGGGGGTACTCTCACGGACGTTCCCGCGACAGGTGGCAGGATATCGATGAGACTGGCAACACATGGTTTGATCTGACATGTTTTCCGTTTGGATCAAATGACGTCTGTGTTGTTTCTGGTGCTTGCCACACCTTCTTTCCCCAGGTGTGGCTATTATGGTCATTTAACCTTTTCTATTTATTGTTGTTTCTCCCACTATGCTATGCGGTTTATAGCTTCTGTTGGAGTTGTGGATAGCTGGTGTGTGGATCTCGGCTGAGTTCCTGGTGCTGCCATAGCCACTTGAAATTAAGTGTTTTCTTTCCCTTTTGTATTTTGTTTGGGTTATTTTGTGTGTTGCATTTTCCTGTCATTTGTATTAGGCCTGAGGGAGACTCCTGTTCATCCTTCCTTTTGGAGGAACAGGTTGTCTCAGTCCTGACATTAGTACCAGGGTCCTATAGGGTGAGTTAGGACACTAGGTATTCCGGTGTATGAGCTCACCTACCTCTGGGGTCTGTTCATACTGTTAGTTAGTCAGGACTTTGATTAGGGTTTTACTAGGAGGTGTCCATCTCCTTTCCCTAGTTTCCAGGCCTTATTCCCTCACTCCTTTCCCTCCTATGTTCGGTGTGGTGTTTCCCTCCCACCACCAAAATGGCTTTAAGACAGATCAAGGTATAAAAAGCACCACAAATTGAGTTAGAGACACAAAATGGACTCTTAGATGTCTTCTAGTGCTTTCTACAGATCCATAATATAGTCATATAAGCAAAACCATGGGGAACGTCTAGTGCAACATCTAACCATGCACTCTTAAGAAATTAGGTCATCTCAGTGCTAAAAGACAAATGGACATGTCAAATTATTTCTATGGCTGTAAATATAGTAACTATAGAGTAGAAAGGCTATGGGGTCCGATGGGTGTAGTGTACGGGAACTGTAATACCCGTCACTACCAAAGTGTCACTTGATGTGCTGTCGTCCCTCCTAATTATGGGAAGTTGTTATATGTCAGTTTTATAAAATGTAATGTAATGCTATGTGTTTCCCTGTTACTATGACACTTGCATGTACAGGCCTGCTAGGGGTGTCATTCCAGCTTCTAGTCAATAGAGGGAGCTAGGGAGCCCTAGTTTATATAAGGCCCAGACAGGGAAGTAGAAGGCAGACGGAGTCTAGTGTCTGTAATCTACAGTTGGAGATTAGACAATGTCTGAGACAAGTCCAGGCCTGAAGCCTGCTGTCCAGGAGAAGATTCCCTCCTGAATTCCCATATGCAGAAACAGGAATATGTTAGATCAAGAACCTGAGGAAGTTTCCAGCAGCTGAGAGAGACAGAGGCAAAGATCAGGAAAGCCAGAGGTACTCAGAAAGACAGAGGAGGTACTTATAGAAGCCATAGCCAAGGATATAAAGCCAGAACTAGGTTAATGGGCCTTGGTGAAGAATTGCTGTATTCCAGGATCAGACAGAATTAGAGTGCAAGCTCCTGTGCTGCAAGTCCTGTGTTCAACACTCTGTAATTACCCTGCTATAACTGAATTGCCTGCATCGACCGAATTGCAAAATCGACTGTATGCTTAGGAACTGCATTTCCATTATTGTCTCTGCTCGCAAAACTACTAAAGTTGGAGTTCTGTTTTAAGACCACGTTTCCTCGATTTATTCCTGCATCCGCAAACGGCGTGCCACCGTTTACTTGGCACTGGCGTCACGAACTATCTTTACCTATACCTGCCCTTGCAGAGAGTCAGCTGTACCAGGTTAGTGTATATTGCACTACATCACCCAGAAACACCTACTACACACAACTTGAGTACGCTGCATGGGGTCTAGAAAAATATGGTCATATTTGGATCGTATTGCTAATTATTATATTTGCGTGTAACTATCACCTTTTAATTTTCCCAGAAACTGCACCTCTCCTGTCTATGGCTGGGTCCGGAATTCGAGAAAAAGAGGTATAAACAGTATAGCTGTAGTAACAAAACCAACCTGTAAAGGGGGGCGTGGCCTGCAAGCTGATGGCGCCGGCTGCTTGATGCTGTACCTCCAGACCTAGAAAATCCATAACCACCCCAAAGCGGCTAACCCAGCATTTGTGGAGCAACCCTTGCTAGCCACATACTTGACCCATATCATGGGGAAGATAAAAAGGGAGGCCAGCCCTGGCTAAACTCACCAAATTCTTTGGTAAAGCGGCAACCCCGGTCTCGGGCTTACTGCATGCCTCACCGCCTGCGCTTCCGGCCTCACCTGCGTCCTCGTCAAGCCTGAGGTCAGGCTCTGGGGCAGACGATCGCCCGGGCTTGTCCCCTCATCCACTCATGGAGGGTACGCTCCGCTCTTTCCTGGATTCCCTGAGGGCTTCCCTCAAAGATGACATGCAAAGGGAGGATACAGGAAATGAGGCGAGAAATACAGCAACTCGGAGACCGCACAGCCCACTTGGAACACAAGATGACGGAGCTGGCCTCGTCGCACAACTCTCTGACGCAAGCAAAGCATTGGAGGAAGAGGTCAGTAGACTGTCTGCCAAGATATGTGATATAGAGGACAGACACTGACGCAATAATGTGCGCCTCCGTGGTGTTCTGGAGACAGTGGGACCTGCCGACTTGGAGCCGCTATCGAAGGACATGCTAAAGGCCGCACTCCCCACAGCCTCAGATATGGATGTCACCATCGACTGCATCCACAGAAATCCCAAACCATCGGGACCAGGCCCATCAACACCCAGGGATGTATTGGCCCGAGTGCACTTTTTTCAGACCAAAAAGGCCTTTCTGCATGCTTTACGCCAAAACCCTATGCTGGTGGATATTTTCCGCGGAATTTCTGTTTTCTAAGCGCCGGGAATTTGCAGAAACCACCAAGATTCTCCAAGACCACCAGGTCAGATACCGGTGGGGTTTCCCGGTTCGCCACTACAATGGAGTGCAACATGTGCGCTGCACCTCTCAGATAGCCTCTCAGAAGCTCCAGGAATGGGGCCTCCTATCTCCGTCGACCTGAAACCCTGATGTCCAACAGGACAAGCCTGACAAGGTCTCCCCTGAATAGGACACGGCTTAAAGACACTTCAAGATATTTGTTATATGGGGCACTCCCCCTTTTACTTGCTACCTCCTGGGGTGTGTTATGGACCCACCGTTTGGTTCCGCTTTTACCCCTTTAAAGGTGTGACTCATGAAAGAGTCACATCTCTCAGGACTCCTGGCTCTACCACACTCTAGGCTGAGTATCTTCTCAGTTTTTTTCCATGTTTGTTACTTTTTTGACCTGTTATATTTGACCTGTTACCATCCTCTGTTACTTAGACATGTGGCCCAGAATCTTCATGCTTATCTGGAATGCCGCTACCTCAGTAGATCTACCTCCTTCACACAATGGGGCTGAGGTTCTCTCTCTGAATGTTAAGGGATTAAACTCCCCCTTTAAATGAGCACAGCTATGGCGAGATGCCATGCAGTCCCATTGTGATGTTCTTTTTGTGAAAGAGTCACATTTGTTATCTGCATATGCGCACGGGTGCTCACACCGCTTATTCCCGCATATATATCACTCTCACACTCTTAAAAGCGTTTATAGCTATTAGGAATATGACGTCTTTCTCAGTACAGAAGTGTATCTCGGACCCTCTTGGCACATATGTGATTTTAGTCTGTCTGATTGATAATGTTCCCTTTACCTTGGCAGCAGTATATGCTCCCAATGCACATCAGTTTAGGTTCCTGAAGCGGTTTCTCAATAAGGTGATGTCCGTAGCTAGTGGTTCAATCCTCGTTGGGGGGGACTTCACCTACCAATAGACATTAAGATGGACTGTGATGATGTGGAAGGTATATCTATTGCCTCACTGTGGGGATCTCAAAAGGCGTATATGAGGGATCTATTTATCAAAACCGCTTCCAGACTTAAAAAAGCAAGGGAGAGAGATATACAAAGCACGATTCAGGCACTACACACTGTAGAAATGCAACACAAAGTCACACTCACATCGGCCCACCCACAGCAACTCACAGCTCTACACTTTAAATTATGTTCCCTAATACTGTATAAATATGAACATTCAGTCCACCGTATGAAGCCAAGATTTTACAACATAGGAGACAGATCAGGTGCCTTGCTAGCTAAACGCTTGCATCGAAGGGCGGCGTCTAGCAGAATAGATTCGTTCCAGTTCCCAGGTGGCTCAGTAATAACACATCCCCAGCAGATTGCTGATGCATTTGCTAAGTTTTATTCCTCTCTATATACCGTAATCTCCGAGACGATTCAGCCACCCCCCAACCCTCTACAACCGAGATCCAGTCATTTATGGACTCTATCCCCTTAGCTTCCTTGTCTGCGGAGGACTTGGCCGTGATCAATACTCCCATCTCTGAGTCAGAAGTGAAATCTGCCCTCAAATCCCTCAAGCTCAATAAAACCCAGATGGATATGTTGCAGAATATTATAAGATCTACGCTTCTGTACTCGCACCTTGCCTGACCAAACTATTCAATTGTTTCTTCACAACGGGGAACATCCCTAGGGATATGCTATCAGCCACTATAGTTACATTACCTAAACCAGGAAAGACTCCGAACCGCCCAGCTAATTTTAGACCCATCTCGCTGTTAAATGTGGATCTGAAACTATTTTCTAAACTACTAGCAACTAGACTATACACAGTCTTGTCTGAATTGGTTGCTGAAGGCCAGGTGGGCTTTGTCCCCAAGCGACAATGCAGAGATGGAATGAGACGTCTTATTAACTTGGTCCAGATTGCGGAGCTCTCCAGGACCCCCACTATCTTTCTATCACTTGATGCTGAAAAAGCTTTAGAGAGAGTCCATTGGGGGTTCCTGGAACAGGTTTTGAGCAAATTTAGAATCCAGGGACATATGCTTCTGGCTATTATGGGTCTATACTCTGCCCTGGAGGCGAGGGTACTCGCCTCTGGTTTTCTCTCTGAGCCCTTCCAAATTACTAATGGCTCTCGTCAGAGGTGCCCTTTGTCACCTTTGGTGTTTGTGTTGGTTATGAAACCTTTGGCATAGCTCCTCCGTACCAGCCCACTGGTGGAGGGAGTTCCTGTGGGATCCTCGGTCCACATAATTGGACTCTACGCTGATGTGCAGAAGCACAGAGGTTAAGAAATGATAAGCTCAGAGTCCTGTCTACAAATGCTCGCAGTTTAGGTAAAAAAATCAATGAACTTGGGTCAATAATGGCATCTGAGAATGTAGATTTAGTGGCTGTTACGGAGACATGGTTTAATGAAAGAAATGACTGGGACATAACCATACCAGGGTACTCTTTATACAGAAGAGACAGAGAAGGCAAGAAAGGAGGAGGAGTGGCCCTGTATGTGAAAGATAGCATTAAATCTAACCTAATACAAGTTGGTGAGGCCAACATAGAGTCAGTTTGGGTTACGTTGCAGTTTGCTAACCATGCAGTAACTCGTGTAGGTGTGATATATAGACCACCTGGTCAAGTTAAAGAACTAGATGATCTACTAGTTGAAGAAATAGCTAAAATGACAATAAAAGGAGAAGTTATCATTATGGGAGATTTCAATCTTCCAGATATAAACTGGAAAACCAAAATAGCAAGTTCTACCAGGAGTACAGATATTCTAAATTCCCTACTGGGGTTATCTCTACAACAAGTGGTTGAGGAGCCAACCCAGAGGGAGGCCATTTTGGATTTGGTATTCGCAAATGGGGATTCGGTATATGATGTCATTGTAGGCGAAACCTTGGGATCTAGTGATCACCAGTCAGTGTGGTTTAATATAAGAACTGTGAAAGAGTCCCACCACACAAAAACAAAAGTTTTAGATTTTAGAAAAACAGACTTTTCAAAAATGAAATTAGTCATAAATGAGTCCTTATCAGACTGGAACGGATTACATGGAGTCCAGGAGAAATGGGACTACTTAAAAGGTGCATTATTGAAGGCAACAGAAAATTGCATTAGACTTGTCAGTAAAAGCAAAAAAAGGAAGAGACCACTGTGGTACTCAGCAGAAGTGGCCCAAATCATTAAAAATAAAAAGCTAGCATTTTGCAATTATAAAAAACCCCAGAGCAATGAAGATAAGGAAATCTACAAGATTAGGCAGAAAGAGGCCAAGCAAGTTATAAGAACTTCTAAAGCGCAGGCAGAAGAAAAACTAGCTCAGTCTATGAAAAAAGGGGATAAGACATTCTTCAGATATATAAATGAAAAAAGGAAATTAAAACAAGGAATAACTAAATTAAAAACAAAGGACGGAAGGTATGTAGAAGAGAATAAAGGGCTAGCCGACTGCCTTAATGAATACTTCTGTTCAGTTTTTACAAAAGAAAAAGAAGGAGAAGGACCTCCACTAGAAAGGATGACTAATAAATCGTTTGATGCATGTGTCTTTACAGAGGAAGATGTTCTAAGTTTGCTGTCTAAAGTGAAGACAAATAAGTCACAGGGGCCTGATGAGATACACCCAAAATTATTAAAAGAGCTTAGTGGTGAGCTGGCAAAACCGTTAACAGATTTATTTAACCAATCATTAGTAACAGGAGTCGTCCCGGAAGATTGGAAATTGGCAAATGTCGTGCCCATTCACAAGAAAGGTAGTAGGGAGGAATCGAGCAACTATAGACCAGTGAGTCTGACATCAATAGCAGGCAAATTAATGGAAACCCTATTAAAGGATAGGATTGTGGAACATCTAAAATCCCATGGATTGCAAGATGAAAAACAACATGGGTTTACTTCAGGGAGATCATGTCAAACAAATCTTATAGATTTTTTTGACTGGGTGACTAAAATAATAGACGGTGGAGGTGCAGTAGACATCGCATATCTAGATTTTAGTAAGGCTTTTGACACTGTCACACATAGAAGACTTATCAATAAACTGCAGTCATTGAGCATGGACTCCCATATTGTTGAGTGGATTAGGCAGTGGCTGAGTGACAGACAGCAGAGGGTTGTAGTCAATGGAGAACATTCAAAACAAGGTCATGTTACCAGTGGGGTTCCACAGGGATCTGTACTGGGACCAATTTTGTTTAATATCTTCATAAGTGATATTGCAAAAGGCCTCGCTGGTAAGGTTTGTCTTTTTGCTGATGACACAAAGATATGTAACAGGGTTGATGTTCCTGGAGGGAAACGCCAAATGGAAAAGGATTTAGGAAAACTAGAAGAATGGTCAGAACTCTGGCAACTGAAATTTAATGTGGATAAGTGCAAGATAATGCACCTGGGACGTAAAAACAAGGGCAGAATATAGAATATTTGACACAGTCCTGACCTCAGTATCTGAGGAAAGGGATTTAGGAGTAATTATTTCAGAAGACTTAAAGGTGGGAAGACAATGTAATAGGGCAGCACTAAATGCCAGCAGAATGCTTGGATGTATAGGGAGAGGTATAAGCAGTAGAAAGAGTGAAGTGCTTATGCCGCTGTACAGAACACTGGTGAGACCTCACTTGGAGTATTGTGCTCAGTACTGGAGGCCATATCTCCAGAAGGATATAGATACTCTAGAGAGAGTTCAGAGAAGAGCTACTAAACTAGTACATGGATTGCAGGATAAAACTTACCAGGAAAGGTTAAAGGACCTTCATATGTATAGCTTGGAAGAAAGAAGAGACAGAGGGGATATGATAGAAACTTTTAAATACATAAAGGGAATCAACTCGGTAAAGGAGGAGAGCATATTTAAAAGAAGAAAAACTACCACAAGAGGACACAGTTTTAAATTAGAGGGGCAAAGGTTTAAAAGTAATATAAGGAAGTATTACTTTACTGAGAGAGTAGTGGATGCATGGAATAGCCTTCCTGCAGAAGTGGTAGCTGCAAATACAGTGAAGGAGTTTAAGCATGCATGGGATAGGCATAAGGCTATCCTTCATATAAGATAGGGCCAGGGACTATTAATAGGATTCAGATATATTGGGCAGACTAGATGGGCCAAATGGTTCTTATCTGCCGACACATTCTATGTTTCTATGATGTGGTCTTGTCCCTTACCAATCCAACTGAATCTCTTGCAGGTGCATATACCATCCTAGAACATTTTTCAGCTGTGTCTTACTATAAACTGAATGCTAATGAATCTTCTATTCTACCTGTCCAGATCCAGGAGGAAACCAGAGGCCATATCTAACGTGATTAACGCTTTCAATGGGCAGATGACCATATTTCATATCTGGGCATTCTTATCCCCAACTCGGTAGGGAGACTGGTATCATTTAATTTCTAAGCCCTGCAGAGGGAACTGGCAAGTGAATTTCAGAGGTACTCAAAACTTTGCTTGTCCTGGATTGCAAGGATTAATACTGTAAAAATAATGATTATCCCAAGAATTTTGTATAGGTTCCGTCGTATCCCTTTATGTGTGCCTAACCATATACTCACCCACCTCCAAAACAGCATGGTACGGTTTATATGGGGTTCCTCCCTGCCTCGAATCTCCAAAACGGCCATGTTTCCCTCTATAAAGAATGGAGGGTTAGGGGTTTCGGACCTTCGCAAATATTATATAGCTAGCCTGATAGACCAGACTAGGGAGTGGTGGCTTCCGTCCAATCCTCAAAGATGGCTCCAAATAGAGGAGTCCTTTATTAAAGTGCATTCTCTCAATGCCTTCTTAGCAGCCTAAGCAAACTCACATATCATCTTCCTCTACTCACCATGCAGACCTCCCTTTTTGCATAGGAATAC
Organism: Bufo bufo; assembly: GCF_905171765.1. Taxonomy (NCBI): domain Eukaryota; kingdom Metazoa; phylum Chordata; class Amphibia; order Anura; family Bufonidae; genus Bufo; species Bufo bufo. Next base: position 38,543,320 of record NC_053393.1, on the reverse strand, counting down.
CTCCTCCATGCACTCGCTTCCACCCTATTTCATATCCCATATTTCCACACCATATCCCCCATCTCAACTTTCCCTATGAAAGTCTAAGGGGATTAATTCCATTGGCCAGCTGTACCAGGGTCATACTCTTCTGGAGCATGTGTAGTGTCCCACTAGGTAGGCGTGGGCACTACACAAGGGTCAATTGGGTGACATGTTACTTCTACTCACAAGGGACAGCAATATTATATTTAACTATGTACTGTAATGTATTTTCTATGTGTTTTTACATGCAATGTTTCCCCTGTGTTATGCATTGCAGGCCTATTAGGGTGTAGTTAGGCATCCTAGACACTAGAGGGAGATAGGGAGCCTCTAGTATAAATGTTCAGGCCCAGACAGGGAGGAGTTAGATCATAGTCAGGAGTCTGTGGAGACAGAAGTGAGAAGGCACCAGCCCGAGATATGCTGAGGGCCTCCTCCTGACATGCAGCTAGACAGTCCTGGTTTCTAGTTGCCCTAGGAGGCTAAGAAGAGTACAGCCTGCCTGGAGACCAGTTATTCAGCCAGCTGACACAGATGAGATACCCCAGTAGTAGGACAGCACCTCCTGGGAGAAACCTGCAGCCACCTTTAAAAGCCAGCACTGAAGACAGCTAGGAAAAGAAGGTATTGTAACCTTAAGCAAGTGCCAATACTGGAGGAAGGATTTTATACCAAGGATTTAAGCCAGCACTTAGGCATCCGGGCCTTGGGATCCAGCCAGCTAGAATAGCTGAGGGGATAGAGCAGCATTGCACTGCAAAGCATTAACTGTTTGCCCTCCAAGTATCTTGCAAGATTGAAACCTGCTGTGCATTTTGTATTAAAAAAGGACTGCATTATATACCACTGCAACTGTATGTAAAAAGTTGGACTGTTCCACCAAGTAAAGCAACGTTTGGTTTACCAACTGCGTACTCTATTAATCCTCCTACAAATCGGTGTGCCACCATTACAGGTACTGGCGTCACGAATCTTAAAGGGACCTTACCTAAGGCACTCAAAACACCTACAACATCCAGGGCACCTCACACACCATCAGGCCTGGTCCCTATCTACAGAGTGTGCCCCAGAGGAACTAGTGTCTACCTCTCCTTTCACTGCTGCATGCCTGCCCAGGGTTCTCCTCAGAAAAGTGAGTAACCCTCGATTGCCCATACCATGACCTCACTGTCGCTATACCCTGCAGGTCTGGCGTGCAGCACATGCCTCTATCCATAGGTCCTTTTTCTATTCCCAATTCTACCTTTTACCAATACCTGCAGATACGACACTATATGAACACAATCTCTCTCACCAACACTGCGAGCCCCTCTTCCCCGCTCCACCTCCTATTCTCTGACAAGGGTCTAAACCGTAGAGGTAGATTCTGAGCATTGGTCTAGATGGCATTCAACCAACCTTCCGATGGTTAGTGTCACATATCCTCACGGCTACGCGCAAGGTAATAGCGAGACACTGGAAAGAACCTGTCTCCCCTAACATATCGGAGGTCACCCAAATGGTAAACTTACATGTGATGTATGAGCTGGTTTTTACCCCCTCCTTGCAATCCAGGATAAGAGCACACAACCAATGGCTGATGTGGCTCTAGAGCGCACACGCCACTCCGCTGCCGACCGCCTTACTATAAATGAATGTTCAAGGGCTACTAAAACTTTCTCATACAATTGTATATGCAAAGTATTACGGTCTCATGTCTTATATTGTATATGTAAAAGTGACAATACCATGTATCATGCTTTCCTTTATGGTTATTTTGGATCTTCCCTTTTTTGTTTTGTTTATTGTGTACTTCTCAACATGTATAATATGCTTGAAAATCAATAAAAAGACAATGTTGAAAATATAAAAAGAACCAACCTGTAAAACAACAAGGATTCTATCTCCAAAAAATTTTTTTTTCAATTCTCATAACTAGTGTTAAGCAAACTTGTGTTTTCAAGTTCGGCGTACAAGGTTCGGGTTATCTAAGAATTCCATTATGGATTCCGCTACCACGAACCATAACTTATGGTCCTTGGTAGCGGAATCCATAATGGAATTCATAGATAACCCGAACCTCGTACGCCGAACTTGAAAATACAAGTTTGCTCAACACTACCCATAACCCCTTAATTGGGCCAATGTGTTTATGGTTTTAAATGTCCACAGAATAGGTTAGAACTTGTCTGATAGGTGGGGGTCCGATCGATGGGTCCACTTCCAAACACAAGAATAGGGTCTCATGTCCTTAGCTTGAATGTAGCACTGCTCAAGCATGTGCACTGTTGCGCCATTCAGTCTCAGTGGGACTGACGGACATGGCTGAGTGCTCTACTTGAATAAGTTCGTCAGTCCCTTACATTTTGACAGCAGCTACAGTTCCCATGCTTGACTGCCACGCCACTCTAACAGGATATGTAGTCGTACTCAGGACCATGCAGCATTATGGCTTCTCTAATGTCTCACATGAGTACAACAGAACAAGCAATCTACAAAGAAACATTTACCACCAGAAAGCGAGATCTTTAAATTCCTGCTCTCTCCAGTTACAACCACAAAGCCTTCAATTCCCCCAACCACACACCTAACACTATCATTACAGATGAAAGTGGAATTCCACCGCAATAAATGCACATCAGATTTGTAGTCTTACCGCTATAATCGTATCTCTATTTATATCCCAAATCTGTGCCTAAAAGCAGCTGAAATGCAAAGTCTGACACAAACAACACAGAGTAAAAGCTCAACTCTTATAACATTGTAAGAATCTTATAACATTGTATATAGGAGGCAGTATTATAGTATTATATTCTTGTACATGGGGGCAGTATGATAGTAGTTATATTCTTGTACATAGGAGGTAGTATTATAGTAGTTATATTCCCGTACGTAGCAGCAGTATTATAGTAGTTATATACTTGTACATAGGAGGCAGTATTATAGTAGTTATATTCATGTACATAGGAGCAGTATTATAGTAGTTATATTCTTGTACATAGGAGCAGTATTATAGTAGTTATATTCTTGTACATAGGAGGCAGTATTATAGTAGTTATATTCTTGTACATAGGAGACAGTATTATAGTAGTTATATTCTGGTACATAGGAGGCAGTATTATAGTAGTTATATTCTTGTACATGGGGGCAGTATTATAGAAGTTATATTCTTGTACATAGGAGGTAGTATTATAGTAGTTATATTCTTGTACATAGGAGCAGTATTATAGTAGTTATATTCTTGTACATAGGAGGTAGTATTATAGTAGTTATATTCCCGTACGTAGCAGCAGTATTATAGTAGTTATATTCTTGTACATAGGAGCAGTATTATAGTAGTTATATTCTTGTACATAGGAGCAGTATTATAGTAGTTATATTCTTGTACATAGGAGCAGTATTATAGTAGTTATATTCTTGTATATAGGAGCAGTATTATAGTAGTTATATTCTTGTATATAGGAGCAGTATTATAGTAGTTATATACTTGTACATAGGAGCAGTATTATAGTAGTTATATACTTAACCAAATCTCTTTTTATTGGTCATGCCTCATATAGCCAAAAGAAAAATGATACAAGATACACTTATTTGATCATACCAGATGACAATTCGTATCAAACAAAGAAAACATGTTGTACAATAGGGTATCAAATGGTCATATCGCTTTTGGCCAGGTAGACATCTGGCAGTATACACAATAAAAGAGAAAATAAATAAGGTTGGTTGAAAATGGGGTGGGAGGGGGGGTAAGCTCTGCTCTAGTGGCAAGGGCTCCTAAAGTTCTTCCAGGGAAGCCATATCTTAAGGTATTTCGTACGAGAGTATGACTCCCAGTGTGCCAGCTCTTCAAACCTAGACAATTGATCTACCTTCTCCATCCAACTAGGAATGGAGGGGGGGGGGGGGGGTCTGTTTCCAGAATAGAGGAACCAGTAAGCGGGCAGCTGTAATGAGTATGGTGGGCAGATCTGATTTTGCTGGGGTGAGTGATACATTAGGGCACCAGAGTAGGACTCATTTTGGATCCAATACAATAGAGGAGGAACAAATCTTGTTTAGCATAATCTCAATTTGGTTCCAGAAGGGGCGTATACTCTCGCAACTCCACCAGATATGGAAGAGAGAACCGATGTCCGCCCCACACCTCCAACAGACCTCTGGGACCTCCGGATAGAGTTTGTGAAGGAATTCTGGTGTTTTATACCAGCGGGTGAGCAATTTGTACGAATTCTCCTGAATTTTGATACAACGGCTAAAGCCATGTGAATGGGTCTATATGAAGGCTTTTTCCGGGTCAGATAGTTTAATAGATAGTTCTTTCTCCCAAGAATGTGGTTCAGAGTGGGCAGAAGACAAGAGTTCCTTGTACATCGTCGAGAAAGGTCTGCTAGAGGGCTGTACGGACCTCAGTCTCAAAGTGAGAAGTCTGCAGTTGTAGGGATCTCATGTCCCTCTTAAAATGGAGGTGTAAAAATGAGGCTGAGTTGACCCTTGGCAGTTGGAGGACCCTTCCCCAATCCAATTCCCCCTCTGGCATTAATACATCCTGCAAGGTGTACTTCTTAAGCAAGGACCAAACTCCTGTGGGATCCTGAACTGTGGTGTGAATAAAGGATTGTAATAGATGCAGTGGGAGCACAGGGCTAGGAAAGTTAAGTGTCTTGGAATGGTATAGCTTAGACCAGGTGAGTAGCACCCCTCTCCAAAGCAGAGACAACTTGGTTGCAGTGGGGGTGCATGAACGGACACCCCACATGATCAATTTCTCATGGTTTGTAAGTAAAGTCTGCTCCAGGTGGGAACAGATATTCCCTGGATGATCTGAGAGGAGATTAATGCCCCTACACATAAGGTTGGCCTTGTAGGATACACTCACCTAAAGAATTATTAGGAACACCTGTTCTATTTCTCATTAATGCAATTGTCTAGTCAACCAATCACATGGCAGTTGCTTCAATGCATTTAGGGGTATGGTCCTGGTCAAGACAATCTCTTGAACTCCAAACTGAATGTCAGAATGGGAAAGAAAGGGGATTTAAGCAATTTTGAGCGTGGCATGGTTGTTGGTGCCAGACGGGCCGGTCTGAGTATTTCACAATCTGCTCAGTTACTGGGATTTTCACGCACAACCATTTCTAGGGTTTACAAAGAATGGTGTGAAAAGGGAAAAACATCCAGTATGCGGCAGCCCTGTGGGCAAAAATGCCTTGTGGATGCTAGAGGTCAGAGGAGAATGGGCCGACTGATTCAAGCTGATAGAAGAGCAACGTTGACTGAAATAACCACTCGTTACAACCGAGGTATGCAGCAAAGCAATTGTGAAGCCACAACATGCACAACCTTGAGGCGGATGGGCTACAACAGCAGAAGACCCCACCAGGTACCACTCATCTCCACTACAAATAGGAAAAAGAGGCTACAATTTGCACGAGCTCACCAAAATTGGACTGTTGAAGACTGGAAAAATGTTGCCTGGTCTGATGAGTCTCGATTTCTGTTGAGACTCATCAGAAATGGCGTAAACAGAATGAGAACATGTATCCATCCTCTGATGGCTACTTCCAGCAGGATAATGCACCATGTCACAAAGCTCGAATCATTTCAAATTGGTTTCTTGAACATGACAATGAGTTCACTGTACTAAAATGGCCCCCACAGTCACCAGATCTCAACCCAATAGAGCATCTTTGGGATGTGGTGGAACAGGAGCTTCGTGCCCTGGATGTGCATCCCTCAAATCTCCATCAACTGCAAGATGCTATCCTATCAATATGGGTCAACATTTCTAAAGAATGCTATCAGCACCTTGTTGAATCAATGCCACGTAGAATTAAGGCAGTTCTGAAGGCAAAAGGGGGTCCAACACCGTATTAGTATGGTGTTCCTAATAATTCTTTAGGTGAGTGTATATGTACATCGGGCAACCCGAATCCCCCAAATCTCTTTTCTCTAGTCAAATTGTTGTATGCCACTCTAGGGGACCGGCCTCTCTAAAGAAAGAAGGACATCATCCGGCGGACCTCTTTGAAAAACGACTGTGGGACCCAGATTGGCAATGTCTGTAGGCGGTACAAGAATTTTGGGACTATATAGGTTTTTAAGTAGTTTTTCCTGCCTATCCAGGATATAAATGGCATCTCCAGTGCTTGAAGTTGTGTTTTAACAGACTGCAGGAGTGGCAGGTAAATAGAGGAAAATAGATCTTTGGCGTTAGCCGTCACTCGAATACCAAGGAATGGTATATCTCGTGAGGCCCATTTAAAGGGGGTGGTGTTCCTGAGGGTCTGCACTATGATTGCAGGGCAGGAGACGTTGAGAGCCATGGACTTGGTATAGTTTATTTTAAAGTTGGAAATGAAGCCAAATTCTTCAAAAATGGTGAGCAGCTTAGGGAAAGATGACTTGGGATTCGAAGTCACCACCAAGAGATCATCTGCAAAGGCAGATGTCAGATGCCTCTGGGATCCAACGGTAATGCCCTCAATCCCAGGTGAATGGCGGATCTTGCTTAATAAGGTTTCCATAACTAGGACAAAAAGGGTCGGGGAGAGAGGGCACCCTTGGCATGTAACATTGGTAATGTCAAATGCTGGGGACAAGGTCCCATTGACTTTGACCCTGGCAGAGGGGGCTAGATACAGTGAGAAAATTGCTGCAATAAATTGCTCTGGTATACCAAACTTCGACAAAGCTTTGGACATAAAAGACCAACTTACCCTGTCGAAGGCTTTTTCTGCATCAGTACTCAGTAATGCCACTGGCACTGAATTATTTCGTGCCCAAGACATCAAATGCAGTAGGCGTATGGTGTTCTCACTGCCTCGTCTGCCAGGAACAAACCCAACCTGCTCACCATATATTATGTGAGGTAGCATCAACTGGAGACGTTGGGCCAATATCTTCGCCCACCACTTGACATCCACATTTAATAAAGAAATGGGCCGATAACTGCCACATTCGAGGGGATCTTTGTTTTCCTTGGGAAGGATGGTTACATGGGCCATTAGGGATTGTGGGGGTAGCGACCCACCAGTTAGCAAATAGTTACAGAGGGATTTAAAGTGTGGTATCAATATAGTTTTAAAAGTCTTGTAATATGAGATGTTCAGGCCATCAGGACCAGGGCTCTTTCCAGAGGGTATTGAAGATAGTACTTTCAGGATCTCAGTGTCTGTGACTGGGGCGGTAAGTTGGGAGGCCTGTGAGGAATTTATGGAGGGGAGATCAAGCATACGGAGGAATTCATCCGTCGCATTAGCTATCAGTTCTGGAGTTGATTGATCCGAGGGCGGCAGATTGTATAGGTTAGAGTAAAAGGCGCAAAACGCTTTTGCTATTTCTGGTGTGGCCTTATGTTTGGTGCCCGAAGCATCTTTAATAGCGGGGATAAAGGAATCCATCTGTTGTTGTTTACTAAGTGCTGTCATTAATTTATTCCCTCGGTCACCATGGGCATAAGCTTTAAACTTAGAGCGAAACAGCAGTTTGGCGGAAGTAGCATTTAAAAGGTTTTTTAGGTCATTCCTAGCTTCATACAACTCTGCGGCTACCTGGGAGGCTTGGGATTGCTTATGGCTGAGCTCAAGAGCCGTGATGCGGGACATTAATAAGTTCTGGGTATGGGAGCGTTGCTTCTTTATGTGAGAGCCTAAAGCAATCAATTCGCCCCTAATCACGGCCTTGTGCGTCTCCCAAATAATGGGGATGGGTGGGAGAGAGGGCCCAGAGGTATTGATGTGGAAAAACTCGGACAATGAAGTTGACAGCCTAGAGACATTGTCAGGGTCCTGGATAAGGGTGTCATTCAATCTCCAGGTCCAATCCTTCTTTGGGAGGCCGGTGAGCGAGAGAGTTAGAAAAATTGTCGGAAAGGACAATACTCCCAATTTTAGCCTTAGAGACTAATGGGGCACTGGCAGAGGAGAGGAATAGGTAGTCGATCCTGTGATATGAAGTTTTGGCATGGGAATAAAATGTGTAATCCCTTCCCGAGGGATTTAGTGTGCGCCACACATCCAATACATCTAACTTTTTCAGGGAAACCCTGAGGCGCCTGAGAAGCCTGAGAAGCCTATGTGTGATGGAAGATCTGCCTGAGGAGGAATCTAGAGACGGCTCCAGGGCCACATTAAAATCCCCACCTAGAATAAGCATTCCTTCTTTAAAGGTATTCAATTGTCTAAGGGTCTGAATCTGACCCCTGTTGGGGGCGTATATATTCGCGAGCGTAACAGAGGTGTCAGCAATGAGGCATTTGATAAACAAGAAGCGCCCCTCAGAGTCTGAGGAAGTCGCGAGATGTTTAAAAGGAAGTCCCTTGTGTATCGCAATACTGACCCCTCTGCTGGCAGATGTACAGTACAGACCAAAAGTTTGGACACACCTTCTTATTCAAAGAGTTTTCTTTATTTTCATGACTATGAAGGCATCAAAACTATGAATTAACACATGTGGAATTATATATATAACAAACAAGTGTGAAACAACGAAAAATATGTCATATTCTAGGTTCTTCAAAGTAGCCTTTGCTACCTTTTGCTTTGATTACTGCTTTGCACACTCTTGGCATTCTCTTGATGAGCTTCAAGAGGTAGTTCCACATGTGTTAATTCATAGTTTTGATGCCTTCAGTGTGAATCTACAATTTTCATAGTCATGAAAATAAAGAAAACTCTTTGAATGAGAAGGTGTGTCCAAACTTTTGGTCTGTACTGTATTAGTACTATGGTACCATTGGGTGAATTTCGTAGTTGGCAATTTCGGAATCTTATCAGTTTTAAAATGCGTTTCTTGAAAGTAGGCTATAGAAGTTTTATCCTTTTGCAAAAGCGAAAGCATTTGAGATCTCTTACATGGCTCATTCAGTGAAGATACAACAAAGGTAGTCATGTGACAATGGAGAGAACATAATCCTCTAGATAAGCGCAATTCTAGAGCATATGACAGATTCCAACAGAGCAGAGAGCAAGGACAAAAAGGGAAGGAGAGTAGGATAGGCAAGGTAAAACACTAACTGAAAGGGAGGGTAAAGGAAGGACATGTGAATGTAAGTTGGCAACAAACATTCTGGAGCACATATGAGAAGTCCCACAAGACACCTGATGCATAGAGGATCCTTTTTCATCACGACATCATGCTGGGATCCATCAGGGAAGGGGCATCCGTGAGACTACTGAGAGCCATTGAGAGGCTTTCAGAGGGGGGGGGGGGGGGGGGTGAACATCACGATGTGAAAAACCAGTGTAACCCCAGGGTATTGGCCAGCTGGGGAGGGGTAGTAGTGCAAATACAAAAGTCTGAACCAGTACATTACAACAGAGATCTGTGAGGACAGCAATCTGCCGTCTTCTCAACAAGGTCCTCATGAACCAGGAAGGGTTGGAAGCTCAGCACACAGTCATCTCCATTCGCAGGTGAACATAGATCTTGGAGAAATAGGTAAGTAACCGGACAGCTGAGAGCACAGACATAATTACTGTGCAGTGTAAGGGAGAAAACCCATAATGAGGTAGCGGGGGTGATAGACCCCTAACATTCAGGTGTTTTGCTGGTCTTTTTTGGTCTTGTCAGCCTTTCCTGAGGAGACATCGAGCCAGTTATCAACTCTTGGGGGTGCCGGTAAAGGATCCCCTTGATCAGCAGGCATCCAAGAAGGGACATCTATGGGCGAAAGGCCAAGCGGGCCCCAGATGGTTTTCAAGTCCGCAGGCGTGCGTACTGTGAGTTGCCTGCAATTTTTCAAGATGGCCAGTCCAAAGGGATACAGCCATCTAAACGGGGTGGCCGATGCTTTTAAGGCGTCAAGTAATGGACGAAGAATGCGCCGCTTTGTCAGCGTAGTAGGAGCTAAGTCCTGGAAAAACAGGAGAGGAGAGTCCTCATACCTCAGACTGTCGGTTTCCCTGCTGGCGCGCAGTAGGTCAGCCGTGTGCACAAAGCTTTTGTCAGCCGTGTCCACAAAAATTTCAGCCGCCACCTTGCGGAGGGCTTTTGCCGCGATGGATTCAGGTAGGCCTCGGATACGCAGGTTTCGGCGCCTACTTCGGTTCTCCTGGTCCTCTATTCGGAGGAGGGCGTCGTTGATCAGGTCTCGGTGGGTTTGTAGGGCCGAGCAAGTTTTCCCCTCATGCTGAACGATAGCGTCTTGGGAGTTTTCAAGCGCCATTACTCTGTGCCCTAAGCCACGGAGGTCATCTTTAATGTCCTCCAGGTCCCTCTTCAGAGGAGCTAAAGCAGCGTCCAAAAGCTCCTTCAGGACCGCTTTGGATAGGTTTGAGCGCCTCCGAGGTTGCCTGCACTCCGAGGCCTCTGATGCGCTGCCGGCTTCTGAAGGGTCATCAGCGTCTGATGGCTGTGTCGCGCGCGGCGCCATCTTGGAGATCTCAGTGGGGCGCGATTTTGCTTGCTTTCTGAGGTACTGCTCCATGTCTGGTTGTTTGGAGCGGGCAGGTGTCACGGCCATGGCTATGACCGTGACTCCTGAACCGCATGCGGTTGTCAGCGGTTTTCTTTGGTTGTCAATCACAGGTGAGGGCTGTGGTATTTGCCTCACCTGTGGTTGCCGCTGGCAACAGTATGTATGTGGCAGCGTAGCAGTCTGAGGCTACTTTCACACTAGCGTTCTGCTGTCCGCTCGTGAGCTCCGTTTGAAGGGGCTCACGAGCGGAGCAGAACGCTTCCGTCCAGCCCTGATGCAGTCTGAATGGATGCGGATCCGCTCAGACTGCATCAGTCTGGCGGCGTTCAGCCTCCGCTCCGCTCGCCTCCGCACGGCCAGGCGGACAGCTGAACGCTGCTTGCAGCGTTCGGGTGTCCGCCTGGCCGTGCGGAGGTGTGCGGATCCGTCCAGACTTACAATGTAAGTCAATGGGAACGGATCCGCTTGAAGATGACACCATATGGCTCAATCTTCAAGCGGATCCGTCCCCAATTGACTTTACATTGAAAGTCTGAACGGATCCGCTCAGGCTACTTTCGCACTTAGAAATTTTTCTAAGTTATTAATGCAGACGGATCCGTACTGAACGGAGCCTCCGTCTGCATTAATATGATCGGATCCGTTCAGAACGGATCCGATCAAGCGCTAGTGTGAAAGTAGCCTGAGCTGTGCCATTGCAGCTTGCTATGTTGTGCATGCGGTTTTGTGTGATGTGTGTATGTGTGCACTTGCTTTTTATGTTATTGTGTGCACATCTCCTTTAAGTGGTGTTTTCCCTTCCCTGGTGTTGGAAGGGTTAATCTCCTTCCTAGTGTGTGTGTGCACTGGGTGTGTCCGACTGTGGGGTGTGGCTTCTTGGCCTATAAAGCCTCACTGCTTTTGCAGGTCTGCAGGTTGCTTCAGCCATGCTTAGCTGAAAGCAGCCTCCTGTCTTTACTACCTGCCAGTAAGAGCCACCCCTGTGGTCATAACCATAATGTCTCATTAAGTTATTTCTAGTTATGTGTGATGTCCGTTTGATGTTTTACATGTGATTTTGTGCAGCTATGGATCTGGGTCCCTGTGTGGGGATGCGTTTGTGATCTGCACCCTGCTTACACAGGGATCCAGTCAGCAAGGCTGTGGCAGGTAGGTGGAACTCTTTGTTCACCTGCCATATCCATAGAGCTGTTTATGTCTCTCCTTTTCCAGCAGCTTGGCCGTTGAGACTCCTGCTCCTTCGTGTCTAGGAGGAGTGGGTTGTCTTACTCAGCTCCTAGTTTAGGGCCATCTTGAGGGCTAGCAGGGACTTCTAGGTTCCGGAGCATGAGCCCTCCTACCATCAAGGTTGGCTCATGTAGCTAGGAGTCAGGGTCAGGTTAGGGATGCCTTTAGGAGGTGACCTGCTCCCTAATCCTGTCTTCATGGCCAAGCAGCCATAACATCACCGGGCTCCACACGGCTGAGGATTTCCCCCATCCTCAGCCGTGACAGCAGGTGTCAGCTCCAGATGATCCTTGGTTCGATCCTTGCCAGATTTCTTCATTGGTGTGCGTATTGATAGCCTATGAAGGGGTTAAAACACCAGCGTGAGTGAGGAGCTCAGGAAGCTGCTTCCATTTAGCTTTACGGTCAGGCTCTGCCCCCCAGTAGTTATATACTTGTACATAGGAGCATTATTATAGTAATTATATTCTTGTACATAGGAGTCAGTATTATAGTAGTTATATTCTTGTACATAGGAGCAGTATTATAGTAGTTATATACTTGTACATAGGAGCAGTATTATAGTAGTTATATTCTTGTACATAGGAGGCAGTATTATAGTAGTTATATTCTTGTACATAGGAGGCAGTATTATAGTAGTTATATTCTTGTACATAGGAGCAGTATTATAGTAGTTATATTCTTGTACATAGGAGGCAGTATTATAGTAGTTATAGTCTTATACATAGAAGGCAGTATTATAGTAGTTATATTCTTGTACATAGGAGCAGTATTATAGTAGTTATATTCTTGTACATAGGAGCAGTATTATAGTAGTTATATTCTTGTACATAGGGGCAGTATTATAGTAGTTATAGTCTTATACATAGAAGGCAGTATTATAGTAGTTATATTCTTGTACATAGGAGCAGTATTATAGTAGTTATATTCTTGTACATAGGAGCAGTATTATAGTAGTTACATTCTTGTACATAGGAGCAGTATTATAGTAGTTATATTCTTGTACATAGGAGCAGTATTATAGTAGTTATATTCTTGTACATAGGAGCAGTATTATAGTAGTGATATTCTTGTACATAGGGGGCAGTATTATAGCAGTTATATTCTTGTACATAGGAGAGGATAGACGTGTGCTGTTGAGCTCCCTGCAGGGAGGGGGCATGGCTTCTGACCCAGGTGGAGCAGAGGGAAGCTGGGCTGATGATCCTGGGAAAGCCCAGAGCCTGGAGTGTGGCCTGCAGCATGGAGAGGACAGTTTGGAAATGGTGGCTGGTGAGTCTTCTGAATGCAGCAATGTTTCTGACTTAAACATAAATGTGACCAGGAAAAATGTATTTAAAGAGGACCTTTCACCTATTCTTACTCTATGAACTAAGTATACAGCCATGTGGAGCGGCGCCCGGGGATCTCACTGCACTTACTATTATCCCCAGGCGCCGCTCCGTTCTCCTGCTATGCCCTCCGGTATCTCCGTTCCCTAAGTTATGGTAGGCGGAGTCTGCCCTAGCGCTGGCCAATCGCATTGCAGAGCTCACAGCCTGGGAGAAAATAACCTCCCAGGCTGTGAGCTCTGCGCTGCGATTGGCCAGCGCTAGGGCAGACTTCGCCTACCATAACTTAGGGACTGGTATCTCCGCCTACTATAACTTAGGGAACGGAGATACCGGAGGGCATAGCGGCAGAACGGAGCGGCGCCTGGGGATAATAGTAAGTGCAGTGAGATCCCCGGGCGCCGCTCCACATGGCTGTATACTTAGTTCATAGGGTAAGAATAGGTGAAAGGTCCTCTTTAAAGTTGAAATGAAGATCCACAGATTAAGAGATGAAATTAGCAAAGAGTCTGATCCTAAAACAAAGCTGATGAAGTGTGAGTGTCTGGATGGTTGCACACGTGAGCTGGCTGTACTGAAGGGGAGTCTGGAGGAAGATAAAAGTATAATATCTAAAATACAAAACTGGGCAAGTGACAAAAATAAAGAATCTAGAGCCCAAGTTGTGAAAAGGAGAAAATTCTTAGAAAAAAAGAAACTGAATATGAGACTGGTCGCAATGTTATGAAGCAGAGGAGCCCTATAATATGTGGGGGTGCAGAGACTGGAGGATCACAACTCTTGTGTGAACCATGTTTGGGGTCTGAGCCATCAACCTCTGCAAATGCTGCAGAACAAAGTGTGCCAGACAGCAAGGGGTTAAGCACAGTGGACTTTGTTTGTAGCACTGATGAATTGAATTCTAGTGTCAGTCCTGTGATTCAGCAAGAAAACTCTTTATGTGCTGATATGGTCAGTGAGACCCCGCTCAGTGCTGCGAGTGACAATTTACCCCTAACTGAACCAAGTGCACAGCGTGCAGCAGAGGTTACAGACATTGTACAGGACCCTCAGCTCTCCACAGTGCAGGCAGCACCATCAGATGACCATAAGACTGCAGCTGAGGAGCGGCCGAGTACTGATCCATCTGCTGAAGAACCTCAGTACAGGAGACTGTTCTCTAATGTCACCAGACCGGCGAATCCCCCACCTCAGAGGAGGAACGCAGTCAGAATCAGGTTCACAGGACCAGAGGAGAACATCCCCTCCAGACTGTATATTCTGAAAGAGTTCATGAAGTTTAAGGCTTCTGAGGTGGACGCTCTGATCCATATTCCTTCCACTAGGAATTATGACGTCAGCTTTAAGCTTCAGTACAGTCTGGATTTATTCTGGAGCATTTATAATGATACTAAAGAGAACAAGATTTGGGAGCACCTCAGAGTGATCCAGCTGTCTAGGCCCCAGGTGGTCACGGCCACTGTCCTCTTCCAGTCAGAGGTGGTCGCGCTGGCCGATCTGGAGCTCTGGCTGAACAGACAGTGTATAGTAGAAAGCCGGCCAGCAAAAATCTATGATGGGGAGGGTATGTGGAATGGGGGCTACACTGTCAGAGTTCAGCTCGTCCAACACAACGGGGTGACCAGCCATCTGCCGCACTCCTTCTACCTGGGCTCTGAGAGAGGGATATGTTATTACCCTGGGCAGCCGTGCCTGTGCCATAGATGTGGGGGCAGACACTTCGCCCACAGCTGCTCTCGCACCAAGTGCTCATTATGTGGACAGTTGGGGCATGTAAAGGACGAGTGCACAGGCCCGGTCATCTGTAACCTGTGCTTAGGACAGGGCCACACGTTCCGGGACTGTCCGCACGCGGAACACAACAAGGTTACTGAGGAGATGTTCACAGAAAACATGGAGGAAGACCAGGAGGATGTCGCTGTAACTACAGATGTAGTCCCAGAAACTGTCAATCCCAATGATGTTAGAAGGCAAGGTACCAGTGACCCTGCTGTAGAGACTGATGTGCCACCCATGGGTGCTGCTTCACAAATATCACCAGCCACCGAAGAGAAATTCCTTCCAAGAAACAAAATATTCAAAAAAGTTATCAATGAATTACTAAAACAAAAGCAAAGAACGCCTTAAGAACCAGCTGCCACCAAACCACCTGAAGAGAGGCCCTGCGTGTCTACAGAACCAGCTAACCCTGCAGGGGTCACACTTGTAGAACCAACTGATCCAGTCACAGAGACCATGTCCACAGAGCCAGCTGGTCCAGACACAGAGACCAGTGTGGATGATGATGGGTTCCAGACAGTAAAAAGGAAAAACTGCACAGTGAAGAGAACACCTGAGCTATCGGTGCTGGAAGTAGCTTCTGGACGTTACAGTGTACTGGGAGAAGAAGATCAGAAGGAAGAGGCACAAATGGAGCAAGTTCATTCACTCAATCCTGAGGATGACCCTCAGAAAGAAGATCTTGTTTCCTCAGTGTCCACCAAAAGATGTGGCTCTACAGGTCACAGCAGTGGGAGGAGGAAAAAAAGGGCAAATAAGTTTAAGTGACCTGAATAAGACTGCAAAAAAAAACAAAAAAAAAACCTCTTAATGTGAACAGTGTAAAGACTAAGAACAGGCGGCAGGCGAGTTTCTCAGGAGAGATCTGATGTCTTCTCCATCCATACAGGAGATTTATCTGAAGAGCAATGCTCATGAGTTTGCAGACGGGAGACAAAAGTCGTCTTTCTGGTCCTTTGTGCTGGAGATAAATGATTGTGTGATAGGATAGAAGTTGAGAAAAATAACTGCAATAATGTGTAGTGGAGGAACATCCATGTGTCAGCATCTGTATAATGTTTGTGATGTAACTTTATTTCATTTATTTTCTATGACTTTATTGTAAATACAGTAGGTGTTTGTGAGATTGTGTTTTCAGCACGACAGCGTCGCGCTGATACTCGGCGACGTGGTGCCGAGATCTCGCACTCACTGGGATAGCGACAGCACATCCCAGCAAGCGCGTCATAGAAGCGACGGGAGATCCGACTTGGATTCCCGCCAATTCTACACGTGTGCGGCGTTTGTTATGAATCCTGAGGGGGAAGTCCCCGCCGGATTTTAAATAAAAATCCGACCTGGGTCCCGCCCTCAGGAGCATACCGGGCCCTTAGGTCTGTTATGGGTTGTAAGGAGAGCCCCCCCTACGCCGAAAAAAACGGCGTAGGGGGTCCCCCTACAATCCATACCAGACCCGTATCCAAAGCACGCTACCCGGCCAGCCAGGAAGGGAGTGGGGACGAGCGAGCGCCCCCCCCCCCCCCCTCCTGAGCCGTACCAGGCTGCATGCCCTCAACATGGGGGGTTGGGTGCTCTGGGGCAGGGGGCGCACTGCGGCCCCCCCACCTCAGAGCACCCTGTCCCCATGTTGATGAGGACAGGGCCCCTTCCCGACAACCCTGGCCGTTGGTTGTCGGGGTATGCGGGCGGGAGGCTTATCGGAATCTGGGAGCCCCCTTTAATAAGGGGGCCCCCAGATACCGGCCCCCCACCCTAAGTGAATGAGTATGGGGTACATCGTACCCCTACCCATTCACCTGCAAGAAAAGTGGTAAAAACACAAATAAACCACACAGTGTATTAAAATATTTTATTTTTCTGCTCCGGAGGCCGCCCCCTGTCTTCTTTATTAGCTCTTTTACCAGGGGGGGCTCTTCTTCTTCCGATATCCCGACGGGTCTTCTCCGCTATCCGGGGGGGTCTTCTCAACTCTCCGGGGTTCTCCTTCTGTCTTCTCCTTCTGTCTTGTTGTCTCCTTCTGTCTTCTGTCTCCGGGGGGGGCTCTTCTTCTTCCGATATCCCGACGGGTCTTCTCCGCTATCCGGGGGGGGTCTTCTCAACTCTCCGGGGTTCTCCTTCTGTCTTCTCCTTCTGTCTTCTCCTTCTGTCTTGTTGTCTCGGCGCACCCCGATTCTTCGTCTTCTCTTCTTGTTTTCGCCTCTCTCTGTTGTTGACTCGGCGCACCCCGGTTCTTCGTCTCGCGAGACTCGGCGCACCCCGATTCTTCGTCTCGCGAGACTCGGCGCACCCCGATTCTTCGTCTCGCGAGACGAAGAACCGGGGTGCGCCGAGTCAACAACAGAGAGAGGCGAAAACAAGAAGAGAAGACGAAGAATCGGGGTGCGCCGAGACAACAAGACAGAAGGAGAAGACAGAAGGAGAAGACAGAAGGAGAACCCCGGAGAGTTGAGAAGACCCCCCCGGATAGCGGAGAAGACCCGTCGGGATATCGGAAGAAGAAGAGCCCCCCCCGGAGACAGAAGACAGAAGGAGACAACAAGACAGAAGGAGAACCCCGGAGAGTTGAGAAGACCCCCCCGGATAGCGGAGAAGACCCGTCGGGATATCGGAAGAAGAAGAGCCCCCCCCTGGTAAAAGAGCTAATAAAGAAGACAGGGGGCGGCCTCCGGAGCAGAAAAATAAAATATTTTAATACACTGTGTGGTTTATTTGTGTTTTTACCACTTTTCTTGCAGGTGAATGGGTAGGGGTACGATGTACCCCATACTCATTCACTTAGGGTGGGGGGCCGGTATCTGGGGGCCCCCTTATTAAAGGGGGCTCCCAGATTCCGATAAGCCTGCCTCCCGCCCGCATACCCCGACAACCAACGGCCAGGGTTGTCGGGAAGGGGCCCTGTCCTCATCAACATGGGGACAGGGTGCTCTGAGGTGGGGGGGCCGCAGTGCACCCCCTGCCCCAGAGCACCCAACCCCCCATGTTGAGGGCATGCAGCCTGGTACGGCTCAGGAGGGGGGGGGGGGGCGCTCGCTCGTCCCCACTCCCTTCCTGGCTGGCCGGGTAGCGTGCTTTGGATACGGGTCTGGTATGGATTGTAGGGGGACCCCCTACGCCGTTTTTTTCGGCGTAGGGGGGGCTCTCCTTACAACCCATAACAGACCTAAGGGCCCGGTATGCTCCTGAGGGCGGGACCCAGGCCGGATTTTTATTTAAAATCCGGCGGGGACTTCCCCCTCAGGATTCATAACAAACGCCGCACACGTGTAGAATTGGCGAGAATCCAAGTCGGATCTCCCGTCGCTTCTATGACGCGCTTGCTCTCCATCGCGGCAAGCCAGCTCGGCGCTGGCTCCCGCGATGGGGCTCGTATGTGCTCAATCTCGCCGAGAAATACAGCGAGATTGACACAAAATCGGGTTCACCTACTGTATATTGTAATATTTTGTTGCTTGATTTTAAATAAAAAGATCATTATAGTAGTTATATTCTTGTACATAGGAGGCAGTATTATAGTAGTTATATTCTTGTACATAGAAGCAGTATTATAGTAGTTATATTCTTGTACATAGAAGCAGTATTATAGTAGTTATATTCTTGTACATAGGAGGCAGTATTATAGTAGTTATATTCTTGTATATAGGAGCAGTATTATAGTAGTTATATTCTTATACATAGGAGCAGTATTATAGTAGTAATATTCTTATACATAGGAGCAGTATTATAGTAGTTATATTATTGTATATAGGAGCAGTATTATAGTAGTTATATTCTTGTACATAGGAGCAGTATTATAGTAGTTATATTCTTGTACATAGGGGGCAGTATTATAGTAGTCATATTCTTGTACATAGGAGGCAGTATTATAGTAGTTATATTCTTGTACATAGGAGCAGTATTATAGTAGTTATATTCTTGTACATAGGAGCAGTATTATAGTAGTTATATTCTTGTACATAGGAGCAGTATTATAGTAGTTATATTCTTGTACATAGGGGGCAGTATTATAGTAGTCATATTCTTGTACATAGGAGGCAGTATTATAGTA
This sequence comes from Bufo bufo, assembly GCF_905171765.1. Taxonomy (NCBI): domain Eukaryota; kingdom Metazoa; phylum Chordata; class Amphibia; order Anura; family Bufonidae; genus Bufo; species Bufo bufo. Next base: position 38,524,515 of record NC_053393.1, on the reverse strand, counting down.
GTTATATTCTTGTACATAGGAGCAGTATTATAGTAGTTATATTCTTGTACATAGGAGGCAGTATTATAGTAGTTATATTCCTGTACACAGGAGCAGTATTATAGTAGTTATATTCTTGTATATAGGAGGCAGTGTTATAGTAGTTATATTCTTGTACATAGGAGCAGTATTATAGTAGTTATATTCTTGTATATAGGAGCAGTATTATAGTAGTTATATTCTTGTACACAGGAGCAGTGTTATAGTAGTTATATTCTTGTACATAGGGGCCAGTATTATAGCAGTTATATTTTTGTACATAGGAGGCAGTGTTATAGTAGTTATATTCTTGTACATAGGAGCAGTATTATAGTAGTTATATTCTTGTACATAGGAGCAGTATTATAGTAGTTATATTCCTGTACATAGGAGCAGTATTATAGTAGTTATATTCCTGTACATAGGAGCAGTATTATAGTAGTTATATTCTTGTACATAGGAGCAGTATTATAGTAGTTATATTCCTGTACATAGGAGCAGTATTATAGTAGTTATATTCTTGTACATAGGAGGCAGTATTATAGTAGTTATATTCTTGTACATAGGAGCAGTATTATAGTAGTTATATTCTTGTACATAGGAGCAGTATTATAGTAGTTATATTCTTGTACATAGGAGGCAGTATTATAGTAGTTATATTCTTGTACATAGGAGCAGTATTATAGTAGTTATATTCTTGTACATAGGAGGCAGTATTATAGTAGTTATATTCTTGTACATAGGAGGCAGTATTATAGTAGTTATATTCTTGTACATAGGAGGCAGTATTATAGTAGTTATATTCTTGTACATAGGAGCAGTATTATAGTAGTTATATTCTTGTACATAGGAGGCAGTATTATAGTAGTTATATTCTTGTACATAGGAGCAGTATTATAGTAGTTATATTCTTGTACATAGGAGCAGTATTATAGTAGTTATATACTTGTACATAGGAGGCAGTATTATAGTAGTTATATTCTTGTACATAGGAGCAGTATTATAGTAGTTATATTCTTGTACATAGGAGCAGTATTATAGTAGTTATATTCTTGTACATAGGAGCAGTATTATAGTAGTTATATTCTTGTACATAGGGGGCAGTATTATAGTAGTTATATTCTTGTACATAGGAGCAGTATTATAGTAGTTATATTCTTGTACATAGGAGCAGTATTATAGTAGTTATATTCTTGTACATAGGAGGCAGTATTATAGTAGTTATATTCTTGTACATAGGAGCAGTATTATAGTAGTTATATTCTTGTACATAGGAGGCAGTATTATAGTAGTTATATTCTTGTACATAGGAGCAGTATTATAGTAGTTATATTCTTGTACATAGGAGCAGTATTATAGTAGTTATATTCTTGTACATAGGAGCAGTATTATAGTAGTTATATACTTGTACATAGGAGGCAGTATTATAGTAGTTATATTCTTGTACATAGGAGCAGTATTATAGTAGTTATATTCTTGTACATAGGAGCCGTATTATAGTAGTTATATTCTTGTACATAGGAGCCGTATTATAGTAGTTATATTCTTGTACATAGGAGGCAGTATTATAGTAGTTATATTCTTGTACATAGGATCAGTATTATAGTAGTTATATTCTTGTACATAGGAGGCAGTATTATAGTAGTTATATTCTTGTATATAGGAGCAGTATTATAGTAGTTATATTCTTGTACATAGGAGCAGTATTATAGTAGTTATATTCTTGTATATAGGAGCAGTATTATAGTAGTTATATTCTTGTACATAGGAGCAGTATTATAGTAGTTATATTCTTGTACATAGGAGCAGTATTATAGTAGTTATATTCTTGTACATAGGAGCCGTATTATAGTAGTTATATTCTTGTACATAGGAGCCGTATTATAGTAGTTATATTCTTGTACATAGGAGGCAGTATTATAGTAGTTATATTCTTGTACATAGGATCAGTATTATAGTAGTTATATTCTTGTACATAGGAGGCAGTATTATAGTAGTTATATTCTTGTATATAGGAGCAGTATTATAGTAGTTATATTCTTGTACATAGGAGCAGTATTATAGTAGTTATATTCTTGTACATAGGAGCAGTATTATAGTAGTTATATTCTTGTATATAGGAGGCAGTATTATAGTAGTTATATTCTTGTACATAGGAGCAGTATTATGGTAGTTATATTCTTGTACATAGGAGCAGTATTATAGTAGTTATATTCTTGTACATAGGAGCAGTATTATAGTAGTTATATTCTTGTACATAGGAGCAGTATTATAGTTGTTTTATTCTTGTACATAGCAGGCAGTATTATAGTAGTTATATTCTTGTACATTCCATCAATTTTTATACTAAGGAATTCTAAAACATAAAAGAGGGGTATTCTCTCTTCAGGACATTCTCCTTGTAGCTATAGAAGAGTTGCTACAGATAGTTGGTCGCTCTGGAGGGCCTAGAATGTCCATGGATTATTCAACCCATTGATTGCAATGAGAACTGTGTAATACTTCATTTCTCATATGATTATGATTACTGGTGGTCGCATGATCAGAGACATCTGACCGTTTTGCATTAGTGGGAGCTGTCTGAGAGAAAGGAATTGTCAAAGCAGAGAATTCTGTTAAAAGGAGAAAATGCCCAATACTGAAATGGTTAGTGAACCTCATGGTTCAATTGACACCTGAACGATGATTGTCTTCTGTGTGGAGGTCGCCTTTCAAGAACATAAATAAGTCTTTATTTAGAGTTTGTCACTTGTGAAGATCATATTCTGTGTGACAATCCAAAACATTGGCACTTCCATCAGGTTCTTATAGAGTATTCATATGTCAGATAATCTTAGCCCATGCCTGATTGTTCCTGACGGAAGGATAATACACACAATATTTACGTAGCCATCGGACAGACACTTCTCTGACCCATGAAACCTTGCTGAGTAGATTGATCAAAGCTTAGTGATCCATGTATCTGCACGGGCGCATTTCAGCATCATTAGCGTGTAGGGTATATTATTTAAGGTTTCCATAAACACTCATGTGTGGACCTGATTTAGGGGCTCCATTCAGTGTTTTAATTGGAGATGAGGGAAGTATTCAAAAATTTGATTCGGCTGCTCTGCCGAATTTTACGAACAAATTTGCTTTATGACTAATTACTACTACAAAGTGCATTTCTTTGTAAGTAGTGGGTGCAATGATTGTACCCCCCAGATGCCACGTTCGTCGCTGATCGCGGCATCTAAAAAGTAATGATACAGTATAAAATAAAATAAAATATTAAATTACATCATACTTACCTCATCCATTTGCTCGGAACGGGCCAGCCGCCGCCATTTTGATTGAAGATCTGGTGCAAAATCTTGGACGTCATCACGTTAGCGAGCGTGGTGATTTCATACGTCACTGCGCGCGGGATTTCGCGATATCGTCAATCAAGATGGCAGCCAGCCCGTAGCAAGCAAATGGATGAGGCAAGTCTTATTTATTTATTTTTTTGCACCATTTCAGGGAAAAATCGATTCGCTACCACAAAGCACGAGGAAATTCGGCTTTGCGGCGATTCGTGGACTTTGATTCACTCAACACTAGTTATAGCCACTTACACACATTATACATTATAGTCATGCACTAGAATGTGGATTCTCTAAGTTGCAATGCCTGTATATCCACCGGCCTTCACCCTTAGAGCTCATGCTCACAACCCCAGCTGTTTTTTCAGTCTGCAAATTGCGGATCCTCAAAATACGGATACTGTCTGTGTGTGTTCCACATTTTGCAGAACAGGATGTCTGGCCCATAATAGAACCGTCCCACCCTTGTCCGTAATATGGACAAAAAATAGGACTTGTTTTTTGTTTGTTTTTTTCGCATGTGCCACAGAATGGACATATGCATAGGGACAGCACACGGTTTGCTGTCTGCATTTTTTGCAGCCCCATTGAAGTCCACATATGACCCAAAAAATCTGATGCGGACAAAAACAACAGCTGTGTGCATGAGCCCTTAACTCTGCAAGTATGTGCTTTGCTGCAGAAAGATTTTTAAGTTGCGGGCTCCAAATTTGTTTCATAGGCGGTGGTAGCGCCAGTGACACAGGAACAAAGCCAAAGGTTGTCACCAGGAGACCTGTCGGAATGCAAGAAGTCATCCCACAGTGCCACAACTGAGGACAGAAAATTTCACAGGAAAATCCAGTTGCCTAAAAATTGGGTGCAGTCATTGGGAGGGGCCTCAGATATCTGTGGGGTCTCGCAGCAAAAACAGGGAGGTAAGTTGGAAGAACTTTACTGAAATAAGATTGAGTTCCTCAAATAAAAAAGAAGATTCTTGTAGATTCCCTCTGAAAATTTTGATATTGTTCCTCTCATTTTGCAGGATCAGAAAAAACAAGTCTACTTTCTTCCAAAAACAGTGCCACATATGATCCCAGGTTTCACATGTGCAACGAGCCCCTGATTTGCCAGTGTAGAGCATGGGAGTGGTTGTGGCCCCGATGAGGTGTTGAGTCACGGTGCACTTCTTCATCAATAGTAGGCAAATTAATGGAAACCCTATTAAAGGATAGGATTGTGGAACATCTAAAATCCCATGGATTGCAAGATGAAAAACAACATGGGTTTACTTCAGGGAGATCATGTCAAACAAATCTTATAGATTTTTTTGACTGGGTGAATAAAATAATAGACGGTGGAGGTGCAGTAGACATCGCATATCTAGATTTTAGTAAGGCTTTTGACACTGTCCCACATAGAAGACTTATCAATAAACTGCAGTCATTGAGCATGGACTCCCATATTGTTGAGTGGATTAGGCAGTGGCTGAGTGACAGACAACAGAGGGTTGTAGTCAATGGAGAACATTCAAAACAAGGTCATGTTACCAGTTGGGTTCCACAGGGATCTGTACTGGGACCGATTTTGTTTAATATCTTCATAAGTGATATTGCAAAAGGCCTCGATGGTAAGGTTTGTCTTTTTGCTGATGACACAAAGATATGTAACAGGGTTGATGTTCCTGGAGGGAAACGCCAAATGGAAAAGGATTTAGGAAAACTAGAAGAATGGTCAGAACTCTGGAAACTGAAATTTAATGTGGATAAGTGCAAGATAATGCACCTGGGGCGTAAAAACCCAAGGGCAGAATATAGAATATTTGACACAGTCCTGACCTCAGTATCTGAGGAAAGGGATTTAGGAGTAATTATTTCAGAAGACTTAAAGGTGGGAAGACAATGTAATAGAGCAGCACGAAATGCCAGCAGAATGCTTGGATGTATAGGGAGAGGTATAAGCAGTAGAAAGAGTGAAGTGCTTATGCCGCTGTACAGAACACTGGTGAGACCTCACTTGGAGTATTGTGCGCAGTACTGGAGGCCATATCTCCAGAAGGATATAGATACTCTAGAGAGAGTTCAGAGAAGAGCTACTAAACTAGTACATGGATTGCAGGATAAAACTTACCAGGAAAGGTTAAAGGACCTTAATATGTATAGCTTGGAAGAAAGAAGAGACAGAGAGGATATGATAGAAACTTTTAAATACATAAAGGGAATCAACTCGGTAAAGGAAGAGAGCATATTTAAAAGAAGAAAAACTACCACAAGAGGACACAGTTTTAAATTAGAGGGGCAAAGGTTTAAAAGTAATATCAGGAAGTATTACTTTACTGAGAGAGTAGTGGATGCATGGAATAGCCTTCCTGCAGAAGTGGCAGCTGCAAATACAGTGAAGGGGTTTAAGCATGCATGGGATAGGCATAAGGCCATCCTTCATATAAGATAGGGCCGGGGGCTATCCATAGTATTCAGTATATTGGGCAGACTAGATGGGCCAAATGGTTCTTATCTGCCGACACATTCTATGTTTCACGCTGTTGCTCCCTAGAGATCGGTGCAGTGGAAATGTAGTTTGAAGAATCAAATCAGAAGTGAACGTATAACAGTCTCTTTTCACTCAGTACAAAATATAACTTGAGGTACATCCTGTAGCAGCAGATTCAAAGTGCAGTTCGTGGCACCAGTTGAGGAGGTATGGTGGCAGGTGGGATGATTATATATTGGCATTTGTGGGTATAGGTGTCAACTGTAAGGTTCAGACTTGAACTTTATCTGGCCTAGTGGTGATTTATGTGGTGGGTGCCTAAGCTGTAATCCCTCACCTTGCAGCAGTGTCTGTAATGCTGTATTTTGCTGATCACTCTGCTGTCTTGTCTCTCAGGTGCTTTCTTGAAGCTCAATTGTGTTGGTTTCTCGGGAGAATCATATATCGTTCTGAGGAGCAGGAGCTCTGGCATGTGCATCCTCTTCTCTCTGTAATTACTCAGGAACTTCCCCTCTTGGCAGGAAGCAGGACCAGCTAACTACTACCAAGAGGGGAGGAACAGGATAGTTAGCCCTGTTCCTGCATACCAAAGCTAATCATACCTTCCCCTGCTGGTACATATGGCCAATGCATGACAATACATAACACTACTAATACATAACAATAACAACATTGGACTATTTAGAATTGCTGATGCCTCCAGCTCTGGGGTACTGCACATGGTATTGCCGCTCATCCCTATTCTCGTAATTGGAGCTGAACTGCAATACCAGATACAAAGAATGGCAATGTTTTTGGAACAAAGCAGCCACGTTTTTCTGGTCTTAGATCGTTTTTATGGGGTGCTCTCATTGAAGTCCTAAACTCTTATGGAGGGAGCGTGATGGTCAAAATGTGTAACAACACAGATACTCTGATTTATAAATCCACCGTTTTTGGCTCTTATTGAGTTTCTTTTATTTCAGTCAAGTTATCCAAGTCAACACCAGTCCATAGAAAGGATGCACTGCAGCTGAATAAAGTACAGAAGAGAGCGACTAAACTGATGAGGGGCATGGAGGGTCTTAGTTATGAAAAAAAAGATTAAAAGAATTGAATTTATTTAGTCTTGAGAAGAGACGTCTAAGGGTGGACATGATTAACCTATACAAATATATAAATGGGCCATACAAAAAATATGGGGAAAAGCTGTTCTATGTAAAATCCCAGCAAAAGACAAGGGGGCGCTGCCTCCGACTGGAGAGGAAAAAGTTCAGTCTCCAGAAGCGTCAAAGCTTCTTTACTGTAAGAACTGTGAGTCTGTGGAATAGACTTTCTCAGGACGTGGTCACAGCAGGAACAGTGGACAGTTTTACAAAGGGTTTAGATGAATTCTTAAAAGTAAACAACATTATTGCTTATGAAAACTTGTAGAAATCTGAGTCTCACTTCCTACTGGGATTCACGTCCCCACCTATCCCTTGGTTGAACCTGATGGACTTATGTCTTTTTTCAACCGTATCAACTATGTAACAATGTGACAGTGAAGTGAATAACATTGATTAGCTGGTGAAAATGCCACCTGTCAGGGATGGAATGTATTAAAGGGGTTGTCCCACGAAAAATAGTCTACATTTTTCAAACCAGAACCTGGATCTGAATACTTTTGTAATTGCATGTAATTACATTGCTATTTCTCTAATTTCTCTGTTCAGTTCACTGAGATGGAAGCACATGCTCAGTTCCATCCTTCAATCGCTACCAGCTGCAGCAGAAAGGACACACCTTATGAGAAATAATAAGCTTGGAATAAAACTGGCAGAGCAATTGGAGCAATGAATGATGAGATCTCTGGATCCATGTGAGGTACAGGGCTGGCTCTATGTTTGTTGGAAACAGGCTGGCATGTACTATATGATATCACCAATTGAACAGTAAGTTCTTGAATTTGATGTGTTGGAAGTAGGACACATGGGCAAATGTAAGAATCTGAGCAATTTTGACAAAGGCCAAATTGTGATGGCTAGAAGTCTGTGTCAGAGCCTCTCCAGAACAGCAAGGTCTTGTGGGATATTCCTGATATGCAGTAGTTAGTACCTACCAGAAGTAGTCCAAGAAAGGAGCATGAGTGAACCTTGCTCAGGCCCAAGGCTCAGGCCAAAGGCGAGGAGAAAAGGCAGGGCCATCTGGTCCAATACAAAAAGAAGACCCAGAAACTGCTGAAAAGGTTCCTTCTGGCTATGATACACACATGACCCTTTGTCCACTACCAACAGCGTCTACAATGAACATGTGAGTATCAGCATTGGACCATGGAGTAATGGGAGAAGGTAGTTTAGTCTAATAATTCTTGTTTCCTCTTATATCATGTGGACGGCAAGGTGTCCTAGGATGCACTAGGATAAGAAGACAAGCTGGCGGAGGCAGTATGATGCTCTACAGTCTAGACAATGTTATGCTGGAAAACCATGGGTCCTCCTGACATCATAAGGCTGACACTTACCACCAATCTAAACACTGTAAAGACAAGTGCACTTTCATGGCAGCAATATTCCCTGATGACAGTACCCTCTTTCCAAAAGATAATAACCTGACCACAATGCAAAAACTGTTCAGGAATGAGGAACATTACAAATAGATCAACATGATGACTTGGCCTCCAAGATCTCCAAATCTCAATCCAATCGTCATCTGTAGGATGTACTGGAAAATGTCTAATCCATAGCTCTAACATTGCGGGTGATGCTAGGGAGGCTTGTCCCTGTCTCCACCCACCACTGGCTGCTCCCCCCTACCCCCCAACACTGGATGTTTTCATTGGCGTACAGGGAGAAGCAGCAGCGGCGGTGCGGGGACCTTGAGCGCGCAGGGAACTGGGCGTGTGGGGCCCACATCATGGGGGGGGGGCTGGTTATAGTTTCGGATAACCCCTTTAAAGAACCTGCTGCTAATATCTTGGTGCTAGATACCACAAGCACCATCATCATGCTGATTTGGTGGCATGAGAGGGACAAACACAATAATAGGCAGGTTGTTTTAAAGTTTAAAGGCTGATTGGTTTCATTTAGGTGAAGTTGGCTATTAAAGAGTTTCTTGGTCTTCTATATTGATGACCTATCCTCAGGATAGGTCATCAATGTCTAATCGTTGAGGGTCCAACTCCCAGCACCCTCGCTGAACAGCTGTTTGAAGAGGCCATGGCGCTCCCGTGAGTGCCATGACTTCTTCCTAGGATTGTGACTTCATGTGACTTCAAGCTCAGTCCTGTTCAAGTTAGGATAGGCCATAAATATAGGAGACCCAGAAACCCCCTTTAATGCATGGACTATTCTTCATACATTCTTAAGATCCATTTTTCTTCACATTAAAAGTGGTTGTCTTCTTTTTGTCTGCGAAATCCTTTATTCCCGGATGTCCCTTGTTAAATGATTTGTGGCCACTGGTGGCAAACCCTGAGGAACATTGGAAAGACTCTTAAAGTAGTACTCCAGGCAATACCCATACATTATTTTATGCACACAGGTTTGTTCGAAGGATTCCTTTAAAAGAAATTTGGAAGTAAATCGTGAAACTATGAAATTTTATTTACATGAAGAAAACAAAGGTTATGGCAACGGGAAACACAGTCATCTGAAGAGCTGAAGGGGAAGACGTTGAGTAGTAGACAGCTGTTACCTGCTTGGATCCATTATTCATAAGCAATGATCCAACCATCCAGCTATATAAATCAAAACAAGGAGGAGGAGGACGGTAGAGAAGATCTTCAGATATGACAATGGAATGTTATTGGATGCGAAATTGAAAAATAAAGATTCAGATGTAGGAGATAGTTGTCAAATGTTGCAGAGCTGCGCTCCTCGTGTGACTGCTGGCGCTTGTACATGTTCTAGATAGAGATGCCCAAGCATGATGCAGAATCAGAGACGCCGCTATGGATGCCAGCAGAGATATGTTTTATTGTTACATCACCAGCATTTAAAAACCCGTCTGCCATATACAGATGTAGCAAATGTTAACTTGATACTTAAAAGGATTGTGTAGCCATTATATATTGTATTAATATACTTCAGCATGAAAAATAGATACTTTTGTCATTTACTATCCAGTTGTGAGATATTCTCTTTACTTCATTATATTGGTGCCCCCTGTACTAATCTGTACATCCACCTTCTGTGCTGGATGAGCATGGTCGCACATGTTCAGTTCCATCTATGAAATGCTACAATCCATACTTATTTTTAGAAGTTGTGGCAGTTACAGGGAAAGAGCTGCCGCAGAAAAAACATGCCCCTGAGCTTTTATAGGGAGATATCTGCAGCAGAAAGAACACACACCCTGAGCTGTGTTAGGCAGAGAGCTGCAGCAGAAAGGGCATGCCTCTTGAGTTTTGAGAGAGAGTTGCAACAGAAAGAACTTGCCCCTGAGAAAGAACACGCCCTATGAGCTTTGATATGTAGAGATCTGCAGCAGAAAGGACCTGCCCCTTTAACTTTGATAGCGAGAGAGTGGCAGCAGAAAGGACACACACCCTGAGCTGTCATAGGGAGAGATCTGCAGCAGAAAGAACACACACCCTGAGCTGTCATAGGGAGAGATCTGCAGCAGAAAGGACACACGCCCTGAGCTGTCATAGGGAGAGATCTGCAGCAGAAAGGACACACGCCCTGAGCTGTGATAGGGAGAGAGCTCCAGCAGGAAGGACACATGCCCTGAGCTGTGATAGGGAGAGAACTGCAGCAGAAAGGACACATGCCCTGAGCTGTGATAGGGAGAGAGCTGCAGCAGAAAGGACACATGCCCTGAGCTGTGATAGGGAGAGAGCTGCAGCAGAAAGGACACATGCCCTGAGCTGTGATAGGGAGAGAGCTGCAGCAGAAAGGGCACATGCCCTGAGCTATCATAGGGAGAGAGCTGCAGCAGAAAGGACACACACCCTGAGCTGTGATAGGGAGAGAGCTGCAGCAGAAAGGTCATGTCCTCTGAGTTGCCAGCTTGGAATAAATCTAGCAGAGCAATAAATGGGGAGATCTCTGGATCCATGTGAGGTACAGGGCTGGTTCTGGCGTTCTTAAAAAGAGATTGCCGTGTACTATGTGATGTCTGATTTTCATTTTTTACGTCCATCATGGGAGAAACCTTTTAACACATTAAATACTCAGTTGCAACAGACTTTAGACTTTTTCCCTGGCTTTTCTTGTGTTGTATCAATCTGAAGTTTGCTGCAGTAATGTATTCGAGGCATTAGTGTCACATTAACATTTTCTGCATCTGTATTATAAATATCACATAGTGATTGTGGGGCCTTGTGACCTCTGTAATACAGATATCCTTTTTTCATAAGACTTATATGAATTGGCTTTAATTCTTCAGCTCCGGTCAGTGACTAAATATTCGTCTTCATTCTTCTTGCTGTTTGCTTCAATGGCATTTCTTCAAGACAATATTCCCAGTGAACATTATTGATGGCCCAGACCCGAGTGCCATTCATCATGGGGCATCTGAATGAGTCATACTCGCAGCTCATCATTTACATATCACACGCGTTCCTGAAATTGTCTTCTGCTGACTGCATATGACTCTGGTGATTGTGAGGGACACAGGGCATAGATTTGCTGCTTTGTCCAGACGAGGAATCAATGCCGTAGAGTTTCTCCACAGATTAACCCCTTTGCCCTTGATAGATTGCTCTTGCCGATGTTACATAACAAATGGTCTCTGAAGAGCGGTAGACAAATGCCCGACCTTTATCTGCTCAAACATTTTTCACTTTTTTTTTTCTAAATATCTGTTTGGAAATGATTTGCGTAGTTGATATTGTCTAAGATATCTTCTGCTTTTCAGGAGTTTTGACTAATTCCCTTATTTATGTAAAAAACCAAGATAGTTGGCCCTACACAAGGAGAATCGGGTCATGCCGCTAAGATACATGCTTCTGGTCTAGGCCCATAAATAAAGTATTTAGTATAGCCACACACTTTACATATCAACTTCTGCATGTCAATCCAAAGGCATGGCAAAATTGAAGCTTAAATCATACCTCCGCAGGTCAATTTAAACATTTCTTAGCAAATGTCCTTCAGTGTGTATATGAGTTTCTACTAAAATAGTGTTCTATGTTGCTTTTTTAGTTTTGCTTGTCTGCAGACTGGACAATTCAGTCATCTCATTATCATCGTCCATCAGAGTAGGAGACGAGTTACTGCAGTCCTTTACTTCCTCCCTGCCATGTAAGGTGTTATAGTGGCCTACTCTGGACATGATCAAGAATGTTGTTGGTTGTCTGTTAATTCTAGCTAAGATTAATGCTAATATGGGCTGCATGTGAAATGTTTATCCACCACCCCAAAGGTATTGCAGCAGAGACCTGGACTGTATTATTGTATGGCATTGTATAATGTATACTCTTACGTGATATACTGTAGTTATGTTGTTTATTGAATTATTCTTGTGGATCTGCTATCTATGGTACATGTAAGGTAAACTATGGAGGTCATTGTCCACTTATCCATCCATGTCACCTGTCATAAATGTAATAAGTACCTTTTTTGCGGTCTCCAAGCCCCAAGCACACTACCCTTGAAAATGTTACCAAAGAACTGGCGAAAATTGTCACAACAGACCACGTTTATGGCCTGCCTAAAAATTTCTCAAAGGAGTCTCAAGATACATTTCTTAAATCATTTTGTAGAATTACTTTTTACGTTACATTTATCTCGGAGATTGAATTAGAAGTCAAATAAGAATTTGTTCCTTCCTTACATTCCCTATGGCACCATCCATCAATTTCTCTATATTTTCTTATGTAGCCCACCGTTTTATGGTTCCTTTAAAGTCACGCGGTATGAGATCTCTTCAGCTGCATTCAGCGTGACTGTCACTAGAAGGATCTCACAATTGTTACACTGTTCCTAGATTGCTTTCTAAATGAGGAATGGCTCGCTTGAACGGAGATTGTGTACAGAGCCGGTTCAGCCTCAGAGAACCTCTTGCCTTTGATCACTTCCATCAGAGGAAACAGCCATATTATTTATAAAAGTGGGAGATACTGTAAAACAAGACTGTGATTTATTACTCTCGAGGGTTCAGTTCTAGCATTGTATAGTTGAATGTGACCAGTTATGTGTAGAGCACCTCCTCGTCTCTGCATGGGGTTGTCTGGTTGTGTCGACCCTTGGATACATTCGCTTCTTTATATTTCACTATATATTTATATATTTGAGAATGGAAACTATTATGAAGTGGATGTGGATCCACTGAACAGATTTGTCTTGGAGCTTCTCCTAACGGCATTATTTATGTGCCCCCTCAGTCTTAACCATTTAACCCCCATACAAGATCTGGACTCTGCTGCAAGGGAACCACCAGGCTGCTAGCTCTTGGAGTAGTCTCTGTTTATTACACTGCTCACCCACTGGGCTCAAGGGACACCAATGCAAAACACAGAGAGGTCAAGCAAAACCATAGTCAGGAACAGGCTGGGGTCGGGGCTGGCAAAGTACATGCAGTCTTCTCCAAAAAGATTGCCACCATTGTCCATGAGCTGACTCTAGTACTTCTGTTTGTGCAGAGCTGAGGAAGTAAGTTGGCCACTCTGACCAAATGAAATATAGCTGTCCCCTCAAATAATATAAAAAATATACACAAGCACAGACTGCAGCTGCACGCTCCTTCCTCCCCTCTCTCTCTCCTCTCCTCACTGTGGCAGGCGCAGCACTATGAAGTGCCTTTTGCGCTGTGGCATTAATAGAATTTTGGTATCTCTGACTTTTAGTCTAACCAGACTGTCTATTACTCTGTAATTCCTCTAGCGCCATTCTATGGAAACAATAGGTTTAAAGAGCACATCAAATGTTTCAAATAACTTCTTTATTAACTTCAACTTTTCTTCATATATAACACTGCCGCCTGCGCAGCAGATAGTCCAAGCACAAAACACGGGTTGAAAAGATATCACAAAATGGCGTTATGCATAAGATGGTGATTCACCTGTTCAATCTTGTCATTACACATAAAATGGTGGATATATCTTTCTCTTAAGTATCTGTACTCTCACTTTAAGTTATTTAAGCAATTTATGATCTCTCTGAGAGGTATATTTGAGGTCTAACTAATGGTTCACTTGCAGTATGCAGTTAGCAGTGACTATTTGCAGATTGGTTGAGTATGATCTGGTATGGTTTTATGCAATTTGGATTGCAATATGGAATCTGAATGCTTGCAATTTGAAACTTGCAATTTGTATGTATTTGAATTGAATTTGTATGGTTTTGGTGGAACTGTAAGTAAACACATATATATCTAGTTCAGTATACAGTTCTAAACACAATACTAACAATATAAACATTATATAATTGTTTTAAATACCTATATTGGCCTCTTGTTCCCATAAAACTCAGCTCTCAGTGGAGTGAATGTCTCTTCAGCTCCTGTCTCTGGTAAATAATGATTCTAGCAGAAGGAGCTGGGGGAATTCCCAGACAGACTGTGCGTGAGGCTAGCTGTAATTGGTGAAAACTCTTGCTGTGTGAGAAGCTGGCTGTGATTGGTCTAGACTTCTGCCCAGTAACAATAGATTAACACTATACTTTCTGTTGTTTCTGCTGTGTCACTGAGCTTACCTTACATTACCAAATGAATCTAAAAGACATATTATCTTTTTCTGCTTCTGTGAACACAAAATATAACAGTTATATGACATCCAAAACATGATGTCACAGTAAATAACTCTGCTTTTGTCTTTAACACATAAACATAGGAACTGTATTAAGGATATTGGCAGGTTTAGCTGTATACACATATAAGCTATACTAGCAACCTAGGACAGGTCTTAGCTGGCCAGCTACACTCGGTGCCTACAGTACGATGTACAAAATATTGTATCCTGAGGCCATTGTATCTTGAGGGATCACTGTACATCTTTCGCCTTCACACAGGGTGGTGTAATGTCTCTGTATGGTAGTGGCAATGGTGTCAACGGTGTCTCCTACCTGGGTACGGCTGGACTCCTGGATCCTGGCTCACTTGCAATAAAATGAGTGTGGTGCTAGTAGGAGTAATAGAGGAATTTGAAGCAGTAATTGAGATCCAGACCTTTGGTAAAGTTCATACTTGTCTTTACTAGTTGCAGCTTTCACTCAAGCGAGATATAGCAATAGTCTTTGGTCCCAGCAGGTATTGGCAATGGGTGGCAGGAATATATCTTCTGCTCTATCATGTGCCTGGAGCTTTTGCAGGAAAAGGACGTCTGCTTAGTAGCTCTGTAATGTGGCAAAAATTTGTCTTCTGCACTTTCTATCTTCTGCTGTCTTGGGGACTGACTTGCTGAGGAGGATTATGTCTTCTCCTGGGGTCTCTGGACAGTACTCACAGTTATTGTCTCAGGGTATGCTTCTTCCTGTAACTGGAGATGGCTGCTTGCTTTCTTCAGCTGAGGCTGCAAGGCTCAGGCTGGGGATGATGATCAATTGTCTCAGCCGAGACAAGATCCTGGCTTTGGATCCCTATATCTGGGAGCCCCTACACGCACAGCCTTCCCCTAGCCGGGGTGGCTGGCACACACTCTAACTTCCTTCCCCACCCATGAGGCAGGATATGGGTCAGCCCACTTCTGCTCATAGAGGGGGAACTGAACTGGAATGAACTATTCCAGTTCAGAGACACTAAACTGTAGCTAAGTCCCTGCTAACACATTGCTGCCACCTGCTGGTGTACATGGAAATTACAGCAATATATATTTACAAGGCTTAGAATGCACATTTGTGAGAACATTATATGAAATTACATAAGATGACAATGTAAATACACTTAACAGGTTGTAGTGAGGTAAAAGAGTTTCGGAACACAACTCTGGGGTGATACACACATAGTTTTCAAGATCATTCTACATGCTATTTAGTTTCCTAACAACCTGGCACCTGGGCTGGTAGTTTACCGGCATGGTTGCTACTCTAGGTATACTTTAGGAAGGACCCAAAATCAGCAATGCAGCTGGATCACTATAGTAACATAAGGCTCCTCAAAGATCATGGCAGTTTCATAATGAGGAATCTGGATTTAGGGAGGGTGCACTTCCTAAAAGCTTTATTTCCCACCTGGGCTTTGCTGCCAGCTCCTTACTGGAACAGTAACTAGAATGCATTTCCACCAGCAACATAGAGTAGAGTAAAGAGCAAGGTCACAATCAAAATGTTGATTCCCCTCGCACTAGGTTCTCACTCAGCAACCTCTCTTCCAAAAGCCTCCTTACACTAGGCAGTCCTCTCATTAAGAGCACTTATAGGATCTCTACCCCTTCCCCAGGTATCTCACTCAAAATGAACCTTAGAAAAGCGACATGAATGATATCAGTATATAAAGTGATTGTCCATTTATGAGACAAGAGAAATAAGACAGTAATAAATAAAAATAAATATATAAATAGTAAATATATATATATATACAGTATGTGTGTGTAAATAAATAAATATATAGGTAACTAAATATATATATATATATTATATATATTGTGGGGTTTCGCTCTGGTAGACAGGATTAGCGGACGCAGTATAGAGGCAACAACAAGTTCTTTGGATCAAACAGTTCAGTGTTTTATTCACACTTTAGGCAAGTGACAAAACAAGCAGTCATAATCAAACAAAAAGTCACCTTGCGGTGTTGGTGGTAATTTACACCATGCGGAAATTCTACCTCAAAGAGTCCTTGACCATAGCAGCACCAACCTGTTTTCACACCAAACAGGTAGCAAGCCTTCATCCAGACACAAGGCTCCCAGATCCCAACACAGAGACATGGCTTCTGAGCACATCTGCCTATTTAAGGACAGCCAGGTGCTGCACTTAAAATCCGGTCCGGTATTTGATTTCACCTGGCTGTAAATCAGCCCAGTAGCACATGCTGGGAAGAAAATACCTGCCTTGCCAGACAAAACCTCTCACTGTGTCACTATATATACATACTGTATGTATATATATATATGCAATAAAATATTAGGGTCCATGCACACAATGGAATTTACTGGAAATTAACAAACATTTGGCGGAGGCAGCATGGTGTCAGCCCCCCATTGTTTTCAATAGGAAGCAACTCTGCAGTTTAAAGCTCAGGTATAGCTCCATTTAATGTCCAAAGTGAACAACAGCGGCAGAAACGGTGGTTTACTCGGCAGATTTCGACAGCGTCTAAATCCATCATGTAAACAGGCCCCAAAAATAAAATATAAGGGGGTCATTTATGAAATCAGATACGTCAGTTTTGTGGTGTAAAAAAGTCTCAAGTCTCAGATCTTACCTGGATTATGGCTCATTAACTATGAGCGTCTACTTTTTTACCTACATTGCACTCACGCTACATATATTATTATGGTGCGCCAGTTCGTAAATTTCGTGCAGGCACAGAAAAGAAAGATAGAAAGTGACACAAATGCAACCTCAAATGATAAATGAGCCCCTAAGTGCCTAATATCTGACAACTTCAGACCATTACACTTCCGGCCAGGCGAGGATTGGAAGCTTCTCGCAAGAAACGTGAGAAGTTTTTTTTTTGTTTTTTTTTTACTTGCTTGGCCATCCCCAGTTTGTTTTTCAAGCCCTGGACAACCCCATTAACCCCAATGTAAAATCTGAAACAGCCCCCCCTCACCGGCCTATCATATATTAGGGTGCCTTTACACTGCAGATTTTGGTGCAAAAATTTGCCCAAACATGGATTTCTGTAAGCCCCATTCACAAATGGAACTGATTTTCAGTTGCAGAAATTTCTTCAACAAAATCCGCAGAGTGTTACTATGTTATGTTACGATGTGTGAAGGCAACCTTGGGCAACTGCACACGAGAAAACAGAGTGGATTTCTGTGCGTTTTCATACCAAATCTGCACCAAAAAACAAGTTTTTTGGTGCATATTCGATGTAGTTTTGCCGCATATCTCACCCTTGCATTGAAAAGGATGAAATCAGTATGAGAATCCACATGGAAAAAAAATCCACAACTTGTGCAGGTGGTCTTAGGCCTCTTTCACACGGGCGCGGCGTGTGAGGGCCGGATAGGATGCGGGTGCGTTGCGGGAAAATGCGCGAGTGCAAAGCGTTTTAATGCGTTTTGAACGCGCGTCAGAAAAATCGGCATGTTTGGTACCCAGACCCGAACCCGGACTTCTTCACAGAAGTTCGGGTTTGGGTTAGGTGTTGTGTAGATTTTATTATTTTCCCTTATAACATGGTTATAAGGGAAAATAATAGCATTCTTAATACAGAATGCTTAGTACAATAGGGCTGGAGGGGTTAAAAAATACAAATAAAAAATTAAACTCACCTCATCCACTTGTTCGCGCAGCCCGGCTTGTCTTCTTTCTTCTTCTTCTTTGAGGACCTGGCAGGAAAAGGACCTTTGGTGACGTCACTGCGCTCATCACATGGTCCGTCACATGGTCCATCACATGGTCCACGTCACCAAAGGTCCTTTTCCTCCCAGGTCATCAAAGAAGAAGAAAGAAGACGAGCCGGGCAGCGCAAACAAGTGGATGAGGTGAGTTTTATTATTTTAATTTTTTTTACTATGCATTCTGTATTCAGAATGCTATTATTTTCCCTTATAACCATGTTATAAGGGAAAATAATAATGATCGGGTCCCCATCCGGTTCGACACCTAGAAACCATGCGTGAAAATCGCACCGCATCCGCACTTGCTTGCGATTTTCACGCACCCCCATTCACTTCTATGGGGCCTGCATTGCGTGAAAAACGCACAATATAGAGCTTGCTGCGATATTCACCCAACGCACAAGTGATGCGTGAAAATCACCGCTCATGTGCACAGCCCCATAGAAATGAATAGGTCCGGATTCAGTGCGGGTGCAATGCGTTCACCTCACGCATTGCACCCGCGCGGAAAACTCACCCGTGTGAAAGGGGCCTTATAGTGGTGCATTTATATGTGGCAGAGGGAGCTGCTACCCCTGCACCTCTATGGAGCACACGTACAGATAATGCCATGTCCTGCGTATAGCACTTACTGTATATACTGTGCATGTATGTATTTTCATCTCATTGTCTTTTAGTAACATTAGATTAGTAGAAGGAGCACGTAGGGCGCACAATAGGCACGCAGATGTCATTACAAAAATTCTGTTGTCTTTCCTGGCATTTGTGGGAAGCCATAATTAGAGGTCCACACACACACACATTCCTATCAAATGGCAGAAAAGATGCATGTCGGCAGTTCTCAGCTCCGTGGGTTCTCAGTTGTGCTGACAGTCGACTGCCAGAGCCCCCGAGATGTTTTGATGTGGAAACACAAGATGGTTTGCACACTGTAGCTACAGCAGACCCTTGCAAGCAGCGCCGCAGAAGCTGTGTCCTATAGGTAATGCCTCAGGAGTGAGCATCAGTTTGGTATTCTCTTTATGCTCAGAATTGGATTCTCCTGTTAAATACGGCACGGTGCCTTGCAGGGCTAGCTCAGCCGAATGTAATGATATCTTTCACTTAGCGATCCTTTGCTTTGAAAAAGTACTTTTAGACCATATGTGAATGAGCAGTTAAGTGCAGGCCCCTCTGTGCACTCTTGCTTCTCCTTCATTGACAGGACCAGGCGAGATGACTATGCAGGAACCTGGAAAAGGAGAGGGAGGGTCTGGCAGAGGAAGCAGGAGGAGCAAGGGTGCACAGAGTAGCTTGGTCCCGCCCTTGGTGCACTTGACTACTCATTCGTATATGGATTGAAGCAACAGATCTCTAAGTGAAAGGTGTCATTACATTCAGCTGAGCTAGGACTACAAGACATTGTGCCTGGCAGATGTCCCATTTTATAAAGTGATGCTGAATCGGTTGGATAATCCATTACTTTATGATTGGTGGGGGATCCTCACTGATCCTGAGAAAGAAAAGACCACAGAGCTGAATTAGTGATATATTCTCTTCTGAGTTTTCCCAGCAGAGCGACTCTCCAGGTCACTATAATGGGGCTGGCTGTAGGTACCTGCACAGTGATTGGCCATGGTGCCAAGGAGCAGGGGGAAAATGGTAACTCTCCATCATTTTCAGGAGTAGTGGGGGCCCCAGAGGTCAAATTAAGCCAGAAAGTGGTAGCATATCCCTTTAACTAAGGCCAGTTTCAGACTTCTACGACCCTTCTATGACTTTCAACCATCGTCTTACCTTGCAAGATAACCCCCCCCCATTCTAGTGAACTTATATCAGATTATCCATAGGATAGGTTGGACATTGAAAAGTAGTCACCTTATGACAACCAGCATATACTAATAGAAATTGAAAAATGAACTTGAGTTATATAACATTGGTGTCATCAGGCCCCTCTGGCTCCATCACAACAAGCCTCAAATATCCAGCTTAGTATGAGGCTCCAAGCTCCATAGAGAGAAAACCGAAGAAGGCAACAGCGTCAGAGACCACGGCCTAATGTCTAATAATCTCCAAGATTTTTGTTACACATCACATCAACCACAGCCAAGTCCCTGGCAGAGAAAATTCTTTTGTCTATAGTAATGTAACATAGAGGAAAATACAAGGATAATACAAAGCAGAAACTAATAAAACATTACCATTCATTAGAATAATTTGGATCCAGCAATGGATGTGTGTAAATATTCATTAAAGGGAGACTACCATTAAAAAATGATTACATAACAGCTTCTATGTGTATTTTCTATGTAATTAAAAATAAATAAATCTGGATGACATTTTTTGAAGTCACTCCCTGTTTACTGCTTCCTGTCCCAACTCTTTAACTTCCTCTTCGTTTGCATGGCAAAAGTCTCTCTTAACTCTCTCAGTCAGACCATAACTGTGACCAGACAGCAACCCCTGTAGTGACTCAATTTGAGTATCACAAATTAAAGTGATCAAAGCAATGTTTCATTTTGGGATATAGTATGAAATTGGAGAAAACCCGGAGAACAAATAAATTTGAGACCTGAAATAAACCTTTGTTCAGTGATACATAAGAAGGAGGTAAATTAGATTGTACATGTCACCTATAGGACCTCTTTTTCTGCAACTTCAGTTGAGGTCTAGGGGCTCTACTAGCCTTAAGATTTGGGTGCACTGATGGTTATCTGAGACTTGCTTCTTAGGAGCAACCCAAGGTAGATGAAATGCAAAGGAGTAAATGCTTGCTAGTAGACACAGGAGTCTTGTGGTCTACTAAACAGATAAAAGCATCAGGCAAACAATTTACATGGTGAAATTAACATAGGTCGCTAAATATAGAAGCAGACGTATAGCCTGAAGCTCCTGAGACACAGTGCGAAAGTTTGTAACTGGACCCCTCTGATCTCCAAGTATTTATAGTATTAGTTTAAACACTTAGGACAGAGGAACCGTTTAGGCCCTCTCTGGGCCAAGGTGTGAGTACAACCTCTGACCCTAAATATAAGATAGCCATAAAGAGGATGAACGGGATCGGAAAAAATGGTCAACATATTCCAAAAACAGCTCCACATCTGTTCATGGGTTATGGGTGGCATTGCAACTCCATCCCTTTCACTTCAATGGCGTCGAACTGCAATACAAGATTCAGCCTGTGCACAGGGGTGGAGCACAGGCTGAACAACCCTTTTAAGATACAAAAGGTCTACAAACAGTAGCATCATTAGTCCATTTGGAAGCAGGTAAACAGGTATAATAGCCATAACCCAGTATGGGAAGGTAATAGCACGGTATGGGCTAAAAACCATTACAACAAACAACGACCACCCTCTACTGTGAATGGCCTGGCATCCCGGCTCGACATCCCTAAAGGGAACAATGACCTAGATGACGAGGTACATATGTTTATGACCAGCCTCACGTTGAACTTGTGCCCAGTGATCCATGTGCTGTTCCCACAATATATTTCATAGACATTATTTTGAAGGACCTCCCAAGGAGATATGGTAGAATAAGTGTAAACTACCAATCATGCAGAATATTCAACTCAACGATCTTTGAATTTCAGACACGACCACCAAATATGCAGCTTAATTCCCACCAAAGCCAAATCTTCTAAAGTATTCAGAAAATGCTACAACGGGTGAAAATAGCAATCATGGGAAGAACACTGGCATGTTCTCACATTCCACATTATAAGGAACAACAAAATGCTCTATCCAATAAAGGCCCTAACAAATATCAGTGCTAGTTTTCAATCAGGGCAGTAGATACAGCTTTGAGGAGAGAGCAGAACTAGTAGGTCTGGTAGGCCACTATGACCATCATTAATGGTTAAGTCGTTGTGATCTTTTTTGTAGCCTCCATTCCATTTTTGTTGACTACCAATGAGGTGGGTTTGATAATGGTCCTATCTAAAATAAAGTTTCAGTCTCGACATTTGTGATTTAGGTGGAGGTGTCATTGGATTTCTGGCCGGTGTAAAAGTTCTTGACCAACAAGTTCCAGGTCTAAATCAACGCCACTAGACCACATTACTAGAAAGCTATAAAACTTAGGTAGTCAGGTCAGTTGTGCTTGGTATCTTCAGCACCCACTTCCAAATGTCACCTCTAGATCTGATTGGTTTAGCTATTTGCACCTTTTTTAATGCACTGGGACATCAAGGGCCTCAGGAAGTTGCTTTCACTTTGGTGCACGTTAAGTCAAGGTAATAACGTGGACATCGCACTGTGCATCCACCATACCCAGTGGGAGGACCACTGAAAGCCCTGATACTGGAAGTTAAACCTTCAGTGTCATGATTACCGGGGCTAACGTCACTTTGGAGATAGGTGGGAACCACATAAACATAAGAAATGTATAAAACAATGTAAAAAAAAACATGTTTCAAAATAAAATATATTTGATATAATAAAACACATATACAGTAATATAGACTCACGTATTTTGCATCCTCATAACCGTCAAAACTTGTATTGAAAGTATATTAATTTTACTTAAAGGAGTTTTCCAGCAAAAAAATGGTGGCAGTAATATTAGAGTTGCCTAAAAACCTAAGAGAACCGATACTCAGACACAAAAACAAACAACACCCCATATTGCTGAGCTGATGCAAAAATGAAATCATTATTAGTTTATGAAAGTAAAAAATAACTAAAAATTTCTGAGTAGTCCTAAAGA
The DNA here is from genome assembly GCF_905171765.1 of Bufo bufo. NCBI lineage: Eukaryota > Metazoa > Chordata > Amphibia > Anura > Bufonidae > Bufo > Bufo bufo. The sequence goes on along the minus strand of NC_053393.1, from coordinate 38,501,640 downwards.
CGGACTTCTTTCCTGAGCTTCTGTTAACAGCTTTCAGACATATGCTTCACAGCAGCCAGATAGACATAAGTCTGTAGTCTACAGACTTCTATGGGAGAGTGTTGTGTGCATGCTCTGTGACTTGTGCAGAGGTCAATGTGCAGGGAGGGGGAGGAGATGAGACTGAGCCATTACTTATTGTCTATTACGGAACCTGTATTATCTATATATAGGAATTACCTGTTATTGTAACCCTGTCTGTGATTATAATTAGATGACTGCTGAAAAGTGATCTCTACAAAACAGGAAGTGTTTTAGTTCAGTTGCGAGAGTGAGAGCTGAAATATTGCAGAATTACGTTTTTAAAAATAGATACGTTGATTAGAGATGAGCGAATCGAATCCCATGAAGTGGAATTCGATCCGAATTTCAGGAATTATTAGATTCGCCTAGAAGCCGAATTTCCTCATGCTTCGTGTCAGCGAATCGATTAATCCTGAAATTCAAACTTACCGCCTCCATTTGCGCGCGAAGGGCTGCCAGCCTCCATCTTCCTTGAAGATTTCGGCTGAAATCCCCTGCGGCGCGAGATTACATCATCACGCCGGCCACGTGATGACGTAATCTCGTGCCCCACGTGATTTTGGCCGAGATCTTCAAGCAAGATGGCGGTAGCCCTTCGAGCACGAATGGACGCGGTAATTTTGATGTAATTTTTTTTAAATGTTAATTTCACACTGTTTGTACACTCAGATGCCGCGATCATGTATGAACACGGCATCTAAGGGGTACAATGATGGGGGCGGCGCTATCGCAGCTCCTTGTCATTGCACCTGCTTCTTACAAAAAAATGTGCTTCATGGCGAAGTAATTCGTCATGAAGCAAATTTTTTTGTGAAATTCGGTGAATCAGTCGAATTGAATTTTCAAGAAATTCGCTCATCTCTAACGTTGATGTTTAAAAATAACATCAACAAAAAGGTTTAACCTGAAATCTGATTATAAAAAATGGTAATTTTTGATTGCCTGGTCCCTTTAAGGTGTTATGGTTGTGTTCACATCTGCTTCAGGACTTTCGGTTGGAGCTTCCATCAGGTTTTGTCAATTCTTCTCATCAAAATCATGAAAACCTTGATGTAATCTGGACAGAGCCCATGATAAGTCAATAATATTCTTTGGATCATGGCTTTCATTAGCCACAATGTCAGTATGAACAGAACTAGAGATGAGCGAATTTTTGAAAAATTCGATTTGATTCACTTCGATCTGAATTTATTTGCGGCGAATTACGTTAAATAACGGCTATTTCCGAGTCTTTATAGTGGTGTAGAACACTGTGCCTTGCAGTAACACACATAGGAAGTCTGCTGTGGTAGTGAAATAATACTGTCAGTCCGTATGACATGCAGATGACAGGCGTCGCTCTTAGAATCACTGCACACTTCACTTATTTGGGCAGTTACAGGGCCAAAACTGACTAAATAACTCAAGTTTGAACTCAGCCTTACGGGTTAATGTTAGCGCCAAGAAGAAGCGCACTCCTTTTACACCGTCGTCAGTTTATTCCACATAGATGTCTACAGAACATGTTCTATTAAACGCGTATACAAGTAGAGCCCCCCTGACAGAGTGGAGAGGGTGTCAGCCGTAAGTTTGTGTTGACGTCACTGATTAATTTTCCCCATTCTCTGATCCGTCAGAACAATAACCCTCAAAAAACGGATCCTGTCTGCTGAGCATCCGCCTTCACTCGGTCAACATTTGCTCAGTAATCCATCAGTATTGCCAATGCAAAAAAAAAAAAAGAATCCGTTGTACGTCTCATTTTTCCTTCCTTCTGACAGATCAGAAGAAGTGTCAAATAAATGATGATGTCAGCCAGGCCGAAAGCCAAAATAGTGGACCAGTCATGGAGTGAGAAGGGTGGGAACAACACGAGAAGTCCACAGAGTGGACCTATGACATATTGGTGAGGTGGAAGCAGCATGAGTAGGCCACAGAATTTCACAATGACAAAGTCTGGAGGTGGCAGCAGCATGAGTAGGCCACAGAGTGGCACAATGACCAAGTCTGGAGGTGGCAGCAGCATGAGTAGGCCACAGAGTGGGACAATGACCAAGTCTGGAGGTGTCGGCAGCATCAGGAGGAGGCCACAGAGTGGCACGATGACAGAGTGGAGGTGGCAGCAGCATGAGCAAGCCACAGAATGGCACAATGACAGAGTGTGGAGGTGGCAGCAGCATGAGGAACCCACAGAATGGCACAATCACAGAGTCTGGAGGTGGCAGCAGCATGAGGAAGCCACAGAGTGGCACAATGACAGTCTGGATGTTGCAGCAGCATGAGTAGGCCACAGAGTGACACAATGACAGAGTGTGGAGATGGCAGCAGCATGAGTAGGCCACAGAGTAGCACAATGACCGAGTCTGGGATGGCAGAAGCATGAGTAGGCTACAGAGTGGCACAATGACAGAGTCTGGAGGTGGCAGCAGCATAAGCAAGCCACAGAGTGGCACAATGACAGAGTGTGGAGGTGGCAGCCGCATGAGGAAGCCACAGAATGGCACAATCACAGAGTGTGGAGGTGGCAGCAGCATGAGGAAGCCACAGAAGGGCACAATGACTGAGTGTCGGTCGACCAAGATACTTCTGGGGGAACCCGCCTGGCATGAACAGGCCTCTAGTAGCTACAGACAATGAGAAGACAGAGCGTCAAGATAGCTTTGAGACTGGAAGAGTCGCGCAGTTCATCAAGATACGTCACAAAAGATTTTACCCCATATAACCGCAGCGCTGACCGCTGAATAAATTTTGTTTTTCCACCAAAATACGTCAATAAAGATTTTACCGCATATAACTATAGGGCGGAACGCTGAATAAAATTTGTTTTTTCACCGAAATAAGTCATAAATGATTTTACCACATATTACTACAGCGCTGAACGCTGAATACAGTTTGTTTTTCCACCAAAATAAGTCACAAAAGATTTTACCACATATTACTACAGCACTGAACGCTGAATACAATTTGTTTTTCCACCGAAATAAGTCACAAAAGATTTTACCGCATATTACTACAGCGCTGAACGCTGAATACAATTTGTTTTCCCACCGAAATACCACAATAAAGATTTTACCGCATGTAACTACAGTGCTAAACGCTGAATAAAAAATTTTCCCCCAAATTTTGGATCCCCAAATAATCTTTCCCTGCACTTGTAAATCGCTTTTCTAGCTCTGTCCCTAGCGCCTTCTGACATCTCTCCCTGCACTAAGATGTTGTGCTATGATTACTCCCTATCCTTTCCCTGTACTTATAACTAGTTTTTTAATTTTTTTTATTCACAATAAGATTTTTCCTATTGCTAAGCACATACAAGGGTCTTAAAGGTAGACGATTGTATGCCCCTCGTACCTAAGATTTTGTGACATCTGAAAACCCTATAATAGTGAGGGGACACGACCAGAAGAAGAAAATGAAATGAGAAAGTGAAGTGGCGGTGACAGTACCCCTCCCTCTACGGGTGGACTCCGGACACTCAGAACCCACCTTCTCAGGATGAGACCTATGGAAATCCTTGATGAGATGAGTGGCCTTAATGTCCGTCACTGGGACCCACATCCTCTCCTCAGGACCATAACCCTCCCAATGAACAAGGTACTGGAGAGAACCGCGGACAATGCGAGAATCCACAATCCTAGATACCTGGAATTCAAGATTACCATCAACAAAAGTCGGAGGAGGATGCAAAGAGGAGGGTACAGTGGGTTGGACATAAGGTTTTAATAGGGACCTGTGAATAACATTATGGATCTTCCAAGTCTGAGGAAGATCAAGACGGAAGGCAACGGGATTGATGACGGACAAGATCTTGTAAGGCCCAAAAAAACTTAGGACCCAACTTCCAGGAGGGAACCTTCAGTTTGATATTCTTTGTAGACAACCACACCAGATCACCTACATTCAGGTCCGGACCAGGCACACGTCTCTTAAACGCCACACGCTTATATCTCTCACTCATCCTCTTCAGATTACCCTGAATCTTTTGCCAAATAAATGACAAAGATGAGGAAAATCTCTCCTCATCAGGTAAACGAGAAGCCCCCTCTCCAGAGAATGTCCTAAACTGTGGATGAAACCCAAAAAATAGTGACTTATCAGAGGACTCCTGGCGACGGTTATTTAAAGCAAACTCAGCAAGGGACAAAAAAAGAATACCAATCCTCCTGATTCTCCGCCACAAAACAGCGCAGATATGTCTCCAGATTCTGATTGACGCGTTCGGTCTGACCATTCGACTGCGGATGAAAAGCAGAAGAAAATGACAACTGAATCCCCAAGGGAGAACAGAAGGCCTTCCAGAATCTGGAAACAAATTGCGTGCCCCTATCAGAAACGATGTCTGAATGAATGCCATGCAATTTAACAATGTGAACAACAAATGCTTGCGCCAACGTCTTAGCATTGGGTAACCCAGGAAAGGGAATGAAATGCGTCTTCCCTGAGGAACGAGGCAGGTCCGTAATGAAGTCCATGGACAGATGCGTCCAAGGACGGGAAGGAATGAGTAACGGGAGGAGAGAACCCGATGGCCGTGAATGAGGGACCTTGGCACAAGCGCAGGTCTCGCAGGCTGCCACAAAACCCTCAACAGTCTTACGAAGAGCCGGCCACCAGAATCTCCGAGCAATGAGATCTACTGTGGCTCTACTCCCCGGGTGCCCAGCAAGGACAGTATCGTGGTGCTCCTTAACCACCTCAGCCCCCAGTGCTTAAACACCCTGAAAGACCAGGCCACTTTTTACACTTCTGACCTACACTACTTTCACCGTTTATTGCTCGGTCATGCAACTTACCACCCAAATGAATTTTACCTCCTTTTCTTCTCACTAATAGAGCTTTCATTTGGTGGTATTTCATTGCTGCTGCCATTTTTACTTTTTTTTTTATTAATCGAAATTTAACGATTTTTTTGCAAAAAAATGACATTTTTCACTTTCAGTTGTAAAATTTTGCAAAAAAAACGAGATCCATATAGAAATTTTGCTCTAAATTTATAGTTCTACATGTCTTTGATAAAAAAAAAATGTTTGGGTAAAAAAAAAATGGTTTGGGTAAAAGTTATAGCGTTTACAAACTATGGTACAAAAATGTGAATTTCCGCTTTTTGAAGCAGCTCTGACTTTCTGAGCACCTGTCATGTTTCCTGAGGTTCTACAATGCCCAGACAGTACAAACACCCCACAAATTACCCCATTTCGGAAAGTATACACCCTTAGGTATTCGCTGATGGGCATAGTGAGTTCATAGAACTTTTTATTTTTTGTCACAAGTTAGCGGAAAATGATGATTTTTTTTTTTGTTTTTTTCTTACAAAGTCTCATATTCCACTAACTTGTGACAAAAAATAAAAACTTCTATGAACTCACTATGCCCATCACGAAATACCTTGGGGTCTCTTCTTTCCAAAATGGGGTCACTTGTGGGGTAGTTATACTGCCCTGGCATTTTAGGGGCCCAAATGTGTGGTAAGGAGTTTGAAATCAAATTCTGTAAAAAATGACCTGTGAAATCCGAAAGGTGCTCTTTGGAATATGGGCCCCTTTGCCCACCTAGGCTGAAAAAAAGTGTCACACATCTGGTATCTCCGTACTCAGGAGAAGGTGGGGAATGTGTTTTGGGGTGTCTTTTTACATATACCCATGCTGGGTGAGATAAATATCTTGGTCAAATGCCAACTTTGTATAAAAAAAATGGGAAAAGTTGTCTTTTGCCAAGATATTTCTCTCACCCAGCATGGGTATATGTAAAATGACACCCCAAAACACATTCCCCACCTTCTCCTGAGTACGGCAATACCAGATGTGTGACACTTTTTTGCAGCCTAGGTGGGCAAAGGGGCCCATATTCCAAAGAGCACCTTTCGGATTTCACAGGTCATTTTTTACAGAATTTGATTTCAAACTCCTTACCACACATTTGGGCCCCTAGAATGCCAGGGCAGTATAACTACCCCACAAGTGACCCCATTTTGGAAAGAAGACACCCCAAGGTATTCCGTGAGGGGCATGGCAAGTTCCTAGAATTTTTTATTTTTTGTCACAAGTTAGTGGAAAATGATGATTTTTTTTTTTTTCATACAAAGTCTCATATTCCACTAACTTGTGACAAAAAATAAAAACTTCCATGAACTCACTATGCCCATCAGCGAATACCTTGGGGTCTCTTCTTTCCAAAATGGGGTCACTTGTGGGGTAGTTATACTGCCCTGGCATTCTAGGGGCCCAAATGTGTGGTAAGGAGTTTGAAATCAAATTCTGTAAAAAATGACCTGTGAAATCCGAAAGGTGCTCTTTGGAATATGGGCCCCTTTGCCCACCTAGGCTGCAAAAAAGTGTCACACATCTGGTATCTCCGTACTCAGGAGAAGGTGGGGAATGTGTTTTGGGGTGTCATTTTACATATACCCATGCTGGGTGAGATAAATATCTTGGTCAAATGCCAACTTTGTATAAAAAAATGGGAAAAGTTGTCTTTTGCCAAGATATTTCTCTCACCCAGCATGGGTATATGTAAAATGACACCCCAAAACACATTCCCCACCTTCTCCTGAGTACAGAGATACCAGATGTGTGACACTTTTTTGCAGCCTAGGTGGGCAAAGGGGCCCATATTCCAAAGAGCACCTTTCGGATTTCACAGGTCATTTTTTACAGAATTTGATTTCAAACTCCTTACCACACATTTGGGCCCCTAGAATGCCAGGGCAGTATAACTACCCCACAAGTGACCCCATTTTGGAAAGAAGAGACCCCAAGGTATTCGCTGATGGGCATAGTGAGTTCATGGAAGTTTTTATTTTTTGTCACAAGTTAGTGGAATATGAGACTTTGTATGAAAAAAATAAAATAAAAAAAAATCAGCATTTTCCACTAACTTGTGACAAAAAATAAAAAATTCTAGGAACTTGCCATGCCCCTCACGGAATACCTTGGGGTGTCTTCTTTCCAAAATGGGGTCACTTGTGGGGTAGTTATACTGCCCTGGCATTTTCCAGGGGCCCTAATGTGTGGTAAGTAGGTAAATGACCTGTGAAATCCTAAAGGTGCTCTTTGGAATGTGGGCCCCTTTGCCCACCTAGGCTGCAAAAAAGTGTCACACATCTGGTATCGCCGTATTCAGGAGAAGTTGGGGAATGTGTTTTGGGGTGTCATTTTACATATACCCTTGCTGGGTGAGAGAAATATCTTGGCAAAAGACAACTTTTCCCATTTTTTTATACAAAGTTGGCATTTGACCAAGATATTTCTCTCACCCAGCATGGGTATATGTAAAATGACACCCCAAAACACATTCCCCACCTTCTCCTGAGTACGGCGATACCAGATGTGTGACACTTTTTTGCAGCCTAGATGCGCAAAGGGGCCCAAATTCCTTTTAGGAGGGCATTTTTAGACAAGTGGATACCAGACTTCTTCTCACGCTTTGGGGCCCCTAGAATGCCAGGGCAGTATAAATACCCCACATGTGACCCCATTTTGGAAAGAAGACACCCCAAGGTATTCAATGAGGGGCATGGCGAGTTCATAGAAAATTTTTTTTTTTGGCACAAGTTAGCGGAAATTGATATTTTTAATTTTTTTCTCACAAAGTCTCCCGTTCCGCTAACTTGGGACAAAAATTTCAATCTTTCATGGACTCAATATGCCCCTCACGGAATACCTGGGGGTGTCTTCTTTCCGAAATGGGGTCACATGTGGGGTATTTATACTGCCCTGGCATTCTAGGGGCCCTAAAGCGTGAGAGGAAGTCTGGAATATAAATGTCTAAAAAATTTTACGCATTTGGTTTCCGTGAGGGGTATGGTGAGTTCATGTGAGATTTTATTTTTTGACACAAGTTAGTGGAATATGAGACTTTGTAAGAAAAAAATAAAAAAATTCCGCTAACTTGGGCCAAAAAAATGTCTGAATGGAGCCTTACAGAGGGTGATCAATGACAGGGGGGTGATCAATGACGGGGGGGGTGATCAATGACAGGGGTGGTGATCAATGACAGGGGGGGTGATCAATGACAGGGGGGTGATCAATGACAGGGGGGTAATCAATGACAGGGGGGTGATCAGGGAGTCTATATGGGGTGATCACCACAGTCATTGATCACGCCCCTGTAAGGCTTCATTCAGACGTCCGGATGCGTTTTGCGGATCCGATCCATCTATCAGTGCATCCGTAAAAATCATGCGGACATCTGAATGGAGCTTTACAGGGGGGTAATCAATGACAGGGGGGTGATCAGGGAGTCTATATGGGGTGATCACCACAGTCATTGATCACGCCCCTGTAAGGCTTCATTCAGACGTCCGGATGCGTTTTGCGGATCCGATCCATCTATCAGTGGATCCGTAAAAATTATGCGGACGTCTGAATGGAGCTTTACAGGGGGGTGATCAGGGAGTCTATATGGGGTGATCACCACAGTCATTGATCACGCCCCTGTAAGGCTTCATTCAGACGTCCGGATGCGTTTTGCGGATCCGATCCATCTATCAGTGGATCCGTAAAAATCATGCGGACGTCTGAATGGAGCTTTACAGGGGGGTAATCAATGACAGGGGGGTAATCAATGACAGGGGGGTGATCAGGGAGTCTATATGGGGTGATCACCACAGTCATTGATCACGCCCCTGTAAGGCTTCATTCAGACGTCCGGATGCGTTTTGCGGATCCGATCCATCTATCAGTGCATGCGTAAAAATCATGCGGACATCTGAATGGAGCTTTACAGGGGGTTGATCAATGACAGGGGGGTGATCACCACAGTCATTGATCACGCCCCTGTAGGGCTTCATTCAGATGTCCGGATGCGTTTTGCGGATCGGATCCATCTATCAGTGCATCCGTAAAAATCATGCGGACATCTGAATGGCGCTTTACAGGGGGGTGATCAGGGAGTCTATATGGGGTGATCACCACAGTCATTGATCATGCCCCTGTAAGGCTTCATTCAGACGTCCGGATGCGTTTTGCGGATTGGATCCATCTATCAGTGCATCCGTAAAAATCATGCGGACATCTGAATGGAGCTTTACAGGGGGGTAATCAATGACAGGGGGGTAATCAATGACAGGGGGGTGATCAGGGAGTCTATATGGGGTGATCACCACAGTCATTGATCATGCCCCTGTAAGGCTTCATTCAGACGTCCGGATGCGTTTTGCGGATTGGATCCATCTATCAGTGCATCCGTAAAAATCATGCGGACATCTGAATGGAGCTTTACAGGGGGGTGATCAGGGAGTCTATATGGGGTGATCACCACAGTCATTGATCATGCCCCTGTAAGGCTTCATTCAGACGTCCGGATGCGTTTTGCGGATCCGATCCATCTATCAGTGGATCCGTAAAAATCATGCGGACGTCTGAATGGAGCTTTACAGGGGGGTAATCAATGACAGGGGGGTAATCAATGACAGGGGGGTGATCAGGGAGTCTATATGGGGTGATAACCACAGTCATTGATCACGCCCCTGTAAGGCTTCATTCAGACGTCCGGATGCGTTTTGCGGATCCGATCCATCTATCAGTGGATCCGTAAAAATCATGCGGACATCTGAATGGAGCTTTACAGGGGGGTGATCAATGACAGGGGGGTAATCAATGACAGGGGGGTGATCAGGGAGTCTATATGGGGTGATCAGGGGTGATCAGGGGCTAATAAGGGGTTAATAAGTGACGGGGGGGGTGTAGTGTAGTGTAGTGGTGCTTGGTGCTACTTTACAGAGCTGCCTGTGTCCTCTGGTGGTCGATCCAAACAAAGGGGACCACCAGAGGACCAGGTAGCAGGTATATTAGACGCTGTTATCAAAACAGCGTCTAATATACCTGTTAGGGGTTAAAAAAAACACATCTCCAGCCTGCCAGCGAACGATCGCCGCTGGCAGGCTGGAGATCAACTCTCTTACCTTCCGTTCCTGTGAGCGCGCGCGCCTGTGTGCGCGCGTTCACAGGAAATCTCGGCCATCGCGAGATGACGCGTATATGCGTGACTGTGCGCAGCGCTGCCACCTCCGGAACGCGATCCTGCGTTAGGCGGTCCGGAGGTGGTTAAAAACCTTGTGTCGTAAAGCGAGAGGCACAAACAACCTCCCAGGAGGACAAAGATCAGGAGCCTCTGCCTGGGCTGCCTGAACCTCTGCCTCCAAATCAGGATAAAGAGCAGAGACGACCACCCCTTCAGCCAAAATGGGACCCGGGTCTTCAAAGTTCCCCCCTCCCGGAAAACAACATGACAGGGCGTCCGCCTTCACATTTTTAACCCCAGGGCGGAATGTAACAACAAAATTAAACCTAGAAAAGAACAAAGACCATCTGGCCTGTCTCGGGTTCAGGCGCTCGGCCGATTCCAAGAAGGCCAGATTCTTATGGTCAGTAAACACGGTAATAGGGTGTCTGGCTCCCTCTAACCAATGGCGCCATTCCTCAAAAGCTAATTTGATGGCCAACAACTCCCTATCTCCCACATCGTAATTTCTCTCTGCAGAGGAGAGTTTCCTTGAGAAAGAGGCACACGTCGCCATTTGGCAGGAGAGGGACCCTGAGATAAGACCGCACCCACACCCACCTCAGAAGCGTCCACCTCAACAATAAAAGGTAGAGAGACATCAGGTTGTACCAAAATGGGAGCTGAAGCAAAACTGTCTTTGATACTAGAAAAGGCCTTAAGCGCATCTACCGACCAGGAGGAAAAATCTACCCCCTTTTTAGTCATATCAGTGAGTGGCTTAACAACATAGGAATAATTCAAAATGAACTTTCTGTAATAATTGGCAAAACCCAAAAACCGCATCAGCGCCTTCTGATTCTCAGGAAGCTCCCAATCAAGCACAGCGCGGACCTTCTCAGGGTCCATGCGAAAACCAGAATCAGAGAGAAGAAAACCAAGAAATTGAATCTCCGGAACCGCAAACACACATTTTTCCAGTTTAGCGTACAATTTATTCTCCCACAGAATGAGCAAAACCTGACGTAGGTGGTCCCTATGAGTTTTGAAATCAGGAGAAAAAATCAAAATGTCATCTAGATACACCAGTACAAATTTCCCCATTAAATGATAAAAAATGCTGTTCACAAAATGTTGGAAGACGGCCGGAGCATTCATCAAATCAAAGGACATAACCAAATTCTCGAAATGACCCTCAGGGGTATTGAAGGCCGTCTTCCATTCGTCCCCTTCACTGACCCTGACCAGGTTGTATGCCCCTCTTAAATCCAACTTAGAAAAAACTTTAGCCCCAACAATCTGATTAAACAGGTCCGGGATATGGGTCACGAATTGTGATGCGTTTCAGCTCCCTGAAATCCAGACAAGGTCTTAAAGAACCATCTTTTTTCTTAACAAAAAAAAAAACAGCGGCAACAGGTGACTTTGAGGGTCGGATGTGTCCCTCTCTCAGGCTCTCAGAGATATAAGTACGCATAGCGACTCTTTCAGGTTGGGAGAGATTGTATAAACGTGATTTGGGCAGCTTGGCGCCTGGGATGAGATTAATAGGGCAATCGTACTCCCTATGAGGGGGCAACTTCTGGATACCACTCTCGGAAAACACATCCGAAAATTCAGAGAGAAAAGATGGTACAGTCTTGGTAGAAACCTCTGAAAGAGACGCCGTGAGGCAATTCTCTCTGCAAAACTCACTCCAACCATTTATTTGCCTTGCTTGCCAATCAATGGTGGGGTTATGTTTAGTGAGCCAGGGTAGCCCCAACACTAGAGGAGTAGGTAATCCGCTTAGGACGAAACATGACATATCCTCAACATGAGCATCACCCACAGTCAAACGGATATTGTGAACTATGCCCTTTAACGATCTTTGAGAAAGTGGAGCCAAATCGATAGCAAAAACAGGTATATCCTTTTCCAAAGTGCATACCTGGAAACCATGCATTATAGCAAATCGATTATCAATGAGATTGACAGCTGCTCCACTATCTACAAAAATCTCACAAACAATGTTCTTGCTGTCTAGCGCCACCCTGGCATGTAGGAGAAAACGGGAACTACAAGCAAACGGCAAACCTTCAATTTCCGCATCAACCTTGCCAATAGTAGCAAATGGAAAGTTTTTAGAGGTTTTTTTTCTTTTTGTTTCTTTTTTATTACCCTCAGAAAACTCCATGAATCTCCTAGAGGGGCAAACATTAGCCAAATGATTTATACCCCCACAACAGAAACAAACCCTCCTCTAAGAGCTGAATCCTCTACTATCAGAGGCAAGCAAACCAAGCTGCATGGCCTTCTGCTCAGAGGGGATTGAGAGAGACTGAGACCCCTGCGTACTAAATGAGACAGCCCCACTGTCCTTGGGCTGAATATGACAGGAAGGAGTGGTCTCTCCTCTCTCTCTAAGATGCCTGTCAATACGAACAGCTAGAGACATGGCAGACTCCAACGAGCCAGGTCTCTCATGAAAAGCAAATGCATCTTTCAATCCCTCCGAAAGACCATGGCAAAATTGACTTCGGAGTGCAGCATCATTCCAACCAGTATCAGCTGCCCATCTCTGAAAATCAGAACATTATATCTCTGTGGACTGTTTACCCTGGCATAAAAGACGCAGTTTAGATTCAGCAAGAGCAATACGATCCGGGTCATCATATATCTGCCCCAGGGCTACAAAAAATTCATCCACCGTTCGGAGGGGCCGTGCCCCCACCGGCAGCGAAAAGGCCCAAGACTGAGCGTTATCCCTGAGCAGCGAGATGATGATCCCCACCCTCTGCTCCTCATCACCAGAGGAATGTGGAAGTAGGCGAAAATGGAGTTTGCAAGCCTTTCTAAAGCGAACAAAATTCTCACTACCCCCGGAGAACGTATCCGGAAGCGAGATCTTAGGCTCGGAACAAACTCCATGAACGCAAGCAGAACCGGTCACCTGAAACTGAGACACAGTTTTACGGAGATCTGCTACCTCCGGTGAGAGACCCTGCATGCAGTCAATCAAGGCTGAAACCGGATCCATGCTTAAGACGGTTATGGCGGTTTATAATGTCACGGATGAAGTTGCAGATAGCTGGAAGTTATGAATAAACGTCCGACTGGCTTGATCCCAAACTAAGGATCATATAGGTGACCCCTATAAAACCCTAAGAGCTCATCCTGACTGCTAAGCACATACAAGGGTCTCAAAGGTAGACGATTGTATGCCCCCGTACCTAAGATTTTGTGACACCTGAAAACCCTATAATAGTGAGGGGACATGACCACCTGCTCCCTGCACTTCATACGGAGGGAGTCAGGGTCACCTAGAATCAAGCCAGCAAGGAAACACAATACATGAAAGGACTTATCTGAACAAGCAGCAGCAGAAACTCCAGCAGTGAACACTTCAATCCAGGAAGTAGTATTAACCGCAAAATGAGGCAGTATGGGAGGGAATATAAAGGAAAGAGGATTAGTCTAAATAGGTGACACCTGGGAGAAGAACATCATGCAAGAGGTAGAGAAGGACGTCTGTCAGACCTTCTCACAGAAGTGGCGGTGACAGATCCTGCCTTCTTAGAGTTCCTTGCCCCATGTCCTCAGTCCTCACACGTGTAGCCGCCATTTTAGGAAAAATTGCGTTTCATTACCACGAAGCGCGAGGAAATTCGCATTCGTTGCAATTCGAAATTTTTCATGAAATTCAGATCGAATTCCACTTCATCAGCTTCGATTAGCACATGTCTAAACAGAACCTTACTTGGTGTTGTACCTATCATGAAAGATAGAGAACAGTGCAACCCTGTTCTCCACCCGCACCACTGGAAGATCCACCCTAAATGGCAGCCCACAGCTTGGTGATGGCCCCTGACTTCACTAAGTGCAGGGGCCTAAACCTAGTGGGGTAAAAGAGTAGACAGACAGAAAGAGGTAGAAACCAAGCAGGCAAAACCAGGACTGGATCAGAATTCAAAAGTAAAGTCAAATACAGCAGAGAGCAATAAGGAGATGACATTAGAGACAGTCAGCAGGCAAAGTCGCGGTCACAAACTAGAAAAGTCTAATGCTAAACAGAGTAAACAAGGTCAAATAACAAGCAAAGTCAATTACCAGGAGGTTATGTCAGAGGCAAAATCAATAATCGGAGGCAATGTCAGAAAAAAAGGCAAAAGGTCAGCAATCCAGAGTAACAAACACAAATCTAGCTACTGAAGCAGGAATTCCAATCACAGGCAACTGTAGCCAGTAGCTCCATGTGACACAATGGTGCTGAGCCTGATTGATTCGGCATCCCTGTTCCTTGATAGGTTGTCCAGACCCACTGTCAGTAGCAACAGAGTGACGCTGGTGGCATCGTCATATTGCGGCCAGACTCGCCGCGGAAGGGTGGACAGATAAGTATGTGACAGTAGCAATTAGGATGTTACAAGAAAGAGTACAAGGTCTTAATAGAGCTAAGAAAACCATGCCTGCTGGCAATTACAGGGTGTCTTCAGAAGTGGTCATTCACATCCTGCTTATTCCTTCATTCGAAATCTGTGGAATGTTTCCCTTCTCTGATCATAAAGTCATAAGATCTGCAAATACAATTCACCCCATTTGACTTTCTAGGAAGGAAAAGACTTTGTGTAAATCTCTTTCAGCCGTCACGTTGGCAGCCATTCAACAGGCTCTGTAATCTAGGATGAACTCCAGTTAAGACCATACCAGGGAAAACTTTCACATGAAACGAGACGTTGAGTCGTCATCTACTGTAGGAGACGAAAAAGAGGAAAAATGACAGTGACAGCTTTTCATGTTCCCGAATGTAATTAAAAATGAAACAGATGACAGAAGCGTTTAGAAGGTTGATGATGAGGAATATCTCCATGGCATGTCTGTGCCTGACGATTGCTTATTTATACAGTAGTACATAGCCGGAGCAAAAAAGCTTGGCAATAAAAAAATAATAATAAAAAAGTTCACCTGGCTTATGCTGTGTATTTGTGACCTCAGCTATTAAAACCAGTAGAGGTTAGACTTCGGGGGCTCAAATTTCTTGATCTAATAATATAACGTAGCGACCAGCCAAGATTCCTCATTGTCTTTTTTTTTTTTTACCATGATTGATAAGTGCCTTATTTTGGCTAAGTTAACCAATTTGGTTAGTAGTAGAATGTGCTTGTAGTGGTAATATAAGGAGGCTTATTAGGCTGACAGATACACTTTTGTATTGCAACTTATTATGCCCGTCAGTGTTAGGCCTCATGCACACGACCGTTGTGGGCATCCGTGTCCGTTGTTCAGTTTTCCGTGATTTTCTGCGGACCCATTGACTTTCAATGGGTCCGTTGAAAACTCGGAAAATGCAGCGTTGTTCATCCGCGTCCGTGATCCGTGTTTCCTGTCCGTCAAAAAAATATGACCTGTCCGATTTTTTGGACGGACAACGGTTCACGGACCCATTCAAGTCAAAGGGTCCGTGAAAAAACACGGATGCACACAAGATTGTCATCCGCGTCCGTGATCCGTGTCCGTAGGCTATTTTCACACAGACGGATGCGCAGATCCGTCTGCATAAAAGCTTTTTCAGATCTGAGTTTTCACTTCGTGAAAACTCAGATCCGACAGTATATTCTAACACAGAGGCCTTCCCATAGTGATGGGGACGCTTCAAGTTAAAATATACCATCGGATTGGAGAAAACTCCGATCCGATGGTATAATAGGGACTCCTGACTTTACATTGAAAGTCAATGGGGGACGGATCAGTTTGCAATTGCACCATATTGTGTCAACATCAAACGGATCCGTCCCCATTGTAAGTCAGGACGGATCCGTTTGGCTCCGCGCGGCCAGGCGGACACCAAAACGACTTTTTTTTTACTTTCCTTCATGTCCGTGGATCCTCCAAAAATCAAGGAAGACCCACGGAAGAAAAAACGGACACCGATCACAGTACTATGGAAACCGTTTTTGCGGACTGCAAAAAAAAAACGGTTGTGTGCATGAGGCCTTAGGCTAACTGGCAGCCTAAGAGGCATACATACATGGTGGACCTGGAGGCCTTCATCAGCTGCTTGGTATTTTACACAGCATATAGTAGCTGTGTAAGCTGTATAAGCTCACCCCATAGTAACCACTCAAACCTTGGTATCATAAATAAAGAACCGCCCCCAAGGGACTGCTGTGGGAATTAAATAGGTTTTCCGGGCTTAAAGCTTGTTTTTCGTAAGCTATATAAATGAGCATCTTTATTCATATGTGATGACTTCTATATGTATGCAGTCATGCAGTAGTCCTCCACTATGCAAACTGCAGCCACAGGTGGTCACATGACCTGATCATAAGTTTGCATGATTCAGTGCAGCAGCAGTCCCTCGGGGGTGGTTCTTTAAAACTCATAGAAGGCAGGGGTGTAGCTAGAAATGCATGGGCCCCATAGCAAAAAAAAATTATGCCCCCCCCTCCCCCAGCCCCTACATATCTATCGGGCCTCCCACCACCCCTTCCAGAGCTCCCACCCAAACACCCATCCTAGATCTCCCACCGCCATGAGCAGTTTCACACTTGCAAGTAGTTTCACACTTGCGGCAGGACGGATCCGACAGCCTGTTGTATCCGTCCTGCCGCTATTTCGCCTTGCCGCCACTCCATCCCCATTGACTATAATGGGAACGGGGACAGAGCTACGGTGCAGCGCGGCAGTGTGCGGTGAAAGGCTGGCGGCCGAAAAGTACTGCAATTCCTTCTTTTTCTCCGGTGGCCTCTCACCGCGCAGTGCCGTGCTGCGCCGGAGCTCTGTCCCCGTTCCCATTATAGTCAATGAGGACGGAGCAGCGGTCCAGCGAAATAGCGGCAGGACGGATCCGTCCTGCCGCAAGTGTAAAAGTACCCTTAGTCTGTCATATAAGGGGGGGGGGGGGAAGAAACCCCAGAACTAGAGTGTACCCCCCAAAAGAAGGAAGGGGCGCCCTCCTTATTACTGCTGGCATCTCTTTTTAACTTCAGATCATCAGACTCTCACTAATTACAGCACACACCCCTGTAGTGTCCACCATCAGACAGGGGAGGGAAGAAAAGAAACCCCAGAACTAGAGTGTCAGTGTGCCCCCCAAGTTGGGGGGCACACTCTAGTTCTGGTGTTTCTTCCCTCCCCTGTCTGATAATGGACACTACAGGGGTGTGTGCTGTAATTAGTGATTAGTGAGAGTCTGATGATCTGAATTCTGAAGTTAAAAAGAGCTGCCTGCAGACCTGCAATGATAAGGAGGGCACCCCTTGCTTCTCTTGGGGGCCCCACTCTGCAGGCAGCTCTTTTTAACTTCAGAATTTAGATTAAGTATCTCAGAAATCATAAGTTCTCACTTTCTCACTTTCTTAAATTCACTTTGACTTCTTACTTTTATTTAGAGTCACAGCAGGCACAGACTGGAGTGGCAGGACTGGAGACCAGTTGAGGAGGAGGCAGGAGCACCGAGCAGAGGACCGATCTTCGGATCCGTCTGTATGAAAGTAACCTACGGCCACGGATAAAGGACGCGGATGCCAATCTTGTGTGCATCCGTGTTCTTTCACGGACCCATTGACTTGAAAGGGTCCGTGAACCGTTGTCCGTCCAAAAAATAGGACAGGTCATATTTTTTGGACGGACAGGAAACACGGATGCGGCTGCAAAACGGTGCATTTTCGGATTTTTCCACGGACCCATTGAAAGTCAATGGGTCCGCGAAAAAAAAACTGAAAACGGCACAACGGCCACGGATGCACACAGCGGTCGTGTGCATGAGGCCTTTGTTAAATCTCCTCTTATGAGTTTATCCAGTTATGACCTTTCTTGGGCAATAGTTTAGCCATCATCAGGCTTCATCCACACTTCTGTTTCACAGCTCCCCAAAAATCCCTTTTAAAGGTCCCTACTGTTTTCAAGAACATGACCCACCAGTGCTTAATGTTACAAGCAATTTGCTATGCATTAATGATGTTTTTTATACTCTACTCCATTCACCCATGGTGCAGATAGTATTTCATGAAAGGGATTTCTGAAGTTAACTTCCTCCTTGACAACATCTCAAAAATGTTGGATTCCATTGTTTTGTTCTCAACGTTGCTGTTATGTGATCACAGCAAATATTTTTCATAGTTTTTTTTTCTAGGTTATAACATTGATCATCTTTCCTTAGGATTGGCCATCAATCGGTGTGAAACTGAAGTTCAGTCCCTTGGGCCCACCAGAAGAGGTGATTCTGAGGGAACCACCCACTGTGTATATAGTGTATTAGACATATGCATGTTCAGTTTTAGGTCATTTTTGTTACTGCATATTCAGGACTTGTCATGTGTACGGCTTAATAGGATATCTGGTGGTTATAGTTTCAAGGTTAGTTCTAAATTATCTTCTGCTAGACCGTATAATAAGGGTCCTATTACTGTGCCAGGACTTCATCCCATCGGAGAATACTCTGGTGGGCTAATCCAACCCAGCCATCAGTGGTCAATCTGGCTTTCT
Source organism: Bufo bufo (assembly GCF_905171765.1). NCBI lineage: Eukaryota > Metazoa > Chordata > Amphibia > Anura > Bufonidae > Bufo > Bufo bufo. The sequence continues at coordinate 38,483,193 of NC_053393.1, read as the reverse complement.
GCCCATGGAAAGTGCATTGCTTCTCAGAAGGAAGGAGCCACAAATTATCATAGTTGGGTCTGCGTTGCTTTGTTCTGATCAGCGGTTATCCCTTGGTAAGACAGCCAATCACAATCGTTGTCTATTATAAGAATAGTCAGTGTTATAACCCATTAAAAATCCTTTAAAGAACCAACATCTTTCTCAACCTTGCCACTCCTTGTGAGCAGCTACAATGGTACTTGAAAGTTTGTAATGGCCAAGTCAAAGTCCTGACCTTAATCCAATAGAAATGTTGTGGAAGGACCCAAAGAGATCAATCAATTCATGAGAGGAGAGATAAAGTAAGGTAGAGCTGTTTTGTATGGAGGAATGGGCTAAAACTTCTCCTAGCTGATGTGCAGAACTACTCACTAGTGATGAGCTACACTATATCAGGATATAACCTACACTGACTATCTCCCACTAACTATCTGTATTATATACACTCACCTAAAGAATTATTAGGAACACCATACTAATACGGTGTTGGACCCTATTTTGCCTTCAGAACTGCCTTAATTCTACGTGGCATTGATTCCACAAGGTGCTGATAGCATTCTTTAGAAATGTTGGCCCATATTGATAGGATAGCATCTTGCAGTTGATGGAGATTTGAGGGATGCACATCCAGGGCGCGAAGCTCCCGTTCCACCACATCCCAAAGATGCTCTATTGGGTTGAGATCTGGTTACTGTGGGGGCGATTTTAGTACAGTGAACTCATTGTCATGTTCAAGAAACCAATTTGAAATGATTCGAGCTTTGTGACATGGTGCATTATCCTGCTGGAAGTAGCCATCAGAGGATGGATACATGTTCTTATTCTGTTTACGCCAAATTCGGACTCTACCATTTGAATGTCCCAACAGAAATCGAGACTCATCAGACCAGGCAACATTTTTCCAGTCTTCAACAGTCCAATTTTAGTGAGCTCGTGCAAATTGTAGCCTCTTTTTCCTATTTGTAGTGGAGATGAGTGGTACCCAGTGGGGTCTTCTGCTGTTGTAGCCCATCCGCCTCAAGGTTGTGTGTGTTGTGGCTTCACAAATGCTTTGCTGCATACCTCGGTTGTAACGAGTGGTTATTTCAGTCAACGTTGCTCTTCTATCAGCTTGAATCAGTCGGCCCATTCTCCTCTGACCTCTAGCATCCACAAGGCATTTTTGCCCACAGGACTGCCGCATACTGGATGTTTTTCCCTTTTCACACCATTCTTTGTAAACCCTAGAAATGGTTGTGCGTGAAAATCCCAGTAACTGAGCAGATTGTGAAATACTCAGACCGGCCCGTCTGACACCAACAACCATACCACGCTCAAAACTGCTTAAATCACCTTTCTTTCCCATTCTGACATTCAGTTTGGAGTTCAGGAGATTGTCTTGACCAGGACCACACCCCTAAATGGATTGAAGCAACTGCCATGTGATTGGTTGACTAGAGAATTGCATTAATGAGAAATAGAACAGGTGTTCCTAATAATTCTTTAGGTGAGTGTATATAAGCTATCTTAACTATCTATCTAATGTAATGTGGAAAGCACAGAGCACAGCAATGACACTGCTGTCTCTCTCAGAACTTTAAAAACAGCAGAAAATGGCTGCTGGGGAGGTTCTTATATAGTAAGGGGGAGGCAGCTTTCCTATTGGTTGCTAGGGATGTTGCTAAGCTCAGACAAAGACATTGCAGCCTTCTCATTGGCCCACAAGCAAGAAGGGAGGTTACTGATGAATAAAAAAAAATCGAGAATATTCAAAATTACGAATATATATCACTATATTCTAAATATTCGCAAATTCTCAAAGTGCCAATATTCGCGATTAATATTTGTGATTCGATAAATTTGCACCCCACACTACTAATCAACAGTTACCGGAAATATTTACAGTAGTTGCAGTTTTTGCTGCACAAGGGGTCACACCAGATACTGTAAGCAAAGGTTCACATATTTTTGCCACTCAAAGACATGGGATGTTGGATCATTTTCCTTAATAAATAATTGACCAAGTCTAATATTTTTGACTCATTTGTTAGCTTTGGTTATTTCCATGTACTTTTTGGACTTGTGAAAATATGATGTCATTTTAGGTGAAATTTATGCAAAAATATAGAAAATTCTGAATGTTCACAAACATTTAAGCTCCACTGTGGATAGAAAGATGTTCACAGACCTTCAAGCACCACTGTGGTGGTATCTCATCTACAGCAACTGGCCTCATAAGCCAAGTAAAGTCAAGGTAAGGCATATGACATTTTTTCTGGTAAGTAGGACAGGCAAAACTCTTACAAACACATATTAGCTTGTTGCGCATACACACTCACTCTCTTCATATGAGCATAGTTAGATATCAGAGGACACTAGACACACTGAGACTGGAAAAACCTTTAGACTATGGCTGACATCACATTCACTTCGTTCAATGTAAAGGGATTGAATATTCCCCAGAAAAGGTCGCAAATTCTTACTATGCTAAAGAAAGTAGGAGCGGAGATATGTTTCTTGCAGGAAACACACTTGCGAGTGGGTCGGGTACCTAGATTTTCTCAGCAGCAGTACAAACAGTGGTATCATAGCAATTATGTGTCATCTTCTAGGGGAGTAAGTATAGGCATAGGCAAAAATATTCCATTCACATCTACGTTGGTTCTGCCGGAAGCTGATGGGCGTTTTCTGTTTGTTAAAGGTACATTGGGAAACCTTAAACTCACCTTAAGCCTGCCTTTACGCTCCTAACAAAGGTCAAGCTGCATTGATTACAAATACCCTCAATAAGCTTAGGCAGTTAGCAGAAGGTATTTTCCTGGTGGGGGGGTGATCTGAATATTGCCCTCAATCTGCTGTTAGATTCCTCCACGGGCAGCTCAATCCATTCACAGAAGTCTTTGAGCAATATCTACAAGTCTCTTAGCGATATGTCCTTAGCAGACTCCTGGAGACTTCATAACCCATCCTCCAAGGACTATTTGTTCCAGTCTCTAGCCCACTCTTCGTTTCAGAGATTATATTATATTCTAATTCCGACCAGTCTTGTTGGCGCACTTAAGAAGGTGTATATAGGCGCAATAACGGTGTCTGATCATGCACCGGTTTCTGCGACAATCTCTTTTAGGGACCTGCCTGAATGAAACATTACTAGACAGACCATCAGATTTGTCGGCTATCTCCCAAAAATTAAGAAACTATTTCTCGGAGAACCCCCCAGGGGATACATAGGTCTCAATCACTTGGGAAGCCCATAAGGCTTCCATACGGGGGGAACTCATAAGCCTTGGAGTTAGGGTTAAAAGAGATCGTCAGAAAACACTAGACTCACTCTTAGCGCAAATCTCTACTATTGAAATGATTCAGAAAAGGTCCAAATTTACCCATGCACATGCAGATCTGGTGTCTCTGCGTCAGCAACTGAAAGACCATCTGAATGTCCAGTATGCAAAACAGTACCAATATGCCAAGTATAAGTTTTACGCATACGGGGACAGAGGCAACAAAATGATGTCCCATCTTTTTAAAAAACAAAAAGAATCGGGGTACATACATTCCATTAAAACAAGTACTGGTCATAAGACTGTAGAAACAAAGGATATTGCATGAGAGTTTGTGACCTTTTATCGACAACTATATAATTTACCTGGTAACACGGTAGCTGCAGGAGATGTATCTAAGTCGGCTGCAATAGATCGATTCTTGTCTAAGCTCACATTACCTAGTCTCTCTGAGGAAGCAAAGGCCCGACTATTACAACCAATATCGGATGAGGAAATTTTAGAAACTCTGAAATCTATGCCTCTAGGGAAGGCCCCGGGCCCTGATGGCCTACCGATAGGCTATTACAGAAAATTCTCCACAATTATGATCCCCAGATTAACGGCTTGGTGCAATGCACTTCTTTTGGGTGACGCACTTCCTAAACAAGCGCTGAATGCCACGATAACCATTTTACCAAAAGATGGGAAGGATCCTAGTTTATGTGCTTCCTATCGGCCTATATCCTTGATCAATGTTGACGTTAAGATCTGGGCAAAAGTGTTGGCAAGTAGACTTGGCTCACTAGTCCCTGGCTTAGTTCACCCAGAACAGACTGGGTTTGTTAAAAGCAGGGAAGGTAATCATAACTCTGTGCGGCTTATTCACGCCATAATCCATGCAGTCTCGAAAAAGGTCCCTTTGGTCTTACTCAGCACTGACGCTGAGAAGGCCTTCGACAGAGTGGACTGGACATATCTACATTCTGCCTTAGTCCGTTTCGGAATCCCCAGTCAATTTGCGCAAGCAATCATGTCCCTCTACAAACACCCCAGTGCTAGAATTAGGGTTAATGGCACCTTGTCTGCTCCCTTTGAGATTTCGAATGGGACCAGGCAGGGTTTGCCCCTTGTCTCCAACTTTATTTATTTTAGTCATGGAAACATTGCTCTAGGCCATATGAGAGCACAAGCAAATTCAGGGTCTGCAGGTTGGAGGAGTTTGCCACCAAAATGCAGCATTTGCTGATGACCTATTGATCCTGATCACTAATCCTAGCACGACCTTCTCACACATAATTAAGTTGTTTGAGGAGTTTGGAGATATCTCCAACTTTAAAGTGAATTATTCTAAGTCAGAGGCTTTCAATATATCAGCACCTTCGGGTTTAGTCAGTGAACTGAAAAAGACAATGCCCTTCAAGTGGCAGTCATCCAAACTAAAATACTTAGGCATATACCTGACCAGAGACATCTCAGATCTGTATGGAGCGAACTACACCCTTCTGATTGGTGATATCAAAAGGATGCTGTCTTCTCTCTCCATCCCATATGTCTCCTGGGTGGGCAGAAAGAACCTCCTGAGCACTTATGTGATGCCCAAACTACTGTATTTCATGCAAATGGTTCCTATTTTCCAGACTCAAAAGTTCTTCCGCATGGCGAGATCCATTTTTTCCTCTTTTTTATGGTTGACAAAGAAACCTCGGATATCCTATGCAGATCTGATCCTCCCTCGCTCCCTTGGAGCCTTTGGTATGCCAGATGCGCAAATATATTACAAAGCGATTCAATTGAAGAGATGGATCTCGCTGTGCGTGGAGAAACAAGCCCCAATAGGTACTGACATAGAAAGGGCCACATTGAATGATCAGCAGTGGGCTAGCCTGTGGGGTATACCCACACCACACTCCGCATTTGTTTGCCTCACAAAGGGAATTTACTCCGTCTTTTGATCCTTACAAGGAAAGACCCAGATTTTGTCGACCCCTCCAATGCACTTACAGGTTCACCTAATCCCTTATTACGTCTTACCATCTAGGGCTAGTGTCCCAAGCTTCTGGACCAGTTTCAGAGGGAAGAACCTCAAAGATCTTCTCTTTGAATTGGGTTTGGTAAGCAATATCTCGTGTTATTGCTCTGGGGTACTGCCCACAGGAAATTTCCTGGATGTTCACAAGCTTTCGTGCTCCCTTAAGAAGATCATACTCCAGAGCAATGAACTTAGAGAACCCACCTGGTTGGAGAGATCTCTAAATGCTCAAGCTAAGCATCCTCGGTGTATTTCCTTTCTCTATCACTCAATGATATTCGGAATTGGCCACAATTCACCTTAAGTCACATGGGCTCTCCAAATGCGTGCGCATAATGGAGCACTTGTTCAAAGTTTTAACCAGATGGTATAATTACCCGAAAAAGCTATTCCTATCTGGCCTGTCCCAGAGTGATCAATGCTGGAGGTGCCGGCAAGAGACTGGCTCTCTTCTACATATCTTCTGGGAGTGCTCACTCATACAGGGGTTCTGGAAAATGGTAGAGGGAAGAGTCAACCAGATTTGTGCTACACATATAAGGCTTACCCCAGAGGCGGTTATGTTGTGGCTGCCCAATGAGAGAGACATGGTCCCCGGCCTTATCCAACTTGCCTACCCTTCATGTGCAAATGGCTTGTTTGCTAATCCCTCTTAATTGGCTTCATACAGACCCTCCATCTAAGGAGCAATGGAGGAGTTGGTTAGTTGGGCAGCTAGGAAACATGACCATTTTATCAAGCTGTGGCACCCCAGGAAAAAGCATCTGGAGACTCTTAGGTCTCAGCATTGATTAATAGCTTAACTGATCTCTGTTTACACCATATTACTTCCACAGACAAGTGTGGATTGTGGTTGGGAGGCATTCCTTGACTTATTCCTTAAATTATACCTTCTCACTTTCTCCTCTATACCCTCATACATTGAACTACTCTATGAGGTCTTGGGTTCTTTAGGTTTAAACATACCTAAGTAGCTTGGTGTGACCCCCAAGATCAGATTATTGTATCTATGTATGTGATGCAGATCAATTAGTGAAACAACTGATTTACGTGTACCTGTTTCAGTGCTTACCCCGATTATTCAGAAGAACGATTGTCTAATGATGTAATTTATTGTTTATTGCTTATCTTGTTAAAACAATAAAAAGATTTACTTCAAAAAACACATATTAGCAAATGCTTGTCTGGGAAAAGCAGAGAACTATGAGTTGGAGGTCTCCAGGTGGAGGAGGTCCACACTGGGTAACTGCCCCTTATGACCTTTTTATAACATGGCCCTGCAAATTACTACACTCAAGTGAGCAATAATGTGACCAAGACCTACATACACACCTTGATTTCCATCCTTTGACCTTGACTATTAAGGACAAATTATAATATCAGATCTGGCTTCTCAAAGGGTTTCTGCGTCTTGACAATAAGCTGATTACAAAGTGTCCTCCTGCTGGGGGCACTTCAGTGATCAGATGTAATCTGTGGGGGAAACCTGGTAGTAAGTATTCAATTTGCCTGCAGCGCCACCACAGGGCAAATTAAGTATTACACAATGTCCATTCAAATCACTTGGACGTCTGTGGAATACAGGCCAGATCCTCCAAAGCAAGAGATGCTCTTTGTAATGCTTTTCCAGGAGATGAGGATCTTAGGTTTTCTAAATTAGACAGCCAGTTTAAGGTGTCACTGTCATTAAAATCAACATACAGAATAGAAGAAGCAATGCACTCAGCAGACTAATTAATTTACTCATTTCTAATTAGTAGCCAAATAATGGCTAAGAGCAGAGTGTGCCGTGCATAGCGTGTACTGAGACCTGTACAGCGGGAAACATGATTATGATTGCTTTATGTAATCGGTGCCGCTGATCATAATTTGGAGTCAACAGAAAAGGTTCTATTGTCTGTCTAGCCCATAACGACATCCTAAATGCTACCCAAATTAATTCTCCTGAATATTCTCTATATTTGCTCTCTCCGTTGCAATCATTATACCATTACCCCCCCAAAAAAAAACGCTCTCACTTTGATTCTGCACTTAGAGAACAAAATGATGCACAATTATCTAACGAGGTCTCATTACCTCCGAGCTTCTCGCTTCATTTCCTAGCATTTGATTGAGTCATTTGTAAGATATTCATTTACAAATTTACATACTGTATCTCTCATATAGACAAAAAAAACTAAATAAAATAAATCTGATAATGTTTTGTTAAATGTATTTTAACTTTCGCTTTTTTTGATTTTTTTTAAAATTATTATTATTATTTTATATCAACTGGAATTTTTTATATAATTTTTTACCTTTTTTATCTTTTATTATGTTTTTTATCTGCTATTTTTAGTCTCCTTTTTTTTTTCTTGTTTGTCATATTACACTTTTTTTTTACTTTTTCTTTCAAATTCATTTTTTAAATAATTTTATATACTTTTTTTTCCCCTGGGATTTTTTGTTTTATTTTGTCTTTTTATGCTTACTTCTTCTTGGGAATATGTTCTTTTTTTCCCCATTTTACCCTTGTTTGACTTGGGAATATTTTCCTTTTTTTAGCACTTTACACTTTTTTGGCCTTTTCCTGCAAATCATTTTTCTTTTTCATGGGAAAAAAGTGAATTTCCCACAAACTTATTGTTCTTATGAGAATCCAAGAAATTTTCTCGTAGAGCCTGGTGATGGCAGGGCCAACATTTGTCTGCTTCTCCAGCTTTCCAGATCGAAACAGTACATTTTGGTTATTTCCAGTGGACATGTTCGCACCTATTCTAAACAGTGTTTCTACATTTTTTTTTTATACTTATGACAAACATCTGTTCTACTGTATCATTTTTTTTTCACGGCGGAATATGTGTCAGATGACTTCATCTTGTGAAGTCATCTTGTATTTTTAAGCCCTTGAATTGAGTCTGTGTGAATGGTGCTATGTGTAAATAAGAGGATCGTGCACACAAAAGCATGGCAAATGTGCTCTAGGCAAAAAGGAAATGTACGTTCCTCAGGCACAAGACCCCTCAGAGGAAATGAAAACTAATAAAGGAACATTCTCATTTCACAGGAAATTATTTTTATTTTAGGCTATTTTGTGCATCTTTCAGTGCCCCCTTGACCTCTCTCTTCGACTTAAGAAGAATTTTTCGAGATGGCTGAGTTGAACTAGTAGGAAACTTTTATCTGTTTAGCAGCAAATTAGGAATTTAGTTTTTCAAGTTCCAGATGGTAAATTTTCAGTGTTTTACTGCTGACGAAATTTATCACATCCTCTTAGGTGTGGGATAAGAGAACTTTAATGGTTTCGTACACACGTCTTAAAAATTATGAACTTGGGGTCAAATTTCTTTCCAGTTCATGACCCTCAGCAGGGTCAGTTTTGGAACAGGAAAGCTTTCAAATAAAAGCCATGAAGCAGAGCTGAGAAGGTTCCCATGACACACTGATCAGTAGCCCTGACAACCAATCCAACATACATCAGTCAAACTGATCGGTCAACAGCTATGTTCCCCTCATAGAGGCTCAAAGAGGGAAACTTCTAGTTTACCTTCAAGTTCAGGTTGGCATAGACCAGCTAGTCAAGCTATACATTAATAGAAGACCTTGGATGGTTGTCAAATTTAGAAGTTTATTGGGGAAAATAAATTGATGGCCCATCACAAAAAAATAAAATTGTGATGATGAAGACTTCAAACACCAGATCGAATTCAGTACCTGGTCACACATATGGCTTTGCCTGGTACCTCATCTCGCCCTCGTTCACTTGAGGTTAGACCTCCTCCAGGAAGCACTGATGGCCTCATTAAAGACATTTCAAAACAAAGATTAACATTAGAAATACGAATTTATCATTTGTTAATTTGGGAACTTCTCCCATGTAATTAATACGGATGTGAGGTCCTCTCTTCCGGAGAAAAAGCTGATTGTTGTAATTAGCCAAATAAAAACTTCTGTCTGTTGACATCTAGTTTAGTTAAAAGGTCCGGTATGTTTTTGATATTGACTTTTTCATGTTAAAAAAGGGCATTTTTTTGAGTCAGGATTCTCTTTTCGAAATGAAGATGTTGTAACCTCAACCTTTTACCCCTATGGTCTACCTCAGATGGATATAAACACGTTAATCTTTCCCAGTAATGACAGGAAGTGACTCCTTCATTTCCCAATAACAGCCTCCTAATGACTCAAAGGTGAAGGGGGGAAAGGGAGATGATAGAATTATACATCTCCAATAGCTTCTTGCAAAGTGGTATATTAATGAGGTGCTATCTTATTAAAGGAAGGTTCAAAGCGAAACACTAAACATACTTAATATTCGATTTAATGGTTTCCTTCACAAACTAGTAAAAACATTTACACTAATCTTTCACTTTATGCCTAAATGGAATCAGATGTTACATTTTCCAATCAACTTACATCCATATAAGGTTTTATTATAGTAGTGACATTATTGTACATACGGGCAATATTATAGTAGTAATATTCTTGTACATAGGATCAGTATTATAGTAGTCATATTCTTGTACGTCATATTCTTGTACATAGGAGGCAGTAATATAGTCTTTATATTCTTTTACATTGGAGCAGTATTATAGTAGTTATATTCTTGTGCAAAGGAGCAGTATTATAGTAGTTATATTCTTGTGCAAAGGAGCAGTATTATAGTAGTTATATTCTTAACCATATTTCTTTTTATTGAAAGAAAAAGCAGAGGCTAAACGCCCATACATGACTACATCACAGTGACAAGGAATCACAATATGAGTCCCACATTTACATCATGCATAGACATCATATACAATCACATTTATCAAACTTAAAATAAAATTCAGTCAAGGGCTGGGAGACAAAGGGGGGGAACACACAAGAGGGGAAGGAACGGGGAGAACAGGGAAATGGGAGATTCTGCTCTGCTAAGCAAAGTTTCTGTATGTTTTCCATGGAGACCATAGTTTTAAGAAGCGGGAACGTGAGTTAGTTTCCCAGTGTGCCAGCTCCTCAAAACGGTAGATCTGGTCTACCTTGTCTGTCCACATTAGGGTAGTCGGGGGAGAGTCAATTTTCCATAGAAAAGGAATAAGCAGCTTAGCTGCCGTGAGCAACATGGTCGGGAGGTTATCCTTAGCAGGGGTGAGGGTTGTATTGGGGCACCATAACAAAATAAGTTTAGCATCCAGAACTATCCTAGAATTGCAAATTTGGTTGATGAATGGCTCAATTGATTTCCAAAATGTCTGGATTTTCCGACAGGACCACCAAATATGCGACAGGGAACCAATTTCCAAGCCGCATCTCCAACAAGCTTCTGGAACTTCCGGGTTCAACTTGTGTAAGAACTCAGGCGTCTTATACCATCTACTGAGTAGTTTGAAAGAGTTCTCCTGAATCCTCACACAGCGGTTAAAGCCATGTGAATGTGCCAAAATAAAGGCTCTTTCCGGCTCCGTAAGGCACAAAGAGAGCTCCCTCTCCCAGGAGGTCAGAAAACGGAGCTCCGGGGGGAGTGAGGAGAGTATTTCTTTATACATCTGAGACAGCGGTCTAGTGGCGGGTTTAGTGGCCATGACCTTCTTCTCAAGCCAAGATAAAGAGCTATTAACAGGAAGGGACCTAACACCCCCTGTAATATCTCTCTTAAAGTCAGCCAGATGGAAAAAAGGCGCAGTCTTGACCTCGGGGAGGCCCAGCAACAAATCCAAATTCAAGCTGCCATCCGGTAAGAGGACATCCCGCAGAAATTTGCCAGCGAGCCTAGACCAAATACCGGAGGGGCTTAAGATGGATGGATGGAGGTAGTTTTGTAGCAGTTGCAGTGGCATACCTGGGTTAGGAAAGTTGAATGTTTGAGATTGCACCATTTTAGACCACTCTACCAGCATACCCTTCCAGACCAGGGAGGATGCATAATGGTTAGCCGAAAAGGCTCGGACACCCCACAGGGTGAGCTGATCTTGGTCAGTGAGCAGCGCCGACTCCAGGCGAGAGCAAGGGGAGTTGGATTGACGAGACATAGTTGCTACGCATCTACAAAGTTGTACTGCAGTATAATAAACTTTAACATCTGGCATCCCAAAGCCTCCGAGCTTCTTATCCCTAGTGAGGACTGAATAAGCAATACGAGGAGATTTGCCATTCCAGAGGAAGCGTGTGAACACCCGGCGGACTTCTGTGAAATATGAGTTTGGTAGCCAAATAGGGAGGGCCTGTAGCAGATATAGGAATTTGGGGAGGATAAAGGTTTTAAGGTAATTTTTCCTACCAACCCAAGATACGAAAGGTAGTTTCAAAGTCTGGAGGTGGGTACGAACTGACTGAAGCAGCGGCGTGTAATTGAGTGAGGCCAACTCATGGATATTGGCCGATATACGTGTCCCTAGGAACGTAATGTCCCTGGATGCCCAAACAAATGGAGTATCGCGTTTAAGCGTATTAATCACAGCTTGGGAGCATGAAATATTAAGTGCCATAGACTTCCCATAATTAATTTTAAAATTAGATACGAACCCAAAGTCCTCAAATATATTCAATAACTTAGGTAAGGCCTCTCTGGGGTTAGATATTATAACCAAAAGGTCGTCCGCAAATGCTGCAGTAACATGGGTGCCGGCGCCCACTTGGAGGCCCTTTATATCTGGTTCCGCCCTGATCTTGCACAGAAGAGTCTCCATCACCAATACAAATAATGCCGGAGACAGGGGGCACCCCTGCCTTGTCCCATTAGTGATGCGAAATGGAGGGGACAACGTACCATTAACTTTGACCACGGCAGAGGGGGCCGAGTATAAGGTGTAAATGGCAGCAATAAACTGATCAGAAAGACCAAACCTCGCCAGGGCCCGAGACATAAACTGCCAGCTGACCCTGTCGAAGGCCTTCTCCGCATCAGTGCTCACCAACACTAAAGGTTTCACAGATTTCTTAGCCCTGTGAATAAGGTGAAGAAGCCGAATCGTGTTTTCCGACCCCTGTCTGCCGTGGACAAAGCCCACTTGCTCTCCATGGACAATGTCGGGAAGTACATCCTGAAGTCTGGTAGCTAAGATTTTCGCCCACCACTTCACATCAGTATTGAGCAAGGAGATCGGCCTATAATTACTGCAGCAAGTCGGGTCCTTATTCTCCTTATGTAAGACTGTAATGTGCGCCATTAAGGAATGAGGGGCAAGGGAGCCTCCAGAGAGGAGGTAATTGCACAAATTCTTAAAACGGGGGATTAAGATATCCTGGAAGGATTTGTAGTAAATAATGGGAAAACCATCCGGGCCCGGGCTTTTACCCGAGGGGATGGACCTGAGCACCTTATGGATTTCAGAGTCAGTAACCGGTCTAGTTAAGTGGGCCGCTTTTGTTTGGGATATGGAAGGAAGGTCTAAAGACTGTAGAAATTTGTCCGTGGCGTCTGAGAGGACACCAGGGGTGGCCCCGTTGGGGGGAGGTAGATTATACAGAGCCTCATAAAAGGCGCAGAAAGCCTTGGCGATATCAGGGGTGGATTTATGCACCTTCCCGTTAGGGTCTTTAATAGAGGAAACAAAGGAGTTTCTTAACTATGGCTGACATCAGTCCGTTACCTCTATTTCCATGGGCGTAGGCCTTAAACCTAGAATGCAGTACCAGCTTTGCCGAAGTGACATTTAGCATATTTTTTAGATGTGTCCTAGCTTCCGTGAGTTCTGCTAGGGTATGAAGGGCCTGTGATTCCTTGTGCGAGGATTCAAGGCGGGCAATTTTTGTCAATAGAGCATCTAAAGCCTGCGTCCTCTGTTTTTTCACATAGGCCCCTAAGGCAATGAGTTCCCCCCTTAACACTACCTTATGAGATTCCCATAATATGGAAGGGGAGGGAGGGGAGTCGGGTGCATCATTTAGCGTAAAAAACTCAGAGATGGAGGCTTTAATCTTAGAAGCGTGAACGGGGTCCAAAATCAAAGTGTCATTTAGACGCCATAGACGTTCCTTTTTCTGTGGGCCAGACAGGGAAAAGTGGATGATAACAGGAGCGTGGTCAGAAAGTGTAATGGGACCTATACGAGCTCCGGAGACATTACGCAGATGTGACTCAGAGAGGAATAAGTAATCTAACCTGTGAAAGGAAGCTTTGGCATGGGAATAATAGGAAAAATCCCGGCCGTTGGGGTTTAGTGAGCGCCATACATCTAAGACCTTCAATTTCTTCAGAGAGATTTTCAACCGTCTCAGGAGCCTATAAGAAACAGAAGGTCTGCCTGTGGAGGTATCAATGGCAGGGTCTAGGGCCACATTGAAATCACCCCCCAGAACAAGCAATCCCTCTGTGAACGAGGAAAGAAGGTTTAAGGTTTGAACGAGCCATGGGACTTGGCCTCTATTAGGGGCATACAAATTGGCAAAAGTCACAGGAGACTCACCTAAAACACCTTTCACAAAGAGGTATCTGCCCTCTGGGTCCACAGCAGTAGCAGAGTGTTTGAAGGGGAGGCTTCTGTGCACAGCCACACTAACCCCCCTGCTGGCGGTGCTATAGGTACTGTGGAACCATTGGGCAAACTTCCTAGGGGGAAGGTTAGGAACCTTGCCCGATTTAAAGTGAGTCTCCTGTAAGAAAGCCACTGAAACTTTGTCCCTCAAAAGGAGGGAGAGAGTCTGGGACCTTTTGCATGGCTCGTTCAAACCATGTACATTTAAAGAAGCAACTACAATAGATGCCATTGCATTAGTAAATCACACAAATGCCTACACAGAATAACCATGGAAATGCTTAGTAGCACACAGTGGTTCAGAGCAGAGAAAGGGAAGGTAGAAAGGAGGGATAGACAAAACACAACAAAATAATAAAACAGTGAAAAAACAAACCGGTAATAAACCAGCACAGAAAACATGAGATCTGTAGAGAAGTAAATGCTTCACTTATCGTCAGCTCGGACAGGGTTGAGCTGGCGAGGGGGCAAGTAAAGCACCTTGCGGTCTCTAACAATGGACCAACAAAAATATGTCCAGCACAGGGATCTTGCCGGTCCTTGCCCTGCATAGGGGTAGCGATACCTGCAGCAACAGGAGCAATGTCCAGAAAAAACAAAGGAAAGTTTCCTTATCGTCCTGTTGTGTGAAACAGATCAGTGGACATAGAACAGCAGAAGAGGAAAACTCCTCATAGGTCGTCATGCGTTTAGGAAATGGCGATCAGGTGGGGCTCTTATCCATCCTGCCCCTTCCCAGACGGTCAGACTTTCCAGCCGACACCTTCTGCCAGTTAGCAACACGAGGTGGAGCTGGTAGGGGGCCATCCTGGTCGGCCGGGAGCCATGAAGGAATGTCAACAGGGGGTACCCCAAGCGCTTCCCAGACAGAGGCCAGATCCTGAGGAGAACGAACGGTAAGTAATTTACCATTTCTGGAAATCGCCAACCCGAAAGGGTACAACCAACGGAAAGGAATCGCTGATTTCTTCAAGACATCCAGAAGAGGCCGCAACAGGCGCCGTTTGGCCAAAGTAGACGGAGCCAGGTCTTGAAACATCTGGATCGGTGCATGTTCGTACTCCAAGGCTTCCGATTCCCGCTGTTTCTGTAGGAGGGCCGCAGTGTCGACAAAGCTCAGTAAGCCACAGATCACATCCCGCGGTGGTTCCTGCGGCTTTGGTCTAGGGCGTAGTGCCCTGTGTATACGCTCGATCACTATTCCGGCCGCCCTCTCTGCGCCCAGTAGGTTTGAAAATATTTCGCGCGCAATTGACGGCAAGGCCTTTACCGCATGCGATTCCGGTAGGCCCCGTATGCGGATATTCCGCCTGCGACTGCGGTTCTCCTGGTCTTCTAGTTTCAGGAATGCTTCATTCAATAAGGCCTTGTGGGCCGCTAATACGTCTGCGGCTTTACTTTCGTACGCCATGATGTCTTCTTGAGCAGACTCCAGGGAAACGACTCTCTGGCCTAAATGTTTCAAGTCGTCTTTAATGTCAGATAAGCCTTGCTTGAGAGGTGAGAGAGCTGAATCTAGGACTCTCTTAAGGGTCCGTTCAGAAAGCGGTGGGTCGCGTGGACGTCTGTCTGAAATATCAGAGCCACTTCCCGCGTCCGAGAGGTCTCCTGCATCGGAGTCGTGGGTAATGGATGCCGCCATGTTAGGGCCCCTCTGCACAGCGAGCCTCTGAGTTTTCCTGAGGAACTTTTCCATTTCTGTCTGCTTGGAGTGTAGTGGGGTCGTCTCTGAACTGCCTCTAGACTTGTCCTTGCCAGTCTTCCCCATATTAGTGCAAATTATAGCTTAATTTAGGGCAAATGAGCCGGAATGCTGGAGGAGCTCAAGCTCGTGCGGCCATTCAGCAGCGTGGCTAGGCTCCGCCCCCTATAGTAGTTATATTCTTGTGCATAGGAGCAGTATTATAGTAGTTATATTCTTGTACATAGGAGGCAGTATTATAGTAGTTATATTCCTGTACATAGGAGCAGTATTATAGTAGTTATATTCTTGTACATAGGAGGCAGTATTATAGTAGTTATATTCTTGTACATAGGAGCAGTATTATAGTAGTTATATTCTTGTACATAGGAGGCAGTATTATAGTAGTTATATTCTTGTACATAGGAGGCAGTATTATAGTAGTTATATTCCTGTACATAGGAGCAGTATTATAGTAGTTATATTCTTGTACATAGGAGGCAGTATTATAGTAGTTATATTCTTGTATATAGGAGCAGTATTATAGTAGTTATATTCTTGTACATAGGAGCAGTATTATAGTAGTTATATTCTGGTACATAGGAGCAGTATTATAGTAGTTATATTCTTGTACATAGGGGGCAGTATTATAGTAGTTATATTCTTGTACATAGGAGGCAGTATTATAGTAGTTATATTCTTGTACATAGGAGCAGTATTATAGTAGTTATATTCATGTACATAGGAGAAGTATTATAGTAGTAATATTCTTGTACATAGGATCAGTATTATAGTAGTCATATTCTTGTACGTCATATTCTTGTACATAGGAGGCAGTAATATAGTCTTTATATTCTTTTACATTGGAGCAGTATTATAGTAGTTATATTCTTGTGCATAGGAGCAGTATTATAGTAGTTATATTCTTGTACATAGGAGGCAGTATTATAGTAGTTATATTCTTGTACATAGGAGCAGTATTATAGTAGTTATATTCTGGTACATAGGAGCAGTATTATAGTAGTTATATTCTTGTACATAGGGGGCAGTATTATAGTAGTTATATTCTTGTACATAGGAGGCAGTATTATAGTAGTTATATTCTTGTACATAGGAGCAGTATTATAGTAGTTATATTCTTGTGCATAGAAGCAGTACTGTTGTGAAACTACAACTCCCAGCATGCATACTTGCTCTGCTCTCATAGAAATTAATGAAGCATGCTGGGAATTGTAGTTTCACAACCGCTGGAGTGCCGAAGGTTGCTGAGCCCTGTTCTAGTACATTGGAGTAGTATTATAGTAGTTATATTCTTGTACATAGGAGCAGTATTATAGTCTTTATATTCTTGTACATAGGAGGCAGTATTATAGCAGTTATATTCTTGTACATAGGAGCAGTATTATAGTAGTTATATTCTTGTACATAGGAGCAGTATCATAGTAGTTATATTCTTGTACATATGAGCAGTATTATAGTAGTTACAGTCTTGAACATAGGAGGCAGCATTATAGTAGTTATATTCTTGTACATAGGAGCAGTATTATAGTAGTTATAGTCTTGTACATAGGAGCAGTATTATAGTAGTTATATTCTTGTACATAGGAGCAGTATTATAGTAGTTATATTCTTGTACATAGGAGCCGTATTATAGTAGTTATATTCCTGTACATAGGAGGCAGTATTATAGTAGTTATATTCTTGTACATAGGAGGCAGCATTATAGTAGTTATATTTTTGTACATAAGAGCAGTATTATAGTAGTTATATTCTTGTACATATGAGGCAGTATTATAGAAGTTATATCCTTGTACATAGGAGCAGTATTATAGTATTTATGTTCTTGAACATAGGAGGCAGTATTATAGTAGTTATATTCTTGTACATAGGAGCAGTATTATAGTAGTTATATTCTTGTACATAAGAGCAGTATTATAGTAGTTATATTCTTGAACATAGGAGGCAGTATTATAGTAGTTATATTCCTGTACATAGGAGCAGTATTATAGTAGTTATATTCCTGTACATAGGAGCAGCATTATAGTAGTTATATTCTTGTACATAGGAGCAGTATTATAGTAGTTATATTCTTGTACATAGGAGGCAGTATTATAGTAGTTATATTCTTGTACATAGGAGCAGTATTATAGTAGTTATATTCTTGTACATAGGAGCAGTATTATAGTAGTTATATTCTTGTACATAAGAGCAGTATTATAGTATTTATATTCTTGTACATAGGAACAGTATTATAGTAATTATATAGTTTTCTTGTACATAGGGAGCAGTATTATAGTAGTTACATAGTATTTTAGATATGTTTATGTTTTTTCCTTTCACTTTTTCCTACTTTAGTTGAGCTAGCAGTCCTATTATTTTCTTTGTTAGGGTACATTTACATGAAAGTGTAAAATGACCATGTGACAGCTTTTTTTTATATAATACCCATTACATGGTTGTTTTTGTAACCATAGCAGTCTATGGGGGTATTCTTATGGCTGTATTTTTAAGGGCGAGTGAATTGTGTCCATCACAAAATTGGACATATCCTACTTTTAACTGTTTTGACGGCCACACTGACTCCATTCAAATCAATGGGCCTTTTTTTGACGGCCATTTAGACAGAAGTGCACCCATCTAACAGTTGACAAGAACGTTGTGGAAGGCAAACAGTTAAAAAAAATTACCTATGGCACACCCCCTGAACACTCGCTCTGCATTGGATGCAACAGGGCCAGATGTTTCCATTGTGATTATGTAAAGTCACAAATCTGGGAGAGTCAGGTCCTGCTACTTCCAGTATAGAACACGTGTTCCCAGCATGCCTGTAGTGAGTTAAATATTTTTTTTTTATTTGTTGGTACTAATGTATACTAAGAGCACTGTATAGGGCATTATTCAGATTGTGGTCACTGTATGGGATACCTATTAAGACTGGGGATACTAAATGAGACCATTATATGTCCTGGGGGCACTGTGGAGGGCATAATATATACTGAAGGCACTGCAGGGGGTAGGATAAATAAGATTCTATATGGCGACCACCAGGGAAGTGTTTTAAAAACAACTTAAAAAATTCATGCCATTTCGCTGTATGCATTGTATAGAGATGCAATCAATAGTGGAAGAAAGGTCTGGCAACAGGAGAGCAAGCATTAAAATGAGGGCAGAATCTAGGGCTGCGGCGGCCAGAAGTTAACAGAGGGAGGGTCAATCATTAAGGATCCCTTTGGTAAGTCACACATGAGATGCTGCTACAAGCGTCTTCCTATACATAGAGGATAGTTTTCGACTGAGGCAAACAAAGTTCTCACCTAGCCTCATGGATGGTGCTTACCTAACCCCAAAACTCTGGATTAGAGATGAGCAAATTTCTTGAAATTAGTTTCAGATCTGATTCTAACGAACCTGTCCGAAAATTCGATTTGGTTCCAATGTGTTTCTGCCCGCATCAAAAGTGTTCCCATTGGTTTATGAAACTCTGAGGTCTCCTGGGACTTGTATTTTTTTTTCTGGTTTTCCCCAGTGCTTGGGAACACCCCAGTGTATTTAAATCTAATTTAGCCTGTATTTCAGAAAAGTTTCTGCCGAGATTCAAACTCACAACTTTTTGCATTAGAGTCAAGGCACTTAAAGGGCTTCTGTCACCCCACTAAACAGTTTTTTTTTTTTTGATTACTTATAATCTCTATACTGCGATTTATGCATACATACTGTAATTAATCATTTTGGTTCAGCAGATTATGTTAAAAACGTACTTTTAAATATGCAAATTACCTTGCTACCAGCAAGTAGGGCGGCTACTTGCTGGTAGCAGCTGCATCCTCCTATCCTAAAGACGCCCCCTCCGCATGTTGATTGACAGGGCCAGCAGACGGGATCTCTCTCTGCTGCCCCTGTTTGCATTCAAAATCTGGCGCCTGCGCCGTACCTGTCTTCAGTCGGCGCAGGCGCACTGAGAGGCGGACGCTCGCTCGGCCGCTCCTTCCTCAATGCGCCTGTGCCGGGTGTAGATGTGACGTCATCGGAGCAGGCGCATTGAGGATGGAGCGGCCGAGCGAGCGTCCGCCTCTCAGTGCGCCTGCGCCGACTGAAGACAGGTACGGCGCAGGCGCCAGATTTTGAATGCAAACAGGGCCAGCAGAGAGAGATCCCGTCCGCTGGCCCTGTCAATCAACTTGCGGAGGGGGCGTCTTTAGGATAGGAGGATGCGGCTGCTACCAGCAAGTAACCGCCCTACTTGCTGGTAGCAAGGTAATTTGCATATTTTAAAAGTACGTTTTTAACATAATCTGCTGATCCAAAATGATTAATTACAGTATGTATGCATAAATCGCAGTGTAGGGATTATAAGTAATCAAAAAAAAAAAAAACAGTTTAGTGGGGTGACCACTCAGCTATAATAGCTGCACAACCAGATACTTTAAACTGTTTGGGACACAGGGCGTACAGGTACGCCCTGATGTCCTGGTACTTAAGGACAAATCATTGAGCAGGCACCTTGGGTAAATGCGCGGTCCCGTGACCCCCCCGTCAATTCAGACCTGCGGTTTGCGGCTTTTACTGTAGGTTGCGGCAGTGGGAGGCGGTGCCATTGGGTCCCCATGCGGCTGTAGGGTGGACCCGATGGCATGGAAGGCGGCGCGATGCCTTCCTTAGGCATCGGCGCTGCCTTCCGGTGATGAGCCTGTAAGATCCAGCCCCCTAGTTCTTGAGCTTCTTTGGGGCGTTTTGACGCGCGTTTGTGGCCATAGGACACTGCAGTCAATCACACAAACGCGCGTCAAACGCGCGTTTACTATTGCAAAAAACGCGCATAAAAACGCGCGACAAAAACGCGCGTTAAACGCGCATATCAAATACGCTCAGGTCTGAACCCAGCCTAAAGAACAGAGGTTCATTCAAGTGTTTTCGATCAGGTATTGAAAACACCTGTGGATGTCAAGGAGCAGCAATCAAGCCTAATAAGCACCAATTAGGCAGATGTAAAAGGACTGTGATACTCAGCTCCTTCTAGACATTTACTGGTGTGTTTACAAACATGGTGAAGTCAAGAGAATGGTCCAGGAAGACAAGAGAAGAGGTGATTTCTCTTCACAGGAAGGGCAATGGCTATAAGAAGATTGAAAAGATGTTAAACATACCAAGAGACACCATAGGAAGCATCATTTGCAAATTCAAGGCAAAGGGCACTGTTGAAACGCTACCTGGTCGTGGCAGAAAGAAGATGCTGACTTCGACTGCTGTGCGCTACCTGAAGCGCAAAGTGGAGAAAAGTCCCCGTGTGACTGCTGAGGAACTGAAAAAAGATTTGTCAGATGTGGGTACTGAAGTTTCAGCTCAGACAATAAGGCGCACACTGCGTAATGAAGGCCTCCATGCCAGAACTCCCAGGCGCACCCCCTTGCTGTCTCCAAAGAATAAGAAGAGTCGACTGCAGTATGCCAAAAGTCATGTGGACAAACCACAAAAGTGTTCTGTGGACTGATGAAACAAAATTAGAACTGTTTGGGCCCATGGATCAACGCTATGTTTGGAGGAGGAAGAACAAGGCCTATGAAGAAAAGAACACCTTGCCTACTGTGAAGCATGGTGGGGGGGTCAATCATGCTTTGGGGCTGTTTTGCTTCTACAGGTACCATGCGTGTGCAAGGTACCATGAATTCTCTTCAGTACCAGGAGATATTGGATGAAAATGTGATGCAGTCCGTCAAAAACCTGAGGCTTGGGAGACGTTGGACCTTTCAACAGGACAATGATCCCAAGCATACTTCCAAGTCCACTAGCGCATGGTTGCAGATTAAAGGCTGGAACATTTTGAAGTGGCCATCGCAGTCACCAGACTTAAATCCGATTGAGAACCTCTGGTGGGACTTAAAGAAAGCAGTTGCAGCGCGCAAGCCTAAGAATGTGACTGAACTGGAGGCTTTTGCCCATGAAGAATGGGCGAAGATACCTGTAGATCGCTGCAAGACACTTGTGTCAAGCTATGCTTCACGTTTAAAAGCTTTTATAACTGGAAAAGGATGTTGTACTAAGTACTAAGATTGAATGTCACTTGGGGGTTGAATAAAACTGATAATGATGTGAGCACAGAAAAGACATTTGTGGTTATTTCACTATAAATGTTATGTTATATTTGTCTGACTTACAAGCGCCTCTTTGATTTAATTGTAAACAAGATGACTGAAATGATCAAAATCAATGTCAAACTGGCCAAAACACTCAATTTCAGTGGGGGTTGAATAATTTTGAACACAACTGTAGATAGATAGATAGATAGATAGATAGATAGATAGATAGATAGATAGATAAAATCATACTTCTGATATATATGAATGCATAAAATGTGGAAAACTACTACTAATGTTTTAGCCATAATATACGGTATTTACATATATTATAATATATGTATGTATGTGTATTATGGCTAAAAACATATACACAGTCCTGATCAAAAGTTTAAGACCACTTGAAAAATGGTAAAAATCATATTTTACATTGTTGGATCTTAACAAGGTTCCAAGTAGAGCTTCAACATGCAACAAGAAGAAATGAGAGTGAGACAAAACATTTTTTGAGCATTTAATTAATTGAAAATAACGATTAAACCAGCGGTCCCCAACCGCCGGGCCGTGGCCCAGGACCGGGCCGTGGAGGATTGTTAGCCGGGCCGCGGCGATCAGGGCAGTCTTTAACTCTGTACTAATGAAGCGCTTCCATTATGGAAGCGCTTCATTAGTACAGAAGGACCAGGGATCTGTACTCACCGCTTCCTGGTCCTCGGCTATCGGCTGTGCAGGGCTGCGCACAGCGTGAGGTCTCTCTGTGACCTCACGCTGTGCGCCGCTATACACAGCCAGCCGACAGCAGAATGAAGAGGATCGCGATGGTGACCAGGAGCAGGAGAGGTAAGTGTTTTTTTTTGTTTTTTTTATTTGCACTGGGGGCTGATGGCTGACATGAGGGACATGAGGCTGACATGAGGGACATGGGGCTGACATGAGGGGCTTATGGCGGGCTTATGGCTGACATGAGGGGCTAATGGCTGACATGAGGGGCTAATGGGGGGCTTATGGTTGACATGAGGGGCTAATGGGGGGCTTATGGCTGACATGAGGGGCTAATGGGGGGCTTATGACTGACATGAGGGGCTAATGGGGGCTTATGGCTGACATGAGGGGCTAATGGGGGGCTTATGGCTGACATGAGGGGCTAATGGGGGGCTTATGGCTGACATGAGGGGCTAATGGGGGGCTTATGGCTGACATGAGGGGCTAATGGGGGGCTTATGGCTGACATGAGGGGCTAATGGGGGGCTTATGGCTGACATGAGGGGCTAATGGGGGGCTTATGGCTGACATGAGGGGCTAATGGGGGCTTATGGCTGACATGAGGGGCTAATGGGGGCTTATGGCTGACATGAAGGGCTAATGGGGGGCTTATGGCTGACATGAAGGGCTAATGGGGGGCTTATGGCTGACATGAGGGGCTAATGGGGGGCTTATGGCTGACATGAGGGGCTAATGGGGGGCTTATGGCTGACATTGGGGGGCTTATGGCTGACATTGGGGGGCTTATGGCTGACATTGGGGGGCTTATGGCTGACATTGGGGGGGGGTTTATGGCTGACATTGGGGGGGTTTATGGCTGACATTGGGGGCTGATAGATGGCTAAAGGTTTGGGGGTTGATCTGAGCCATTGGGGGTCTGATCTGAGGTCTGATTAACATTGGGGGTCTGATTGCTGGTCTGACCTGAGGTGTAATGAAAAATATTTTTTTCTTATTGTTCTCCTCTAAAACTAGGTGCATCTTATAGGGCGGAAAATACGGTACAGTGCAGCAGAGACCAGTGCAGCAGAGACCAGTGCAGCAGAGACCAGTGCAGCAGAGACCATAGTCAGTTTATATAGTCATTATATAGTGTTATCAGGGCCGTTTCTAGGGGCGGGCGGAACGGGCGGCCGCCTGGGGCGCTGTCAGAAGGGGGGCGCCCTCTTGTCGTTTCTGTGCCGTGGTTATATATAATTGCCGGCCGGCGGCGCCCCTCATGCTGCGCCTCCTGAGCGGCTGAGCGCTTGCCGCTCCTCTAAAGAATCTCCTGCCTGCGCCTGCTGTCTCTGCTCATGTTAATGTAGCGTGGCCGAGCTCTGTTCGGTCCGCGGTACAGGAGCATTTGTTTCCTGTACCCGGCCGGACTGACAGGAAGTGCTCACTTAGTGTGCACTTCCTTTCAGTCCGGCCGGGTACAGGAAACAAATGCTCCTGTACCGCGGACCGAACAGAGCTCGGCCACGCTACATTAGAGGTGACAAACTGACAATAGAATGGAAATGAGTGACGGGGGGGGGAATGGAAATGAATGACAAGGGGGGGGGGGAATTGAAATGAATGACAAGGGGGGGGGGAATGGAAATGAGTGACAAGGGGGGGGGGAGGAATGGAAATGAATGACAAGGGGGGGGAATGGAAATGAGTGACAAGGGGGGGGGGGGAGGAATGGAAATGAATGACAAGGGGGGGGGGGAATGGAAATCAGTGACAAGGGCGGGGGATGGAAATCAGTGACAAGGGGGGGGGGGGGAGGAATGGAAATGAATGACAAGGGGGGGGAATGGAAATGAGTGACAAGGGGGGGGGAATGGAAATGAGTGACAAGGGGGGGGAATGGAAATGAGTGACAAGGGGGGGAATGGAAATGAGTGACAAGGGGGGGGAATGGAAATGAGTGACAAGGGGGGGGGAATGAAAATGAGTGACAAGGGGGGGGAATGAAAATGAGTGACAAGGGGGGGGGAATGAAAATGAGTGACAAGGGGGGGGGGAATGGAAATGAGTGACAAGGGGGGGGGGGGATGGAAATGAGTGACAAGGGGGGGATGGAAATGAGTGACAAGGGGGGGGATGGAAATGAGTGACAAGGGGGGGAATGGAAATGAGTGACAAGGGGGGGGATGGAAATGAGTGACAAGGGGGGGGATGGAAATGAGTGACAAGGGGGGGGAATGGAAATGAGAGTGACAAGGGGGGGGGGGAATGGGAGTGACAAGGGAGGGGGGGGGGGAGAAGAGAGTGACAAGAGAGTCCCCAGAGCCAGACCAAGAGCCAGACTGCAGCCAGAGACCAGATCCTCTTATTGTCCTGGTGGTAAGTAGACAATGCAATATGTTTATTATGTAATTGTTTAGTTATTAATGCTACATTGGAAACTAATTTACCTCACATTTAGGGCCCATTCACACGTCCGTATGTGTTTTGCGGATCCACAAAACACGGACACCGGCAATGTGCGTTCCGCATTTTGCGGACCGCACATTGCCGGCACTAAGAGAATATGCCTATTCTTGTCAGCTATTGTGGACAAGAATAGGACATTTTTTTCAGGATCGGAATTGCGGCCCCATAGAAATGTATGAGTCCGCAATTCCATTCTGCAAAAAGAGACAGCTAGAAGAAGCTGGAATAACAGTAAAGGAAGCATAGCAGTTCTTTTAATTTAAAAGCTGAGAAAGGGGTGGAACATATGTGATGTCTGATAAGGGGGGGCGGCAATTTTTATCTTGCCTAGGGCGGCAAAAATCCTAGCCGTGCAATGTGGTTCCACATTTTTTACAATGGGGAGACACTTATTTCATCGAGCAGTTTTGAGGGGGGGGGGGGGGGGGGGAGTTTTTTTGACACTCGCCCTGAGAGAAATTTTACCTAGAAACTGCACTGAGTGTTATATATTTTAATATGCAACTTGTGTTTTGTTATGCGCGTGAATGAGTCAGCCCCGCCCACCCCCTAAGCCCTGCCCCAGAACCCCCGCCCCCTTCCCCCCCACCCGGTCCCTGGGAAAATTGTCTTGCATGAAACCGGTCCTTGGTGCAAAAAAGGTTGGGGACCACTGGATTAAACTAAAACAGGCTGTTTTTCAGCTGATCAAAATTTTAGGACCACATGCCTTTAAAAGGCCAAATCTGTGCAAAGATGTGGATTCATTGTCATTTTCTGTCAGGTAGTCACACGTTGTGATGGCAAAGGCAAAAAAAACTCTCCCTTTTTGAACGTGGTCGGGTTGTCGAACTACATAAGCAGGGTCTCTCACAGCGCGCCATCGCTGCTGAGGTGGGACGCAGTAAGATGATCCTGAGGGTTATGGAACAAAATGATCCTGAGGGTTATGGAACAAAAAAGTCAAGTGGAAGGCCCAACAAAAATTTCATCAGCACTGAGCCGGAGGATCCAATTGGCTGTCCGTCAAGACACTGGACGATCCTCGACCCATTAAGGCCCTTACTGGTGCTGACTGCAGCCCTATAACCATCAGACGGCATCTGAGACTGAAGGGCTTCAAAAACAAAAAACGTCTTCAAAGACCTCGTCTCCTTGAACGCCACAGAACTGCTCGTTTGGACTTTGCAAGAGAGCACCAAACATGGGACATTCAAAGGTGGAAGAAAGTTTTATTCTTTGATGAGAAAAAATTTAACCTTGATGGTCCTGATGGTTTCCAACGTTACTGGCATGACAAGCAGATCCCACCTGAGATGTTTTCTACGTGCCACAGTGGAGGGGGCGCCATAATGGTCTGGGGTGCTTTTTCCTTCAGTGGAACAATGGAGCTTCAGGAAGTGCAGGGGCGTCAAATGGCCGCTGGCTATGTCCAGATGTTGCAGAGAGCATTCCTCATGACTGAGGGCCCTTGTATGTGTGGTAACGACTGGGTTTTTCAACAGGACAACGCTATAGTACACAATGCCCACAGGACAAGGGACTTCTTCCAGGAGAATAACATCACTCTTTTGGCCCATCCTGCGTGTTCCCCTGATCTAAATCCCTGAGAACCTTTGGAGATGGATGGCAAGGGAAGTTTACAAAAATGGACAACAGTTCCAGACAGTAGATGGCCTTCGTGCGGCCGTCTTCACCACTTGGAGAAATGTTCCCACTCACCTCATGGAAAATGCTTGCATCAAGCATGCCAAAACTAATTTTTGAAGTGATAAACAATAACGGCGGAGCTTCTCATTACTAGGTTCATGTTTGGAAGTTGGATTTCTGTTTTGGGGGGGGGGGTTTAGTTTTTTTTTTGGAGGTGTGGTCCTAAACTTTTGATCAGCTGAAAAACAGCCTGTTTTAGTTTATTCGTTGTTTTCATTAAATTGAATGATCAAAAAATGTTTTGTCTCACTCCCATTTCTTCTTGTTGCATGTTGAAGCTCTACTTGGAACCTTGTTAAGATCCAGCCATGCTAAATATGATTTTTTGTCATTTTTCAAGTGGTCTTAAACTTTTGATCAGGACTGTATATATATATATATATAAATATATATGTTTAAATTAAGTTTTGCCTCTATTTCTGAAAACATTTGTGACAGGATTTGAACTCCTGGCTTCTGTATCACAACCCAGAACTTTAACCACTACACTATATAGCTGCATTGCCAGTCACTTAAAAAAGAAAAAAGAAAAAATGAGTCTTCTACTGTATAGGTCTCAGTAGAAGTACAGTATAGTAGAAGTCTCATATTTTTTTTTATTTTTCTTTATTTTTAAGTAACTGGCTATGCAGCTATTATAGCTGAGTGGTTAAGTGCCTTGCCTCTAATACAGAAGGTTGTGAGTTTGAATCCCGGCATAAAATTTTCTGAAACACAGGATAAATTAGATTTAAATACACTGTGGTGTCGCCAAGCACTGACTTCATATAAGGACATAGCTATGTATGGAGTCAGAGCAGGGACTCATAAGCCGAACTAGAGTCCCTACACCCTCCCCTCTTCAGAGCAGGGGGTGCCTGGGTTCTCCCATTGGTACCCGAGCATCGCAAAGTGTTCTACCCAACTCTACCCTCAAGGTATTCAAAACTGATTATACAAACTTTGTTAACCCCTTAGGTTTTCCACAAGAATTAAAGGAAAATGTAGATGGAATTTCACTTTTTTGGCAGATTTTCCATTTGAATCCATTTTTTTTCTGCTAACAAAGCAAGGGTTAACAGCCAAACAAAAATCAATATTTATTGCCTTTATTCTGTAATTTACAGAGACACCCCATATGTGGTCGTAAACTGCTGTACAGGCACATGGCAGGGCGCAGAAGAAAAGGAACGCCATATGGTTTTTGGAGGGCGGATTTCACTGGGATCATTTTAAGTTGCCATGTCACATTTGAAGACCCTCTGATGCACCCCTAGAGTAGAAACTAAAAAAAGTTACCCCATTTTGGAAAATACACCCCTCAAGGTATTCAAAACTGATATAACAAACTTTGGTAACCCTTTAGGTGTTCGACAAAAATTAAAGGGACATGTAGATAAAATTTTGGAATTTCACTTTTTGGGCAGATTTTCCATTTTAATCCATTTTTTTTTCCTCTAACAAAGCAAGGGTTAACAGCCAAACAAAACTCAATATTTATTACCCTGATTCTGTAGTTTAGAGAAACACCCCATAAGTGGTCGTAAACTGCTGTACGTTCACATGGCAGGGCGCAGAAGGAAAGGAATGCCATATGGTTTTTGGAGGGCAGATTTCACTGAGATAATTTTAAGTTGCCATGTACAGGGATTCGCTCTGGTAGTTGGGATAAGCGTGTGCAGTACAGAGGCAAAGTACAAGTTCGTAATTCAAATGTCCATGTTTATTCACACATAAGGTCAAACAAAAAAACACTCTTTGCAAGGTTGGTGTTTGTTCACACCAAGTAGAAAGTTTGTGCATACCAAAAAAAGTCACCTTGTCGGTGGTTCTGCCTCAGACAGTCAAAATGCAGGCTTTAGGTGGCCTGCTCTCCCAACACACACTCAGCTTTTCAGCCCAGCACAGGGATCAGTTCCCACACTAGCGATTGCCAGAGCTCCTCTGTCAGAGAGAGGTAATCACTCACAGCTGACATTGCTGGCTGGGTTTTTCATAGGCCAGCCAAGACCCGGCCTGGAACGTGGGGAGTAGTCACCCACCCATGACTTTGACTACTCCCAGTAAGAGCCATCCCGGATCAGCTATACAGCCATACTAAAATTGCAACGTGTCAATCAGCATTAGCTGCCGCTGACACCTGAAAATACTGGCTCTTACTTCACCGAGGCCAGGAACCTTGGTGACACATACCTTCTGTCAACGACGGACCCTTGCGCCTTCCTACACATGTCACATTTGAAAACCCCCTGATGGACCCCATGAGTAGAAAATCCCCAAAAAATTACCCCATTTTGGAAACTACAGGATAAGGTGGCAGTTTTGTTGGGACTATTTTAGGGTACATATGATTTTTGGTTGCTCTTTGTGAGGCAAGGTAACAAAAAATAGCTGTTCTGGCACCGCTTTTATTTTTTGTTATTTACAATGTTCATCTGACAGGTTAGATAATGTGGTATTTTTATAGAGCAGGTTTTTACGGACGCGACAATACCAAATATGAATATTTTTGGTTGTTTGTTTCAGTTTTACATAATAGAGCATTTTTGGAAAAAAATGATTTTTTAGTGTCCTACCTATTCAGAAAGCCATATTTATTTTTATTTTTTGGGCGACTGTCTTATGTAGGGGCTCTTTTTTTTGTATGAGATGACGGTTCGAATGATACTATTTTAGGGTGCATATGACTTTTCGATCGCTTGGTATTACACTTTTTGTGATGTAAGGTGACAAAAAATGGCTTTTTTGACACACTTTTTATTTTTGTTTTTTACAGTGTTCACCTGAGGGGCTAGTTCATGTGATATTTTTATACAGCAGGTTCTTACGGACGCAGCGATACCTAATATGTATACTTTTTATTTATTTATTTAAGTTTTACACAATAACAAAATACCGGAAATCATGTTTTAGTGTTTCCATATTCTGAGAGACATTGTTTTTTTTTTTTTTGGGCGATTGTCCTAGGTAGGGTCTCATTTTTTGCAGGATGAAATGACGGTTTGATTGGTATGATTTTTGGGTGTGTGTGACTTTTTGATCGTTTGGTATTACACTTTTTGTGATGCAAGGTGACAAAAAATTGCTTTTTTTACACCGATTTTATTTATTTTTTACAGTGTTCGCCTAAAGAGGTTAGTTCATATGATATTTTTATACAGCAGGTTCTTAAAGACCCGGAGATACCTAATATGTCTACTTTTTTATTTATTTAAGTTTTACACAATAATAGCATTTTTGAAACAAAGAAAATCATGTTTTAGTGTCTCCATAATCTGAGAGCCATAGTTTTTTATTTTTTGGGCGATTTTCTTAGGTAGGGTATTATTTTCAGCGGGACAAGATTATGATTTGATTGGTATGATTTTTGGGTACGTATGACTTCTTGATCGCTTGGTATTACACTTTTTGTGATGTAAGGTGACAAAAAAATGCCTTTTTTTACATTGTTTTTACTTTATTTTTTTACAGTGTTTACCTGAGTGGTTAGGTCATGTGATATTTTTATAGAGCAGATCCTTACGGATGTGACAATACCTAATATGTATACTTTTTTTTATTTATTTAAGTTTTATCATTTTTGAAACCAAAAAAATAATGTTTTATTGTCCCCATAGTCTGAGAGCCATAGTTTTTTTTTTTTGGGAGATTGTCTTAATTAGTGTATCATTTTTGCGGGATGAGATGACGGTTTGATTGGCACTATTTTGGGGTGCATATGATTTTTTGATCGCTTGGTGCTGCACTTTTAGTGATGTAAGGTGACAAAAAATGTTTTATTTAGCACAGTTTTTATTTTATTTTATTTTATTATTTGGACCTGACGGGTTAGGTCATGTGATATTTTTATAGAGCCGGTTGATACGGATGCTGCGACAGCTAATATGTCTACTTTTCTTTTTTTCCCTATTTAAAAAAAAAAGAAATTTACGTTATTTTGGGAAAAGGACGCTTTTTTTTTATTTGAAACTTTAAATTTTTTTGTAAAACTTTATTTTTTTAACTTCTTTTTTCACTTTATTTTTTGTCCCACTCCGGGACTTCAACTTTTGGGGGTCTGATCCACTTTAGAATGCATTACAATAATTCTGTATTGTCATGCATTGGCTGTATATTACACACTGTAATACACTTACAGTATTCCTGCCTGTGAGATCCAGGGGGCTGGATCTCACAGACTGTCACGGAAAGCAGCCATGATGCCTAATGAAGGCATCGGGCTGCCTTCCCTGCCATCGGGACCCCGTGCTGCTGTGACACCCCGCATCCGGCAGGATCCTGTGCGTGCCGCAGTCAGCGCTGACCGCAGCACGGCTATCAGTGGCTGCCGGACCCCTGCCGCTGATCGGGCGGGCGCAGCTCCTGCACCCGCCAGATCAGCCCGCCGTACATGTACGGAGCTGGTCCTTAAGTCATGTGCACCTTAAGGGGTTAAAAACACACTGGGCCGTCACATGTGTTATGCTTTTTTTAAATAAAAAAATGTTCCAAAAATTGTCTGTTATTGGAGGCAGATGCTGGCTGGTTTTTTACAAGCACTCAATAGTATTGGAAAGAGCAGTGTCTTTGTCTCTGAATAAGCCTCCAAATATTCTTCTTTTTTTGGGAGCAGCAGCAGTGCGATGTGGAAGCTCACGGACAAGGCAGGAGATGTGCAACCATTTAGGGGTAGTAGTAGTGTAACCAGGTAGCGCAGCAGCTGCAGTACAGTATAGAACACCATGAATTGGCAGCGGCAGTTGCGTCATTGTGCCGGCCATAAATAGCCCCTGTCAGCAATGGCAGATGTATTCATTGTCATCAACCGGAGATGTGTGGAAATCCTCACAGATCCATGTGCCTGATGGTTTGGACATTTGCACAGGAAAATTTTGCTGCTTGGGTATGAAGACTCCACCTGCCTCACTGAAGACCCTCTCTGAGATGTCTCCGAAGGCTGGGCAAGACAGTACAGAGACAGCTAACTGGGCCAGTTCCATCCAGCCATTGCCTCCACAGAAGTCTTTGGGGTCAGGGAACAGGGTATGAGCAGAACAAGGGCACAGTCAAAAAGAATAATAGCAATGGAACGAGGCGCAGACATAGTGGAGTGCGTCTTGACTTAGGGGGAAGACAGCAGGCTAGTAAAGGGTTACTGGTAGGAAGTGTGTTGGGGGTCAGGTTCAGGTGAATGGGGAGGAGTAGCAAGTTCGCGGGCAGTATATAGGTTTGGGGGTGGAGTTTGTGAGTCAGTTGCCAGTGTAAGCTAGAGTGTTTAGGGCCAAGATGTCGTCGCTGGAGGAGCTATTGGAAGCGGTCCGGGCTGCGGTTCAGGTGCATGGAGCTGAGCGCTTGCAGCAGACCATCCAGGCTGCTTTGATCCCCCCTTCTACGGCGGCCTTACCGGCGCGTCCACACAGGACCAGGAGGTCGGTTCCCCCAGAGCGCCTGAGTCCGGAGCCTACGCCTCGGGTACGTCGTCGCCTTAGAAGCCCTCCTATGACCCCTCCGCTGCAGTCTGCGGTGCCTGTGCCCGGTCCGGTGCCCAGACGCAGCGGGAGGAGTGTGTCGGCGCGAAACAGGTCAGCGGGAGAAGGGCGGGATGTTTCCGGCCCTGTCTCCCAGGCGGCGAGAGGAAGGGAGCGCAGACAGGCGGGTGTCTCCTCACAGGTGCGGCGTGGTGAGGAGCGAACCCTGGCGGCCTTACCATCTGAGAGGAGGAGCAGTGCGGTCGGGCGGTCCGGCAGCCTGGGCCTTGCATCGGTCAGAGAGGAGAGGTCTTCTGCGCCGCGGCCGGCGGCTTCCGGTCGGCGGCAGGCAAGCGCTGGGAGCAGGGAGCAGGGAGAATCTGAGATGAATGAGTGTGCGTCGCGCCCCCTGGCGGTGGGGCGGCGACATTGCGGCATCGCAGGGAATGTGGCTGGGGCTCAGTCTCCTGGCATCGTGTCGCTTGATGCGGCTCACAGCCCTCCTGCTGTGGGGTCCGAAATTATGATGGGTGGCAGAAGAGACAATATGCGGCCTTGTGATGAGGCCTGTGCTGCAATCAATTTAGCGGAAGGCGGTCAACTGCATTTGCAGGGTGACGGGGAGCTGTCACCATTGGAAGAGGGAGAAGTCGGCCTAAACGAAGAATTGGCGCAGGCGCTTTGGACTTTCCTCTGGAGGACGACACCGTGCAGGGCAGGATGGACGCACTACTGGGGACACCTGGGAGGAGTTCTGCGGCTGCCGGAGAAGCTATCCGGGGACGGCCAGGTGAGAGATCGACGGGTCAGAACATTGTTGGGGGAGGTGGGGTTGCTGCTTCTCATAATGCGGGGGGTTCTGATGTTTTGGTGAGGGATGTGTTGTCAGGCATGATGTCATTGTTGTCACGGCTGGGTACGGGATCTGCTGCGTCCCCGGTGCCAGTCTGGGCTCCGGCGCAGGCGGGGTTGTTGGAACAGGGGCCGGTGCGGGGTTTATTGGGGGCAGTTGAAGATGGTGCGGCGGCTAGTACCCAGGGATCTGGGGCGGTTGCGGGTGTTAGGGGAGACATGGGTGATGGCGTTCGGTTGGCGGATGCCGCAAAAGGGGAGATTTATGTATGTTTTGAGGGGCCGCTGGGGGCTCACTTGAAGCAGGAGGTGAAGGATAAGATATGGAGGGATGAATACGTGGAAATTTTTTCATTGCTTCCATTGGAGAAATTTAATTTAGATAGGGGAAAGCCGGACGAGAGTAAGAAGGAGGAGGAAGAGAGGAGGCGGTACAGGCTTATCCCGCGTACCTTTCAAAATTGGCTACAAGCCTTTGCAATTCTGGCTAGCGTAGTTGGGGAAAAGGCGCCGGAGCACTGCTCCGCGCTATTTTGCTATATGGATGCTATTGGTGAGGCGCATCGGACATATGGGGGTGTTGTGTGGCTTAGGTATGACGAGAAGTTCCGGCAGCGGAAGTCGGTCAGGCCTAGCATTCGTTGGGACCATAAAGACATTGGTCTGTGGATGCGGTTGATGGCGGCACCTAGGAAGGGCCCTCAGCCCTTTCGTGGAACGGCCGGGGGCACCTCGGCCTCGGAGTCGCATGGGGGTAATAGGAAGGGATGTTGCTGGCAATACAACGAAGGGCATTGCAGGTTCTTGTCTTATTGCCGGTACAAGCATGAGTGCTCCGGTTGCGGCGGCTCCCATAGTTTGTCGCGATGTTTCAAGCGCGGCAAGGGTAAGGGACCCGAGGTTGTGCAGAAGAGGGGTGACGCCGGTGAGGGTGGAAGAGATGGTGCCCTATTTAAAGAAGTATCCAGATAAGGAGGTAGCGCAGTTGTTATTCCGTGTGGATTGGTAGGGCCGAAACGGGCACTCCGGAATTTGTCATCTGCGCTGCGCCATCCGGCAGTTGTGAGAAGTAAGATTGATGGGGAGGTCTCTGCCGGAAGGGTGGTGGGTCCTTTTTCTGTGTGTCCGTTGCCGGATTTGTGGGTTTCCCCTTTGGGCTTAGTCCCTAAGAAGGAGCCTAATAAGTTTCGGCTTATCCATCACTTGTCCTATCCGTTAGGGGGGTCAGTGAATGATGGTATAGCGGACGAGTTGTGTTCTGTTTCGTACACGTCTTTTGATGAGGCAGTACGGTGGGTCCGGAGTTTTGGGCAAGGCGCCCTGCTTGCGAAAACGGACATTGAGGCCGCTTTTCGTTTGCTGCCTATTCATCCCGATAGCGTGCATTTACTTGGTTTTCAGTGGGATGGCAGTTATTATGTTGATTGTTGTTTGCCGATGGGTTGTGCGATTTCGTGTTCACTGTTTGAATCGTTTAGTTCTTTTCTGGAATGGGTGGTAAAACAGGAGGCGGGATGGAGTTCGGTTTTGCACTACCTGGATGATTTCTTGTTTTTGGGTCCGGCTGGGTCCAGAGTGTGTGCTGTGTTGTTGCATACGATGGAAAGGGTGGCGGCGCGCTTCGGTATCCCGCTGGCGGCGGATAAGACGGAAGGCCCTTCCACGGTTATAAAGTTTTTGGGCATCGAGATTGATAGTGTGGCTATGGAATGTCGTTTGCCTGATAACAAGGTGTCGGATCTGTTGGATGAGGTTGTGTTCTTGCGGAAGGCGAAGACGGTTCAGCTTAAGCGGGTTCAATCGGTTTTCAGTAAATTGAACTTCGCGTGTCGCATCCTGCCGATGGGGCGGTTTTTTTGTCGTCGTTTGGCGCTTGCGACTGCGGGGGTTACTGCCCCGTTTTACTACTTGCGTTTGCCAGCAGCAGTGAAGGATGATTTGGCGGTGTGGGAGACGTTCCTGTCGGAGTACAATGGGCGGTCTATGTGGATGGAGGCAGTAATTAGTAATGTGGATTTGGAATTGTTCTCTGATGCATCAGGTTCGTGTGGATATGGTGTTTTTTGTAGGGGGCAATGGAGTGCTGGGGCGTGGCCGGTTGAATGGAGGAAGGCGGGTTTTCTTACGAACTTGGCGTTGTTGGAGCTTTTTCCTATTGTTTTGGCTACTGAGTTGTGGGGGGACTGGCTCAGGAATCGGCGTGTTCGTTTTTACTGTGACAATATGGGTGTGGTGCAGGCGATCAATAGCCAAACGTCGAACTCGCCTCCGGTGTTGAATTTACTGAGGCATCTTGTATTGCGGGGTTTGCAGTTGAATGCATGTTTTGTTGCGGTTCATGTTCCTGGAGTGGATAACTCACTCGCCGATTCCCTTTCTCGTTTTCAGTGGGATCGTTTCCGCAGTTTGGCGCCGGGTGCCGAGTTACAGGGGTTGCCTTGCCCCCAGTGGCTCTGGAGCGTGGCCTTGGGGTATCGGCAGGCTTGATTAGGCAGTCTCTTAGTAGAGGTACGTGGTCGGCCTATTCATCAGTGTGGGCGTTGTGGGAGGAGTTGATCGAGCAGGTAGGTGGTAGTAGTTCATTAGAGGATTTTCAGACGTTATTGGTTTTTTGGGTGGGTCAGTCTTATGCAGCGGGTTTGTCATTCTCGGTTGCATCTAAGAGGGTGGCGGCTGTTGCCTTCTGGTTGCGCTTGCGTGGACTGGCTGACGTGTCTAAATGTTTTATGGTGCGGCAAGCTTTAAAGGGTTACCGTCGTAGTGCGTTACGAAAGGATAGTCGTAGGCCGGTTTCGTTTGGTGTGTTGCAGATGCTATGGAGGGTGGCTGAGTCCGTTTGTGTGTCGGCATATGAAGTATGTTTGTTTAGGGCTGCCTTTGCGTTGGCTTTTTTCGGGGCTTTTCGTATATCGGAATTGGTGGCAGCGAGTCGCATGGGTGGTGGTGGTTTGTTGTGGGAGGATGTTTGGATTGTAGACGGTGCTTTGAGATGTATGCTCCGTAAGTCTAAGACTGATCAGGAAGGTAAGGGTGTGGTTTTGTGGCTTAGGCAGCTATTGGGGTCAGTTTTTGTCCCGTGCATTGTGTGAAGGAGTTTTTGGAGCTGCGTCCTGGCGGTTCGGGTGCGTTGCTGGTTCATAGGGATGGTTCGCGGTTGTCGCGTTTCCAATTTGTGGCTGTCTTCAGAAAATGTTTGTCTGCCGCGGGTCTTCCGGCTAAGGATTTTGCATCTCACTCATTCAGGATCGGCGCCGCGACTGAGGCTTCCAGGTGGGGCTTGGGGGAGGAGGTTATAAAACGGATCGGGCGCTGGGAGTCCGATTGTTTTCGGTCATATGTTAGGCCTCATCTGTTATAGTGTTGCAGGGAGGAGTTAGTCTGTGTCTGTTCTTTATTGATTTGGAGTTTGCAGTGCTATTTTGACTCTGTTTGTTTTTTACAGGGGCGGCGCCTTGCTTGGCATGGATTTTCGGGCATTCGTATGTCTACTGGGGGGCCTTACGAGCTGATGTGCGGCGGAACGGTCGTCAATTGGGTTTTCCGATGGAGGATTTGCTGGTCAGGTGGATTGGTTTGAGGGGGCTTCTCTGGGGGCGCGTTTTGCCCGAGATCCATACCAATGTACTGTTAGATCGCCCGCCTGATATCTTAGTTCTTCATGCGGGGGGTAATGATTTGGGGGTTCGGCGGTCCCGTGATGTGATACGGGATATCAAGTTAGACGTTTTGCGTTTGATGTCGGATTTTCCGAATTTGCTGGTGGTGTGGTCAGAGGTGGTTGCGAGGAGCAGTTGGCGGTTTGCCAGGTCGGTGGAGCGGCTCAATAAAGCGCGGGCCAAGTTGAACAAGGAGGTGTGTCGTTTTGTTCGCAGACAGGGTGGCCTGGTGGTTCGACATCAGGAATTGGAGGCTGCATCGCCTCAATTCTTGAGACCCGATGGTGTGCATCTTAATGATGTGGGGATTGATATGTGGGCGTTAGGCATTCAGGAGGGTCTGGAAACGGTCTGAGGGTGTGGCGGGATGCCCACAGGTGAGGTGTCATCGGTGGTCGTCTGTGGCTGATTGATATGGGATCCTGGGGGAGCAATACAATGGTTTAAGAGATGCAGGACATGTTGGAGCCTGTATCTCATGTGGATGGTGTTTGCCGAGGATGGGGCTCCTGTTTGGGCTAAAAGGCCTACAGGAGGAGATACATGGATACTTCAAGGATTTGGTGCCCTTGGGTCGGTGAGTGCGGCCAAGGGTAACCTTGAAGTATAAGGAGAGATGTTTAAGGAAGATACCGCTTGTTTGAGTTGCCCTCCAGGATCCTTGTTACGGTACAGTGGCTCATAAGGTTGAAGTATGTGTTAAAAATGCTTGTTAGTATTATTGTTATTATTATTATTGTGTGTGTATAATAAAGTTGGCCGTAATGGTCAT
This sequence comes from Bufo bufo, assembly GCF_905171765.1. Classification (NCBI taxonomy): domain Eukaryota; kingdom Metazoa; phylum Chordata; class Amphibia; order Anura; family Bufonidae; genus Bufo; species Bufo bufo. Next base: position 38,446,154 of record NC_053393.1, on the reverse strand, counting down.
TTTACCAAACCAAGAAGGTTTCTGTGTGGTTATTGGAAAGGAAGGGGTTTGGTAAGGCTAGCCGGAGGATAATTCTTCCATCCTAGTAAGTCATAATAGCAATGGAACGAGGCGCAGACATAGTGGAGTGCGTCTTGACTTAGGGGGAAGACCGCAGGCTAGTAAAGGTTTACTGGTAGGAAGTGTGTTGGGGGTCAGGTTCAGGTGAATGGGGAGGAGTAGCAAGTTCGCGGGCAGTATATAGGTTTGGGGGTGGAGTTTGTGAGTCAGTTGCCAGTGTAAGCTATAGTGTTTCCCGCCCTCCCGCCCTTGTTTGGGTTAAGGGGGGTATAAGTGACGAAGGTGGAATGGTGGCTGATTGATATGGGATCCTGGGGGAGCAATACAATGGTTTAAGAGATGCAGAACATGTTGGAGCCTGTATCTCATGTGGATGCTGATTGCCGAGGATGGGGCTCCTGTTTGGGCTAAAAGGCCTACAGGAGGAGATACATGGATACTTCAAGGATTTGGTGCCCTTGGGTCGGTGAGTGCGGCCAAGGGTAACCTTGAAGTATAAGGAGAGATGTTTAAGGAAGATACCGCTTGTTTGGGTTGCCCTCCAGGATCCTTGTTACGGTACAGTGGCTCATAAGGTTGAAGTATGTGTTAAAAATGCTTGTTAGTATTATTGTTATTATTATTATTGTGTGTGTATAATAAAGTTGGCCGTAATGGTCATTTTACCAAACCAAGAAGGTTTCTGTGTGGTTATTGGAAAGGAAGGGGTTTGGTAAGGCTAGCCGGAGGATAATTCTTCCATCCTAGTAAGTCAAATGATCCAATTTTAAACAATTACAAATGTGGACAGCTGGTAAGAAGTAGTAATGCCATAGGGCAGAATAAAATGCTGGTGAAGGCACGGAACTGGAAGACAACTAAGTGGTATGGCAGCAACTGCAACGCCAGCAACTTGGCCAGGTGGGAGGTCAGCTTGCACAAAAGCTAATTGCTGGTCATGAATAATTTTCTCATGGCCACACATTCGGTTATGGATGTCTCATGATGTAGCAGAGAAAAAGGAGGAGGAGCAGTCTGAGAAGGAGAAGAAGCAGCTGATGATGATAACACGAACACTGTATTGTTTGGGTATGCATCTTATCTGCCACAAAGAAGACCAGGAGAAGGAGGACAGACTTGTTCTAATTTGGAATGCTGGCCATTTTTATTTTGCTACAGGATCAGTTCATGCCTCCTCATGTGCTGCAATAGAGGGCTGGTACCTAGGTTTGTACTTGAATGCCACCAGCGTATATTAATCCTGCTGATCTTGCACACTGCTGTGGTTTTGTATGCACAGTGCTAGCAGCAGCCGAGCTTGGCCTAGGTCTGGCACGTTTTGGGTCTGCGCCCACAGTATCAGAGGCATCACCATTTCCCAAGCTTACTATAATAGAAGCAGATATGGCCCTTTTTTTTTTTTTTTTTTTTAGGTTTTGGCTGTATGTTATCTCTGCCCTTTATTGCTGCTGCTGCTGCTGCGGCTACTGACCTCCTCCTCTATTGTCACTTCTATCTCAACTCCCTGAGTTGGCTGTCAGGTCCTGTCCAACATATAATCAACATCATAGTCTTAACCCTCCCCAACACTTTTATCAGACTGTGATATGTCATTATGGGCTCCTTGGCCCCTTCACGATTCCCTCCTCTGTATTTGCTCCAAATGTCACTGTTGCCATGGTTACCAATGCGCCTACCAGCACCACTGAATATTAAATGCTAGGAAAGATTGCAACTAGATTTTTTTGGGAATAAACACAGGCACTATTAAATATCTCTTTCTACAAACACACTGCACACTGGCAATAACAATTAACAGTGGTATATTGGTGCACTGAAATACACTGAAGTGCATAATTTTAAACGGTAGCAAAATTGCAACTTTTTCAGTAATTAACAGAAAGAAGCAAAATTAGACATCCCCTTCTAAGAACACACTGGTATTCACACACACAAATGCACTGGACTGCACGATTTCATACAGTGGCAATATTGCAACATTTTTGGGGTAGTTAACAGACAAAGGTGCAATTAAGCATCTATGAGCCCACTAATATTGACAATTTATAATGGTATGTTGATGCACACAAAAGCGCTAAATTAAACTGGTATATTGGCAGCCTAAAATGCATTGAACTGCACAATTATAAATGGTAGGAAAACTGCGTCTGTTTTTTAGGTAATTAATAAACTGAGGCGCAATTATATGTCTACTTCTATGAACCCACTAGTATTGACGCACTGAAATGTGCAAATTTAAATGGTAGCAAATTGCAACTGGTTTTTAGAAAGAAAAAAAGGTACAATTGCACAGCACATACAGCAAAATATACAGGTAAAACTCGAAAAATTTTAATATTGTGCAAAAGTCCATTTATTTTAGTAATGCAAATTAAAAGGAATTTCCTTAATGAATCTTAAAATTAGAATTTTGTGAAAAGGTTCAATATTCTAGGCTCAAAGTGTCATCCTCTAGTCAGCTAATTAATCCATACCCCTGAGCAAAGGGTACCTCAAAATTGAGACTTTGGGGTTTCATAAGCCACAATCATCCAAATTATAACAAATAAAGGCTTGAAATATCTCGCTTTGCATGTAATGAGTCTATCTCGTATATTAGTCTTACCTTTTAAGTTGCATTACTGAAATAAATGAACTTTGCACGATATTCAAATTTTTTGAGGTTCACCTGTATGCTGCGGAAGGTGCTGGGAATATGCCTATAAAACACTTACCGGTGTGAACTGGAACTGTAGAAACATGAGGTTTTTGAAAAGGCTACTCATGCACAGAAAAAAAAGATCTTCTAACATCACTGCCAGTGCTCACAATGGTGCCTGTGCTTCTGAGCTAGCACAGAGCATTATGGTCCTGCCAATATCCTTAAAATGACAATCGCGGGTTTGTGAGATTTGTTCAAAGCGAATCACCAAAACTTAGGATTCAATTAGTAGGATAATTTTTGTGAAATTCGTGACAAATTCAATGAATTTAGAATTGATTGGCTAATCTCTACTATGGATCTCTCAAACAATGCCCAGTCAGCATCTGTACAATTATTCAAACTAGGTCCATATAGGGGATACCTCTTTTTAGCTCAACATGTTCAATTAGAATACTGCATAAGGGATTATCCAACCTAGACAATATATTTAACCATTTAAGCTGCGTCTTGAGCAGTACCTTCAATGTCTTAAAAAAATTGGATGTAGAACAATTAAAATACATAAATTTTTAATTCCAAAGATGTTAAAATAATCTGTAAATCCTGTCTGTAGGCCAGGTGACTTCTTTATGGGATTGTAGTGGCAGATGGTTTTGTTATATATTCATACAGAACAAGGAAATGAGTTCTTATATATCTTTTAGCCAAATGTAATATTCATTATTTAGCATTAAGTTAATTTACAGCACAGAACATGACCGTGACGCTTATCTCCAATGTCACCAGGAATATAAAAAAAGCCATTTTACCTTTTGTTGAAGAGAAATTTAAAACATTCGAGCACATTTAAAGGACAACTAAACCCCAAAATATGACTTTCTATTGTAACTTTATTTAAAGGAATAGAGAAACAAAGTGTAGACTTCTGCTGGAATGTTGAAATTGCTACGTTCAGTGGCTGTGGAACCACTGTGTCAACCAACAGGTTTGACTTGGGACTAAACCTAAGGGTCTTATTCTAGCAGTGCCCTGGTATTCACCCTTTAACCCCTATACAGAGATCTGAACTTCACTGCAGGGGAGCCACAGGCCGCTACCTCTTGGAGTAGTCCTGGTGTGGTTGACAGCTGACCCACAGGAGTTACTATTGTTGAGTACTGAGGGATCAAGCAAAACTCATAATCAGTAACAGGATGAGGTCAGGGCAGGCAGAGTTTGTACAAATATGTCAAACAGGTATGAGGTCTTGACAGGCAGCGAATGGTCAATACCATAATCTGGCGCAGGTCAAGTCAAGCAGCAGAGGGTCAGAGTCAGGAATCAGGCAGAGGTTAGTACACAGGCAGATCAATGGAATAACACTTTTGCAGGCACTAGCTCACTGGATACACCTATTGCTTACGTACCCTCTTACAGACGAAGTTGCCTTAAATACCATGGGGCAGCTAAGCCATGGGCTGGAGATGAATTAGGGTATGACCTTGAACAGCCAGGAAGAAAGTGCATGCCAACAAGCCAGACAGAGAAGAGCAGGCTGCAGAGGAGGGGAGGGGACGCAGGTCCGGGCTGCCGGACAAGAGCAGGGCGGTGAGTGAAGTGGTGCCCATGCCTGTCTGGAAGAGTAGGACAGCAGCGGACACATGCCACCATAATATCTAAAATAGTCTAATGTGCACTGAATCAGGCAGGCTCAGAGCATTTTGTAAGGGGACAAAGTAGGTTATTATAACCCTCAGACCGATATCAGGAGCTTAAACCCCCCAAAAAATCTGTGACATGAATGGCTTCTGCAAAAAAAAAGTTAAAGCAGCGCCTCCGAACGATATATAAACCGAGTGCAGGCGCACACTACCATGGCTGCAATGCAAAAACAAACAAGGCCTACAAGTAGCAGCACACTGCTTTCTGCACAAAGACACATGCAAACATGAAAACAAGAGTAAATGTATCTCCATTGCTGCTATACTTACTATATGAAAATTAGAAGCTCCTTGTGCATATTTTTGATCAAGAATACGTCTACCAACAACAAGATGGCGTCTATCAGACAGGACCTACACTAACAGTCTTGCCTGGGCTTTTGGCCTACAATTTTTTAGTGCAATTTAGAATCCAGCTGTTGGCTACTCTGATTAAAAGCACCAGGCAGATGGGCGGGAGTGTAGGGTTTAAATAGGGGAACGCACTCACCCCAAATATGCAATGCAAAAATGATCAAAAATATGCACAAAGAGCTTCTAATTTTTATATAGTAAGTACAGCAGTCATGCAGCTTACATTTATTCTTGTTTCCAATGTTTGCATGTGTCTATGTGCATAAAGCAATGTGCTGCTACTTGTAGTCCTTGTTTGTATGACTTCTCGTCATCGGTGAAGATCCAGATGGATCAGGTGGGATAAGCATTGTCACACTGAAGGAGACCAATATCAAGAAGAAGAAAAAGATTGTTCCACCACCAGGAGCAAAACAGTAACAATGCAGTTACATGAGAAGAATCTGCAGAACTAATCCTATGCTAAATAGCTGCAAGTCCAAGTTATGTATGAGATAGCCAAGATGCTTGTCTATAAAATGATGGAGTCTCACGTTCCAGGCTGTAGTGGATGGTGAGATATGGAGCCTGAAAATCAAACATTGTTATCCTTTTACTCGTCGGTGTACTAGGAGGGCAAGACAAGGGATGAACCATTTTGTTATAATAGATAAAATTCAGGAGAGCTGTACTGTAACCCACTGTAAGATAACTGCACATGAAAGTAGAGGTCCCGGGATCCTTCATGTGACTGGAGCACCACTGCTCCATTGTCATGGGTCACTCTGGGACCTTTATTTTTATGATTACTGGTGGCATCAAGAGTAATAAGACACTTATCCCCTTTAGGTCCTATGGGGTAAACAGTTGTAAATTGCTCCCTCTAGTGGTGGCTGCAAACAGCCAGAATATTATTATTTAACTCCATGTTTATGCAGAGGATTTGGAGCTCTGTTCCAGCTGCTAAAGAAATTAATCAGCAAAAGGTTTAAGAAAATCAGTTTTCTAAAGTCTACAGCTCACATTTAAACAGTGTCTTATATATGCAAGTGTAGGCTGATCTGCTCCTCCCCAGGATATTTTACCAGGCGTCAGTGGTGTTTTTCTTTAACCCTTTCCCCACAAGCAGCATTCATCTATAGGACAAAGAGACATAATTATTATAGTGTGGAGGAGAATAATTTGATGCAGACACATCTGAACCAGCAGGTGGCCCATGTGATTCTGCTTATGTCTTCTTCTAGAACTTTTTGAAATGGTTCCTGGGAGTATTAGCTTTCAGTAAATGTAGTGACAAAGGGCAGCAGAATCCAACATACGTATCAATTCTCAGAATAGTCCAGCAAGACAAAGTGCTAACGGCTCAAGGGATAGAGATAAATGGACAGGAAAGGGCAAAGTTAACACAAAAGTTCTGTGTTTCACAAGCTTCTGGACAATTTTTTTTTAAATCAGGGAAACATATGGTTCATTCATACAGAAAAGCAAGTGGGATTGGATTCTGCTATAACCAGTCCTCTCTCTTGACTCCATTCTTGTAACGGGGTTAAGAAGGTGCACTCGGTCCCCCATTGCCCGCAGACCTGTTGCTTAGCTTTGGGAATGAGGATCTGTGTTTGACCTCATTCCCAGGGTGGCTTTACTAGCTGGGTGGCTCCCTGCTCCTAAGTCTGCCTTGAGCGCCGAGCTGATCACTCGGTGCTCAACTGGTTGGTCTGTCGGTCATGTGACGCTGGCCACGTCACATGACCCTCACTCCCCACTATAAATACAGGCAGCCTGCTAGTCACAGGTTGCCTGTTAATTTCTAGGTTCCTGGCTATTTGTTGGACTACTGAATACTCACCTGATTCCGTTCCCTGACGATCCTTTGCCTGCTCCTCCTGTACTGCGTATCCGTCCTGGTATTGTGACCTCGGCTCCCACCTGACTACTCTCTTAGGACTCCTCTTGTACTTCTCTACTCTCCTGGTATTTGACTCCGGCTTTTCCTGACCATTCTTTGCTTAACCCTTTGTACTGCGTAGCTCTCTTGGTTCTGACCCGGTCCGTTCGTGTTCCGTATTTTGTCTTGTCTGTCTTCCCTGAACGTATCCGAAGTTAGGGACTGTCGTCCAGTTGTCCCCTGTCATCAGGACTCGTGAGGCAAGTAGGCAGGGCCAGGGGTGAGGGTGGAGCGCAGTGGTCACTATCCTTCCCCCTGTGTGTGTGTGGACGTGACCGTTACAATTCTCCTCCTTACATCATAATGCTACAGTACATAGCCCTGCTTACACCTTCCCAAACTGGATAGATTATTACCTTCTAGTTGACCAGCACACTCCTCCTGACATACTCTGTGCTGCATTCAATCCTCTTCTTTCAAATATTCAACTCTCTTGTCTCCTTTCCCCTTCTCACATTATAACATTGCCCCTGTCAGTTGTAGTCCTGTCCTTACAACAACAACAAAAAAATACATATACATGGACAGGTCGCTTTCTCCAAAAGATCAGCTCACTCATCTTCTGCTGCTATTATTGTGTCCCATGATCACATTGGTTTCATTAATTTCTATCCAGGGCCACTCAGTGATAATCCCATCCTGTGCACCCATATACTTCCTAAATATAAAACATAACATGAGTGCACAGGCCACTGCCACTGACAAGATCAGCTCACTCCTCTTCTGCTGCTATTATAATTTCCTGTGATCAGAATGGCTACATAGTATTCTAACCAGGGGCACTTAATTATAATCCCATTCTGTGCACCCCTTACCTCTCTGTGTTCTTCTAAGTCACCTTCCACTTTCCCACCCTGTCCCATGACCCATACCGGGTGCAGCTCTATCCTTACTAACATCATCGCAGGTCATGAACAGGGCACTGTCTGCCACAAGATCAACACAATCGTCTGCTGATGTCATCACCCTCATTATCTGATTGGTAAGAGGATGCTCATACTTTTTCCACCTACAGTATCTCTCAGAAAGCACATTATAAGTACGGTATGTACTTTGATTTAGAAGTTACAAAGACCCTGTTACATTGACATTTGTGACTATTAGGGACCACAAGGACCATTAAAGTCACCAGCACTACTGGTGGGACCACCAGGACCAGTAAAAGCACTACTCTTCATATAGAGCATTACGGAGTAAGCTGCATTTAGTTTGCACAGTTCTTAATGGGGTATTCTGCTTTCGATTCCTTTTTGTTAGACGGGCTCCCTGATGATAAACCGTTCACTGGTTGTCCTTCTGCTGGGATCCCTAGTGATCAATTGAAATCTATGGACAAAATCCTCCAGCAAGTGTTCAATTCTCCAGCAGCACCCCAACAGGAGGAATAAAGTATTACACTGATATCAATGTGCTGCCCATATAACACATGTATTCCAGCAAGTGTTCAGTTTCCCAGCAGCACTCCAACAGGGGGAGTGAAGCATTACACTGATATTAGGGGCTATCCGTATAACACAGATGTGCTGGGTCCTCCTGTGTTTGGATCCTATCTTAAAACCCTCTTTCATAGGTTACATGGTAGAAGTTTTACATAGTGACATTATCATATGTGACTTGTAATAGATCTTTAATAGCAGTCTACTATGCTACTCACCCCAATCTTATATATTCAACTGAGTATGCAATATATAAAAAACAACTTTTATTAAAAATTAGTTAAAAAGATAAAAAAATAAAAAATAAAAAGGTTTGGCGTCAACTAGTGTTGGTCGAGCACCAAAGTGCTCTGGTGCTCGAGTAGAACAGCTCGGGATGCCCGGGTGCTCTACAGAAGTGAATGGAAGTCAATGGGAGAACCCTAGCATTAAACCAGGCACCCCCTGCTCTGAAGAGGAGAGGGTGTCTGGTTCATAGTAAAAGGTCAGAAATGGATGAAAACACCACTGAAATGGTTCGGGAACAGCATGGGGAGGATGTCTGGATGCATCTTGGACTCCCAGGTCACTGCTGGGAACGATGTTGTCCGAGTAGTACGCCACTTTTATAGACTGACAATAATACGCACAAAACCGAAGATAAAATTGATTTTAGAGGAAAAATTGTTAGGAAACATTCTTTCCTGTATATTTACTTGTATAAAAATTGCAAGTGCTGCCAAAAATTACAAGGAAGAGGCACTCCGATACACCCTGTATATCACATAAAGGAGGGCCTCATTCACATTGTGATACAATTGTTCAGGTAGTAGGACTCCTACACTCATAAAGCCTATGCACTAAGTGAAAGGGCTGCCAAAAATTACAAGGAACCGGCACTCCAATACACCCTTTATTACACATAAAGGAGGGCATTATACACAACCTTGAAAAAATATAATTGATGGCCTGCTGGTGACCCTCTAAAACATTAGGAGCAAGGGCCTGCTGGTGACCCTCTAAAACATTAGGGGTGAGGGTCTGCTGATGAGCTGACCATCTAAAAAAATTTGTGGGCGAGGGCCTGCTGCCGAGCTGACTATCTAAAAATTTAGGGGTGAGGGTCTGCTGCTGAGCTGACCCTCTAAAACATTATGGGTGAGGGCCCGCTGCTGAGCTAACCCTCTAAAACGTTAGGAACGAGGGCAGCCTAATAAGCATGTTGATATGATCGAGGAGGAGGAGGAGAAAAGGAAGATTGAACCATATACCCTTTTAGTGGTGGAAGGGGTGCATGGGAATACAATGTATTCAATACACCATAAAAGCCACATTTAGAGTGCCTTTATGTTCAGCCGCTTTCCTCTGGTGGAGTAGAGAAGTCAGGGGCAATCCAGGCCTTGTTCATTTTTATAATCGGTCGGCATTTTCAGTTGACAGGCGGATGCGCTTATCAGTTATTATGCAGACAAGACTTTGCTGTCCTCATCAGGAGGATGACTCTCTCAATCTCCTCATCCTCCTTATCCTCTTCCAGCCATCCACGCTGAACAGATGGAATTAAACTTCAATGGGTACTACCCTCCCTAGCGGAGGCAACCGTCTCCTGCTCCTCATCATTCAATTCGCACTGAGAAGACAAACTGAGGGTGGTCTGGCTATCACTGTCATGGTCTTACCTTCTTGCTGTTCTCCTTCGTTTGACATGTGCTGGCGGCCATCTTGGTTTCTGGGTTTCTTGTAGCCTTCCACCCTGCGGCTCCTCCTTCTCACTGGGAGGAGCTGGATGCCTAGCTCATATATATAGGAGGTCTGTGGCTTCAGTTCCTTGCTTGGTCCTCCTGTGTTCACATGCTTCTAAGACTGCTGCTGCTTCTGGTTCCTGATCCTGGCTTCGTCTGACTACCCTGCTGGTTCCTGATCCTGGCTTCGTCTGACTACCCTGCTGGTTCCTGATCCTGGCTTCGTCTGACTACCCTTCTGGTTCCTGATCTCTGGCCTCTCAAAGACTCTGCTTCGGTTTCACCATTCGTTTGGACTTTTTCTTTACAGCTTTATTTTCAATAAAGCCTTCTTATTTTCACTTATCTCTTGTTGTACGTCTGGTTCATGGTTCCGTGTCATTAGGACCAAGCCATGAGTTCTGACGGTACAGGGCCATCCTCGCTACCCATGCTGGTTGCCAGACTTGATCAGCAGGATCACCTGTTGGGTCGGTTTGCTGTGGCGTTGCAAACCCTGCTTGAACGCACGGCTCATTTCGCTCCCGTTGCCGATGGGTCGGTTGTCGCTCCTACTGCCGCTCCGGTTGTTGCGCCAGAGTCTACCCCGACACCTGTTGTTGCGCCTGCGGTGTTTCGGGGTATGACCGGTTCTGCCCCTCTTCCACAGCGCTTTGGGGGAGAGCCAACTCAGTGCCGAGGTTTCCTTAACCAGGTGGGCATTTATTTCGAGTTGCTGCCACATGCCTTTCCTACTGAGAGATCAAAGGTGGGCTTCTTGATCTCGCTGCTCTCGGACAAGGCCTTGGCCTGGGCCAGCCCTTTATGGGAGAACAACAATCCGGTGGTTGCCGAGTTTTCCGGTTTTGTTGCTTCTCTTCGGAAGGTATTCGATGTGCCGGCTCGTGCTGCCTCTGCTGCGAAGCTCCTTATGTCCATCAGACAGGGTTCACGATCCGTAGCTGAATACGCCATTGAGTTTCGTACCCTGGCAGCAGAGGTTAGCTGGAATAATGAGGCTCTGGTCGCTGCTTTCTCTCATGGTCTCTCGGATGCCTTGAAGGATGAGGTTGCAGCTAAGGACCTACCAGTGGAGCTCGAGTCTCTTATTTCTTTCCTGATTTTGATTGACACCAGACTCAGGGAGAGACCTTTCCTTAAGGAGAGCCTGCGGAGGTCTTCTAACAGATTGGCGCCTACGTTTGCTGTCCCACCCGTGCCTCCCTCTCCTCCCACGCCTCCTGGGGATGACTTGTCTGGGGGTGAACCCATGCAGCTGGGGTTTGCTCGCCTGTCCGAGGGGGAGAGGGTACTCCGGAGACGCGAGGGTCGATGCATGTACTGTGGTCTCGGTGGGCATTTTCGGTTGGCATGTCCGAACCGTCCGGGAAACGCTCGTACCTGAGATCCTGTCGGGGGCAGATCTTGGGTGGAGTCTCCTCGTCCCCGGTTTCCCGTGTTGACAAACCACTGATCACTGTTGTCCTCTCCTGGGTCGGGGGCTCGGTGACGACCCAGGCGTTGGTGGACTCTGGTGCTGGTGGTTTGTTCATTGATAGTGTGTTCGCTGCCGCCAATTCCATTCCTCTGCAGGCTCGAGGTTCCCCACTGGCTCTTGAGGCGATAGACGGCAGACCCCTTCTGTCGTCACACGTGACTCATGAGACCCTTCCAGTGGGGATAGCCATTGGTGCCGTTCACAGAGAGTCGGTCTGCCTCCAGGTTATTTCGTCTCCACACTACTCGGTGGTCTTGGGGTACCCCTGGCTCCAGAAGCATAATCCGACTTTCGATTGGAGATCGGCCGAGATCCTCTCGTGGTCACCGCAGTGTGGGGCTAGTTGCATCCATGGGTCTGTCAAGTTGCTGTGTACTTCCTCGGACTCTCTGTTGCCTCCTGAATACGAGGAGTACCGGGATGTATTCGATAAGGTGCGCGCGGTTGCCCTACCTCCGCACCGCCCATACGATTGTGCCATAGAGTTACAACCTGGTGCCGTTCCTCCTCGTGGCAAAGTCTATCCACTGTCGGTAGCGGAGAATGAGGCCATGGAGGAGTACGTGAGGGAGGCGCTTTCACGCTGACACATTCGCAAATCCTCGTCCCCGGCAGGGGCTGGATTTTTCTTTGTGAAAAAGAAGGGCGGTGAGTTGAGGCCTTGCATCGATTACAGGGGTCTCAATCACATCACGATCAAGAACGCTTACCCGATACCCTTGATTTCCGAGCTGTTCGATCGCCTTAAAGGGGCCACGGTCTTTACCAAACTCGACCTGAGGGCGGCATATAACCTGGTAAGGATCAAGGCGGGCGATGAGTGGAAGACCGCGTTTAACACCAGGACCGGTCATTATGAATCCTTGGTTATGCCCTTTGGGTTGTGCAATGCGCCCGCAGTCTTTCAGGAATTCATCAATGATGTTTTCCGTGACCTGTTGCAGCAGTGTGTGGTGGTCTATTTGGATGACATCTTGGTATATTCTGAATCCATGGAGGCCCACATTCTGGATGTCAGACGAGTGTTGCAACGGTTACGAGAGAACAAGCTGTTCGGTAAGCTTGAGAAATGCGAATTTCACCGATCCCAGGTAACCTTCTTAGGTTACATCATTTCCGCTGAGGGGTTCTCCATGGATCCTGAGAGGGTTTCGGCTGTCTTACAGTGGCCCCAGCCCAGTGGTCTTCGTTCCCTGCAGCGCTTTTTGGGCTTCGCCAATTATTATCGGAAGTTCATCAGGGACTTTTCCATGCTGGCCAAGCCTCTCACGGATCTGACGAGGAAGGGCAGTAATTCCCAGGTCTGGCCGCTCGAGGCCATCCGAGCTTTTGAGGCCCTAAAGTCCGCTTTTGTGTCGGCTCCGATTCTGTCGCATCCCAACCCTGGGTTGCCCTTTGTCCTCGAGGTGGACGCGTCTGAGACGGGAGTAGGCGCCCTTCTGTCTCAGCGTAGAACACCAGAGGGTCCTCTGCTTCCTTGTGGGTTTTACTCCCGGAAACTGTCTTCCGCGGAGTGCAACTATCAGATTGGTGACAGGGAGTTATTGGCCATCGTGCAGGCCCTTAACCCCTTAGTGCAGAACGCCGTACATGTACGGCGGGGGATGCATTGCCAGAATGCATTCCGCCTTACATGTACGGCGGGATGATCGGGCGGGCACCGGAGCGGTGCGCACCCGATCACTGCAGGGGTCCGGCAGTCCCTGGTAGCCGGGCCCCTGCTGTATCCGCCGGCATCGCTGTTTACAGCGATGCCGGCGGATTAACCCCTTCTATGCCGCGGTCCGCGCTGACCGCGAGATAGAAGTTGTTTGCGGCAGGTGAGTGATCGCATCGAGTCCCCGCGCTGCTGTGGCGGGGACCCGATGTGTGACAAGGCAGCCCGATGCCGTGCAGAGGCTGCCCAATGCCCTGCACGGCATCAGGAACTGCCTTCTACGGGAGCCGAGGAGATCCAGCCTCAGGCTGGGTCTCCTAGGCAACCAGTTAGTGTATGACTCAGTGTCATACACTAACAGGCAATGCATTACAATAAAGATGTATTGTAATGCATTGCAGAAAGGATCAGACCCCTAAAAGAGTGGGACAGAAATAAAGTTAAAAAAAAAAAAGTAAAAAAAAAGTGTTTGGAATAAAAAAATAAAGTTTCAAGTAAAAAAAAAAAAAAAAACGCCCCATTCCCCTGATTTTCTAATAAAAAATTGAAAAAAAAAGAAAAAACACACATATTAGGTATCGCCGCGTCCGTAACGAACGGCTCTATAAATATATCACATGATCCACCCCATCTGATAGGCACCATAAAAAATAAAAAATAAAAACTGTGTATAAAAAAGCCATTTTTGTCAACTTACATCACTAAAAGTGCAACACCAAGCGATCAAAACGGCACATGCCCCCAAAAATAGTACCAATCTAACCGTCACCTCATCCCACAAAAAATGAGCCCCTACATAGCACAATCGCCCAAAATCTGAAAAAACTATGGCTCTCAGACTATGAAGACACTAAAACATTATTTTTTTTGTTTCAAAAATGAAATCATTGTGTAAAACTTAAATAAATAAAAAAAATATTTATATATTGGGTATTGACGCGTCCGTATTAACCTTCTCTATAAAAATATCACATGACCTAATCCCTCAGGTGAATACCGTAAAAATAAAAAATAAAAAACGGTGTAAAAAAAGCCATTTTTTGTCATCTTACATCACAAAAAGTGTAATAGCAAGCGATCAAAAAGTCATACGCACCCCAAAATAGTGCCAATCAAACCGCCATCTCATCCCGCAAAAATCATACCCTACCCAAGATAATCGCCCAAAAACTGAAAAAACTATGGCTCTCAGTCTATGGAGACACTAAAACATGATTTTTTTTGTTTCAAAAATGAAATCATTGTGTAAAACTGACATAAATAAAAAAAAGTATATATATTAGGTATCACTGCGTCCGTAATAACCTGCTCTATAAAAATATCACATGATCTAACCCTCAGATGAAGACCGTAAAAATAAAAAATAAAAACGGTGTAAAAAAAGCACTTTTTGTCATCTTACATCACAAAAAGTGTAATAGCAAGCGATCAAAAAGTCATACACACCCCAAAATAGTGCCAATCAAACAGTCATCTCATCCCGCAAAAAATGAGACCCTACCTAAGATAATCGCCCAAAAACTGAAAAAACAATGGCTCTCATTCTATGGAGACACTAAAACATGATTTTTTTTTGTTTCAAAAATGAAATCATTGTGTAAAACTGACATAAATAAAAAAAAGTATATATATTAGGTATCACTGCGTCCGTAATAACCTGCTCTATAAAAATATCACATGATCTAACCCCACAGGTGAATACCGTAAAAAATAAAAAATAAAAACGGTGTAAAAAAAGCCATTTTTTTGTCACCTTAGATCACAAAAAGTGTAATAGCAAGCGATCAAAAAGTCATACGCACCCCAAAATAGTGCCAATCAAACCATAATCTCATCCCGAAAAAAATGAGCCCCTACACAAGACAGTTGCCCAAAAAATAAATAAAACTATGGCTTTCAGAATGTGGAGACACTAAAGAATCTTTTTTTTTCTTCAAATGCTTTGTTATGTAAAACTGAAACAAACAACTAAAAAAAGTTGTCATATTTGGTATTGTCGCGTCCGTGACAACCTGCTCTATAAAAATACCACATGATCTAACCTGTCAGATGAATGTTGTAAATAACAAAAAATAAAAATGGTGCCAAAACAGCAATTTTTTGTTACTTTGCCTCACAAAAAGTGTAATATAGAGCAACCAAAAATCATATGTACCGTAAAATAGTACCAACAAAACTGCCACCCTATCCCGTAGTTTCTAAAATGGGGTCACTTTTTGGGAGTTTCTACTCTAGGGGTGCATCAGGGGGGCTTCAAATGGGACATAGTGTAAATAAACCAGTCCAGCAAAATCTGCCTTCTAAAAGCCACACGCCGCACCTTTCCCTCTACGCCCTACCGTGTGCCCGTACAGTAGTTTACGGCCACATATGGGGTGTTTCTGCAAACAACAGAATCTGGGCAATAAAGTTAGAGTTTTGTTTGGCTGTTAACCCTTGCTTTGTTACTGGAAAAAATGGAGCAAATAAAAAATTTGGCAAAAAATGTAAATTCTCAAATTTCATCTCCATTTGCCAATAACTCTTGTGGAACACCTAAAGGGTTAACAAAGTTTGTAAAACAAGTTTTGAATGCCTTGAGGGGTGTAGTTTCTTAGATGGGGTCACTTTTATGGAGTTTCTACTCTAGGGGGGCTTCAAATGGGACATGGTGTAAATAAACCAGTCCAGCAAAATCTGCCTTCTAAAAGCCACACGCCGCACCTTTCCCTCTACGCCCTACCGTGTGCCCGTACAGTAGTTTACGGCCACATATGGGGTGTTTCTGCAAACTACAGAATCTGGGCAATAAATTTAGAGTTTTGTTTGGCTGTTAACCCTTGCTTTGTTACTGGAAAAAATGGAGCAAATAAAAAATTTGGCAAAAAATGTAAATTCTCAAATTTCATCTCCATTTGCCAATAACTCTTGTGGAACACCTAAAGGGTTAACAAAGTTTGTAAAACAAGTTTTGAATGCCTTGAGGGGTGTAGTTTCTTAGATGGGGTCACTTTTATGGAGTTTCTACTCTAGGGGTGCATCAGGGGGGCTTCAAATGGGACATGTTGTAAATAAATTAGTCCAGCAAAATCTGCTTTCCAAAAACCACATGGCACTCCTTTCCTTCTACGGCCTGCCGTGTGTCCGTACAGTAGTTTACGGCCACATATGGGGTGTTTCTGCAAACTACAGAATCAGGGCAACCCATATTGAGTTTTGTTTGGCTGTTAACCCTCACTTTATTGCTGGAGAAAATGGGTTAAAATTGAAAATTTTCCAAAAAATAGAAATTTCTAAATTGTTTCTCCATATGCCATTAACTCTTGTGGAACACCTAAAGGGTTAACAAAGTTTGTAAACCCAGTTTTGAATACCTTGAGGGGTGTACTTTCTTAGATGGAGTCACTTTTTTGCAATTTCTATTCTAGAGGTGCAAGGGGGGGCTTGAAATGGAACATGGTATAAACAAAACTAGTCCTGCAAAATCTGCCTTGCAAAACCCATATGGTGTCCCCCTCCTTCTATGTCCTCCCGTTTGGCCAAACAGTAGTTTACGACCACATATGGGGTGTTTCTGCAAACTACAGAACCAGGGCAACCCATTTTGAGTTTTGTTTGCCAGTTAACCCTTGTTTTTTTCCAGGAAAAAATTGATTATATTGGAAAATTTTCAAAAAAATCAAAATTCTTAAAATGTATGTCTTTTTGCCATGAAGTCTTGTGGAAGACCTAAAGGGTTAAAAAAGTTTGTAAAAACAGTTTTGAATACCTTGAGGGGTGTAGTTTCTAGAATGGGGTCATTTTTGGGAGGTTTATATTATCTAAGCCTCACAAAGTGACTTCAAACCTGAACTGGTCCATATCAGTGGGATTTTGAAGATTTCTGAAAAATTTCAAAATTTGCTTCTAAACTTCTAAGCCTTGTAACATCCCCAAAAAATAAAATATCATTCCCAAAATGCTACAAACATGAAGTAGACATATGGGGAATGTAAAGTCATCACAATTTTTGGGGGTATTGCTATGTATTACAGAAGTAGAGAAACTGAAACTTTGAAATTTGCTAATTTTTCCACATTTTTGGTAAATATGGTATTTTTTTATGCAAAAAAAATAACTTTTTTGACCCAATTTTAGCAGTGTCATGAAGTACAATATGTGACGAAAAAACTATCTCAGAACGGCCTGGGTAAGTCAAAGCGTTTTAAAGTTATCAGCACTTAAAGGACCACTGGTCAGATTTGCAAAAAATGGCCTGGTCCTTAAGGTGAAATAGGGCTGTGTCCTTAAGGGGTTAAAGAATGGAGGCACTTGCTCGAGGGTTCGGTGGTTCCGGTTCTCATCCTGACGGACCATAAGAATCTGACCTACCTTTCTGAGGCCAAGAGATTGACACCACGTCAGGCCAGATGGGCTCTGTTCTTGTCACGTTTTAATTACGTGGTCTCCTACCTACCCGGTTCCAAGAACATCAGGGCGGATGCCCTATCACGGCAGTACTCCGAGCTGTCCAGGGAGGAGTCGATTCCGACTTCGGTCATACCTCCGAATCAGATCCTGGCCGCCATTCGCACCAGCCTGACCTCTCCCCTGGGTGAGCAGATTTTGGCGGCTCAATCTGGTGCTCCCTCTGGGAGACCCAACGGCAGATGTTTTGTGCCTGAGGAGTTGCGCACTCGGTTGTTGCGAACCTACCATAACTCCAAGACCGCGGGGCATCCTGGAAAGAATCAGCTGTCCTGGGCTGTTTCACGTCTGTTCTGGTGGCCTTCCCTACGTTCCGACATCGCCGCATATGTAGCGGCATGCTCCGTTTGTGCCCAGAGTAAGTCCCCTCGGCACCTTCCGTTGGGCCTTCTGCAACCCATAGCCATCGGGGAGCGCCCATGGTCACACCTGGGGATGGATTTCATTGTGGACCTCCCTGCATCCCGAGGCCATACGGTCATTCTCATGATTGTGGATCGGTTTTCCAAAATGTGCCACTGTGTTCCTCTCAAGAAGTTACCCTCTGCACAAGAGTTGGCCACGATTTTTGCCAGGGAGGTCTTCCGGTTGCACGGTTTGCCCAAGGAGATTGTGTCGGATCGGGGGAGTCAGTTTGTGTCCAGGTTCTGGCGCGCCTTTTGCTCCCAGTTGGGGATTCATCTCTCCTTCTCCTCGGCCTACCACCCTCAGTCCAATGGGGCCGCAGAACGATCCAATCAGGCCTTGGAGCAATTCCTTCGTTGCTATGTCTCCGATCACCAAGACAATTGGGTTGACCTTCTGCCTTGGGCTGAGTTTGCCAGGAACACGGCGGTGAACTCTTCCTCTGGGACGTCTCCCTTCATGGCCAATTATGGGTTCCAACCTGCCGTGTTACCGGAGGTATTCTCTCCCCAGGATATTCCGGCTGTGG
Organism: Bufo bufo; assembly: GCF_905171765.1. Taxonomy (NCBI): domain Eukaryota; kingdom Metazoa; phylum Chordata; class Amphibia; order Anura; family Bufonidae; genus Bufo; species Bufo bufo. The sequence continues at coordinate 38,427,801 of NC_053393.1, read as the reverse complement.
AGGATCACCTTTCCGTCCTACGTGCTTCTTGGGTACAGATCCAGAAGTCCCTTGAGGCCTCTGCGCAGCGCCAGAGACTCCAGGCTGATCGCAGACGAGCGCCTGCTCCTTCCTACCAGGTCGGAGACCGTGTATGGTTGTCCACCCGCAACCTCAACCTTCGAGTGCCCACTCCCAAGCTGGCGCCTCGCTTTGTTGGTCCCTTCCGAGTGCTTCGCAGGGTAAACCCGGTAGCCTATGCCCTTGCGCTTCCTCCTGGCATGCGGATCTCTAACGTGTTTCATGTCTCCCTGTTGAAGCCACTGGTGTGTAATCGTTTCACTTCCTCGGTTCCTCGGCCTCGTCCGGTCCGAGTGGGCAATCATGAGGAGTATGAGGTGAGCAATATCCTGGACTCACGCCTGGTCCGCGGTCGGGTGCAGTTTTTGGTCCATTGGCGTGGTTATGGTCCAGAGGAGCGTTCCTGGGTTCCCTCCGCAGATGTCCATGCTCCTGCCTTGCTCCGAGCCTTCCACGCACGCTTCCCTCAGAAACCGTTTTTTGCTCCGCGGAGGAGGGGCCCTTGAGGGGGAGGTACTGTCATGGTCTTACCTTCTTGCTGTTCTCCTTCGTTTGACATGTGCTGGCGGCCATCTTGGTTTCTGGGTTTCTTGTAGCCTTCCACCCTGCGGCTCCTCCTTCTCACTGGGAGGAGCTGGATGCCTAGCTCATATATATAGGAGGTCTGTGGCTTCAGTTCCTTGCTTGGTCCTCCTGTGTTCACATGCTTCTAAGACTGCTGCTGCTTCTGGTTCCTGATCCTGGCTTCGTCTGACTACCCTGCTGGTTCCTGATCCTGGCTTCGTCTGACTACCCTGCTGGTTCCTGATCCTGGCTTCGTCTGACTACCCTTCTGGTTCCTGATCTCTGGCCTCTCAAAGACTCTGCTTCGGTTTCACCATTCGTTTGGACTTTTGCTTTACAGCTTTATTTTCAATAAAGCCTTCTTATTTTCACTTATCTCTTGTTGTACGTCTGGTTCATGGTTCCGTGACAATCACCTTATGTACTGTCTTCCCCCATTTCCACCTCTTCCAAATGCAAAGCGTCGTACTTAATTGTGAGCAGCGAGCGTTTCAGTAGACACAGAAGTAGGATGGTTACGCTGATAATAGCGGCCTCGCCGCTCACCATCTGTGTTGATGCCTCAAAGTTGCGTAAAACCTCACAGAAGTCAGACATCCATGCCCACTCGTCGATTGTAAAGAGCGGAAGCTGACTGGAAAGGCGACGACTATGTTGCAGCTGGTATTCCACTACTGCCCTGTTTGTGCTGCTCACAAAGCTTGGCCAACGTGTGGAACGTTGAGTTCCAGCGGGTGCTCACGTCACACAACAGCCGGTGAGCTGGCAATTGCAATCGCTGCTGCAGCGTTGCCAGGCCGGCGGAAGCTGTCGATGACTTGCGGAAATGGGCACACACGTGGCGCACCTTCACCAGCAGCTCAGGCAAATTGGGGTAGATTTTGAGAAACCACTGAACCACTAGGTTGAACACGTGGGCTACGCATGGAATGTGTGTGAGCTTGCCGAGCTTCACAGCCGCCACCAAGTTACGGCCATTATCAGACACAACCATGCCTGGTTGTAGGTTGAGTGGCGAGAGCCACAGCTCAGTCTGGTCTCTTATCCACTGCCACAGCTCTGCGGCGGTGTGCTGTTTGTCACCTAAGCATATTAGTTTCAGTACGGCCTGTTGCCGCTTCCCCACTGCAGTGCTACACTGCTTCCAGCTACTGACTGATGTCTGACTGGTGCTGCAAGATGATAATGCAGAGGTGGAAGTGGAGGAGGAGGTGGAGGAGGAGAAGGGGGGTTGCAGCCACTAATGTAGATGGCGGTGGAAACCCTGATGGAAGTAGGGCCCGCAATCCTTGGTGTCGATAGCACCTGTGCCACCCCAGGGTACAACTCGCTCCCAGCCTTCACAATGTTCACCCAGTGTGCCGTCAGGGAAATGTAGCGTCCCTGGCCGAAAGCACTTGTCTATGTGTCAGTCATTAAGTGGACCTTCCCAATAACTACATTGGTCAGGGCACGGGTGATGTTACGGGACACATGCTGGTGTAAGGCTGGGACTGCACACTGTGAAAAATATTGGCGGCTGGGGACGGAGTATCGCGGGACAGCCGCCGCCATCAGGCTGCGGAAAGCCTCAGTGTCCACAAGCCTAAATGGCAACATTTCCAGGGCCAGTAATTTGGAAACGTGCGCATTCAGTGCTATGGTCTGTGGGTGGGTGGCTGGGTATTTTCACTTTTATTCAAAGGCCTGGGGTTGCGGTATGGACATCTGTACGCTGCGCTGGGACACAGAAGTGGATGTGGTCGCTGATGGTGCTAGCAAAGGTCCAGGTGCATGGCGGGAGGCATCTGGGCCTGCGTCTTTGACAGGGGATTGGCCAGCACATAACACAGGGGAAGAGGAGGCAGTGGTGTGACCCGCAGACACTGGTTGTGGACCCAGGCGTTCGGCCCACCTATATTTTTAGGATGCGCACATGTTAAACAGGAGGTATAGCGCAAGTAATGTCGCTGTCACCACCGCCTAGTAAAAAATTACACTGAATGAATGTCACTGATATTTCGGATGCGCAAGCATTACACAGGAGATGTAGTGCAGGTAATGTCGCTGCCACCAGCAGCAAAAAAATTAGACTGAATGTCACTGATATTTCGGATATGCAAACGTTATACAGGAGATGTAGCACAGGTAATGTAACTGTCCGCAGCGAACACAGTCTACGGAAAAAGTGCACTGGATGTCGCAGATATTTTTAGGCTGCGCACACGTTAGACAGGAGATGTAGCGCAGATAATGTCGCTGTCTGCAAAGGCCAAACAATTGCAAGCTATTTAGCGCAGGTTGATCTAAAAATATATATTGCTGCCAGATACAACAATAGTCTTTAAAAGGACTTTTGGGTCTATAACAAGTATAAAATCAAAAATATTCCTATTTCACTCCCTACACTATCTCTCCCTTCTGCTCTCCAGCTCTCCCTGACTAAGACTTAGCCGGACACGTGTCATCGGGTGCTATATAGCACCCGATGACACATTCCGGCCAGCCAATCACTGTAATGCATTACAGTGAATGGCAGTACTTACCTGCACGTTTATCAGCTGCGTAGCAGCCAACAATTGTGCGGGGAGGAGACTCGAGCATCGCGCTCAAGAACAAGCGGTACTCATCACGATGCTCGAGTAAAATTAGTGTTCGGCCGAGCATGCTCGCCCAACACTAGCATCAGCATAAGCATTTCATATGATGTCTTTGCTGTAAATATGTGGGGTCAGGTTTCTTATTTGGGCCAGTATGAGGGGTCTAGCTTTATGTACTTTGTGCTGGCTTGAGTGTCCATGTACCAAACCTTATCATCGGTATAGTCACAGCACCTGCCCTGAAAAGAGCAACCCCAACCGGCACAAGAACCTTCGCCCTTTCCTGACTATTGAGATCTTTACGCTAATTTTCCGATGCATTTCGCCTGTAATTTCTGACCTGGCTCATCAGGGAAGAAGCATTATGGTTATAGGAAGGAGATGGCCGGTGCAGTTGCCATTACTCCGCCATTTTTTATAAGTATCAAAGCTCCTCCCCACAAGGGGCTTGGTCCTCTCGGTAGCCAATTCTATAAACAATGGGTGTGAGCATCCAATCCCGCTACGTGTATTGACGCTGACCATGTATCGCCCTCCATGGGAGAAAAGTCTGTTCTCCAAAGAGACCCTCTAGAGCATCGCAGGGTGGTATTTAATCGAACAGGTAGGTTTCAATTGTTGCCTTTGCTATAGATCATGAAAAGAGTTAATATTCCACTATTCGTAGGAGAGAAGAGTACACCTAATATATTATGAATAAAACTGTAATGTACTTATGTAAGAGAGGGGAACATCTCAAATAAAACATTGTAAATTTTAGATTTTCATTAAAGGAGTTGCCCGCAAAAATATTCTACAGTTTTCAAACCAGCACCTGGGTGTGAATACTTTTGTAACTGCATGCAATAAAAAATGTATTATAGCTACTGAGCTATTCAATTAAATCTATCTGTATAGCGCCACCTGCTGTTTTCCCTTTCTCTAATTTCTCTGTCCTGCTCACTGAGATGGAAGCACGTGCTCAGTTCCATCCTTCAACTGTCACCAGCTGCAGCAGAAAGGACAAGACCCTGAGAAGGGACGTGCCCCCTAAGCTGACAGCTTGAAACAAATCTAGCAGATCTCTCCAATTCTCACTAGAACTCTGGTTCCATGTTCTAGCTTTGTTAGAAAGAGGCTGACATGTACTATATGATGTCTGATCTTAATTTTCTACATTACTCATGGCATAACCCCTTTAAGATCTATGGGTGCACAGGATCTTAATCTAAAAATCCCATTGGATTCGACCTGTCTCAGTCACCTCCTCTTACATTTTTGCATATGATATGCAACTAGATTCAATTTTTGATGCTTTAATGTTATTATATCAAACCACAGTATATCACTGAGGAAGGAGTTAACGACCATGCCTGGTGCGGAAGTTCCTGGGGACTTTGTTACTCAGCCAAATCTAAAGTTAATTTACTGGAAAATGGATCAGACTCAAAGCCCGTTGGGATATCTACGGTGCACTTGCTGGGATATCACTGGATTTTTTATGCATACCCTAAAAAAACACACGTAACCTCAAGTCAACCAAACATCTGCAAAGCGACCAGAAATCACTGCAGATGAAAAAATGGATTACATGCTGCGGCTCTCTGCTATAGGTCTGTCCCGCTGCTTATGGAGTAATATTACATAGAGTTACAATGTACACAGGGTTGATTATAGGAGGCCTGGATGAAAAGCCTTCATTCTGCATAAAAATCTCACATGATCCGACTGCTGTACATTATCTGATGGTTTGAGCTTGTGTCTGACTCTTATTATAGAGCATTCTCTTGGCTATCTCTAATAGAGCGACAGTGCACATGTTCGACAACCGCTCCTTTCAAACGGATGGCACAGGACTCCTCCAGGGAAGAATTTGAGAAAACATTTATCAATATCATTACGAAATTAACATATGGCCCATAATGCCTAGAAAGAAACCTATACAAATAGATGTAACACAAAAAAAGGTTGTTTTTTTTAAAGCTTTTTTGTAGTCAACCCAAAAACCGAGCCCCACAAAAACTCCCATGCCTAAAAAGTTTGGTGACTCCTGACCTAGAGGTCTTCTCCATAAGAGTTTTTTAATCTTTAGAATACTAATAGATATCCTTCAAGAGTCTGGAGTTTGTTTTATTTTGGTTTCTCCATCATCGCTCCTGCCACAAGGAAGTTCTGTTTTAGGACATCAATCTTAATATGGAACTCTTTACAAAGAAGCTGAGAGGTTTATACAAAGGAGAGAACTTGGATGTGGTAATTGTCATTTCACCTAAGAATGACTGAGATCCATATGCCCGTAGTATGCCGCGCCAGGGGTCAATCACCAAAACAGCTCTGGGGCCTGTGCCCTGCTGTGTCCATAATCATCCTTGGCCACCGCCTATTATGAGTTGTCCAATCTCAGCCATTAAACGCTGGTGATGGTGATATCTTATTGATGAAGAATAACCCTAGCTAGGCATGTCCTAGGTTTAGAAGGTCTACTAAATGATATTCGGTCAAGATTTTGGCACCTTTGGATGTCCTATATGGCAGACTGATGTGATGAGCTTGAGGAGATTGACTGACCGTTCGGGTCCATCCCAAATCTAAAAGTCATGCAAATTACATCCAGAACTTACAGTATATACACAGTTCTCCTCACACTACAAAAAAATCTTTATTCAGGAGACCTCATATGTATGTTTGAGCCCCTAAGAAAATTGTGAACTCTTCCAGGAACCAACCTAAGATAATAGACTACATTCTGTGTACAGTGCTGCAGACAATCTTACCACTGTACAAATTGTATGCAATAAATACATAACTTTGCCTGCATAATCCTGTGAATCAGGCCATAAAAGGGACAGGGCTTTCAAAGTAGCCATTTTGTGGGCATTCCTGGAAGGTCCAAGGGACAGAACTTAAAAGTCCAGATTTTTGAAGCATTTTTTGGCGCTGAGGGACCCACTGGTGAAGTAGATGCGAAGAACAGTCTACCAGTGCTGGTGTGAGGTGGCAGGGATAGGAGCTGCTGCACTTGTGTGACTATGCACATCCCAAGATCCTGGCCACCAGAGAGGCCTGAGCAAGATTAAACAGTAAGCAAACATGGCCACCTCTACTGGATTGCAATGGTGGTCATATCCCCTGACGAATAGTATACAATAACGGGGTGGAAGAATGAAGTGAATTAAGGTAAGGTAAGACAACCCCTTTAACAGGATATTTCAGATTTTTACATCCTCAGGATAGACCATCAATGTGTAAGGATCCAACCCCAGGATACTCACTGATCAGCAGAACAATAAGAAAGTGTTGAATCCTAACTAAAAACTAAATTCCTACTAAATCAATTCTACATATGAACAATAATAAAGTGCAAGTGCATAGTGCATATAAATATGAAATACATAATACAAAGAGTCAAAAAGATATTGAAGGCTCCTCTGGACAGAAGTACCAGGAATGAAGAGAGTAAATGAAGTCTAGAACAAGCCAAAGTGTTGTGGAACTATAAATGCCAGGAAGAAGTCCAAGGAGCAGTAGAAGAGGAACGTTCATCAGAAGTAAATCCAAGGTCAGCAACAGAAGACGGTCAGTAGTTCGTCAACCATAGTTCAGAACCTTATAGGATATACCTTATAATCAAGCAGTGTCCAGGGCCAGAAATGAGGTTTAAATAGGCCACCGGGGTCATCATCTTCAGAGGCTGGTTTCATTGGCAACCCAATGCCATCGAGAAGGAGAGCCTGGATGGAACTTGCAAAAAAGAGATGAGGCAGGCTGAAGAACCACACGTCTAGAACATCTGACACCTGGGACAGAAAGAGGAGAGGTGGGTATAACCTAAGAACCACATGGCTGAGATGGTCAGGAGAAGGAATATCCACCAAAACTCAACAATGGAACCAGTAATACTAACTATCTTATGTGTATGGGTTTCCACTGATTCTCCCCTGCTAGCAGTTGTTGGCAGAAAAGACAGAGGGCGTAGGATTTTAACATGCCCGATCCTGCAATAGGGGTTTACTCCACTCTAACCATCTACTAAGATAAGTGCTTATGGGCATGGTGGAATTAGTAGGGATAGAGGAGTTCACAGCTACTTGAAAAATTTAGGGACTTTGATTATGGATAGGGGTGAAATTTAGGATGAAGGTGACCTACCCAAAGAGATGAATTCATGCATTGTGTACACATACAATGCAACCTATATGCATATGCACAAGAATACCCCACCCCACCTCGTCATCTGGGCCAGAATCCTTTAGATTAGCACCAGGGTCTAAATTTGTATAAATAAAGGACATGAAATGTTATTTCCATTCCTACCCCTGCTTGTTTATAGTGTTGTATCCCTTTAAAGATCGAGTCAGGAATGAAGCCATTACTTAGGTGATTATGTAATACTGTCAGTATCCGCTTATCAATCTATGCTGCTAAATCGGAACAATTCCAGTTCACAATTACCATCAACCATTTGCAATCACCAGGTATAATTCAGCAAGGAGATGTTTTTCGCTGCGTTTATTGCCAGCACGCTGGTTTTCGTTCAGCTCTATTGATTTACTGTTGATATAAAGAGAGAGAGGCAGAGACAGTGAGCAAATGGGATTATTGAGTTAATCTCCAGCATTATGGACAAGAATGATTCCTAATCCATTATACCGCATGGTAATTACAAGATAAATGTTTCATCCCCTTAAATCAGCTGCAAATCTTAAATTGGCGCAGCAAATCAATAAGAACTCGCAAAAACATACATCTTCTCAATTATAGCCGCATTGTAACGGCTGCATGTATTATTCCCTCTTTACTTCTTATGGAGTGAATCATAAATCCAACCTGCATTCACTAGCCTGACAAGGTAATATTATCATTCTTGAAATATTACCGCCATTTCATCTACTACGGTAAAAAAAGTATATAGCATGAAAGTTACTGTCAGCACAGCCATTTGTAAAATGAAAATGTTATGTCCGTGCTGTAAAGGAATGCAGTGCAAAACTCTAACTCTTTCTAAACTAAATTTTTCCTACTGTATATTCTTGTACATAGGAGCAGTATTAGAGTAGTTATATTCTTGTACATAGGGGCAGTATTATAGTAGTTATATTCTTGTACATAGGAGCAGTATTATAGTAGTTATATTCTTGTACATAGGAGCAGTATAAGAGTAGTTAAATCCTTTTACATAAGGGCAGTATTATAGTAGTTATATTCTTGTACATATGAGCAGTATTATAGTAGTTATATTCTTGTACATAGGAGCAGTATTATAGTAGTTATATTCTTGTAAATACTAACAGTATTATAGTTGTTATATTCTTGTATATAGGAGCAGTATTATAGTAGTTATATTCTTGTATATAGAAGGCAGTATTATAGTAGTTATATTCTTGTACATAGGAGCAGTATTATAGTAGTTATATTCTTGTACAGAGGAGCAGTATTATAGTAGTTTTATTCTTGTACATAGGAGGCAGTATTATAGTAGTTATATTCTTGTACATATGAGCAGTATTATAGTAGTTATATTCTTGTACATAGGAGCAGTATTATAGTAGTTATATTCTTATACATAGGAGGCAGTATTATAGTAGTTATATTCTTGTATATAGGAGGCAGTATTATAGTAGTTATATTATTGTACATAGGAGCAGTATTATAGTAGTTATATTCTTGTACAGAGGAGCAGTATTATAGTAGTTATATTCTTGTAAATACGAACAGTATTATAGTAGTTATATTCTTGTATATAGGAGCAGTATTCGTTAATTTCTAACGATAATTTGTTTTCCCTTAGTCCTAACAGCAGCACAGATGGGGTTAACTGCCCCTGTGGACTGGTAGGACCGGCGGAATTTTTAATGAGCCCAAGAACCAATAAACGATCTTCAGCTCCCTGAAAGGGAGGAGATCACCCCCCAGCCCACCGTGTTTTTAACAAGCATAATGTATTTTAGGGTGGGATATTTGTGTGCTGCTGTTAGGACTAAGGGAAAACAAATTATCGTTAGAAATTAACGAGTCCCTTACGTCCTACCAGCAGCACAGATGGGGAGATAGCAAGAAGAATCCCCTAGGGAGGGTCCTCATGCCTGGCAGAACTAAGAACTGTCTGCCCAAAAGCCGAAAACTCTGCCATCCTAGCATCTATCCTATAATGGGAGATGAAGGTTGACTCAGAGCTCCAGGAGGCCGCCTTACAGATCAACTCTAAGGGGAGAAGTCTTTTCTCCGCAACAGAGGTGGAGACAGCCCTAGTAGAATGGGCTCTCACAAACTCCGGAGGATCTAGAGATTGGGAGACGAAAGCCTCCCTAATGGCCTCCTTGATCCAGCGACTAATGGTAGCTTTAGACGCTTTACAGCCTTTAGACTTACCGGCAAACAGGATGAGGAGATTCTCATCTATCCTGAACTCTCTGGATCTATCCACATAGACCTGGAGGCACCTTGAAATATCCAGCAGGTCTCTTGCTGGAGTATCAGAGGAGGAGGCTGAAAACAAAACTGGTAAAGAGATTACCTTGTTGATATTTTGGAAGGTAGGCACCTTAGGCCTGAAGTAGGGTAAAAACTTCAGGAGTACTCTGTCCTGTAAGAAGATAATATAAGGGTGAATTGCAGAAAAAGCCTTCAATTCAGAGATCCTTTTGGCTGAAGCTACAGCCAGAAGAAAAACCATCTTTAAAGTCAAAAATCTGAATTCCACCTCCTCCAATGGCTCGAAGGGGGGAGATGCTAGCCCCCTGAGCACTACTGAAAGATCCCACTGGGGAATAGGTTTCAGTATAGTAGGCTTTAGTCTTTCAGCTCCCTTCAGGAAGCGTTTGCTGAGTGGGTCCCGAGAATGTGGCCTGTTAAGACAGGCCGAGATGGCACAAATCTGTACCTTCAAGGTAGCTGGAGAAAGACCTTTATCTAATCCATCTTGAAGGAATTGTAGTATCGCAGGAAGAGGCGGAGCTGCAGACGCCATCTGTTTGGAATCACACCATGACACGAAGATTCTCATGATCCTGGAGTAGGCCTTCTTTGTAGACTCTGCTCTGGAATGCGACAAAGTTCTCAGGACCGACTCGGAAAGCCCTTCCATGTTGGGAAGGGACTGATCAACCTCCAGGCTGTCAGGTTGAACCTGTGCAGATCTGGGCAGAGGTGAGTGTCCCACGACACCAGGGTCTGCTCCGGGGGGAGTCTCCAGTATTGTCCCCGACTCATCTGAATGAGCTGGGTAAACCAGGATCTCCTGGGCCCAGTGGCGTACCAAGGAGGGGGGGGGGCGGCCTGCCCCCGGTGCCACTCACAAGGGGGGTGCCATGACGGAGTCACCCCTCCAGGGCCGCCATCAGGGGGGTAAAGCAGCCGATACCCCAGTAAGGGGCCCGGACCCAGGGGGGGCCCGGCCAGTCCCGAGCCTTTTTTTTTTTTGTGTCAGTGTGTTAACTTTAAATCAGCGCTCATATCTTTACTATATTACACTGACTCAGCTCCGGTAACAGGCAGTGCGGGCGGCGCTAACTCACTGACACGCGTCTCCTCCTCCCACTAGGCGGCGCAGGCGCGTGACGTCAGTGAGTGAGCATTGCCACCTGCACTGCCTGTTACTGGAGGGAGCTGAATGTAAGGTAGGTAGTAAAGAGATGATCGCTGATTTAAAGTTACTGTCTGCAGGAAACGGATTACAGTTTACAAATGTATACTACTGTGTGCGGCGGGGAGGGGGATCTATGGATGGCGGCACTGTTATAGGGAGGGGGATCCGTGGATGACACTGTTATGGGGGCTCTAGACTGTGGATGGCATTGTTATGGGGGGTCTGTGAATGACACTTATGGGGGGATCTGTGGATGACACATACCGTATATAGCATCTTATGCTATGTGTCATCCACAGATCCCCCTCCATAACAGTGTTATCCACAGATCCCCCTCCATAACAGTGTTCTGTGGATGACACTATTATGGGGGATCTGTGGATGGCACTGTTATGGGGGGGCATCTGTGGATGACACTTATGGGGGGATCTGTGGATGACACTGTTATGGAGGGGGATCTGTGGATGACACTGTTATGGAGGGGGATCTGTGGATGACACTGTTATGGAGGGGGATCTGTGTATTAAACATACCGTATATAGCATCTTACGCTATGTATCATCCACAGATCCCCCTCCATAACAGTGTCATCCACAGATCCCCCCATAAGTGTCCTCCACAGATGCCCCCCCATAACAGTGCCATCCACAGATCCCCCATAATAGTGTCATCCACAGAACACTGTTATGGAGGGGGATCTGTGGATAACACTGTTATGGAGGGGGATCTGTGGATGACACATAGCATAAGATGCTATATACGGTATGTGTCATCCACAGATCCCCCCCATAAGTGTCATCCACAGATCCCCCCTATAGGTGTCATCCACAGATCCCCCCCATAACAGTGCCATCCACAGATCCCCCATAACAGTGCCATCCACAGATCCCCCTCCATAACAGTGCCATCCACAGATCCCCCTCCATAACAGTGCCATCCACAGATCCCCCTCCATAACAGTGCCATCCACAGATCCCCCTCCATAACAGTGCCATCCACAGATCCCCCTCCATAACAGTGTCATTCACAGATCCCCCTCCATAACAGTGCCATCCACAGATCCCCCTCCATAACAGTGCCATCCACAGATCCCCCTCCATAACAGTGCTATCCACAGATCCCCCATAACAGTGTCATCCACAGATCCCCCATAACAGTGTCATCCACAGATCCCCCATAACAGTGTCATCCACAGATCCCCCATAACAGTGTCATCCACAGATCCCCCATAACAGTGTCATCCACAGATACCCCATAACAGTGTCATCCACAGATCCCCCATAACAGTGTGTCATCCACAGATCCCCCATAACAGTGTGTCATCCACAGATCCCCCATAACAGTGTGTCATCCACAGATCCCCCATAACAGTGTGTCATCCGCAGATCCCCCATAACAGTGTGTCATCCATATTATTGAAAACATTGAAAAAAGTTTGTGCATGTTTTCTTAACTTTCTTGGGGGGGGGGGGGTGCCAAACAAAGGGTTCGCCCCGGGAGCCAAATGCTCTAGGTACGCCCCTGCCTGGGCCTGAACGGTATGATGGCTATTACCGAGGCCTGATCCTGACGGATTTTCATCAATACCCTCGGTATCATGGAAAACGGAGGGAAGATGTAAGCCAGCCTGAACCTCCACGGTATCGACAGAGCATCTATCGCCAGGGGGTTGTCTTTCCTGTACAGGGAACAGAACCTCAGCACCTTGGCGTTGAACCTGGTTGCCATGAGATCCACCTCTGGCATACCCCATCTGTGAACTAACTGCCTGAAGATGCAGAGACCACTCCATGGTCGGTAATCCTCGACTTAAGCGGTCCGCTATCATATTGAGGGAGCCTCGAATATGAGTGGCAGATAGATGGGAAAGGTTCGTCTCTGCCCACCGAAGAATTACCCCGATCTCTGACAGAAGGGGCAATGATCTTGTGCCTCCCTGCTTGTTTATATAAAGAACCGCAGTCATATTGTCTGACTGGACTTTCACTGCTTTGCCCCGGATCTGAGGGGCGAAGTGAAGGATGGCTAGCCGGATAGCTTGCATCTCGCGAAGATTGGAAGAGAGACGCCGCTCCAGAGGAGACCAAGATCCCTGTACTGGGGATCCGTCCAGGTGAGCGCCCCAGCCTACAAGGGACGCGTCTGTAGTCAATATGACCCAAGCTGGTTGGGTCATAGACTTCCCTGTTGGTAGCTGAAACCACCATCTGAGGGAATTCCGGGTTTGACCGGACAGGGAGCACAGGGAATCTAGCCCCGCAGGGCTGCCGTTCCATAAGTGTAAGACCTCCGACTGAAGAGGACGGAGGTGCCATAACGCCCAAGGGACTGCGTCCGCAGCCGCTGACATGAGCCCCAGCATCTTCATGAGAGTCCGGATAGAGACTCGACGAGGGACAAAAAGGACTCTTGCTAGGTCCTGAATCCGCGCTCTCCTTTCTAGAGTCAACCGGAGGGACATCTCCACAGAGTCGACCATGAATCCTAAATAATGGATTGAAGTCGATGGGCTCACATTCGACTTCTGCTAGTTGATAATCCAGCCCAGGCGGAGGAGAAAGGAGATTGCGATCTGAAGATGGTGGGTGAGGACCGGAACTGAAGAGGCTATGAAGAGCCAATCGTCCAGATAAGGAATAATAGTCAGTCCTTGAAGTCTCAAAGCTGCCACCACCGACACCACCACCTTGGTGAAGATAAGAGGGCTGAAGAGATTCCGAAGGCAAGCGCGGTGAACTGAAAGTGCCTGCGAACCCCTAAAATCTGGACCGCGATCCTGAGGAATTTCCGGGAAGCGGAATGGATCGGGATGTGAAGATACGCATCCTTGAGGTCCAGAGTAGCCATGACGTCCCCAGGGTTGAGGATATGGCTGACTGACCTTATGGTTTCCATCCGAAACCTGGTTTTCCTTATAGATCGATTGAGGAATCTCAAGTCGATGATCATCCGGAGATCTCCCGTCTTCTTGGGAACCAGGAACACTGGAGAATAAATCCCTAGGCCTCTCTCCCCTGCCGGCACCTCCTCCAGGGCTCCCTTGGAGATATAGTCCTGAATATAAGATTCTAGGATCTTTTGTTTGGCAGACCCGAAGTTTCGCGTGGCGATGAATCTCTCTGGGGGGGAGGGAGATAAGATCTACCCGGTACCCGGCAGAAATTATATCCTGAACCCAGGGGTCTGCGATCAACTGGGCCCAAAAGTTTTTGAAGTGGGAAAGTCTAGAGGAGATACTGCAGGGGCAGCAGGGCTTATCCAAGAGCCTCGAGGAGGCCCATAGTCAGGAGGGTTTTGCCTCCCTGGTGGGTTTGCGGGAGCGTCTCGAGAATTTACGAGACGGCCCCCCCCCCCCAATCTCTGCACCTAGCTTGCTGCCCTGAACGGCCTCCGCCCTTCTTATCCTGTCTGGGGCGTCCCCGAAAGGGCTTCTGGGGGAGACTCTTCCCTTTCTTGTCGGAGAGTCCCTCCATGATCCTGTCCAATTCGGACCCGAACAGCCTATCCGGTTCGAAGGGGAACCCACATAGATTGAACTTGGACGCGTTGTCCGCGATCCACGGTTTTAGCCATAGTGGCCTGCGGGCAGCTGAAACTAGAGCCATAGTTTTGGCGGCCAGTTTCAGCTGCATCTGGGTGGAATCACACAGGAAATCCATAGCCAGATTGACTGACTTAAAAGCTGTCAAGATGTCGTCTCTGGAAACGCTCTGGTCCACGTCTATCTGGATCTGATTGAGTTTAGAGCGTAAGAAGGAGGCTACTTCCGTGGCCGCAATGGATGTCGATGCGGAGGCAGCAGCCGACGTGTAACCCCTTCTAAGGGTGCACTCTGCCCTCCGGTCTAGAGGGTCCTGCAGACTAGACCCATCGTCTGCAGGGACCAGAGTGCGCCTGGACAACTTGGCTATAGCCATGTCCACCTTGGGAACGGAACCCCACGATTCCACCAAGGGTTTAGCCATCGGGTACATGAGCTTAAATTTCCTGGTGAGGACTGGGCCTTTTTCAGGCTTTCTCCACTCTGTACGCATCACAGAGAGAAGGGTCTCATCCGCTCTAAAGACACGCTGTGTCCGTCCGGCGGGATCGGAGGACTCCCCCATGTCAACATCCTGGTCCCCCGACCTGATGAACTTCAGCAACTTCTGCGTTTTCTCTGGAGGAAAAAAGCAAGAAGTTAATTCTTCTTCCTCAGAAGAAGACCCCACCGAACAGGGGGTAGGTCTCTCGACCGGTGCAGCCACTTCCATGGGAGTCTGAGAGGATCCTGGTAGCCTCTCATTAAGCAGGCGCACCACTCCCTTAATGGAATCATCCACGTAGGTCTTTGTCCACTGGAACATCTCTTGCATCGTGGGTTCCGTGGATGCCTGTGTGCGACAACTCTCACACCTTGAGTAAGGGCAGTTGTCGTCTAAAGGTGTGTTACAATCGTAACAGGCCAAATGCTTCCTCTTGGCCCCAGACTTCCGCTGATCAGAATCCTTAGGGGAAGCCATAACTGTAAAGAAAAGAACAAACAGGTCATAACACCTACAAACACCAGGAGGAGGTGAAAACGAGACCATATGGGCGCCCACCAGCACTGTAGAAATAGAGCTGTTGAAGAAAAAAACCCAAGCCAAGCAATATATTACTAGAATATTTCAAAGCACAGGGAACTCTGGAGCTAGCTTGTGAAAGCGATGCAACCAGAGCACTGAATGACAGGCTCTGGGCGCTTAAAAAGAGGAAGCCCCGCCCCCTGGGCGGGCCCTCAATCGGGACCAGCCCAGAGAAGTAATAGAGCCTATACCAGGCTCAAATTGACCCTATGTGTCTCCCCAGGCTATCCTGAACATTCAGGATGTTTATAAGGAGAAGGAGAATAGAGCGGTGAGATTTAGAAACCCCACCGCATCCGGATACGAAAAACCGGAAGTGACGTAGCGCACCTGGTGCGCGTCACTTCCGGAAGATGGCGGCGCCCACGGCGCCGCACACATGCGGCAAGGAGAGAACGGGACACCGCAGAGACGCCGAAATCCAGGCGGAAGAAGAGGGGAGGGGGCCACCCCCCCGACGGTACCCTGTACAAAAAATAGCCGCGATAACGCCTAAAATAAAGGCAACAAAGGGGCGATCCTAGATTTAAGGAAAAAAAGAGCCCCTCAGCACTCTTCAGCTCCCTGAGGGGGAGCGACACGCCAGTCCAACTGTCCAAAGGACAGAAAAAAACACGGTGGGCTGAGGGGTGATCTCCTCCCTTTCAGGGAGCTGAAGATCGTTTATTGGTTCTTGGGCTCATTAAAAATTCCGCCGGTCCTACTAGTCCACAGGGGCAGTTAACCCCATCTGTGCTGCTGGTAGGATGTAAGGGAATATTGTAGTTATATTCTTGTATATAGGAGCAGTATTATAGTAGTTATATTCTTGTATATAGGAGCAGTATTATAGTAGTTATATTCTTGTACATAGGAGCAGTATTATAGTAGTTATATTCTTGTACATAGGAGCAGTATTATAGTAGTTATATCTTTGTACATTGGAGGCAGTATTAAAGTAGTTATATTCTTCTACATAGGAGCAGTATTATAGTAGTTATATTCTTGTACATAGGAGGCAGTGATATAGTAGTTATATTATTGTACATAGGATCAGTATTATAGTAGTTATATTCTTGTACATAGCAGGCAGTATTATAGTACTTATATTCTTGTACATAGGATGCAGTATTATAGTAGTTACATTCTTGTACATAGGATGCAGTATTATAGTAGTTATATTCTTGTACATAGGAGCAGTATTATAGTAGTTATATTCTTGTACATAGGAGCAGTATTATAGTAGTTATATCTTTGTACATTGGAGGCAGTATTAAAGTAGTTATATCCTTCTACATAGGAGCAGTATTATAGTAGTTATATTCTTGTACATAGGAGGCAGTGATATAGTAGTTATATTATTATACATAGAAGCAGTATTATAGTAGTTATATTCTTGTACATAGAAGGCAGTATTATAGTAGTTATATTCTTGTACATAGGATGCAGTATTATAGTAGTTACATTCTTGTACATAGGATGCAGTATTATAGTAGTTATATTCTTGTACATAGGAGCAGTATTATAGGAGTTATATTCTTGTATATAGGAGGCAGTATTATAGCAGTTATATACTTGTACATAGGAGCAGTATTATAGCAGTTATATTCTTGTACATAGGATGCAGTATTATAGTAGTTACATTCTTGTACATAGGATGCAGTATTATAGTAGTTATATTCTTGTACATAGAAGCAGTATTATAGTAGTTATATTCTTGTTCATAGGAGTAGTATTATAGTAGTTATATTCTTAACCAAATCTCTTTTTATTGAGACAGCAAATAGTTAGAAAGTGCAACAGTACAGCATACGCCATACGCAGATGGCATCAAATTAGTGCAATCATATATAGCCGCAGCCAAATAAATGAGGGGGGGAATAAACAAAAATAGACAGACAAGACAACGGAAAAGGATAACAAAAACACAAACAAGAAGAGGGGTGGAAAGGAGAGGGGTGGGGAGGGAAGGGGGTAGGTACAATAAAGGCAGTATCAGTCAGACCGCTATAAGGTTGTTCAAGGCGTTAGGTGACGATAGGCTTTCCAGGGACTCCATATGTCTAGAAAACGAGGGCGAGTGTGAGATTCCCAGTGAGCCAGCTCTTCAAAGCGACATATCTGATCCACTTTCTCTTGCCACATCAGCAGTGTAGGCGCAGAATCGTTCTTCCACAGCAAAGGGATTAGCAGACGGGCAGCAGTTAGAAGTAATGTTGGTAGGTTGTTCTTAGAGGGAGTAAGGGACATATTGGGGCACCAGAGCAGAACTAATTGTGCATTTAGACTTATATGGGGGTCACAGATGTGCCCAATTAAGCTCTCAATCTGTGTCCAAAAGGGACGGATTAGACTGCAGGACCACCATATGTGAGAAAGCGACCCCTTCTCTGTTCCACACCTCCAGCACCGATCGGGTATTTCCTGATTGAGATTATGAAGGAACTCAGGCGTTTTGTACCAACGTGTGAGTAGCTTAAAGGAGTTTTCCTGTATTTTGATACATCGACTGAATCCATGAGAATTGGAAAGGATAAATGCCTTTTCAGGTTCTGAGAGGCGGAACGAGAGCTCCTTTTCCCAGGCAGTTAGAAAGGACAGTGCCGGGGGCGTGGAAGAGAGAAGTTCCTTGTAGAGAGTCGACAAAGGATTCTTCGGGGGGATCGGCATAACTATCTTCTTTTCCAGCCATGTGGATTCCTCCGAGCAGAAGGGAGGGAGTTTCAAGTTCACAGTATCTTTGCGAAAGGCCGCAAGAGCCAGGAAGGATTGCTTTTGAACCTCCGGTAAGGCCCAAATTGTGTCCCATGCCAAGTCCCCAGCCGCAGATACAACGTCCTGCAGTTTGTGATTAGACAGCTGGCGCCATACTCCGGAAGGAGCAGTGGATTCAGGGTGAGCTAAGTTTTGTATTAGATGCAGAGGGAGGTGGGGATTGGGGAATCTAAGATCTTTAAATCTATATCATTTGGCCCACTCAACGAGCATGCCCTTCCAAATGGGGGAGGCAAAAGAATGTGAGGGCGTGCAGCTACGGAACCCCCATAGGACGAGAGTGTCCTTATATGTAACTAGGTTACGCTCTAGAGCTGTGCATAGGTTTGGGGAGCTTCGGGAAAGAAGAGAGAAGCACCTATTCAGGTGCGTTGCAGTGTAATACAGGTGGACATCGGGGAGGCCGAAGCCACCAAACCTCTTTTCCCTCGTCAACGTGGAGTAAGCTATCCTAGATGGTTTATTCGTCCAGAGGAAAAGGGAGAATCTTCTACGTAGCTCTCTAAAGTACGAAAGCGTGAGCCATATGGGTAATGTCTGCAGCAGGTATAGGAGCTTGGGAACAATGAAGGTCTTGAGATAATTCTTCCTGCCTATCCATGATATGAAAGGAAGTTTAACCGACTGTAGATGGGATGTAATTGAGTTAAGCATAGGGGTGTAGTTAAGGCTGTAAAGGTCGTTCAGGTTAGCAGAGATGTGAATCCCCAAAAATGTGATGTCCCGAGCAGCCCAGGTGAAGGGGGTGGAGCGTTTAAGCGACGCAACAAGAGCGGGTTTACAGGTGACATTCAGGGCAAGGGATTTGCTATAGTTGATTTTGAAATTGGAGACCCAACCGAATTCTTCAAAAATAGAGTGCAACCGGGGGAAGGATTTCTCCGGGTTGGTGGTCATAATAAGGGGATCGTCTGCAAACGCAGCCGTAAGATGGGTGTGGGAAGCTCTCTGGAGACCTTCAATATCGGGGTCTTGCCTGATTTTGCACAGGAGAGTTTCCATGACTATCACGAATAACGAGGGGGAGAGAGGGCAACCCTGCCGAGTGCCATTAGTAATGGCAAAGGCGGGTGAAAGAGTGCCATTGACTTTGACCCTGGCAGAGGGGGCCGAGTATAGAGAGAGAATAGCTGAAATAAGTTGATCAGGAAAGCCAAATTTCGACAAAGCCAGTGACATATACTGCCAGCTCACTCTGTCAAATGCCTTCTCTGCATCAGTGCTCAGCAGAGCTAGTGGAGTTGAAGTAGTCTGTGCCCAGTTCATAAGATGAAGGAGGCGAACGGTATTCTCATTGCCCTGTCTGCCAGAGACAAAGCCAACTTGTTCCTTGTGAATAACATCCGGGAGAACTTTTTGAATCCGTTGAGCCAGGATCTTAGCCCACCATTTAATGTCCGTATTTAGTAGGGAGATATGGCGGTAGCTACCACATTGCAACGGGTCTTTATTCTCCTTATGAATAATGGTGATATGGGCTGTGAGTGATTGGGGAGGAAGGTGGCCACCCTCCAGGAGGTAATTACATAAAGAGCTAAAGTGAGGGACTAGAACAGATTTAAAAGTTTTATAATAGGAGATGGTGAAACCATCAGGGCCAGGACTACGTCCGGAGGGGATAGTGGCTAAAACTTTCAGGACTTCTGGGCCAGAGATAGGAGCCACTAGTTGGGAGGACTGGTCTGGGGATATGGAGGGAAGCTGAAGGGAGGAGAGGAACTTATTCGAGGCCTCCGCGATGGAGCAAGGAGATGATCCAGGAGGGGCTGGGAGGTTGTAAAGGTCTTCGTAAAAAGCACAGAATGCTTTGGCTATGTCAGGGGTGGATTTGAGATGATTGCCCGCAGCATATTTAATTGCCGGGATGAAGGAGTCAGAAAATTGTTGTTTAGTTAGTGCCGCCATAAGCTTGTTCCCTCTGTCACCGTGTGCATATGACTTAAAGCGCGCACGTAAGAGCAATTTAGCCGAGGTAATGTTTAACATATCTTTTAGTTGAGATCGCGCGACCGAAAGCTCCTCCGCGAGGCTTAACGCTTGGGATTGCTTATGGCTGAGCTCGAGAGTAGCGATACGGGATAGGAGGGTAGACATGGCCTGGGCTCTTTGTTTTTTAATATGGGAGCCGAGAGCGATAAGCTCTCCACGGATCACCGCTTTGTGGGTTTCCCAGATTACAGCAGGGATGGAGGGGAGGTACCTGCGGTGTTAGTACTGAAAAACTCCTGGAGGGAGGTGGCTATTTTCTCAGATGATACCTGGTCCTGGATAATGGTTTCGTTGAGACGCCAGTTCCATTCCCGTGTAGGGAGAGTGGACAGCGATACCGTCAGAAAGACAGGGGCATGGTCCGACAACGTGATGCTGCCTATTCGGGTGTTTACAATTTGTTTGACATGCTCAGAGGAGAGAAAGACATAGTCTAACCTGTGGTGTGAGGACTTGGCATGGGAGTAGAATGAGTAGTCACGACCAGTAGGGTTCAGGGTACGCTAGGTGTCAATAACACCTAATTTACGTAGAGCCACCCTCAGGCGTCTAAGACGGACATGAGTGATAGCCGATCTCCCCGAGGAGGAGTCCAGGAGTGGGTCTAGAGTTACATTAAAATCTCCCCCCAGAATTACCATACCCTGTTTGAATGTAGCAAGCGCAGAGAGGGTCTGGACCAGCCATGCAACCTGTCCCCTATTAGGCGCGTAAATATTGGCCAATGTAACCGGTGTGCCTGCTATAGAGCCCTTCACAAATAAGTATCGGCCATCAGGATCCGAGGAGGAGGCTGTAACCACAAAGGGCACCTGCTTGTGAATGGCAATACTGACACCCCGGCTAGCAGAGGTCTGCGCACTGTGGAACCACTGAGTGAACTTTTTGGAAGGAAGATTAGGAATCTTACCTGCCCGAAAGTGTGTCTCTTGAAAAAAGGCGATCGAGACTTTGTCTTTCTGTAGCAAGGAAATCACTTGGGATCTTTTGCACGGCTCGTTCAGGCCCCGGACATTAAGGGATGAGACTACAAGAGAAGCCATTTTAAGTCAGTGGGAAAGCACATAGCAATCAGGGTCTGAGTGGACCAAGCAAGAACATTAGGGTGGGAAAAGAGGACACAAGAGGGGAAACACATGAGGGCAAAAGAAGGTAGACAAAACGGCAAACAATTATTCAAAATCACGTAGTGCAATTCTAAGAGCTCCACGGAGCGCCTGTGAACCAGAGGATCCTTTCTCATCACGGACTGGTGCCGGGATCCATCAGGCGGGGGGTCTCGTAGAGCCGGAATAGGCCAAGAAAAGGCCATTAGGTAACAAGGAAGTCAATGAGGGAAACATTGGCAAACAAATCCCCTATGCAGAAGGGGTGGGAGGGGAGAGGTGAATAAAACTCAGGAAGGTAATGTCCACAGGGAGGTGAACAAAGGCCTGAATACATCCAGAAAGGCCTTATCAAAAAACTGGGCGGCCCTGATGCATGTCCTGAACAGCAAAACAGAAGAAATCTTCAGGAGAACACCGGAACTATGGCCGGCAAGAGATGACAACTTTCACAGCAGAAAGGCTTCAGCGATGAGGAGAGCATCCCGCAGCAGTGGAAGCTTGAAATCCCAGGCTGGAACGGGATTTCTTCCCGGCCGGTACAAGGGACCAGGTTTCTGCAGTCGGAGGCGAGGGTATAAGGTCTCCCTGGTCCGCTGGCATCCAGGACGGTAATTCAATCGTGGCTATTCCCAGTGAGACCCAGGCCCCGGACAAATCCTGTGGTGTGCGTATGGTGATCTGCCTTCCGTTTTTGAAGACGGCCAAGCCAAAGGGGAACAACCAGCGAAACTGGGTCCCGGAGGATCTAAGCGCTTCTAAAAGTGGACGCAAAATACGCCTTTTTGTCAGCGTGGAAGGTGCCAGGTCCTGAAAGAACTGCAGCTGCGCGCCTTCATATTCTAGACGGTCTGTCTCTCTACTGGCCTTCAAAAGAGCTGCAGTGTCCACAAAGCTGAGGATACCACAGATAACATCTCTCGGAGGATCTGAAGCCTTTGGCTTGGGACGAAGAGCGCGGTGTATGCGTTCAATAACAATATTTGCTTCTCTTTCTGGATTCAGAAGATTCGCAAATATTTCTTTAGCTACTTTTTCGAGCGCTTCCGGTGCGAATATTTCAGGTATGCCTCGGATGCGAATATTACGTCTGCGGCTGCGATTTTCCTGGTCTTCGATTCGCAGGAGGGCATCGTTAATGAGATCTTTATGCGCACCCAGGGTAGAGCATGTTTCCTCACTAAAGCGAATAATCGCATCTTGCGAATTTTCCAGCGCCGCGACTCTCTGGCCGACTCTCTGGCCATAACTTCGCGAAGGATCGCTTTTGAAAGATTTGATCCCCGCCGTCTGTTTTTATATTCGGAAGCATCCGAAATACTTCCCGCTTCTGAGCAGTCTTCCGCATCGGAATGTAGTGAGGGAGCCGGCGCCATCTTAGGCGTCCCTGCAGCGGTGCCATTGGCAGCTTTCCTCAGAAATTGCTCCATGTCAGGCTGTTTGGAGCGATTCACAGGTGGGTCGATAGGTTCCCTGGGGCGATCTCTCCCCGTTTTGCCCATTTTTAGCATCTGAAAAGTGCTATTTGAGGGGGTTTGTGCCGGTTAGGAAGAGGAGCTCAGTCACCAGCAGCCATGCAGCTCAGCAGCCAAACTCCGCCCCATAGTAGTTATATTCTTGTACATAGGAGGCAGTATTATAGTAGTTATATTCTTGTACATAGGAGCAGTATTATAGTAGCTATATTCTTGTACATAGGAGCAGTATTATAGTAGTTATATTCTTGTACATAGGAGGCAGTATTATAGTAGTTATATTCTTGTACATAGGAGCAGTATTATAGTAGTTATATTCTTATACATAGGAGCAGTATTATAGTAGTTATATTCTTGTACATAGGAGCAGTATTATAGTAGTTATATTCTTGTACATAGGAGCAGTATTATAGTAGTTATATTCTTGTACATAGGGGGCAGTATTATAGTAGTTATATTCTTGTACATAGGAGCAGTATTATAGTAGTATTATTCTTGTACATAGGAGGCAGTATTATTGTAGTTATATTCTTGTACATAGGAACAGTATTATAGTAGTTATATTCTTGTACATAGGAGCAGTATTATAGTAGTTATATTCCTGTACATAGGAGGCAGTATTATAGTAGTTATATTCTGGTATATAGGAGCAGTATTATAGTAGTTATATTCTTGTACATAGGAGGCAGTATTATAGTACTTATATTCTTGTACATAGGAGCAGCATTATAGTAGTTATATTCTTGTACATAGGAGCAGTATTATAGTAGTTATATTCTTGTACATAGGAGCAGTATTATAGTAGTTATATTCTTGTACACAGGAGGCAGTATTATAGTAGTTATATTCTTGTACATAGGAGCAGTATTATAGTAGTTATATTCTTGTACATAGGAGCAGTATTATAGTAGTTATATTCCTGTACATAGGAGGCAGTATTATAGTAGTTATATTCTTGTACATAGGGGCAGTATTATAGTAGTTATATTCTTGTACATAGGGGCAGTATTATAGTAGTTATATTCTTGTACATAGGAGCAGTATTATAGTAGTTATATTCTTGTATATAGGGGCAGTATTATAGTATCCATATTCTTGTACATAGGAGCAGTATTATAGTAGTTATATTCTTGTACATAGGAGCAGTATTATAGTAGTTATATTCTTGTACATAGGAGCAGTATTATAGTAGTTATATTCTTGTATATAGGAGCAGTATTATAGTAGTTATATTCTTGTACATAGGAGGTAGTATTATAGTATTTATATTCTTGTACATAGGAGCAGTATTATAGTAGTTATATTCTTGTACATAGGAGGTAGTATTATAGTAGTTATATTCTTGTACATAGGAGGCAGTATTATAGTAGTTATATTCTTGTACATAGGAGGCAGTATTATAGTAGTTATATTCTTGTACATAGGAGCAGTATTATATTAGTTATATTCTTATACATAGGAGCAGTATTATAGTAGTTATATTCTTGTACATAGGAGCAGTATTATAGTAGTTATATTCTTGTACATAGGAGCAGTATTATAGTAGTTATATTCTTGTACATAGGGGGCAGTATTATAGTAGTTATATTCTTGTACATAGGAGCAGTATTATAGTAGTATTATTCTTGTACATAGGAGGCAGTATTATTGTAGTTATATTCTTGTACATAGGAACAGTATTATAGTAGTTATATTCTTGTACATAGGAGCAGTATTATAGTAGTTATATTCCTGTACATAGGAGGCAGTATTATAGTAGTTATATTCTGGTATATAGGAGCAGTATTATAGTAGTTATATTCTTGTACATAGGAGGCAGTATTATAGTACTTATATTCTTGTACATAGGAGCAGCATTATAGTAGTTATATTCTTGTACATAGGAGCAGTATTATAGTAGTTATATTCTTGTACATAGGAGCAGTATTATAGTAGTTATATTCTTGTACACAGGAGGCAGTATTATAGTAGTTATATTCTTGTACATAGGAGCAGTATTATAGTAGTTATATTCTTGTACATAGGAGCAGTATTATAGTAGTTATATTCCTGTACATAGGAGGCAGTATTATAGTAGTTATATTCTTGTACATAGGGGCAGTATTATAGTAGTTATATTCTTGTACATAGGGGCAGTATTATAGTAGTTATATTCTTGTACATAGGAGCAGTATTATAGTAGTTATATTCTTGTACATAGGGGCAGTATTATAGTATCCATATTCTTGTACATAGGAGCAGTATTATAGTAGTTATATTCTTGTACATAGGAGCAGTATTATAGTAGCTATATTCTTGTACATAGGAGCAGTATTATAGTAGTTATATTCTTGTATATAGGAGCAGTATTATAGTAGTTATATTCTTGTACATAGGAGGTAGTATTATAGTATTTATATTCTTGTACATAGGAGCAGTATTATAGTAGTTATATTCTTGTACATAGGAGGTAGTATTATAGTAGTTATATTCTTGTACATAGGAGGCAGTATTATAGTAGTTATATTCTTGTATATAGGAGCAGTATTATAGTAGTTATATTCTTGTACATAGGAGCAGTATTATAGTAGTTATATTCTTGTAAATAGGAGGCAGCATTATAGTAGTTATATTCTTATACATAGGAGCAGTATTAGTTATATTCTTGACAATTTTCTTTTTATTAAAAAGAAGTAGGTAAATTACACAAGAGACCTTACATTATAGTGTCAAGACATGTAAGATATACATTGCATAGCCAGGGTGGATAGGCACATCCCACACATATATCTAGACAGTAAGAATAGTGCAAATAGACAGATCGAAGTCATAATGTGGAGCAAGTAAAGTATGACAAAACATCGCATATTAGGCCCTCGTGAAACATTATGAAGACATCTCTTGATCTTATATGACTGAATACATGCATCGGTCACTTGGTTATGGGGACATTTTATCTTGTTGGTGAACAGCAAGGCAACGGCCTCACTAAACATATATAACCATGAAGTAAATCTCTAAGCACGTCTTTAGAAAGTGTAAACTAGCCTGATGATGGAGGTAAAGTGAGGTAGTACGGAATGGAAGGGTCAAGTGACCTTTATTAAGCCACTGCCGTGTGTGACTGACGATAACGCAGCCAGGGGTTCCACATTTTAGCATGTTTCTCATGTGTTCTATTCTCCCAACTAGCTAGTTCCTCTAGGCGTTGTATGAGATCCACCCTATTCATCCATTGAGAAAGAGTGGGGGGTTCTGCACTTAGCCACCTCTGAGGAATTATCAATCTTGCCGCTTGGATCAGTTGCGTGGCTAAGCTATTCTTAGAGGAGGAAAGAGCCTTGGTAGGTAACCATAGGAGAACCAACTCAGGAGACAAGGGTATCAACTTGTTTGTAATTGAGTTAATGGCTCTAGAAACTTTCTCCCAAAAAGGTTGAATCAGCGGGCAGGACCAAAAAATGTGTGATAATGTTCCCTCTCCATCTTTACATCTCCAGCACTGGTCACTGGGGCTAAGACCCCTGAGGAACAGCTGTCTCGGTGTCATATACCATTGGGTGAGTACTTTAAAAGAGTGCTCTTGTATTTTAACGCACCTGGAAAAGCCATGCGAATGTGCATATAACCTTAGAACCTCCGTCTCAGTGAAAGACCTGTTTAATTCTGACTCCCAAGTTTTCAGAAACAGAGGAGCGTCCCTAGCTTGGGGTGCATTTAAGCCGAGGTAAAATAGAGATATCAGCCTACTATGAGGTGAGCTGGAGGACAGAATTTTTTCGAACCACGTCTGATCTTGTTTATGGCTCTGTTTATCTATTAGGACCTTACTGACTGCCTTAAAATCCGCTAAGCCCAGAAAATTACAGGACTGCATGACCTTGTGAAGGGGATGATCAGCTGGTAGACTGCCTAGAGCAGCATCTAGATACTCTTTGGTGGTAAACTCACTCAGGGAATTTCACGCTGGTGAGGTATGTACTAGAGCAGGTCTTACTGCAAAAGGGGCTAGATCCGCTGGCATAGTTAGTGAGGGTGTTCCTAACAAGCTGCGGTCTTTATTGAGTTGTTTGATTACCATACTTGTGCCTTTAAGAAGTACATGGCTGTGGAGTGATGTGGAAGTCAGACCCCACAATGCTGCTCTCTGAGGTTGAGAGAGTTGTAGTGTCTCTAAAGCAGTACCTAACGTTGCGCAGTTAGGAATATGTAGTTGCATCCAGCGCCTAAGGTGGATAGCCCTGTAATATAACTGTACATCTGGTAGCGCAAATCCACCCTGAGTTTTCCTCAGAATCAGTCTATTATATGCTATCCTAGCTCCCCTCCCCCCCCACAGGTAAGTAGAAAATAATCTCCGGATCTGTGTAAAAAAGGAGGAGGGGAGGAAGACCGGCAGCATCTGCATGACATAGAGTATTTTGGGAAGCACAAAGGCCTTCAACAGGTTCTTCCTCCCCATCCATGAAGTGTATGGGATGCGAAGAGAACTTAGTAAGCGTTGTATGTCAGCTAATAGGGGGGTATAATTCAGCTTAAAAATGTTTTCCAGTTTAGACGGGATATTAATTCCCAGGTATGTGATGTGGGAAGTCTGCCAACTAAAAGGTGTTGTAACTTTAAGGGAAGACACATTGTTTGGTGGGGCTGTAATGTTCATAACCTCCGACTTGTTATAATTTACCTTATAATTAGAGACTGTGCCAAATAGCTTGAATAGAGAAAGGAGATGCGGGAAGGCCTCGACCGGGTTGGACACCATTACCAAGAGGTCATCAGCGTAGGCAACGTTGATGAATTCAATTGTATCTTTCTTGGCCCTAACCCCTCTTATGCCAGGGTGGTCTCTAATGGCCTGGAGAAGGGTCTCCATCACTAAAATGTATAGGGCAGGAGATAATGGGCATCCTTGCCGGGTGCCATTAAAGATGGGAAAGGAGGGTGATAGGGTGCCATTTACTCTAATTTTAGCACTTGGGTTGGTGTAGAGGGTCATGATAGCTTTTTGGAATTGTTCAGGTATACCGAACCTCTGCAAGGTCTTTTCCATGAAGCTCCATTTTACCCGGTCGAAGGCCTTCTCCGCATCTACACTTAAAAAGGTCAGGGGGGTACCATGCTTCTTTGCCCATTGGATTGCCGTGACGACTCTGCAGGAGTTATGGTTCCCCTCTCTTCCTGGTACAAAACCAGCTTGGTCAGGGTGGATCAATTTAGGAAGAAAGGAACTAAGGCGAGTGGCCAAAATTTTGGCCCAAACCTTTATGTCAACGTTCAAAAGAGATATGGGCCTGTAACTCCCGCAGAGCGTGTGGTCTTTTCCAGGTTTGGGCAGAATAGTCACGGTAGCTTCTAGCGATTGGGTAGGGAGATGCCCGCCTGTAAGGAGAGAGTTACACCAACTCGTGAGTTGTGGACATAAGATGTTAGCAAATTTCTTGTAATAACCTACCGGAAATCCGTCCGGTCCTGGGCATTTTCCCATGGGCATTGACCTCAGCACTTTCCCTACTTCTTCCTCCGTCACTGGGGCAATCAGTGTGGACCCCTCTGCGCTACTAAGATGGGGTAATTTTAAATGAGTCAGGAAGTCATCTATCACATTGTTTACAGTTGGATCTGGATTATTGGAGCCCTTATCTAGCCCATAGAGGCCCTGATAAAAAGTTTTAAATTCCGCTGCTATGTCCGCAGTTCTATGCAGTAATTTGCCATCTGAGGATTTTATACTGGGGATGAACATAGTGTCCTTCCGTTGTTTTATGAGTGATGACATCAATTTCGAACCTCTGTCCCCATGAGAGAAAAACCGAAACTGTGCATACTGATATGCTTTGGCGTGGCATATATTTAAATGGTCCTTCAGTTTCACCCTCATGAGGAGGAGTTCTTGTTGGATTTTCAAGGCTTTGGACCTCTTATGGGTTGCTTCAAGATCTGCAATTTGTTTGAGTAAGGAATGTAGTGTTTGCTGTCTCTCCCTTTTGATTTTGCAACCCAGGGCAATAAATTCTCCTCTTATGACAGATTTATGTGCTTCCCACACCGTAGACTGGGGAACCTCCGGGGTTAAATTTTCCTCAAAATACCATGCCAATTTCTTTGACAACGCCTCTACCGCCTCTCTCCTGTCCAATAAAGTTTCATTAAGTCTCCATTGCTTACACTGGGGGGGTAAGCTGGAAATATGCATAACTAATGAAACAGGGGCATGGTCTGAGATTGTGATAGGGTCGATCACTGTCTGTTCTACCATGTCAATACAGGAGTTTGATATCAGAAGATAATCCAACCTTTTGTACACGTTGTGTGAAGCAGAGAAAAAGGTGTAGTCCCTGTCTGTGGGATGCGTCAAACGCCAGGCGTCAGTTAAGTTAGCATCAGCAATGTGAGCATTGATACAGCCCAAGGTCCTCTGTGTTTGCTGAGTGGATCCGTCCGAGGTGTCCATACTGGGATTCAGAGCCACGTTGAGGTCTCCACCTACAATACAGATCCCCTCAGCAAAAGCCTTGAGCACCTGCAAGGTCTGAGAGATCCATGCTTTCTGACCTCTGTTGGGACTATACAGGCTCGCCAGAGTTACAGGTTGGGTGCCTATTACTCCCTTTACAAAGATGAACCTGCCTTCGGCATCTGTCTGGGTGGCTGACATCTTAAAAGGTATGCGTTTTGCTATGGCAATGCCCACTCCCCTTTTGGCTTTGTCAAAGGTGCTGATGAACCAATTATTAAAATATCCCTTCTGGAGCATGGGGACCTTCGTGGTTTTAAGGTGTAGCTCTTGAAAAAAGCATATGTCTGTGCGGTATTTCCTCAGCAGGCGAATAACTTGTGACCTTTTTTGCGGAGTGTTGAACCCCCTTACGTTAAAGGATGTACATTTAATCAGTGACATCTTTGCATGTATGAGACCCTCCCACCGTAGCCAGATATGATGTGCATAAGAGATTTGGAACCAACTAACTGAACCCAGCCATTATTCCTTACAGAACTTAGGAACATGGCCACATAACAGAACTTGGAGTGGGTACATCTGACAACTCCTAACAAGGAGCATACAGTCAGTATGCCGTCCACCCAGTTAATGCGCTGACACCAGGACTGCGCTAGTTTACCCCTGATGTATAGCATGTGGGGGGGACCTGACGGTCTTGTACCTAACATGGGAGACCAGCAGATCCAGCTAACCTGGTGCAGTACAATTGAATATCTGGATATCAAACCCATTATAAGGAACATGTAAATATGTTAATTACATGATAACATAATAACATAATAATATGGGGACTTGTAGTACCGGAGCATGGCATGAGCATGAATATCCGATTAAGCTCATATAACCCTGACAATACCGCAAATATATAAAACATATAAAACATATAACATATGAATATTTGCAGGGCTGGCAAAACAGAGGAAAGATATTCGTAACAGTCCAGGCTCATTACTCACTGCTCGAGTTAGTATGACTCTAGGGCTCACTTCTATGCTTGAGAATCATGTGTCCCTGGCTCTGGGGCCCATCTTCTTCTTTGGTAAGGCTTTGGTCCACTTCTGTACCCCCGGCAGGTCCGGCAGTGGGATCCCGAACTCTGACGATGGCAGCCATGATGGGACGTCTAACGGGTCGGTCTGAAGTAGCTCCCACGCTGCAGCTAGATCTCCTGGAACCCGGATGGTGCATCTTCTGCCCCCGACCGCAAACGTGAGGCCAAACGGGAATAACCATTTGTATGGGGTCTTGATATGGCGCAGGTGCTCCGTCAGGGGTCGGAGGGCTCTCCTTTTGTTCAGCGTCGTTGGCGCCAGATCCTGGAACAACAGGATAGTAGCGCCCTCATAGGTGAGATTCTTCTTCTCTCTGGCCGCTCTCAGTATAGCAGCCGTATCTGTATACTTTAGCAGGCCGCAGATGACATCTCTGGGGTTTTCGCC
Source organism: Bufo bufo (assembly GCF_905171765.1). Lineage (NCBI taxonomy): Eukaryota > Metazoa > Chordata > Amphibia > Anura > Bufonidae > Bufo > Bufo bufo. The sequence continues at coordinate 38,397,186 of NC_053393.1, read as the reverse complement.
TTCCCTTGGTTTTGGTCTGAGCGACCGGTGGATGCGCTCTATCTCAATGCCATCTGCGCTCTCTGATCCCAGGAGGCTGGTGAAGATGGCGGCCGCTGCTTCAGGTAACTCCTCATGCTGCAGCTGTTCCGGGAGGCCGCGCAGCCGAATATTTTTCCGTCTGCTGCGATTCTCTTGGTCTTCAATAAGAGAGAAGGCATTATCTAGTGAGTCCATACAAGCTGCTGTGTTATCTCCTAAAGCGCGGGCAAAAGTAATTATGGCTGCTTGGTTCCCCTCCAGCGTCTCCACTCGGTGCCCTATTTGTTTGATGTCTGTTTTAATTTCATGGAGATCGTGAAGTACTGGGGCAATCGCCGCTGAGAGAGCTTGTTGGAGGAATTTCTGTGAGATAGGGGCTCTGCCTGCTGGCTGTAGCCCATCTTCTAGCTCGCCGGTGACACTTTCAGTTTCTTGTGACCATTCGTCTGGTTCACGCGGCGCCATTTTAGCCGCCTCACACACCGCGCCGGAGGTCTTCTTTTGCAGGTACTTCTCCATATCTGAGGACCCTCTAACCGGTTTCGGAGAGTCGGTTTTATCTGTAGGGAAGTATTTGCCAACTTTCCCCATAATTTATTGGGTTATGGTGCGATATAAACCAGGTTGCTGGATTGCATGTAGAGGAGCTTCTCTTACATGCGTCTGCTCAGGTCAGCAGTCAGACTCCGCCCCTCTATTAGTTATATTCTTGTACATAGGAGCAGTATTATAGTAGTTATATTCTTGTACATAGGAGGCAGTATTATAGTATTTATATTCTTGTACATAGGAGGCAGTATTATAGTAGTTACTTTCTTATACATAGGAGCAGTATTATAGTAGTTATATACTTGTACTTAGGAGCAGTATTATAGTAGTTATATTCTTGTACATAGGAGGCAGTATTACAGGGAGTGCAGAATTATTAGGCAAGTTGTATTTTTGAGGATTAATTTTATTATTGAACAACAACCATGTTCTCAATGAACCCAAAAAACTCATTAATATCAAAGCTGAATATTTTTGGAAGTAGTTTTTAGTTTGTTTTTAGTTTTAGCTATTTTAGGGGGATATCTGTGTGTGCAGGTGACTATTACTGTGCATAATTATTAGGCAACTTAACAAAAAACAAATATATACCCATTTCAATTATTTATTTTTACCAGTGAAACCAATATAACATCTCAACATTCACAAATATACATTTCTGACATTCAAAAACAAAACAAAAACAAATCAGTGACCAATATAGCCACCTTTCTTTGCAAGGACACTCAAAAGCCTGCCATCCATGGATTCTGTCAGTGTTTTGATCTGTTCACCATCAACATTGCGTGCAGCAGCAACCACAGCCTCCCAGACACTGTTCAGAGAGGTGTACTGTTTTCCCTCCTTGTAAATCTCACATTTGATGATGGACCACAGGTTCTAAATGGGGTTCAGATCAGATGAACAAGGAGGCCATGTCATTAGATTTTCTTCTTTTATACCCTTTCTTGCCAGCCACGCTGTGGAGTACTTGGACGCATGTGATGGAGCATTGTCCTGCATGAAAATCATGTTTTTCTTGAAGGATGCAGACTTCTTCCTGTACCACTGCTTGAAGAAGGTGTCTTCCAGAAACTGGCAGTAGGACTGGGAGTTGAGCTTGACTCCATCCTCAACCCGAAAAGGCCCCACAAGCTCATCTTTGATGATACCAGCCCAAACCAGTACTCCACCTCCACCTTGCTGGCGTCTGAGTCGGACTGGAGCTCTCTGCCCTTTACCAATCCAGCCACGGGCCCATCCATCTGGCCCATCAAGACTCACTCTCATTTCATCAGTCCATTAAACCTTAGAAAAATCAGTCTTGAGATATTTCTTGGCCCAGTCTTGACGTTTCAGCTTGTGTGTCTTGTTCAGTGGTGGTCGTCTTTCAGCCTTTCTTACCTTGGCCATGTCTCTGAGTATTGCACACCTTGTGCTTTTGGGCACTCCATTGATGTTGCAGCTCTGAAATATGGCCAAACTGGTGGCAAGTGGCATCTTGGCAGCTGCACGCTTGACTTTTCTCAGTTCATGGGCAGTTATTTTGCGCCTTGGTTTGTCCACACGCTTCTTGCGACCCTGTTGACTATTTTGAATGAAACGCTTGATTGTTCGATGATCACGCTTCAGAAGCTTTGCAATTTTAAGAGTGCTGCATCCCTCTGCAAGATATCTCACTATTTTTGACTTTTCTGAGCCTGTCAAGTCCTTCTTTTGACCCATTTTGCCAAAGGAAAGGAAGTTGCCTAATAATTATGCACACCTGATATAGGGTGTTGATGTCATTAGACCACACCCCTTCTCATTACAGAGATGCACATCACCTAATATGCTTAATTGGTAGTAGGCTTTCGAGCCTATACAGCTTGGAGTAAGACAACATGCATAAAGAGGATGATGTGGTCAAAATACTCATTTGCCTAATAATTCTGCACGCAGTGTATAGTAGTTATATTCTTGTACATAGGAGGCAGTATTATAGTATTTATATTCTTGTACATAGGAGGCAGTATTATAGTAGTTACTTTCTTATACATAGGAGCAGTATTAGTTATATTCTTTTACATAGGTAGAAGTATTATTGTAGATGATGCCACATCTAATTAATTTCCTCTGGTTTGCCTAGGAAACCGCAATTCATTGCTGTATCGAATGCAAGTGAATGAAGATCAAGGCATAACATATTCAGAAGCCAGTGATGCATGACTGGTAAGGGAGTTGTGTGGGACAAGAGCTCCTGGTGCTGCTGAGGGTATTCATATACAGGTCTAAGGCGAGAAATTGAATTCCCTGGTTATAGGAAAGCCAAGTCATTGACAGAATGCTGAAGAAATATATGGCAAGGAGTTGAGTGGTTACATTCTAACCAACAGATCATCAGAAGTTTTGGACCATCAAGTATTAAAACAGTCATATTATTCTCCGAGCCACATCCTCGTCAGCTCTGCAGATCGGCTACGGCTGGTACCTACAATGGCATTGGTCTGGAATGTATTATTGCCATGGTAAAGTCTTGTTAATGTATGTAAGAAACGATGAATACATTTTGTGGTTATTAACCGCAGCTGTATCTTGGAGCTTTAATTCAGGATTGAGCCTGTGGGAGGTTTGTGCGTAGTTAAGACACCCGACCAAATATTCCGTAGGCCTTATGATAATAGAATTATTGCTGATTGAAGGATATACTGCAGATCCTTGGGGCTTGTAAGGCCAAGTTTCATACAGATTAGCGTCTTTGCTGTTAATATGAACATGCACCAGGTAGCTGAAATAACTTTATTGTATACACATGACTCCACTTTCCACCTTGTTTTTGATGTTTTTTTTCTATACTTGTGTCTAGGGCTTTACATAGTAATGGGCCCTGAGTCATTTCATTTAAACTGCTTCCATAGTCACGTTTCCTGTTCGGGATATATCTCTAGGATCTTTTTTTTTTTCCAGGCCGAGATAAGATTTCACTTAAATATTCCTGATTTAGTTGAAAGATTGTAATCCAAAGGTTCGCTAACATTTTCTTAACCTCTATATTAATGAGACCACAATTTCTATGTTTTATTTTGGGTGGGTTTTCGCAAAAAAAAAAATATATATTTAGTAAAAGACGGGAATGTCTTTGTCTTTTGAGGCTGTGACTATCAGATCGGTTGGTAATGGAAACGTTATTTTAATGGAATAGGTTTTCTGAGAAACAGTAAGATGTAAGGGAGACATATTCTGTGTCTCTCCTGCCTTTCTTTATCTATGGATAACTAGTAATAGGGGTTTAACCCCTTAAGGATGACTAGCGTACCTTTAGAGTGGAAGTTCTGGGTTTAAACATGGCATCCGTTCAGAAGCTGAGCAGGTTCCATCGCCTCTGGGTTTTTACTGTTTTACACAGCAGACACCCAGAATCAATGCTCATCCTTAGCAGTGACCATTCAGATGCCGTGGCCAATTGTGAGTATGCTATCTGAGCAGTGAAACCCCCGGGGCCTAAATGGCTTCCCCGCACCAAGATTGAGGGAGCCATTCGGTTGCAGTGACAGCCTCGAGCTCTCTGAAGGATCTATGGCCTGCCACGGCAATGTTTCTATGGAGCCCTGCGTGGGCTAAACAGAAACATAGCAGATATCCCATAGACTCAATGATAATTTATTGCAGTGTATGGGAGAAGCGATCAGATGATCACATGTTTAAGTCGCCTAGGGGTAAAAAAAAAAAAAGCAGGAAAAAAAATTGATACATTAAAAAAAGAAACATATTGTTTGGTGAATAAACACTGGAATATATCTGAAGACATTGAGTGCCGCGGCTATTTTCTCTTCCTTTTGGCTATTGGGAGCTCAGCAGGCTAGGGCTCAACACTGCTGGCACCGCCACCTCATGGACCTACTGACAAGTCTCAGTGAGTAGTGTTGTCTTACCTATTTATGCCCATTGATACCTGGACCACCAGATAATTACCCTGAGGCTTTGTGCATATGAAGTTCCCCAGATCTGGGGGGTATCTGCAATTGTTTAATGTTTTATATGCAATGTTATGTAATGTAATCTGATGCTATGCCATTTATTCCAGCAGGGGAGGTAATGGCTGGCAATGCTAACCACCCTGTTCCTCCCCTATTGGTATAGTGGGCTGTTCCTACTTGTTGCCAGGAGGGGGAGTTCCAGTCTAGACAGAGAAAAGAGAGGACAGGAGAGTTCCCGTTCTGATAGTGGGGGAGTGAGGAAGCGCGTGTCAGAGCTCCCACTCCCAGGAACCTTAAGATATTCACCTGTAGGGGAAATCCAGGAACCAGATATTCTCCTCTTGTGAGAACAACTGAATCCTGCCTCAAGAAAACACTTGAGAGACAAGATAGCAGAGTGATCAGTGACATATAGCTTTACAGACACTGCTGAAGGTGAAGGACTACGGATCAGACACCACCACTTACCTAAACCATCCCTTGGCCAGACTAACCTTACACCTGTATTACAGTGGACACCTACAAGTGCCTGCTAGTGCCATTGTCATCCAACCAGTCATCATACCGCCTCACCCGGTGACAGTGAATCTGCTTTTTGTATTTGGTTTTGCCAGATGAGACACAAGTTATATTCTGCACTAAGTAAAGAGAGACTGTTATACGTTAACTTCTGGACTGATTCTTCAAACCACTCTGTCACTACACCGAACCATAGAAAGTGATGGCCTGAGAGACTGCACTGTGATACAACACCTTATCAGGGCCACTACCACTCCCATCCTCTGCACCAGCTCCTCAGGAGATTGCTAAAAACACAAATGTATTATGGATCTCAACCAGGATCCATAACTTTATGGTGATGTAGTGTGAAGGTTTCTGTCCACAGTATGACCCCACATTTTCTCAGAAAGAGTTTTTATATGCAGTCTGTTTGCTACCATACGGTATGTTAAACAGGGCAAGCTCCATCTGATACCAACATTTAAAGCAAACTTCTCTACATCTAAGGGTCCATAAGAACGGCACACAGGGCATAACTACCGTGAAGGGAGGCAGAGTGTGGGTTAACTACTGTGAAGGGATCACAAGGAGGACATAACTACTGTGAGGGGCCACAAGGTGGGTATAACTACTGTAAAGGGGCACAAAGGTGGGCACAACTACTGTGAAGGGTGCAAAAAGGTGGGCATAACTACTGTGAATGGGCCACAAGGAGGACATAACTGCAGTGAGGGGCTACAAGGTGGGCATAACTACTGTGAGGGGCACAGGGGTTGGCGTAACTACTGTGAGAGGGCACAATGTGAGCATAACTACTGTGAATGGGGCACAATGTGGGCATTACTACTGTGTGATAGGACTAAGGGCAAATGCCCTAGATTACCCTGTTATACATAAGGGGTCACAAGGAGGACATAACTACTGTGAGGGGCCACAAGGTGGGCTTAACTACTGTGAAGTGGCACAAAGGTGGGCACAACTACTGTGAAGGGGCAAAAAGGTGGGCATAACTACTGTGAATGGGCCACAAGGAGGACATAACTACAGTGAGGGGCCACAAGGAGGACATAACTACAGTGAGGGGCTACAAGGTGGGCATAACTATTGTGAGGGGCACAGAGGTTGGCATATCTACTGTGAGGGGGATACAAATGTGGGCATAACTACTGTGAAGGGGAACAAAGGTGGGCATGACTACTGTGAAGGGGTCACAAGGAAGACATAACTATAGTGAGGGGCCACAAGGTGGGCATAACTACAGTGAGGAGGCACAAATGTGGGCATTACTACTGTGAGAGGGCACAATGTGGGCATTACTACTGTATGCCCTATATTACCCTGTTATACATTGGGATGGCTCTGTCTTACAGGACCAGCACAGCGCCCCCTGCTGGTGATTTCACAGGGGCAGTCTCATGTGATTATTCTTTTTCCTCTATCATCACTGTGACCAGTTGGTTATTTCATGTATTGCAGAGTGTATTGGCACTGCCATGTATCCTGTGATAGATTGTATTAGGTAAGTGGGACCGGGTGAGTACAGTTCTGCACTGGGCGGAGTAATAGGAGTGCGGTGCACTACACAGTGAACGTTTCCATCTTTGTGTAAATTTGAGTGGGAGGAGGGGGGGGGGGTGCTGAATCCTTGCCCTGGTGGCTACACCCCTGCATTCTAGAGAGGGGCAAGAAGGTGGGATCGTCCTGCAGGATCCATGGTAGAGATATGCAATAGCAATTAGACTGTAAGCTCCTCTGGGCAGAGACCAAGGATTCCAGGAAGATTCTTTGGTAATAATCTACATTGTATCCACAGTTATGTAATGGAAGAAATGTAACAAATTGTAACAATGTAAACCATACAAATATCCAGACAATGTCCTTGAGGTTAGACCCTTCACCCACTTCCCCCAGGACCCTGCTTGCTATCTGACTGCGAAGACGAAGACTTTGTGGGATTGAGCTATTTGGCAGATGTAAAGAGGCTCAGATTGGGGGGGGTCATCCAATTGTACAGCGGGATCCGTGCGCCTAGGACTGGACTCCGAGAGTTAGATTTAGGAACTTAGAAACCGGGTGGAGCAGAGACCACAAAAGCCTAAAGAGAATACAGATGGAATGAGCTATTTGTAAAAGATGGTTTGCTCGCGAAACAAACTACAGATGACTTGACCCGATTCCAGCCAAGCCGAACGCTCCCATAAAACATTGCATAAAGAAGAAAAAAAAGTTAGATTTTGCCAGAATTGCATCAGGCATCCATTGTGAATGGAGGAAATGAATTTACTAAAGACAGCTGTGACATCAAAGGAATTTGATTCAAAATAAATTGTGGGGAGAGGGTTCCCCCCGTCCAGTAGAGCTGGAGAAGTTCAGCCAAGTGAGTGCATGGAGGAGATCGCCTAAGACGTATCGTGTAAGAAGGAAGGGCCGAATGAGCTGAGACGTCTTAGTCGTGACACAGGGTCGCAGTAGGGTTATTCATCTCATGGTGGCGCTATGGTGAATGGTTCTGAAACTTGACATTGGTTGGATGGTTAAAGAGGTATTCCGCTTTAAATAATTACATTTATTTATTTAGAGAACTAGATGTTGAACAATATTCTAATATGTGACTGTAATAACCACAATAAAAATCAGGATTCTGCCACTAGTCCTATGTACTTATCACATGAATGTCATATAACACTGGTGCTTACTGAATGCCAGGGATTATAGAATGTGAGGAGCGACATATGACTGATGCCATATTCCAGTTAAGCCATGGAAACATTACAGGGGATTGATCCATGGGCTATACCATTCTACTGCATATAGGGGTCAAGTGCCTGGTTGACCTGCTTATACCTGCCTGTAAGCAATGTATGTATTTAAATAATTTTAAAATTATGTATGTTAGAAAATTGCATTTCCTATTATTTAAATAAATGAATACAAAAATGAAAACTGGAATAGCCCTTTAATGATTTTGATGTGGTATTAGAGAAAAAAAAAACTTTAATCGGTGAGCAAAAATTCAGTTTGTGGGCGCTCCCTGGTCATCCACGAGGCCCTTTCTGCAAAATGGCCAAACAAACATGCCCCTATAAGCCATAAATGACCCTCTGTTATCCTACCTTTGCCCCATTGTTAACCAAAGATGCTTCACTGTCACTCACAGATACCCATTTGTCAGCCACAGAAGCCACCTTGTCGACCACATATGCCCCTTGTCAACCACAGGTGCCACCTATCTACTGTCAGCCACTGGTGCCCCCTGTCAACCACAGTTGCCATCTGTCATAGATGCTCTACTGTTAGCCACTGATCCAATTCTGTCAGCCACCTATCAGCCACTGATGTTCTACTGACAGCCACAGATGCTCCTGTTAGCCACCCATGCCCCTCCATTGGTCACCGTTGCCCATTGCTCCTCTGCAAGCAGCAAAAGCTCTAATGTCAGCTACAGATATTCCTCTATTAGCCACAAATGCTCCCCTGTCTGCCATAGTTTCCCCCTTGTCAGCCACAGATACCCCTGTAAGCCCCTGTTCAGCAGCAGCTGAGCAGTGTATTAGGAGGTTCTGCAGCAGCTGAGGTATATATTAGGAGGTTCTGCAGCAGCTGAGGTGTGTATTAGGAGGTTCTGTAGCAGCTAAGGTGTGTATTAGGAGGTTCTGCAGCAGCTGAGGTATGTATTAGGATGTTCTGCAGCAGCTGAGGTGTGTATTAGGAGGTTCTGCAACAGCTGAGGTGTGTATTAGGAGGTTCTGCAGCAGCTGGTGTGTATTAGGAGGTTCTGCAGCAGCTAAGGTGTGTATTAGGAGGTTCTGTAGCAGCTGAGGTGTATATTAGGAGGTTCTGCAGCAGCTGAGGTGTGTATTATGAGGTTCTGTAGCAGCTGAGGTGTGTATTAGGAGGTTCTGCAGCAGCTGGGGTGTGTATTAGGAGGTTCTGCAGCCGCTGAGGTGTGTATTATGAGGTTCTGCAGCAGCTGGTGTGTATTAGGAGGTTCTGTAGCAGCTGAGGTGTGTATTATGAGGTTCTGCAGCAGCTGAGGTGTGTATTTTGAGGTTCTGTAGCAGCTGAGGTGTGTATTAGGAGGTTCTGCAGCAGCTGAGGTGTGTATTAGGAGGTTCTGCAGCAGCTGAGGTGTGTATTTTGAGGTTCTGTAGCAGCTGAGGTATATATTAGGAGGTTCTGCAGCAGCTGAGGTGTGTATTAGGAGGTTCTGTAGCAGCTAAGGTGTGTATTAGGAGGTTCTGCAGCAGCTGAGGTATGTATTAGGAGGTTCTGCAGCAGCTGAGGTGTGTATTAGGAGGTTCTGCAACAGCTGAGGTGTGTATTAGGAGGTTCTGCAGCAGCTGGTGTGTATTAGGAGGTTCTGCAGCAGCTAAGGTGTGTATTAGGAGGTTCTGTAGCAGCTGAGGTGTATATTAGGAGGTTCTGCAGCAGCTGAGGTGTGTATTATGAGGTTCTGTAGCAGCTGAGGTGTGTATTAGGAGGTTCTGCAGCAGCTGGGGTGTGTATTAGGAGGTTCTGCAGCCGCTGAGGTGTATATTAGGAGGTTCTGCAGCCGCTGAGGTGTGTATTATGAGGTTCTGCAGCAGCTGGTGTGTATTAGGAGGTTCTGTAGCAGCTGAGGTGTGTATTATGAGGTTCTGCAGCAGCTGAGGTGTGTATTTTGAGGTTCTGTAGCAGCTGAGGTGTGTATTAGGAGGTTCTGCAGCAGCTGAGGTGTGTATTAGGAGGTTCTGCAGCAGCTGAGGTGTGTATTTTGAGGTTCTGTAGCAGCTGAGGTGTGTATTAGGAGGTTCTGCAGCAGCTGAGGTGTGTATTATGAGGTTCTGTAGCAGGTGAAGTGTATATTAGGAGGTTCTGCAGCAGCTGAGGTGTAGATTAGGAGGTTCTGCAGCAGCTGAGGTGTAGATTAGGAGGTTCTGTAGCAGCTGAGGTGTATATTAGGAGGTTCTGCCGCAGCTGAGGTGTGTATTATAAGGTTCTGTAGCAGGTGAGGTGTAGATTAGGAGGTTCTGCAGCAGCTGAGGTGTAGATTAGGAGGTTCTGCAGCAGCTGAGGTGTAGATTAGGAGGTTCTGCAGCAGCTGAGGTGTGTATTATGAGGTTCTGCAGCAGCTGAGGTGTGTATTTTGAGGTTCTGTAGCAGCTGAGGTGTGTATTAGGAGGTTCTGCAGCAGCTGAGGTGTGTATTAGGAGGTTCTGCAGCAGCTGAGGTGTGTATTTTGAGGTTCTGTAGCAGCTGAGGTGTGTATTATGAGGTTCTGTAGCAGGTGAAGTGTATATTAGGAGGTTCTGCAGCAGCTGAGGTGTAGATTAGGAGGTTCTGCAGCAGCTGAGGTGTAGATTAGGAGGTTCTGTAGCAGCTGAGGTGTATATTAGGAGGTTCTGCCGCAGCTGAGGTGTATATTAGGAGGTTCTGCAGCAGATGAGGTGTGTATTATAAGGTTCTGTAGCAGGTGAGGTGTAGATTAGGAGGTTCTGCAGCAGCTGAGGTGTAGATTAGGAGGTTCTGCAGCAGCTGAGGTGTAGATTAGGAGGTTCTGCAGCAGCTGAGGTGTGTATTCTCTGCAGCAGTCAGAGAAGCGTCAGTTGTGACTGGATATCACCCTTTAGATTTCTGTGTCGGCACTTTGTAAAATGTCCCCGTCCCGTTCCTCTGCCAGCACGCGTCGCACTGTTACCTGACTGACCAGTCCGGACCTGACCTGATCCAGAAGTGTCGCCAGTCCAGACCCCAGACCAGCTCCGTGAAGATCTGCCCCAGGCCCTGACCGCGCTCTGCCATCTGCACAAACAGTAAGTCAGCATCGGGGAGGAGGTGAAGCAGCGGTCCATCGGGTGAGGCTAGGTAATCACCTGCGATCAGATTTCGGTATTGTGTTCCAGCGTACCAGCAGAATACCAGAATCTCCAGATCCAGCATATGCCAAACACTCTGTAGCAGCTAAGGTGTGTATTAGGAGGTTCTGCAGCAGCTGAGGTATGTATTAGGAGGTTCTGCAGCAGCTGAGGTGTGTATTAGGAGGTTCTGCAACAGCTGAGGTGTGTATTAGGAGGTTCTGCAGCAGCTGGTGTGTATTAGGAGGTTCTGCAGCAGCTAAGGTGTGTATTAGGAGGTTCTGTAGCAGCTGAGGTGTATATTAGGAGGTTCTGCAGCAGCTGAGGTGTGTATTATGAGGTTCTGTAGCAGCTGAGGTGTGTATTAGGAGGTTCTGCAGCAGCTGGGGTGTGTATTAGGAGGTTCTGCAGCCGCTGAGGTGTATATTAGGAGGTTCTGCAGCCGCTGAGGTGTGTATTATGAGGTTCTGCAGCAGCTGGTGTGTATTAGGAGGTTCTGCAGCAGCTGAGGTGTGTATTATGAGGTTCTGCAGCAGCTGAGGTGTGTATTTTGAGGTTCTGTAGCAGCTGAGGTGTGTATTAGGAGGTTCTGCAGCAGCTGAGGTGTGTATTAGGAGGTTCTGCAGCAGCTGAGGTGTGTATTTTGAGGTTCTGTAGCAGCTGAGGTATATATTAGGAGGTTCTGCAGCAGCTGAGGTGTGTATTATGAGGTTCTGTAGCAGCTGAGGTGTGTATTAGGAGGTTCTGCAGCAGCTGGGGTGTGTATTAGAAGGTTCTGCAGCCGCTGAGGTGTATATTAGGAGGTTCTGCAGCCGCTGAGGTGTGTATTATGAGGTTCTGCAGCAGCTGGTGTGTATTAGGAGGTTCTGTAGCAGCTGAGGTGTGTATTATGAGGTTCTGCAGCAGCTGAGGTGTGTATTTTGAGGTTCTGTAGCAGCTGAGGTGTGTATTAGGAGGTTCTGCAGCAGCTGAGGTGTGTATTAGGAGGTTCTGCAGCAGCTGAGGTGTGTATTTTGAGGTTCTGTAGCAGCTGAGGTGTGTATTAGGAGGTTCTGCAGCAGCTGAGGTGTGTATTATGAGGTTCTGTAGCAGGTGAAGTGTATATTAGGAGGTTCTGCAGCAGCTGAGGTGTAGATTAGGAGGTTCTGCAGCAGCTGAGGTGTAGATTAGGAGGTTCTGTAGCAGCTGAGGTGTATATTAGGAGGTTCTGCCGCAGCTGAGGTGTATATTAGGAGGTTCTGCAGCAGATGAGGTGTGTATTATAAGGTTCTGTAGCAGGTGAGGTGTAGATTAGGAGGTTCTGCAGCAGCTGAGGTGTAGATTAGGAGGTTCTGCAGCAGCTGAGGTGTAGATTAGGAGGTTCTGCAGCAGCTGAGGTGTGTATTATGAGGTTCTGCAGCAGCTGAGGTGTGTATTTTGAGGTTCTGTAGCAGCTGAGGTGTGTATTAGGAGGTTCTGCAGCAGCTGAGGTGTGTATTAGGAGGTTCTGCAGCAGCTGAGGTGTGTATTTTGAGGTTCTGTAGCAGCTGAGGTGTGTATTATGAGGTTCTGTAGCAGGTGAAGTGTATATTAGGAGGTTCTGCAGCAGCTGAGGTGTAGATTAGGAGGTTCTGCAGCAGCTGAGGTGTAGATTAGGAGGTTCTGTAGCAGCTGAGGTGTATATTAGGAGGTTCTGCCGCAGCTGAGGTGTATATTAGGAGGTTCTGCAGCAGATGAGGTGTGTATTATAAGGTTCTGTAGCAGCTGAGGTGTAGATTAGGAGGTTCTGCAGCAGCTGAGGTGTAGATTAGGAGGTTCTGCAGCAGCTGAGGTGTAGATTAGGAGGTTCTGCAGCAGCTGAGGTGTGTATTCTCTGCAGCAGTCAGAGAAGCGTCAGTTGTGACTGGATATCACCCTTTAGATTTCTGTGTCGGCACTTTGTAAAATGTCCCCGTCCCGTTCCTCTGCCAGCACGCGTCGCACTGTTACCTGACTGACCAGTCCGGACCTGACCTGATCCAGAAGTGTCGCCAGTCCAGACCCCAGACCAGCTCCGTGAAGATCTGCCCCAGGCCCTGACCGCGCTCTGCCATCTGCACAAACAGTAAGTCAGCATCGGGGAGGAGGTGAAGCAGCGGTCCATCGGGTGAGGCTAGGTAATCACCTGCGATCAGATTTCGGTATTGTGTTCCAGCGTACCAGCACAATACCAGAATCTCCAGATCCAGCATATGCCAAACACTGCTGGCACCTGCTGGATCCCATCCACAATAATGGGGCCAGTCGAGATCCGGCATGCAGCGGCGTACTGCCCTTTGTTTTTGCCAAAATCAGCTGGAACCACTGCAGCAGATGTGCACGTAGCCTAAGGGTCACTCACAAGGGGCCCCAATTCAGATTCTTGCCATGGGGCCCAGTGCTTTCTATGTACGCCCCTGCTAGGCAGCCTTGCTTTGCTGGTATCTAGGAAAGGTGGGTGACACTCAATATAGTCCTGAATGGCAAGACCACCTGAGAATACCTATGCTTATGTGCCTAGGATCAATTAGTGCAGTTACTTTTCTGGACTCTGGGAAAGCTGTGTGAAACCCCCATTTATATTATTATTATTATTTTATATTTATTTTTTATTTATGTATTAGGTAAAAGAACAACTCCGTCACTTAGAATCTTCAGATTCCTACAGTAGAACACAGGAGGACTGAGCTGAGTTACTTGGCAGTGGAGCTGCGTACTGCGAGTGAAGGCGATTTCAGGGAATCCTGCGGTATTGGCCTCGAGTCAACATGGCTGCCGTCAGAGTATTCGGAGCCTTTCACGGGCCGCTGTGGAGCCGGAGTCCTTCCTTCGTGGCTGTAGCTGATAGGGTTTCCTGTTTCGGTGATTTGGGTTTTGCTGGAATTTTCATAGATCTCAATGCCCCCATTGTTGTCCCCCTCCCCGGCCGTACAGTGCGCCTTGTGAGTCATCATCACACATCCGGCCAAAATATACACCAGTAACACATAATGCAATTACAGGCTTCTGATGGAGATTACGTATCTGCTGAGGAGCACGCGCAGGAGCATTACACAGCAGCTACCGAACGCTGTATTCATGACAAGCAGCAGAGTCGTGGAGTCTATTCAAAACAGGCGGGAGCAGAAGACCCCTCACCTCTTCTGAGATGTCTGCTTTAGTAACTACTTGCACTTACCCCGTGTAATAACAATTCTGGAGCATCTATTCTTATGACTCTCTGTTGTGCATTAATCTATTATTCCTACTATTATTCCCCATATAATAACAATTCTGGAATACTTATTCTTAAGACTTTATGTTGTGCCATTCCTCTGTTATCCCTACTTGTATTCCCCATGTAAGAACAATTCTGGAGCATCTATTCTTATGACTGTCTATTGTGCATTACTCTATTATTCCTACTAGCATTACACATATAATAACAATTATGGAGTACTTATTCTTATGACTTCATGTTGTGCCATTCCTCTGTTATTCCTACTTGTATTCCCCATGTAAGAACAATTCTGGAGCATCTATTCTTATGACTGTCTATTGTGCATTACTCTATTATTCCTACTAGCATTCCACTTATAATAACCATTATGGAGTACTTATTCTTATGACTTTATGTTGTGCCATTCCTCTGTTATTCCTGCTTGCATCCTCCGTGTAATAACACTTTTGGAGCATCTATTTTTATGACTCTGTTGTTATGCTATTCCTTTATTACTCCTGCTAGAAGTTATGGATGAATTGCCAGCAGTCTGCAATGAAGGTCCAGATGGGTGTTACCAGTTGGAGGGTGTCTGACGATAACCAATCAGTGCCGACACCCCCAACTGTTCAATCGACTTCTTAAGACCCCACAGTTATTCGGTCACGTGTGAACCCGGACTAAAAGTGGAATTTTGCTGTAAACCACCCCTGGAGATTTACCACTTTGACCACTGCTCCTCAGCACACGACGATAGACTTTTGCACATTCATCATGTGAAGTTAATGTAAAGTTTTTCGGATGCTGAGGAGCAACTTCCACCACTGTATAAAGCATGCAGTAAATCTCAGGAAAGGTTTAACCCTGATATTAATGGGGATGGGCCTCGCAATAAATTTGGCGCATCTTATGCCAGCGTAATTCTTACTAAAACTGGTGTACGTTTGAAAAGTCGTAAATTATAACGCCAATATAGTGAGCGCCATAAAAGTGACGTTTAGCTGTTGCAGGTCAGTTCCATTGAAGGGAATGAGGCTCAGCTGCAATACCGCACACAACCTTTGGAAAGGTGTGGCGCTGTTTCTGGAAGAATGCAGTCATGCTTTTTCTAATGCTGAAAAAACCCCTTTAAGATATGTCTTACAGTATCCAGAGGTTGTCACTCAGCTACTTAAAAGGACTGTCCAGGCCCAGACAACAAATGTCTGCTTTCTTCCAAAAACAGCACCACACCTGTCCACAGGTTGTCAGTGGTATTGCAGCTCAGCCCCATTCACTTCAATGGAGCTGAGCAGTAATACCAGTCACAACCCATGGACATGGACAACCCCTTTAAAATCTACTTTGTAATACAGAATTAAAGGGGTTGCCGTTTCTGCATACTACCCAGCATGGCCGGACCCACTGTGTCAAACATACTTACCTGATCCCAACTGCTGGGTTCTGGCTCCTTCTCCCACCCCACAACCACTCACCACTGCCTCCAGATCTCCCAGTATCAACATCCAGTTTAACGCTGGTCACGTGGCCAGTGGTGATGTCATCCATGCATCATGTCACCGGGTCATTGTTGATGCAGGGAGACCAAGAAGGATGATGGAGCCAGAAACCAGCGGCGGAGATCTGGTTAGTAAGATTACCACCGCAGGTCCAGCCTTGCTGGCAGGGTCTGCAGAATAGGGTTCCAGAGCTGAACAACTCCCTTAAAAGGGGTTGCCCCATGAAAACTATTGTACATTTTTCAAACCAGCAGCTGGATCTGAGTACTTTTATAATTGCATTTAATTAAAAATTTAGCATAGCCCCTGAGTTATTCAATAAAATGTATATGTATAGCGCCACCTGCTGTTTGTTCTTTATCTTATTTCACGGAGATGGTCGCACATGCTCAGTTTCATCCTTCAGCTGCCTCCTGCGCTGTGATAGGTAGAGAAGTGCAGCAGAATGGACACACCCCCTGAGCTGCAGCAGTAGAGACACTCCCCCTGAGCTGTGATAGGGAGATCATGTACACGCCCCCTGAGCTGCAGCAGTAGAGACACTCCCCCTGAGCTGTAATAGGGAGATCATGGACACGCCCCCTGAGCTGCAGCAGAAAGGACACTCCCTCTGAGCTGTCAGCTTGATATAAATCTAGCAGATCAATGGAGGAGGAGATCTCTGGATCCATGTGAGGTACAGGGATAGTTCTAGATTTGTTAGAAATAGACTGTTGTTTCTTACATTAGACATGGGATAACCCCTTTAATACCCTATCCATCCCTTAGCCTCTCTCCTGCCTATGGAAGTGTCAGTCTTCACTGCAGTTTTGGCATTCTATTCAAACTGTTACTGAATACGTATCACATTTAGGAGTCTGGGAAAGCTGGGTGATACCCCCTATAATGTAGACATACTGCTATTTCCATAACAGAACAGAAATGATACAAATCTTAGTCATGGTAACATTCTGGAAGGGGCGCAGTCATCTATTAGATGGGGGTCACGGGGAGGCTGGCGTTTAGTGCCGTCACATTGAGTCACTGCTAAAACGTCTCCTCGAGCAGCTGAACCTCGTGCCTTGGTGACGTCAATCATTCTGCCCGTTTAACCCTAATTTGTTTTCCATGTCGATCCCGACAATCTCTGGACGTCCGCCGCCGCTTTCATTTAATTTCTGCAATTAATATTGGATACATTGTGCGTGAATATTTTTGCTCATTATATTTCCATTAGTTGCATGAGGCTGTTTATTAATTGTATCACATCGGATGCGCCTGCTGAGATTACTCGCCTCTGAGTCAGAGATTATAATCAGATCACGATCCTCCTCATCATTTTGAATTAACCCCTTCAAAACTGACCCATTCTGCCTGACCTTGGCCCATTAGGAGGGGGTTAGATTAGTGGTTTGCAACATGAGAAGTTCCGTCTAAGATAAACTACAACCCTCAGCGTGCCCTGAGACTGAGAACAATTCTGACCACAGTTGGACACATCTAGGGTAAATCAATAGATGACAGCAGCAGAGGAAGAGTAAGTTGATCTTGCAGCAAGCAGTGACCCATCTATTCATACTAGGGGGAATAGGGCTGCATGTGGGACTGACGCCGCCACGAGGTGGGCAGGTACTAAGCACCTTAAGCCGTTCATATTATGGGGATGGTGGCAGCAGTACTAGAGGAGTGCGCCGGTTCTGTGTGAGGCAGTGACTTGTCCATTCAGCCGGGCAGGTCTGGAGGCAGTAACGGCACGTCAGAGGATGGGTGCAGGTAAATTCAGAACTGCAGGCTGAAGATGATTATAGAAAAGTGAAGAGATGTTCACAAGCAGCACAGAGTATTTCAGGAGAGGGGGAGTGCTGATGTTGGAGAGGACTTATGTGACGATGTTACTGGCCACAGGCTACATACATGGGGCAGAGCACTGTTGTCATGTATGAAAGGAGATGGAGAAAAGTGGGAGGTCGCAGGATGAACGCAGCACAGAGTATTTCAGGAGAGGAGAGGCCTGATCTTGAATCGGGCAGGGACATGTCCACTTATGTGATAATGTTAGTGAGAGCAGGTTTATATATAAGAGGTAGAGAGAAGTGGGAGGATGAAAGCAGCACAGAGCATTTCAGGAGAGGAAAGTGCTAATCTGGGATGGGGCAGGGTCCTGTCCACTTGCTTTGCAACTTCCCTCCTGTGGCCTTTCTTCTCGCTCACAGTTTACTTACCCGTGATTACCTTCCCACTTCTGACCTCTGTTCACTCCCCCCCCCCCCCCCCCCGTATATCTTCATATTACTATCATTATTCTTCCGTCAATGTGCTGTACATTTATGAGTTTTTCTTTCTTTCTTTAGTCATGTTTATCTGGTTATTATATTACTAAATGGAGCCTATGTTATTAGGAAGGTCTGCATGGACCAAAACGTCCGGTCACCATTATTTTCAAGAGCGGTTATCTATTTTGGCTTACATGTAATTGGATCATGAACTTTATATGATATTGTATCAATAAATAACCAAACTTGCAAACAAACAATCTGAGTGCCGCAATGACTACGACTGCCCAGTCCGTGCAGGCACCAGTAATAAATCTAAGTTAAGCAGAAGGTGATGAGTGTGCTGACTTTGGTGGAGGCAGTGACCGGCAGTGATAATCATTGATGGACTGGAGCTCACAGAAGTAGAAGAAGATGATCCGTGTAATACAAATCATGTTAGGACCATGCGTTAAAGGGCTTCTCCAGGAGAAGAATATTGATGAACTATCTTCAAGATAGGACATTGGTGGAGTTCTGATTCCCAGGACCCCCGCCGATCACTTGTTTGAAGCGAATCAAAAAACAAAATTAGGGTTATTCACTTTAGAAAAAAGACGACTGAGGGGAGATCTAATTACTATGTATAAATATATCAGGGGTCAGTACAGAGATCTCTCCCATCATCTATTTATCCCCAGGACTGTGACTGTGACGAGGGGACATCCTCTGCGTCTGGAGGAAAGAAGGTTTGTACACAAACATAGAAGAGGAGTCTTTACGGTAAGAGCAGTGAGACTATGGAACTCTCTGCCTGAGGAGGTGGTGATGGTGAGGACAATAAAGGAATTCAAGAGGGGCCTGGATGTATTTCTGGAGTGTAATAATATTACAGGCTATAGCTACTAGAGAGGGGTCGTTGATCCAGGGAGTTATGCTGATGCCTGATTGGAGTCGGGAAGGACTTTTTTATTCCCCTAAAGTGAGGAAATTTTGCCTTCCTCTGGATCAACTTGCAGGATGACAGGCCGAACTGGATGGACAGATGTCTTTTTTCGGCCTTATATACTATGTTACTATGAATGTGGCAATCCAATGTGCGCTGCAGCCTCTTCCTAGGCCAGTCACGTCAGGTTTATCAGTCAAGTGAATGGGTCTGGGCTGCAATACCAGTGTACGGCGCCGTGCTTGGTATGTTGTGAGGAGGACGCAGCGCTCACTGAAGCCCCCCAGCCTTTTCAAATGGTGCCAGGAAACAGGCGCCCGAATGACTAAACGTACCCATAGCAAGCCCTGCCAACAAAAGAAAGTAAATGAAATTCAAACTCACCACCAGGAGAAGAGTCCAGACAGGAGCGCATGTGCAGTGAGAAGTCTACCATCCTTGCCACCATATACTCAAGGTTGGTGGAGAAGAGTCCGACTCCGGGACTCTTTTCCCAGAAAGTTTGATTTTCATTTCTATTCTCTGCGGATGTATCACAGACCATCACCACTAAGACAAAACCTTTATTAAATAAATCAAACAAAATACCATAAAGTGCTATAAAGTGATTTTTTTAGGACTTACGGCCCCTATGATGAGGGAAATAACGTCCCTATTCGTCTCCAGGAGCGTAACCACCATAGCGGCAGACCATGCGACTGCAGTCTAAGGCTACTTTCACACTTGCGTTCGGAGCGGATCCGTCTGGTGTCTGCACAGACGGATCCGCTCCTATAATGCAAACGCTTGCATCCGTTCAGAACGGATCCGTCTGCATAACTGTTTTTTTCAGATCAGATTTTTCACTTCGTAAAAACTCAGATCCGACAGTATATTCTAACACAGAGGCGTTCCCATGGTGATGGGGATGCTTCAAGTTAGAATATACTAAAATAACTGTGTACATGACTGCCCTCTGCTGCCTGGCAGCACCCGATCTCTTACAGGGGGCTGTGGTCCGCACAATTAACGGCACCTGAGGGGTTAATTGTGCGTATCATGGCCCCCTGTAAGAGATTGGGTGCTGCCAGGCAGCAGGGGGCAGACCCCCCCTCCCTCCCTCCCCTGTATTTAACTCATTGGTGGCCAGTGAGGACCCCCCTCCCTCCCTCCCCTGTATTTAACTCATTGGTGGCCAGTGCGGCCCCCCCTCCCTCCCTACCCTGTATTTAACTCATTGGTGGCCAGTGCGGCCCCCCCTCCCTCCCTCCACTGAATTTTACTCATTGTTGGCCAGTGCGGCCTCCCCTCCCCCCCCATAATTAAACCCCCCCCCCCACCCCCCCATCATTGGTGGCAGCGGAGAGTTCCGATCGGAGTCCCAGTTTAATCGCTGGGGCTCCGATCGGTTACCATGGCAGCCAAGACGCTATTGCAGTCCTGGCTGCCATGGTTACTTAGCAATTTTAGAAGCATTATACTTACCTGCGATGTCTGTGACTGGCCGGGCGCTTCTCCTACTGGTAAGTGAAAGGTCTGTGCTATAAGCAATGCGCCGCACAGACCTTTAACTTACCAGTAGGAGGAGCGCCCGGTCGGACACAGACAGCGCAGGTAAGTATAATGCTTCTAAAATTGCTAAGTAACCATGGCAGGCAGGACTGCATTAGCGTCTTGGTTGCCATGGTAACCGATCGGAGCCCCAGCGATTAAACTGGGACTCCGATCGGAACTCTCCGCTGCCACCAATGATGGGGGGGTGGGGGGGATTTTAATTGGGGGGGGAGGGGAGGCCGCACTGGCCACCAATGAATTAAATACAGGGGAGGGAGGGGGGCCGCACTGGCCACCAATGAGTTAAATACAGGGGAGGGAGGGAGGGGGCCGCACTGGCCACCAATGAGTTAAATACAGGGGAGGGAGGGGGGGTCTGCTGCCTGGCAGCACCCAATCTCTTACAGGGGGCCATGATACGCACAATTAACCCCTCAGGTGCGGCACCTGAGGGGTTAATTGTGCATATCATGTCCCCCTGCAAGAGATCGGGTGCTGCCAGGCAGCAGGGGGCAGTTATTACACAGTTCTCAGTATATTCTAACTTGAAGCGTCCCCATCACCATGGGAACGCCTCTGTGTTAGAATATACTGTCAGATCTGAGTTTCACGATCTAACTCAAATCCGATGGTATATTCTAACATAGAGGCGTTCCCATGGTGATGGGGACGCTTCAAGTTAAAATATACCATCGGATTGGAGAAAACTCCGATCTGATGGTATATTAATAGAATGAAAAAGTCAATGGGGGACGGATCCGTTTTCAATTGCACCATATTGTGTCAACGTCAAACGGATCCGTCCCCATTGACTTGCATTGTAAGTCTGGACGGATCCGTTTGGCTCTGCACGGCCAGGCGGACACCCGAACGCTGCAAGCTGCGTTCGGGTGTCCGCCTGCTGAGCGGAACGGAGGCCAAACGGTGCCAAACTGATGCATTCTGAGGGGATCCGCATCCACTCAGAATGCATTGGGGCTGTACGGATCCGTTCGGGGCCGCTTGTGAGAGCCTTCAAACAGAACTCACAAGCGGAACCCCGAACGCAAGTGTGAAAGTAGCCTAGTTGGGATCATCTCCTCTTCTCCTGGAGGCGAAAACTGGGTCAAAACTCTACCCTCTAAAGCAGGGGTGCACAACCTGCGGCCCGGGGGCCACATGCGGCCCTTGATACCATTCTGTGCGGCCCCCAAGCATCTGGTAACAGACATGTATGTCTATATTTTGTGGCTGCTCACATGTATTTTTCATGTATTGTCCTATTAGATGGGAATTCTGGAGATGTAACCAGACATTTATAGTATATGCTGTATGTACAATACGTAATAATATATTAAGGACACAGTAAATAAATAAAAATCGGTCCCAGTATATCGATCAATGAATAAACTCTGCCCCAACGCGTTTCACCGCGCCAGTTCATCAGGGGAACAAAAAGTATAGGGAGGATACCCTTCCAGTTTTGATGACCATGGGATATGGGGCATAGAGGAAATAAATCATTATCATAAAAATAAATAAAGTAGACATTTATAATGATCTGATCCACTTCATCCAGATATTAGCTCGGAGTATTATAGATCCACCACTGTACAACTCTATAAACATACGTGACGATAATTAAGTGTCCCCCAATATATAAGACATATAAAGATGAATACCGTTTCTTTAGGGTTGGAAAGGCAAGCAGTAACCCCAGTGAATGACATGAGGTTAGTCCCAGGCAGAAGTCCAAGAGACAACCTTGGTTTCCTGCAGCAAAAACAGCACTTGGGATTTTAATCTTCACATGCACTAAGATTTCTCACAGCTGAGGGTTTGCTACAATGCAGTTCTCCATGCACAGGGCATGGGCAGGGTGTCACGAAAAACAGTGAAGGGGATACAGAGCAGCTATACCCTTCCGTTTTGGAATTGCTGAAGGTCTAACCTCTGGGATCCCCACCAATCCTAAGAGTAATATACAGTGACGGGGACGCAGCGCTGTACAGAGGAAGAGCATCCAATGACAAACTCAGCTCTGCTACATCCGCTGTATAAAAACACACACAAAAATATCCAGCGAAACACTCCCCCCTCCGTATCTCGCCAGGACCGTGGATAAATGCATTTCATCAATTACATCTCATTATTATACTGTCGCCCCGTGATTCCGCTTTCAAGCAGACATAATAGCCACAGGTCACAGTCAAGTAAGTGATGAGACCCTGGGCCCCGATGAGGTGAGGACACATGAACCCCTCACGTGCTGCCGACAAGCGGCTGCGATGACAGGAACGGCCCAGCTGCTCGGACGGCGTAGTCCACCTTCCCACAACAGGTGCGAGCTATCTGTGTTATCACCGAGGCCCCCGGCGACTTCTCAGTTAAAAGCCAAAACACATCTGATGCTTTTCCCTGGAGAAACTGGTGAAAGTTTAAGCCAATAGAGCTGTCACGTCCACATCGGCACATTTAAAGGCACGGGGGTTGATTTGACAAGAGATATTCAATCTGCAGCGTAAAGCGACCTCACGTCTCTGATTTCACGCATTCATGTCACCATCACTACAAATTGACATCTGTACATGTGTCACAGCGCGGTTCACATGATCACATGAACGCAGCCACGTGTCCAAAAAATGGCGCAGGGGCTTCACGTATATGACCATCGGACCAGACCCCTTGAATATTGGCTCCTTCTGTCTCAGACTTCTTTCTGTTTTCCAGAAGTCTTTTATTTATTGTTTTTTTTTTCTTTTGTTTTGCAACAAATGTATCTCACCTTTTGTTACATTGTTTTTGTGGCTAATGTTTAACTCCAACCAGCATTGGACTGACCTCCCTTGGGCCCACCAGAGGAATTGATTCTGGGGGCCCATCCTCTCTGTATATAGGATCTTAAGGGCTTTATTTTACTAGGGTCCAATATGTTTTGGGCCCACTGGAGGAACCTCTAGTACTCTGGTGGGCCATTCCATCCCTGACGCCAGGCTACTGCTGGCAAGTCAAGGAGACATTTACAAAAAGTTGCATTTTGTATAATTATGGCAAAAAAGTAACTCAACCTATAACCCTGCCCACTTGGCTAATATGAACCACAATGTGGAGTCTGTGGCCCAGAGAGAAGGGGACAGATCTATGATGTTCACATGCTAATTTGTGATGAGATGACCCCTTTGAGATTCGGAAAATCTTAAAAGGGCAGTCTAGGATTTTACAAGTGGTGGACTGTCCTCAGGATTGGCAGAAGGTAATGTGTGTCCTGGGGATGTGTTCTCCAGCAGTGCTGTGGCTTCTATACTCCTGGAATCCTTTAAAGGGGTTGTCGGGGTTCAGAGTTGAACACGGACATATCCCCTTCTTCACCCAAGCAGCCCCTCTGAGATAAGCATCGGAGCATTTCACGTGTGTGCAGAGTCTGGGTGTGGTGCTCAGTCAGAGCCAGGACCCAGGACCAATAGCAGCCAGAGTGAAGAACCACAGCCACAAGGGGAGATGCTATGGTCTTGTGGGTCCGGTGCAGAGTATCAGTTGCCAGCAGCAAGCAGAGCTTAAAAGGGTTGTCTGGGGTCAGAGTTGAACCTGGACATATCTTCTTCTTCACCTAAGCAGCCCATCCAAGATGAGCATTGGAGCATAACATGCTCCGATGTTCAGATCCGGTGACGTACCATGTCTCTGCTAGGCGGAGGCTTCCTCCTAGCAGTGTTTCCGGTGATGTCATCGGCACTAATGGGCGGGCTTTGCTTGTCGCTGGCAATTGATACTCTGCACCGGACCCACAAGACCACAGCATCAACCCTTGTGGCTGTGGTTCTTCACTCTGGCTGCCATTGGTCCTGGCTCCTGGCTCTGACTGAGCAGCACACCAAGACTTTGCACACACGTTCACACGCTGGAGCAGTACTCCCTGTCCACTTCCCATCCTGACCAAGGATCTGGTGCCCTCCGCTGGAGTTAGATGTTACAGCAACATCACTGCTGTTACTCTACCAGTGGTTGGATGGATATGCCATAAATGTCTTGAACTACAAAACAACACAAAAACGTTATATATCGCACCTTATTAGTTAATTGCGCCTTTGGCATTGCTGTGGTCGCTCTGGTGTCATCTGATCTTTGACCTTTGTCATTACTCTTCAGCGCAGCATGTGATGTGGGTGCAGCAACTCATCACTACTACTTGCCGGGATGTTCATTATGTAGCATTAGGACTGACAATTCTCAGAGTTGCTCATTAATTGCCGTCTTGTTGTACAGACTTCGAGTCTCTTCGGCTGCAGATAAATTAGCTTGACGAGATTACTGCCATGTTTCAATTAACCCCACGATCAACACTTTGACTTTCAGGGATAATTTGAATGTGGATTTAACCGAAGTTAAGGATGAGTAACTAATGATGTGCGGAGCAGTGGAAAGACTTACAGAAGGTGCCACGTATCCACCTGAATGCTAGGAATAGAAATCATTATAAAAATAATTACCTTATAATAACAATAAATTAGTAGTGGTGGGGCAGTCTCTATAGTATTGAGAACAGTAGGGTTTATTAATAAATGTATAAAAGTAGATAAATATCCAAATGATCTATAATACAATAGATTTAGCAGCAATAAGTAGAATACTTAGACTCATAACGCAGTGTTCCTAAAAAGAATCTCCATCAGTAGTCCATCAGTAGATAGCCTCCAATAATTCCTAATGACTGGATGGGATGCTGGTCATCCAGACCTACAATAGTATTGACTTGTCCACAATGTTAAAAGATTTATCAAATGCGATAAAATTACAGCCAAATTCGAATCAGTGTGCTAGGTAATCTCCAGTCTAAAGCGTAATCAAGCGCTGACAGTATTCAGAGCGGCGTCCCGCTCACTTGTCTGAGACAGCGGCGTCCCGCTGTATTATTCAGATAATGCGATCGCTAACTTTCACAAAACTGACACGATCTTACCGGGAGGATTTCTCTTGCCCTCGACGCGGTGTGCCTCTTGTGTGATTCGCAGCTCCGGTCTCAACGGCTGTTACTTGCCAGAAAATATCGCGCCAACGGTGGTAATGCACGTGGACACGCAATAGAAAAAGGTCTTCTCCGTACAGCAGGCGTTGTTCGCGAGAATGTATGTTGCAGAATGGCAAATTCCACTCCTCCTCAGGTAGTAGATATTCGTGTGTCTGTGGTCCAATGCTGGGGGATAATACCATACGCGTTTCGGGGTTTAGGAGACTGACCCCTTCATCAGTGGTTGACGTCCCCCCTGTCGGTGCCCCTCCTTTATAGGGGTCACGGTTTACAAGAAAACCTGGCCTGGAATAAATCTTACAAATTTCCATAAATTTCGGATATTTCAAAAAGTCCGTACATATATATATATTTATATATATATATATATATTCTCGCATATCTGAAAGCGAATTGGTTTAAGGGTGGTATAAACAAAATTGCATAAAAACTGTTTTGGATCTGGCATAAAAGGAGCAGAAAATAAAACCAAATAGTCATAAAAAATTCTAATATTGAAATCTTCAAAGGTCATATTCCTTAAATGCCAGAATAAGGCTGTTGGCAGTCTCCAAGACTAAAAAGCTTCCATACAATTATTATTTATTGTCTCAGGAATCTTATCGAATAAAAAACGCATTTGCGGTTTTGGTGCGGTTTCAGTGCGTTTTTTGTGAAAAGCATAAAAAACATTTTAAAAGTGTAAATTGCATAAAAATAATTGTCCATAAGGTATTTATTGAGAAGATAAAACCAGTTTTCTCAAAAATTTGATAAAATGATTTCACTAAATAGAAGGTCCTATGATAGGACTTCTCTGAAGAGAGCTCTTCTAATGTACATTAGAAGAGCTCTCTTCAGAGAAGTCCTATCATAGGACCTTCTGCCTACATATTGGTATTTACATGGACACTCAATTACATATATGACATCTTCCGAGCTGCAGGTAAGGAACTCTTTGATCTTACGACAATATTTATTGGTGGTTGAGACTAACTCTATTGTTCTTTTTGGAAAAGAGGTCATCTTGCAATTGCTACATTTTCCACAGAGGAAGAAACCTTGGATACCTGCCCAGTTTTGAATAGAAGAAATATTGTCTTTTCTCTTTTGTACGGTAGGCGCTATCTTAGTATTTAAGTTTGAAGCTTTAGTGAACGTAATTTTTGGACTTGGGGGTATCAAAGTTCCCAATGTTTTGTCTTTCTTCAATAGATGCCAATGTTTGTTGATGATAAATTGGATCCTCTTAAAATCTCCATTGAAAGGTAAGACTAAACGTAAATTGGTGTCCCCTATCTCTATATCTCTTTTTGTATTTTCAGTGAAAAAGTCGTTCCTGTCCATTTCTCTAACCTTGTTTAGAGCTGTATCTAGAACTTCCATGGGATATTCTCTTTCAAGGATTTGTTCTGTCATTATTTTTGCTTCTTTTTCAAATTCAGTCTCCAATTCAGTCTCCAATGTTTAATCCTATGTAGTTGTCCCTGTGGAATATTAATTAACCAACTTGGGAGGTGGCAGCTGTTAAATAAGATATAGCTGTTACACGCTGTGGGTTTAGTGAATGTTTTACAATGCAACTTTCCCTCTTGGTTCGAGATCCGTATGTCCAAAAATTCTAGTGTTTCTTGACTGGTATCGCCTGAGAAAGTCAAGTTCCACTCATTAAAATTAATGTCATTTAAAAATTGATCTAATTGCTCTTTTCCCGCCTGCCAAATAAAAAAGACATCATCAATGTAGTGTTGCCAGAGCACCAGGTCCGTCCCCAGTCTAGGTTGGATAAATTGTTGTTCCTACTGTGCCATAAATAAATTTGCATAACTTGGGGTGAACCTGGTGCCCATGGCCGTCCCTTGTGTCTGTAGATAAAAGTCCCCTGCAAAATTGAAATAATTGTGAGTTAAAAGGAAATCTATCGCATCAATCACATACTCAATTTGGGTTCGGTTGAGTCTACCTTCCAATAACAGTTGGGACATAACTGACTCTTTACCTTGCTCATGTCTAATGACCGTTTAAAGAGATTGTACGTCAAGCGAGCTCATAATCCATTCTTGATTAAATTCTAATGTCTCAATGGTTTTAATAATTTGTGTGGTATCCTTGACAGATGATGGAACATTTTTCACTCTAGGTTGTAGTATTATATCAATATATTTGGATAAATTTGAAGTAAGTGATCCAATCCCAGACACGATAGGACGTCCAGGTGGATTAGTTTTATTTTTGTGGACTTTCGGTAAACAATAAAAAATGGGGATATGTGGGTATTTTTATTTATTAAAAAGTTTAATTCATTTTCATTTAAAATCCCTATTTCTTTACCTCCAGTGCAAAACGAAGTTAGTTCCAATCTAAATTGTTCCGTGGTGTCATTGGGAAGTTTCTTATATGTCCTATCATCAGAAAGTTGTCGTAAACACTCAGAGTTATAACTGTCCATATCTTGTATCACTATTGACCCTCCTTTGTCTGCAGGGTGGATAACGATATCTTTCTCTTTTTGTAATTCTCTGAGGGCTTTTACTTCATCATTCGTTAAGTTGTTACGCTTATATTTGACCTTATCTTTTATTTTACGGATGTCATGTTCAACACATTCTTTAAAACTCGCCATTTCCTGGCTCATCTTATTTCTGGGGTATTTTTTAGAGGTATTTTTGAGTTCGGTATGTTTGTATTCCTCGTTATTAATTATCTCTCGACTTATGGGATTCTTTAAAAAGTATTTATTGAGACAAAGACGTCTCATAAATTTCTCAACTCCAATAAATGTATCAAACTTGTTGAGTTTTGTGGTGGGAGCAAACTTGAGGCCTTTATGTAGTAAAGTGGTCTGTGCATTATTCAATATTTTAGTACTCAAATTGATAATGGAGTCATTATTGATAATCTTCTCCTCTATCTGTACATGTTCCTTCTTCTTCCTGCCCCCTCTCCGTATCTTTCTCTTTCTTCATATTCCCTTGTTCTCGGTCGGTGCTCCTGAGTGTTGTAGTGCTCCTGTTGTGTGTGTGGTCTTTCTGATTTCAGCACCAAAGACCAGAAAGACCACACACACAACATGAGCACTACGACATCCCCGGAAGAAGCCAGCGTGTCTGGCGAAACAACGTTGGGAGGCGGCGGCTGAGGAGCCAGCACACGGCGGGTATTTACTACTTTTATGTTTCTCCACATGTCACTTGTGCTTTTTCCTTATTCCTTGGTTTTGTCCGGGAGCTTATGCACCTTACTGACAGGTGAATGTGGATGCCTGCTCTGTTCATGCTGTTCGCAGTGTCCCTCATGTGCTGACCCCTCAGCCTCCTCCTTGGTTTTGTGTCCTCCATTTTGTTATGGCTGCTGTCTTAAATAATTATCTATGTACTGTATTGTAATATTTTACATTTAATAAAGGTTGTATTTACCACTTTCTTATCGAAGTGTGGCGTTGCTAATTTGTTTGTGGTTTAATAAATAATAATTGTATGGAAGCTTTTTAGTCTTGGAGACTGCCAACAGCCTTATTCTGGCATTTAAGGAATATGACCTTTGAAGATTTCAATATTAGAATTTTTTATGACTATTTGGTTTTATTTGATGCTCCTTTTATGCCAGATCCAAAACTGTTTTTATGCGATTTTGTTTATACCACCCTTAAACCAATTCTCTTTCAGATATGTGAGAATATATATATAATGTACAGACTTTTTGAAATATCCAAAATTTATGGAAATTTGGAAGATTTATTCCAGGCCAGGTTTTCTTGTAAACCGTGACCCCTATAAAGGAGGGGCACCGACAGGGGGGACGTCAACCACTGATGAAGGGGTCATTCTTCTAAACCCCGAAACGCGTATGGTATTATCCCCCAGCATTGGACCACAGACACACGAATATCTACTTCCTGAGAAGGAGTGGAATTTGCCATTCTGCAACATCCATTCGCGCGAACAACGCCTGCTGTACAAAAAATACCTTTTTCTATTGCGGGTCCACGTGCATTACCACCGTTGGCGCGATATTTTCTGGCAAGTAACAGCCCTTGAGACCGGAGCGGCGAATCACATAAGAGGCACACCGCGTCGAGGGCAAGAAAAATCCACTGAAGTCCTCCCGGTAAGATCGTGTCAGTTTTGTGAAAGTTAGCGATCGCATTATCCGAATAATACAGCGGGACGCCGCTGTCTCAGACAAGTGAGCGGGACGCCGCTCTGAATACTGTCAGCGCTTGATTGCACTTTAGACTGGAGATTACCTGGCACACTGATTCGAATTTTAGAAGATATCTGGCTGTAATTTAATCGCATTTGATATATCTTTTAACATTGTGGACAAGTCAATACTATTGTAGGTCTGGATGACCAGTATCCCATCCAGTCATTGGGAATTATTGGAGGCTATCTACTGATGGACTACTGATGGAGATTCTTTTTAGGAACACTGCGTTATGAGTCTAAGTATTCTACGTATTATTATTGCTGCTAAATCAATTGTATTATAGATCATTTGGATATTTATCTACTTTTATACATTTATTAATAAACCCTACTGTTCTCAATACTATAGAGAGTGCCCCACCACTACTAATTTATTGTTTTTTTTATTTCTGTCAGATTGGGTGTTATCTGTCAGTGGGTGCACCTCAAATTGATTCCTTGTCACCCTCGTGCGACATATTTCTAGTTTTACCTTATAATAACAGCTTTCATTAATGTCCCCTGTCCCTTTCCACTGCTCCCTTAAAAGACCGTTGCTAGGGCTTGTCTGTCTTCCTTTTAGTGTAAACAGAAGACAGAGGGGCGGTCCTTCACACTGCATGCCTGTATTAGGCTTCAGATTGATGAGGCGTGTCTCTGTAATCCAATCTGATTGGCTGGCAGGAAGTGTGAATAGGAAGTGAGGAAAAGCAGTTTTGGCCTCAGAGAACTGGCAGAGGAGCCATCTTGAGAAGATCCTTATATTGTAGGGTTCAAAACAGCCGTAACTAAGGGAAAAGCTCAAGGAAAACAGTGGTGTGTGCAGAAACAAAATATTGCTTTATGCATAATGTTGCAGCAGCAGTAACATATGTTAAAATTAAATTTTGAGAGTTACACTTTAAGTGATCCATCCATGCAGAACTATGAGCCCAGTTTATTACCAGGGTGTTAAAAGATCAGCAGCACATGCCCCAAGTCATGTTTTGAGCCCCCCCCCTACCCCCCCCCCCCCCTCCCCCCCCCCCCACATACTTAGATCTAGTGGCATGTCAGTATACCGCTATAATGCAGTCACCAAATAGGGGCCAGATACCAGTTCTACACCAGTTGCCCACTTCCCACTACTGACCCCAGCATCTAAGGTGGATAACAGTGGGAGGGAGCCTTCACACCACATTGTGCTCTTTGTAAAGTTGTATGAACGCTCTTGTTCCCTGGTGTCAGCCAGTGAATGAACAGCCAACTTTAATACACCTGGGCTGTAGGTCTTGATATAATCCTCACATTAGTTAGTGGATGCCCCTACACTGCTGTAAGTAGTGGTGGGGTAGAGTATAATCATCTGTAGAACTCAAGAAACTCATCTATACAGATGTGCTATGAAAACACTTGCAGTGGACCCTCTGCATTCTTCTCCACAGCTTTCCTTCCTTGACCCTATGCTGCTACTTTTGCCATTTAAGGGATCTGGCAAGCCCTATTAAATGGAATCTGTCGCCAGTTTATGGTGTTCTAAGGGCAACATAAACTAGTGACAGACACCCTTAGCAAAATACTAGGTTGCTTTCTTTAACTGACCCAGCTATTTTGCTAAAACTTTGTACTGAACAGCTCCAGCATGTGCCAATGAGTCCTGAATATTCATGAGCTCCTGCCTTTCTCTGCCCCCTCGCTGCTAATTCAGTTGGGGGAAAAACTGTCAATCAGTGCCTGGGACGGATTGACATGGGACTCATTGACATGTTCTAGAGCTGTTAGAACCCAGCAGCATAAAAGTGGTGACAGGTTCTCTTTAAAGGGGTTGTCACATGAAAAATATTCTCAATTTTTCAAACCAGGACCTATGTCTGAATACTTTTGTAATTACATGTAATTCTAAATTTTGTATAACCACTGAGTTATTCACTGAAATCTATCTGTATAGCGCCACCTGCTGCTTACCCGTTTTCTAAATTCTCTGTCCAGCTCACTAAGGTTGACATAAATGCCCTGAGCTGCCAGCTTCATATACATCTAGCAGAACAATTGAAGCAATGGATGTGGAGATCTCTGGATCCATGTGAGGTACAGGGCTGGTTCTAGCTTTGTTAAAAGGAGACTGTCATGTTCTATATGATGTCTGATCTTAATTTTTTATGTTAATCATGGGATAACTCCTTTAAGTACAATAATGCATGTATAGAAGATCCGCTCCAGATCAGTAATCTATATGTCTATATTTCTCCCCATTCCCCAGCTAGGCACCCACAAACCAGCTGTGTAGTGGACAGAGAGGACTTTTCCTGGAGTCCTCTCCATGCATTCCATGGCTGGTTTGCAGGTAATGGTGGGTTCACACTATCGTTAGGGATTCCATTATGGCTTTCCGTTATAACATGGTTATAACGGAAAATAACGGAATCCATAAGACAGAAGGGCGGATCCGTTCTTCTGCCCTTAGACTTGTATTATGACGGAATGCAAAACGGACGCCTTTAAGAGGCATTCCGTTTGCTTTCTGTCCTAATAGAAGTCTATGGGAATCAAAACGGATCCGTCTGGGTCCCGTTATTCAAGACGGAAAACAAAGTCCTGTCGACAGGACCCAGACGGATCCTTTATGCTTTCCCATAGACTTCTATTAGAACGGAAAGCAAATGGAATGCCTCTTAAAGGCGTCCGTTTTGCATTCTGTCTGGGAATTCCGTTATAACCCTAACATCTAGTGTGAACCCACCCTAAGTGCATATTGAAATAGAAATGACTGATCTGGAGTTGGTGGCAGGTGTTCTATACATGTATTACTGTACTTATTAGGGCTTAGCAGAGGTGACAGATTTCTTAGTGACCACGCACATTTTTAAAAAATTGCATTGCAAGAGCTATCACTTTTTTGTTTTTTCATCAATGTACTTGTATGAGGTCTTATTTTTTGCAGGGCAAGTTATAGTTTTTAATGCACCGTTTTAAGTACATGTAAGGATTGATTAAAGCAAGCCGTTTAGCTAAAAACCCCTCTGTGTACGTCAGTAAAAAGGTGTATTAGTGGTCACTAAGGGGTCAAAGGTCAATGATCTCCTTTCTGACAGTATCAGCCTGCTCCCCCATCCTCAGTCTCCCCCACTCCAGCATCTCAGTGCACCAAAAGATTTACAATACAGCAGGTTTCCAAATGAGATCAAAGAAGTACAATTAGACTTGTTACTTGTTTGATCTCCATCTTCTTTCCAGGATTATTCGGTTTATCCTCCACACTTGTTTGCCTGTATTGTAGGGGCTATGGATAGGAGACCCCTAGAAAATTCTACCTATGGCTCATGCATTTAACAAAAATCACATCCACCCTATTGCATGTAACATTGCTTTAATGGATGGAATTAGCGCAGTAACAAAAAAAATGGAAACCCTGGCAGAAACCTGTTTAAAAGAACACGAATGGGGGCTTATGGGTCTTTTAAGGGCATACAGTAAACATCACCAACAAGAAAAAGGGACGTCCGGCAAACAGGGGATGACTGGAATATAAAACCATCATTTATTAAAGACTTCTTAAAAAGTACATGATCCAGATCTGTGGTGATCTCACTGACATATTTAAAATCTGAGAATGATTAATTATGTATAGTAGGTACTCTATCCTCCAGAACTGTACCAATATATTGTACAAACCCAAGTGTAATATAGGGTTTTATATCCCGGGGACCAATTAGTTAGTTGTTTTGGCCACTGGAATATATTATATAGTGTCTAATTCATAAGCAATTT
Organism: Bufo bufo; assembly: GCF_905171765.1. Lineage (NCBI taxonomy): Eukaryota > Metazoa > Chordata > Amphibia > Anura > Bufonidae > Bufo > Bufo bufo. Next base: position 38,364,023 of record NC_053393.1, on the reverse strand, counting down.
CATACATATAGTTCCTAAAAAAATATATAATATTTTACAAATAACATTTCTATTTTATTTTTTTAAATACGTAAATAAATCAATGTTCCAAATAAGTCTCTTAATAATTATGGTACAATATGTCCATGTACAGGGATTTAGTTCAGTGATTGTGAAGTGTAGAAAAGAGAAAAAAATATATAAAATAAATTATAATAATATGAAAAAATTATAAAGTCCAGTGCAGTAAAAATAATAAATTATAATAATAATGATACAAATCCAGTGATTGAAAAAAGGGAATTAAGGTAACTCAAAAAAGTGATGGTAAAAATTAAGACACGATTTTAATATATAGATATGATCTGTGGATCAAGAATGTGATTTGAACATACAGATGTAATCCAGGGGTAAAAATACTTCTATAATAATGCAAGATTTCCCGGTAGTGATATAAATATGGATATATTGAAAGAACCATTCCTCTGTATCAAATAATGATGTATACAGTATATGATATAATGTGATAAAATAAGATATATAATAAAATATGTAATTAATAGCATATAGTGTGATTAAAAATGTTTAGTGTGATTAAAACTACAAGAAGATTTAGACTAGCACATTGATATACATAGTCACAGGTGCATATCCATAAAGCATATATGGTTGATAAAAAATAATGGCTGCACAACTTTACACATACAAACAATAAAGCTAAGAAATGGGGATCATTCTAAATTCATAAGGTATTATACCTACTATAAATGGATCAATGGAAGCTCTTTGCTCACATTTTGATCAAACTTGTGTCGGGCCCATCTACCAGGCGTCAAGGTGGCTTCCGCAGACGGGTCCCTAACACTAATATACCGCCTCTCTTGGACTTACCTAAGTCTACATTTTCAGGGCACTGTAGCTGGTTCCTACACGAACAAAAAGAAATACATACAACACATATCACCGACGACAAGAGAACCAACCACAAGGTCAAACGCAGAATTACAGAACACAAACATACAACGGCGGAAGAAGAAATGGCGAGGACAAGGGGGGAGAAAATTACAGAAGAAATCACACACAACATTAGAAGACAATAATGCAATAGTGAATTTAAGTACTACTACACTGACAGAAGCTCAAACTAGACTATTAATTAAAGGCCTAAAATTTGCCCCCATAGCCAACCTATATTGGAATTGAAAAATACATGAAAAGAATCTGCCTAAAAAATATATTATATTAAAAACCAAATTCTTAACCCAACCTTTAACTCTTCAATATACAAGCATACAGAGATGAATTTAAAATCCAAGAAATATTCCAAAAACGAAGTGTAACAAGAGATTGCTACATTTAGAAAGTGTGTAGAAACGAATCTTAGAAAACTCAAAATCAATACATCTAAGGTAACTTATCTAAGAAAGAAATATCAGCAATTAAACAATTGCAAAAATCCGAAAATATAACAATAAGACCAGCAAACAAAGGTGGAGCCATTGTCATCCAAAACTTAGAAAAATATAATGAGTGTAGAAGACAATTATCAGAGAATACAACATACGAACTTTTGAAAAAAGACCCTATTAAAGAATTTTCAGGGGAACTAATAGAACTATGTAATAAAGCCTTAGAGAAAGGAATTCTATTGGAAACAGAATATACATTTATTACCAACACACAGCAAAGACTACCGGTGTTTTATTGCATACCAAAAATTCACAAGAATCCATTAAAACTACCAGGAAGACCAATTATTTTGGGCATTGGGTCAGTCTCATCTAACTTATCACAATACATAGACAGAATCCTACAACCAATAGTAAAGAAAACACCCTCATATATCAACACGCCAGAAATCATCACAATATTGGAACAATTAAAAATCAAACAACATTGGATAATAGGAACTATGGATGTCAACTCACTTTATACGATTATTGATCATTCCTAAGGCATCATAGCCGTACAAAATAGGTTACAAAAAAATGGCCAGTTATTAGATGCACAGATTGAATTCATATTGTATGGAATCAAATACATACTATTACATAACTACTTTTACTACGAATCTGATTTTTAGATACAAAAAAGAGGGACCGCCATGGGCACCAGATTCGCCCCCCAGCTATGCCAATCTATTCATGGCACAATGGGAAGAAGATATTATTGAAGCCAAGCTGGGGGAGAATCTGGTGCTATGGCGCAGATATATCGATGACATTGTTTTCATCTGGCGAGATACTAAAGAACAACTAGAATTATTTATAAAATAAATTAATGTCAACAATAGAAATCTAAACTTTACAGTAAATACAAGTAGAGAACAATGAGATTTTTTGGACATCACAATTAGAATACAAAACGAACAATTAACATGTAACACAAGCATGTCAAACTCAAAGGCTAACATGGGCCAAAAAAACTAAATTTAAGTTTATGTGGGCCGCATCAAAAAAAAATAAAAAAAATCGTACATTTTCATAGAACAACATTGTTGTTTCATGACTGCTGACCCCCAACATCCCGTTGCCCAATAACACAAGTGAGACCTATATACAGTACAGACCAAAAGTTTGGACACACCTTCTCATTCAAAGAGTTTTCTTTATTTTCATGACTATGAAGGCATCAAAACTATGAATTAACACATGTGGAATTATATACATAACAAACAACTGTGAAACAACTGAAAATATGTCATATTCTAGGTTCTTCAAAGTAGCCACCTTTTGCTTTGATTACTGCTTTGCACTCTCTTGGCATTCTCTTGATGAGCTTCAAGAGGTAGTCCCCTGAAATGGTCTTCCAACAGTCTTGAAGGAGTTCCCAGAGATGCTTAGCACTTGTTGGCCCTTTTGCCTTCACTCTGCGGTCCAGCTCACCCCAAACCATCTCGATTGGGTACAGGTCCGGTGACTGTGGAGGCCAGGTCATCTGGCGCAGCAGCCCATCACTCTCCTTCATGGTCAAATAGCCCTTACTTTCAAAGTTTTCCCAATTTTTCGGCTGACTGACTGACCTTCATTTCTTAAAGTAATGATGGCCACTCGTTTTTCTTTACTTAGCTGCTTTTTACTTGCCATAATACAAATTCTAACAGTCTATTCAGTAGGACTATCAGCTGTGTATCCACCTGACTTCTCCTCAACGCCACTGATGGTCCCAACCCCATTTATAAGGCAAGAAATCCCACTTATTAAATCTGACAGGGCACACCTGTGAAGTGAAAACCATTTCAGGGGACTACCTCTTGAAGCTCATCAAGAGAATGCCAAGAGTGTGCAAAGCAGTAATCAAAGCAAAAGGTGGCTACTTTGAAGAACCTAGAATATGACATATTTTCAGTTGTTTCACACTTGTTTGTTATGTATATAATTCCACATGTGTTAATTCATAGTTTTGATGCCTTTAGTGTGAATCTACAATTTTCATAGTCATGAAAATAAAGAAAACTCTTTGAATGAGAAGGTGTGTCCAAACTTTTGGTCTGTACTGTACATATATATACAAATATTAAACTTCACTATAAGACGCACCTAGGTTTTTGAGGAGGAAAATAAGAAAAAAATATTTTTAACCAAAAGTTGTGCTTTTGGTGGGCTTTGAATTAATGGTGGTCTGTGCATGACACTATTATGGGGGATCTGTGGATGACGCACTGTCATGTGGGGGATCTGTGGATGGCACTGTTATGGGGGACCTGTGGATGGCACTGTTATGGGGGATCTGTGGATGGCACTGTTATGGGGGATCTGTGGATGGCACTGTTATGGGGGATCTGTGGATGGCGCTGTTATGGGGGATCTGTGGATGGTGCTGTTATGGGGGATCTGTGGATGGCACTGTTATGGGGATCTGTGGATGGCACTGTTATGGGGGATCTGTGGATGGTACTGCTATGGGGTGGGATATCTGTGGATGGCATTGTTATGGGGTGGGGGGATCTGTGGATGGCATTGTTATGGGGTGGGGATCTGTGGATGGCATTGTTATGAGGTGGGGGATCTGTGGATGGAGCTGTTATGGGGTGGGATATCTGTGGATGGCATTGTTATGAGGTGGGGGGATCTGTGGATGGAACTGTTATGGGGGGGATCTGTGGATGACACTGCTATATGTCATCCACAGATCCCCCTCATAACAGTGTCCCCCAATACACCGGCCCTCTGCTCACCGAAGTATTTATAAACGTGAATCCTTATCCTGTTATTAAGTTGAACTAACGCTGCGCTCTCCCATGTTCCCATGTTCCCCTGTATCCCCAAAGCACTTACGAACACGCTTGCATAGCAGGCAGAGCAGACGGCACCAGTAACGTCACTCACTGACGTCGTGCGTCTGCTCCGCCTGCTTCATTCATAAAGTGGGCGGAGCAGGCGCTCGACGTCAGTGAGTGACGTTACTGCTGCCGTCCGCTCTGCCTGCTATTGCTATGAGGATACAGGGGAACATGGGAGAGGGCAGCGTTAGTTCAACTTAATAACAGGATAAGGATTCACGTTTATAAATACTTTGGTGAGCGGCGGGGCCCGGTGTAAGAGTACAGTGACTGCACCGGGCCCCGCCCCTAGTTACGGTCTCCAGCCCCTCCTCTCTCCCGGCTCATACATAGCAGTCTGCGATGCTGCATCTTTGCCGGGCCGCATGTTTGACACCCATGATGTAACACATATCAAAAACCGGTAAAAAAAAAACAGTCATATCCTTTTCTCAAGCTGTCACCTCCCAAGATGGCTGACTAACATACCAACTGCACAATTTAGGAGACTAAAACGCAACTGCACAAACAATGAAATATTTAAGAAAGAAGCACAAGTAATGAAAGCAATTAGCACAAGCACAAGTAATGAAATGAGCAATTTTTGATGAAAGAATATCCAATAGAACTGTTAGAGGCATCTTTAAACCAAGTAAGGAAAATGGACAGAAATACATTTTTAAGTAATAGAGAGAATAAGGAAGACAAAGACGATATTTTACGCATTATACTTCCATTCAATAATCAACACTAAAAAAATAGAAGCTATCATAAACAAACATTGGCACCACATACTACAAGACAAAACAATAGGACCATTACTAACTAAAACTCCTCAAATAACATACACTAAGGCACCCAACCTTGCTATAATGGTTGCTCCAACATATATATATAAAAAAAAAAAAAATCACACACAATTAGCCACATCTGAAAGTTTTTTTCAGATGTGGAGACTGTAGTGGGTGCAAAATCACCAAGTTTCCAAAAAAGACTACTATTGCACAATCTACAATAAATTATTTTAGTTTAGAAATAAAAGACAATTTAACATGTAATTCTACAGACGCGATTTACATCCTACAATACCTGTGCAACAAACAATATATTGGCAGAGCTAAGAGGACACTAAAAAAGAGATTATCAGAACACATCAACAATATAAAAAAGGGTTTTGAACAACATTCTTTATCAAAACACTTTAAAGACTGGCATGATAGAGATCCATAAGTACTTACCTTTGCAGCCTTGGAAAGAATTAAAAACCATGGAGGGGAGAAACCCGTATAGCACAAATGTCAAGAGTAGAATCAAGAAGAATTTTCGAGTTTGAGACCCTAATCCTGAAGGGGTGGGTGCCCTTCATGGACGAGACATCAAGGTCCGGCTGTACTACCAGCACCTCGATCTCTCCTCCGTGGGAGGCCCGATCCCTTCTCACCTCCATCTCTGAAAGAGAACACAGATATGAACATATGGGACTATTAAGAACTAATGGGCAATCAATAATATAATAATTTTTAAAAAAACAGCAACACAAAAATCCTGAAAATATGCACAAGATATAGATGGATATATACTCCCATTGTATATCCATTCTGATATATTGCAGAACCCAGAAAAATAGACAAGTACTAGATAACATACTATATCTGTAAAAATAATACAGTAATGTATCAGATGCAATGGAACACAAATTGCATCACACTAAACATTTTTAATCACACTATATACTATTTATTACATAATCTATTATATATATATCTTATTTTATCACATTATATCATATACTGCATACATTGTGTATCTGGGATTTAACTGCTTCACGTCCGCCCATAGACTATAAACGTCCTATGGGTGGACGTCTATTTCTGACAGCACGTTTTAGAACGTCCTGTCAGAAATAGCAGCTGCATGCTAATCGTACAGCTGCTGATCGGGTTGCCCGCTGTCAGTGACAGCAGGGCAACCCTAAGACAAGCCAGGGACAGTGCCCAGGTGTCCCTGCCTTCACGATCGCTGCAGACACAGCTCTCACCGAGCGCTGTGTCTGCAGAGAAGGAAGCGCTGTGCGCTTCCTGTTCCGGCCCGGCGGTCATGTGACCGCCGTGACCGGAGAGTGCAGGGGCTGTGTGAGGTCTCTCAGAGACCTCGATCAGCCCTGCTGTGAGGCTGTACAGCGCTGGATTGCTGCTGTACAGCCTCTATAGGGGTGCATTTGTCCTGTAACTGGGGCTACTATGTCAGCCCCAGTTACAGGAGAAATCAACTGTGAAAAAAAAAAGAAAAAGTGAAGCAAATGTCCCCCAGAGGTCTTGTATGACCTTATGGGGGACGAAAAGTGTAAAATAAAATAAAAAAAATAAAGGGTTGAAAAAATAAAATAAAATAAAGTTTCACATTGAAAAAAAAAAAAGTTCCCAAGTAAGGAATAAAAAAAAAAAATTAAAAATAGAAAAAATAAAATAAAATAGACATATTAGGTATCGCCGCGTCCGTAAAAACCAGCTCTATAAAAGTATCACATGACCTAACCCCTCGGGTGAACAACACCGTAAAAAAAAAAAATGTCAAAACAAGCAATTTTTGTCACCTTGCATCACAAAAGGTGCAACACCAAGTGATCAAAAACGCGTATGTCCCACAAAATAGTACCAATAAAACCGTCACCTCAAAAAATGAGCCCCTACATAAGAAAATCTCTTAAAAAATAAAAAAACTATAGCTGTTAGAACATGGAGTAGGGAGGAATCGAGCAACTATAGACCAGTGAGTCTGACATCAATAGTAGGCAAATTAATGGAAACCCTATTAAAGGATAGGATTGTGGAACATCTAAAATCCCATGGATTGCAAGATGAAAAACAACATGGGTTTACTTCAGGGAGATCATGTCAAACAAATCTTATAGATTTTTTTGACTGGGTGACTAAAATAATAGACGGTGGAGGTGCAGTAGACATCGCATATCTAGATTTTAGTAAGGCTTTTGACACTGTCCCACATAGAAGACTTATCAATAAACTGCAGTCATTGAGCATGGACTCCCATATTGTTGAGTGGATTAGGCAGTGGCTGAGTGACAGACAACAGAGGGTTGTAGTCAATGGAGAACATTCAAAACAAGGTCATGTTACTAGTGGGGTTCCACAGGGATCTGTACTGGGACCAATTTTGTTTAATATCTTCATAAGTGATATTGCAAAAGGCCTCGATGGGAAGGTGTGTCTTTTTGCTGATGACACAAAGATATGTAACAGGGTTGAAGTTCCTGGAGGGAAACGCCAAATGGAAAAGGATTTAGGAAAACTAGAAGAATGGTCAGAACTCTGGCAACTGAAATTTAATGTGGATAAGTGCAAGATAATGCACCTAGGGCGTAAAAACCCAAGGGCAGAATATAGAATATTTGACACAGTCCTGACCTCAGTATCTGAGGAAAGGGATTTAGGAGTAATTATTTCAGAAGACTTAAAGGTGGGAAGACAATGTAATAGGGCAGCACGAAATGCCAGCAGAATGCTTGGATGTATAGGGAGAGGTATAAGCAGTAGAAAGAGTGAAGTGCTTATGCCGCTGTACAGAACACTGGTGAGACCTCATTTGGAGTATTGTGCGCAGTACTGGAGGCCATATCTCCAGAAGGATATAGATACTCTAGAGAGAGTTCAGAGAAGAGCTACTAAACTAGTACATGGATTGCAGGATAAAACTTACCAGGAAAGGTTAAAGGACCTTAATATGTATAGCTTGGAAGAAAGAAGAGACAGAGGGGATATGATAGAAACTTTTAAATACATAAAGGGAATCAACTCGGTAAAGGAGGAGAGCATATTTAAAAGAAGAAAAACTACCACAAGAGGACACAGTTTTAAATTAGAGGGGCAAAGGTTTAAAAGTAATATAAGGAAGTATTACTTTACTGAGAGAGTAGTGGATGCATGGAATAGCCTTCCTGCAGAAGTGGTAGCTGCAAATACAGTGAAGGGGTTTAAGCGTGCATGGGATAGGCATATGGCTATCCTTCATATAAGATAGGGCCGGGGGCTATCCATAGTATTCAGATATATTGGGCAGACTAGATGGGCCAAATGGTTCTTATCTGCCGACACATTCTATGTTTCTATGTTTCTATGAGACACTAAAACATCATTTTTTTGGTTTCAAAAATGCTATTATTGTGTTAAAGTGAAACAAATAAAAAAAAGTATACATATTAGGTATTGCAGCGTCCGTAAAAACCAGCTCTATAAAAATATCACATGACCTAACCCCTCGGGTGAACACCAAAAAAAAAAAAAAAAAAAAAACTGTGTCAAAACAAGCAATTTTTGTCACCTTGCATTACAAAAGGTGCAACACCAAGTGATCAAAAACGCGTATGTCCCACAAAATAGTACCAATAAAACCGTCACCTCATCCCGCAAAAAATGAGCCCCTACATAAGAAAATCTCTCAAAAAATAAAAAAACTATAGCTCTCAGAACATGGACACATTAAAACATAATTTTTTTGTTTCAAAAATGCTATTATTGTGTAAAACTTTAATAAATGAGAAAAAGTATACATATTAGGTATCGCCACGTCCGTAACAATCTGCTCTATAAACTATATGTCACTTGACTGAACCCCTCAGGTGAACGCTGTAAAAATAAATAAATATAAACTGTGCTAAAACAACCAATTTTTTGGTCACCTTGCCCCATAAAGTGTTATAATGAATGATCAAAAAATCATATGTACCCAAAAATAGTACTAATAAAACTGGCACCTTATCCCCTAGTTTCCAAAATGGGGTCACTTCTTGGGAGTTTCTACTGTAAGGGTGCATCAGGGGGCTTCAAATGGGACATGGCATCTAAAAACCATGTGGAGTTCCTTTTCTTCTGCGCCCTGCCGTGTGCCCATACAGCAGTTTATGACCACATGTGGGGTGTTTCTGTAAACCGCAGAATCTGGGTAATAAATATTGAGTTTTGTTTGGCTGTTAAAAATTTGATCTCCATTTTCCTTTAATTCTTGTGGAACGCCTAAAGGGTTAACAAAGTTTGTAAAATCGGTTTTGAATACCTTGAGGGGTGTAGTTTCTACAATGGGGTCATTTATGGGGGTATCCACTATGTAGGCCCCACAAAGTGACTTCATACCTGAACTGGTCCTTAAAAAGTGGGTTTTGGCAATTTTCTTAAAAATTTGAAGAATTGCTTCTAAACTTCTAAGCCTTCTAACGTCCTAAAAAAATAAAATGACATTTCCAAAATGATGCCAACATAAAGTAGACATATGGGGAATGTTAAATAATAAATATTTTATGAGGTATCACTTTCTGTTTTAAAAGCAGAGAAATTGAAATTTAGAAAATTGCAAATTTTTTAAATTTTTGGGTAAATTTGGGATTTTTTCATAAATAAAGGTGAAATATTTTGACTCAAATTTATGACTATCATGAAGTACAATGTGTCACGAGAAAACAATCTCTGAATGACTTGGATAAATAAAGGCGTTCCAAAGTTATTACCACATAAAGTGAGATATGTCAGTTTTGCAAAATTTGGCCTGGTCAGGAAGGGGGCAAATGGCCCGGATGGCAAGTGGTTAATTAATCCATTCCGGATTTTCCACATAACCTCACTGAGATGATTCCCGCCAGAAAGAAATTATTTAAATACAGCATAGGAGATTGCGTTCACGTACAACTGAGGAAGGGGCATGTAAGCCCCGAAACGCGTCTGGCGATACGTGAACGCAATTATAAAAGAAGCTTTTCATACTATAAAAAGTCTGCCTCTCCTTTCAAGGAAAATAACAATAATTGCTAGCTGTAGAATATAGATTGGCATAATAATTGGGGTGAGATTCCTACAACCCCTATATATAGCCACAATCTCCAGCAACTCTATTATCTGGCGAGTGAGACAGCCCACAGCCATAACCGGGAGTACAAGCGCGCCAACACGTGGGACGCCAACCCCGATACAGCGCAGAAAGAAGAAGGACGGGAGAGGACCGCATCAGAGCAACTGTATGGTAATTGAGCTACATTGTAGCCATCATCAAATATTCCAAATCTTGCAAACATTATTATTTGATACAGAGGAACGGTTCTTTCAATATATCCATATTTATATCGCTACCGGGAAATCTTCCATTATTATAGAAGTATTTTTACCCCTGGATTACATCTGTATGTTCAAATCACATTCTTGATTCACAGATCATATCTATATATTGAAATCATGTCTTAATAATTTTTACCATTACTTTTTTGAGTTACCTTATTTCACTTTTGTCAATCACTGGATTTGTATTATTATTATTATTATTATTATTATCATTTATTCTTTTTACAGCACTGGACTTTTTATTATTTATTTTAATATTTTTTTCTCTTTTCTACACTTCTCAATCACTGAACTAAATCCCTGTACATGGACATATTGTACCATAATTATTAAGAGACTTATTTGGAGCATTGATTTATTTAATTATTAATTTGTAATAAATTATATATTTTTTTAGGAACTATATGTATGAAATTGCTTATGAATTAGACACTATATAATATATTCCAGTGGCCAAAACACCTAACTAATTGGTCCCCGGGATATATTACATTTGGGTTTGTACAATACTGTATATTGGTACACTTCTGGATGATAGAGTGCCTACTATACATAATTAATCATTCTTATTGACTCTAGGGTTTCCAGGGAAAACCTTTCTATTTAGCAGAGCACCTAAAGCATTTGTCACAACAGGTGAGCCACCACACGCCTTTTATATTTTAAACTTGGTTGCAGTGGTTCTTACTCAAAGCATATTGTAGAGTTAGCAGACATCCATTAAATAGCTGGTTAACACAACACACATGGACTGGGAGGAAAACCTCCCCTATATTAACCAAGATCCTGTGACGTACCAGCCTCTCCGTAGATGAAGCAAGGCGCCCAGCAGTGAGCCCGGTGACGTCACCAGCACTAATGCACGGGCTTTAGCTCTGCCCTAGCCTGTAAAATGGCTAGGGAAGCTCTTAAGCCCACCCATCAGAGCCGGTGATGTCACAAGCAACACTGCTAGATGGAAGCCCCCGCCGAGAAGTGTAAAAGATATAAACAAAACAGCCCTTGCCCTGCGCGATACCCAGACAACCCCTTTAAGTCACATAGGAAATCTGGTGTTGAGTGTCAGTATCCAGAAAGCCTCAATATCTTAGCTTATTATTATCTTAGCTGAATCCCCTGCTCATAGGGGTTTGGAAACTTTTTCAATAATAAGCCTTTAAAGTATTTATGAGGCCATTATAGATACGTACAAAACATTCTCCTATACCAGTGATGGGGAACCGTTTAGAGAACGAGTGCCCAAACTGCAACCCAAAACCCACTTATTTATCACAAAGTGCCAACACGGCCATTTAACCAGAATACTACAGTCCAATATAGCATATCTGCCATGTACTTTATCATTTAGCTATAACAGCCTGCCTGCATTCAGTGCGCTGCCTGTGCTGCTCACAGTGCGCCCTGAGCTGAGGAATGGCAGGGATAATCTAAGGCATATTGGCACACCGTAGACTTTTTCCAGGGGGCGGGTGCGCATAGAGAGGGCTTTGAGTGACGCCTCTGGCACCCATGTCATAGGTTCGCCAACACTGGCCTATACGTTTCCAGACTGTTCTTATAGTATGTAACGGACCGTTTCAGCAGACAAGGGGTTAAAATCCATTTAGGCGATAGGCCCCTTTCTGAGAGACAGGCACAGCTACTGCAGAACACCCAAACTCCCGAACTGGATACAAAATAGCACTCCAAACTGGAACCTCACGAATAGCTGCTAGCAGACGAACAGGAATCAGCTTACACCCCTGGCAATCAGTCTCTAACAGCATACAGCGGATCCCCCCAATAACGAGACAAGGCTCCGTGTTGAGGGTCAAGCAGTGGTCTGAGGTGTTGGCACACCCAGCCTGTTTTTTATTACAGTTGTTGCAATTACAGGTCCGCCCACAGGGAGGTATAAAACAACCAAGCCCATCTGGTGTACACGCCCCTAGGGGACCAGAATGAAGACTGTGACATAGGACAGATATGCAGCACTGTAGGATACACAGAGACAATACATCCCCACAATGCATCATGGTTTCCTCCTCTCTGCCCTGGAGACACCCGAGGCGTAATCCAATTATCTCTCAAGACAAAGAGAAATCACCAATACACATGTGGATATAACAGGACAGACATCACCATTTAAACACACAATGGGACAATGGCACAATAGAAACACACCCAGCATATTCCTCCCAAGCTGACAAGTTACACTTATTATAGATTGTTACAACTTTGTGAGTTTACATTGGCCATACATATAACTTACATCAATTTAAACCGTATAACTTGGGGACAAACCTATCCAAAATTCACTTGAATAGGTTCAGGGGTTTAAAAGTTAGTATGGGCCATAATCCTGAGGCAAGAGGCTGATAAACAGGCCTCTCCAAAACCCAGTGGCGAGGTTGGTTTCGCCACACATCTCCCCCCCCCCCCCAGGGAAGACTAACCAGATACCTGACCTCACGCCGGTCGGTACCTGAGTTAGTCTGGCAGCCCACCCACAACCCAATACTGGACCTGTTGCATTTGGTAGCCTGTCTCGGTCCAGTGAGTCCACCAAGGTTATGTTGGAAGCTGGTACTCCCGGTCTCTGTTGCTCCCTGGCTTAGAGTCTGGTTGTTGGAGGGGGAGACCGACTGTCTCTACCCCCTGTGCTGTAAGTGCAGAGACCACGGTCCCATCTGCACTGTTGTGGGGCTTACTGTCTCCCCCTGGTGCGTTAAGCTGCCGCTGGGAAGAGGGGGTAACGAGCTCCTCTCCCATACATACTTCCAGCCGCTGGGGAGAGCGACCGACCGTCTCCGCTCCCAATACAGTGTCCTGCTTCTGGGGAAAGGAGACTGGGCTCTCTATTCCCTGCTGGACACTCTGCCGCTGGGGGACAGGACCGACTGTCTCTGCCCCCTGTAACTCCGCCTGTCGCTGGGGAATGGAGACTGGGCTCCCAATTCCCAATAAATCACACGGCCGCTGGGGAATGGAGACTGGGCTCCCAATTCCCAAAAAATCATGCTGCTGCTGGGGGGCAGGAACAACTACCTCTGCCCCCTGTAACTCAGCCTGCCGCTGGGGAGGGAGGACGCTGCTCTCCTCTCCCTGCATTTCACACTGCCTTCCCGGCATATCACTCTGCTGCTGGGGGGCAGGAACAACTACCTCTGCCCCCTGTAACTCAGCCTGCCGCTGGGGAGGGAGGACGCTGCTCTCCTCTCCCTGCATTTCACACTGCCTTCCCGGCATATCACTCTGCTGCTGGGGGGGCAGGAACAACTACCTCTGCCCCCTGTAACTCAGCCTGCCGCTGGGGAGGGAGGACGCTGCTCTCCTCTCCCTGCACTTCACACTGCCGCTGGGGAATGGAGACTGGGCTCCCAATTCCCTGCAATTCACACTGCCGCTGGGGAATGGAGACTGGGCTCCCAATTCCCTGCTGGACACTCTGCCGCTGGGGAGAGGAGACTGAGCTCTCTCTGTCCTGCAACTGTAACTTCCGATGGAGGTCCACCCAACGTGGCAGCTGACCGTCACCTTCTGCCCGGTATAGTAGGGTCTTGAACACTAGACTCCTTACGAACTTCACGTATTTCTCAGCTGGATTGGGTCCGAAAAAGTTCAGCCACAACCACATCATACGGTCAAATTCCTCCACAGAGTATCTGTACTCCACTGCTGGTTCCATCCTGGTGCTTTTAGGGTCGCTGTACTGAGACATGCGTTGCCCTTAAGTTGTAAAATCCAAAGAAATGGTGTCTCCTGTAGCTGTCCTGGCTTTAGGAACGATCCCACTGCTGCCACCAATGTAACGGACCGTTTCAGCAGACAAAGGGTTAAAACCCGTTTAGGCGATATGCCCCTTTCTGAGAGACAGGCACAGCTACTGCAGAACACCCAAACTCCCGAACTGGATACAAAATAGCACTCCAAACTGGAACCTCACAAATAGCTGCTAGCAGACGAACAGGAATCAGCTTACACCCCTGGCAATCAGTCTCTAACAGCATACAGCGGATCCCCCCAATAACGAGACAAGGCTCCGTGTTGAGGGTCAAGCTGTGGTCTGAGGTGCTGGCACACCCAGCCTGTTTTTTATTACAGTTGTTGCAATTACAGGTCCGCCCACAGGGAGGTATAAAACAACCAAGCCCATCTGGTGTACACGCCCCTAGGGGACCAGAATGAAGACTGTGACATAGGACAGATATGCAGCACTGTAGGATACACAGAGACAATACATCCCCACAATGCATCATGGTTTCCTCCTCTCTGCCCTGGAGACACCCGAGGCGTAATCCAATTATCTCTCAAGACAAAGAGAAATCACCAATACACATGTGGATATAACAGGACAGACATCACCATTTAAACACACAATGGGACAATGGCACAATAGAAACACACCCAGCATATTCCTCCCAAGCTGACAAGTTACACTTATTATAGATTGTTACAACTTTGTGAGTTTACATTGGCCATACATATAACTTACATCAATTTAAACCGTATAACTTGGGGACAAACCTATCCAAAATTCACTTGAATAGGTTCAGGGGTTTAAAAGTTAGTATGGGCCATAATCCTGAGGCAAGAGGCTGATAAATAGGCCTCTCCAAAACCCAGTGGCGAGGTTGGTTTCGCCACATAGTACTACCCACATGTAATTGTAATCAGAAAAAATCATATATACGGCATGTGTGATATCGCATGATAAAAACAATTTCATGTGATATCCTTTGCAAGCAATATACACTTGTTGTTTTTACATACAGCAAACATAAAATGCAGAGACAGTGCGGACAGACCCTAAACGAGTAGAAAGGCAGAAACAAAGCACCTGACTACCTATAACTACTGCAGTATAATACTTCCCCTATGTACAACAATATAAGAATATAACTACTATAATACTGCCCCTATGTACAGGAATATAACTACTATAATACTGCCTCCTATGTACAAGAATATAACTACTATAATACTGCTCCTATGTACAAGAATATAACTACTATAATACTGCCTCCTATGTACATGAATATAACTACTATAATACTGCCTTCTATGTACAAGAATATAACTACTATAATACTGCCCCTATGTACAAGAATATAACTACTATAATACTGCTCCTATGTACATGAATATAACTACTATAATACTGCTCCTATGTACAAGAATATAACTACTATAATACTGCTCCTATGTACAAGAATATAATTACTATAATACTGCTCCTATGTACAAGAATATAACTACTATAATACTGCCTTCTATGTACAAGAATATAACTACTATAATACTGTCTCCTATGTACAAGAATATAACTACTTTAATACTGCTCCTATGTACAAGAATATAACTACTATAATACTGCTCCTATGTACATGAATATAACTACTATAATACTGCTCCTATGTACAAGAATATAACTACTACAATACTGCCTCCTATGTACAAGAATATAACTACTATAATACTGCCGCCTACGTACAAGAATATAACTACTATAATACTGCTCCTATGTATAAGAATATAAATACTATAATACTGCTCCTATGTACAAGAATATAAATACTATAATACTGCTCCTATGTACAAGAATATAACTACTATAATACTGCTCCCATATACAAGAATATAACTACTCTAATACTGCTCCTATGTACAAGAATATAACTACTATAATACTGCTCCTATGTACAAGAATATAACTACTATAATACTGCTCCTATGTATAGGAATATAACTACAGACAATGATAAAACTACTATATAACTAGGCTGAAAATAAAACCAGTATGATTTGAAGCCTGTGGAGCACTGGTTGTGGAATTGTGAAAGGTCTCTTCTTGCTGTCATAAGCAGTGAATCAACCACAGCTGGGACCCTGCATTAGTAAATTTTCAATTTTTTCTGATGTGTTTTTTGTTTAGGAATATGTATTTGTGCCGCTGAGGATTGTAAAGGTCCATTATGACCAGTTTATTAGTGGTCTGATCATGACATCAGCATTGCCGCACATACATGCCTTCACTTATCTCTGTTACTTGAACTATGAAGATCCACCCCGGGGAGTATTAAATGTATGTTCTTGTACAAATAGATTAATGGAATCTACACTTTTCCAATACAATATTGATTTTCTATACCAGTCAGAGAATGTTTCAGCCTGACATCATTTTTCAATTATGTGTCATTATGAAGATGCTTCAATTTTGTAATGTAGACCAGAGTTGGATGTGGACATCAAAAATATTATATTCCAAGGTGGTCATAGTATGGCTGATGAGCTACATGCCATGCATGGACTTCTTTTGAGTGGCTCCTCACTCCCGTACCTCAATGACCCTTTAACAGTGATGGCTAACCTTGGCACTACAGCTGTGGTAAAACTACAACTCCAAAGATGTCCCCCTTGCTCGGCTGCTCCCAGAACTCTATAGAAATAAATGGAGCATGCTGGGAGTCGTAGTTTCAGTACAGCTGGAGTGCCAAGGTTAGCCATCACTGCCCTATACCAAACAATTGTGAAGGATCCAGCAAGACTGCCCTAGATTCTTGGCTTTGTGTCACGGTGGAACAGCTATGTGACATTCATGGATCTCTGTTGGGTGGCTCCTGACTGTAATCAACCAAAAAGTGTCCAAAATCTAACAAGGCAATTCTGAGCACCGTGACTGTATGTGATTTTCCATCAGAGACATCTTTTGGGTGCGTCCTGACTCTACCAACCAAAGCAAGTGTGCAGAATCTAGGCAGTCCTTGGACCATTCCTGGAATGATACCTATATATTATTATTCACTTGAAAGCAACATTAATTCCATGGCGCTATTCATCTAAGAGGGATTATACATACCTAATATAAAACAACATAAGTACAATGAGCATGAACTTAGTAACAAACTGGTATGTTGGGGAAGAGGAACCTGCCTGAAAGAGCTTAACATCTAGAAGGGAGAGGGGAAGGACACAGTAGGTGAGGGTAAAAGCTCCTCATGTGGGTGTGTGGTGGCAGTATGCTCATTGCAGGTGGTAGACTTTCCTGAAGATGTTTCAGGTTGCTTTTGAGGGTTTGGATGTTAGGGCAGAGTCTGATGTGCTGGGGTAGTGAGTTGCAGAGTAGGGGAGTAGGGGAATCTTGTAGATGGTTGTGTGAGGAACAGACAAGAGGAGAACAAAGAAGAGGGTATTCTGAGGATTGGAGATTACGTGTGGGATGGATCTGGAAAGCAGATGAGATGTTCTTGAGGTGAAGGTGGCAGGTGGTGGTAAGGGTTTGGATGTGTAGTTTGAAGGACAGAGCAGAAATTATCAAATGTTTTTCCAAGGCAGAGGACCTGTGAGACTGGAGAAAGGATGGTGCTATTAACTGTAATGGATAGGTCAGGTGGGAGGGCTGAGTGGCACAGGGGAAAGACGATGAATTCTGTTTTCTCCATTTTGAGTTTTAAGAAGCAGGAGGAGAAACATAAAGATCTAGCTGATAGAAGCGCTGGGATACTGGATAGCAGGGATGTGACATCTGAGCCAGAGAGGTAGATTTGAGTGTCATCAGCACAGAGGTGATAATGTAAGCCATGGGACTATGAGCTGTCCCAGGCTGAATGTATACATGTAGAGAAGTAGGAGACCCAGGACAGAGACTTCAGGGACACCAACAGAGGCCATGATGAGGAGGTGGTGTATGAATGGGAAACGCTGAAGTTTCTGTTGCTGAGGTTCGAGGAGATGGAAGAGAGGGTCAGGTCTCTGATGCTGACGGAAGTGAAGGTTTGTTACAGGAGAGAGTGGTCGATAGTGTCAAAGATAGGGGAGAAGTCCAGGAGAAGGAGGACAGAGTAGGGACATTTAGCTTTGGAAGCTAGCAGATCACCGACGACTTTGGTTAGGGTTGTTTCAGTGGAGTGACTGGGTCTGGAGCCAGACTGTAGCAAATAAAAGATGAGTGGAATGAGAGGTGGGAGGACAGTTCGAGATGAACATGTTGTTCTAGGAGTTTTGATGTGAATGGGAGTAGCGAGATGGGGTGATGCTGGATAAAGAGGATGGGTCCAGGGAAGGCTTCTTGAGTATGGGTGTGATGGTGGTATGTTTAAAAGGAAGGGAAGATGCCAGTGGTAAGATTAGGGATGCAGTGAGATGGAATTAAATCAAGGACACAGTTGGTGATGTGTAATTTGAAGATTAACAGAGAAATCTTTTCCCCTGTGATGGTGGTAAATTGGATTATGTGGGAAGAGCACTGAGTAATTGTGTAAAAGGGTTACAGGGATTGTTGGTTAAAGATTTCTCAGATTTTGTCAGTTTTATGTTTGAAATCTAAGGCAGACTTTTGCTGGTATGAGGGGTGTGGAAGGGGGCAATGGGGAACAGATTAGAGAGTTAAAGGTATTAAAAAGTTTTTTTCATCTGGTGAGTGTGCCAGGATTGTTGGGGTCTACTGTGTGTGATGGGGGTGACTAATTCAAGACCTGAAATAATTGCTATGTTGTAGAACAACAGCAACTGTGTCCGCATGGTGGAAGATATGGTAGACAGCAGAAAGAGAGAGTCAGAAAGTGTGTGAATAGAGAGATGATAGAGGTTTCTACAAGAATGTGCTCATTTATGGACTGGAGGGGCAGTTAAAGAGAGAATGGTTGAGATTGCAAGAAGATTGTGGTCAGAGAGGGGGAGAGGAGAGTTTGGGAGATGAGATAGGGAGCAGAGGCCAGTGAAGATAAGGTCTACCCCGTTCTGATCACAAACTGTATGTAAAACGTATTCATTATGGCCATACACGTTATACTGATATCAACTGAACCTGACAGTTTTGGCAGGATTGACTGACCATCTAAAATGTTTGTACATGGAAGAGATAGCTGTCAGTCAAATGAGCGTTTGCCTGAAAGCTATGTAAAATGTATGGCTGACTTTAAAGTCTAAAAGACACTTAGTGGTAAGAACTGCCATGTTTATATAAGGGAAATCAACTAGGTGCCTACAAAATAACTTGGATATTTGAAGGAACATGAGAAATCATTAAGACGTTACTCATGAAGTTTCACATTCAGGTTTTAATTGCTCAGCTTCCCTCAGGAATTGGAAGTGGTATCACTCTCATTAAACTTCACAATGACCTCTATTGAGTAGGAAACAAAAGGTCTCCTCTGGTCTTGAAGAAGAAGGAACTGTTGAAGTTCACGAGGAGCCCAACAGCTGTATGCTCCATCCTGTCAGCTGTTCTCGAAATGTCTAAATCATCTGTCAGACAGAACCTCAGCTGGAGCCAAAGAAAGAGTCTACAGAAGACGTTGTAAAAAAGGCTCACATGTTTGGAGTGTGTACTGCCGGCTAATATCTCTGAACAACTGGCCCTGGGGTGACTTGTGACGGATTAGACTCCTCTTCGTTTGTCATCCTTAGAGAATTAAATGCAGTAGAAAAGGCAGACTTTTGGATCTTACATCTTTTGTGTAAAAAGAAAGAGTAAATTCCTTTTTTCAAGGGTGTTAAGGTCATCATTATTCTATGACCCTCAGGGATTATCTTTCTAGACTTGTTATGTCATATGTAGAAGAGCAGAAAAGACAATGAAGAAACGTTTAGATGGGAAATTACACCAGTGACATGAACATATACAACCATCTGGCTCAGTCGAGACAGCATGGCATTTCCATGGAGAATAATAAAGTGGCCATCAGGCACCTCTGAAACCACTTAAGGTAAAAAAAAAAAAGGACTGAAGTCCTGCTTTATCCATATTTCCTATGATTGGTGATAATGGGACAGTTGAGTTGTCCTTATAGACCCATCTACATTGGTGGGATTCACTAGGGTGAGTGGCAAAAGTGAAAGGAATAAAGTAGGCATCCACATCTGAGTCTTGATGCCATTGATGGCACTATGTCTCCTCTGTCACAAAAAAGGATAGTAATGTTAAAAGTGATTTATGACCAAATATCATAGTGGCAGACCATAAGCCTGCAATAAAGCGAGAGGGCCCAGCCCTGATTAGTCCCATGCCCTTGGTTATTCGTGATGAGACTCCCCTCCCCAGAGGAACTACACTGGCAAAAAAAGGAGTTACAGACACTAGTCATATAAAGGGAGTGAAGAAGGAAATAAATAACACATCCTTGTGTCCTGGGCGGCTAAAGATGGCACCATCATGGGGGGCCTACAGTTTTTAGCTATAAGCTATGGGTTACACTCTCATCTACGGTATGTACGCCGCTGTATAGGACCCCCACCAATAACTCAACTGAACAAGTTTTCAAAAGCATTTCTTGTTTAGGTACCAATATCATAATCTATCTTTACATTGGGTCCTAGCTCCTTTTTTCTGACACACAGCTCCAAATGAAAAAATGTGGGTGATTGAGTCAGCACAACCCTGTATGCAGGTGCACATCGCTATGGCGAAATACATATACAAACGCAAAATACAAATGCAATAGCACTCTGCAACCAGCATTCTGCCCTGCCTCCATGCTGGATGAGGCATTGGTGTACATTTTGGCCAAAGCGTAATAAGCCACTCACCATGTCAAGGTCGCCTCTATGGAATGGTCCCTAACACTAGTTCCTACCTGTTTATGGGCCATGACAGCCACACAAAGTCCAGGGAATGCAGGTGCAGCATGCACGCCAAGCACACTCTGCTTTTAACCCCGTCCGGTGCCATTACAGCTTTCATCGGATCCAGGGATGCAAGTACCAACATGCATGCTGAGCCCACTATATACTTCTCCTGGAGCCAAATGGCTACTGGTAGGTGCTATATAAGCAGACTCAGTTTTATACTGACTTTAAAACCAGCCTCCAGGACAGATTGACTGGTCAGGTGTGCCTGACTGCATGGAGATCGCCACGCCTCCAATATATACTACAAAGAAAAAATGTGGGGGATTCAGTCAGCACAACCCTATATGCAGGTGCACATCGCTATGGCGAAATACATATACAAACGCAAAATACAAATGCAATAGCACTCTGCAACCAGCATTCTGCCCTGCCTCTATGCTGGATGAGGCATTGGTGTACATTTTGGCCAAAGCGTAATAAGCCACTTACCACGTCAAGGTCACCTCTATGGAGTGGTCCCTAACACTAGTTCCTACCTGTTTATGGGCCATGACAGCTCCAAATGCCCTGCATGTTTTTACACAGTCATATAATTTAGTGATACAATTCTGAAGCCATCACTAGGTGGAGCTGATGAAGACAGTTATACAGTTTTCTATACTCCTAAGCAGAGCCGAGTGTATGCCTTTCATCCAACAACAGGACATCCCACCAATCTAGAGGTCTGGCTGGGTTGCTGATTAGGAGGATCGGTTAGTGGACCAATCGGGGGGCTGTAAGGGTGACTAATCCAATCTTTCAACAGTCTATTTGAATGTGGTTTGTCCCCCTCCTGTGGCGATGTTGCGTCCTGCAACTTGCGTGTATCTTGACTGTGATATTGGGTTCCGGATTTCCAACCTGGATCCTTTTGACTACTCTCTGGATTAACCCTTTCTTATCTGAATTGGTATTGACTTTGGACTCTCTGACTTCCCTTTTGCCTGACATTCTGTCACTCATAGTTCTCTTCTGGTTTCAACCCTGCTTTGCCTATGGCTCTTGGTTTGAATCTTGCCACACTCTGCTGTTCCTTGATTTGACCCTTGGCCCCATCATTTGGTTACACTCTCCACTTCTTTTGCTCCACCAGTCAGCGACTACTCGGGCACACACAAACCCGCAATAGAAGCAGCAAAGTCCAGATCACTGTATAGGGGGAAAATGGTTCCTTAGATCCATTGGATCCTTGGTGAGCAGATTGACCAGCACAAAGTCTGACCTTGAAGCTCTATTTTTAAAACAGGAGATATGCATTACATCAGAGAGTTTGGAGCAATGCATCAAAGCATTATAATGATAAATTTTGTAATTAATCAGCACAGAACGTGACATTATGTTCAAAGTAGAAAAGGATCTCACATTGTATGTATCTTCCGGGACAAGAGTATAATAGGGCATTTGCCGACTTTTTGGAATTGGCAGTAGAAGCCTTTGACCAGTCAGGTTCATGTGTGCCCCGTCCTGGCTATGTACTTCGGTCTGACACTTGCCACCATGCCACAGCTTGCAAATCATGACGGCAGCATTCTGAGATGGAGTACTTAGGCTTGGTTCACACCTGAGCGTTTTACAGCGCGTTCCTACGCGCTGTAAAACGCTCATCAAGCAAAAAACAATGCTTTCCTATCGGCATGGTTCTCACCTGAGCGTTTTGCAGCGCGTACGATCGTGCTGTAAAACGCCCGACGCCCCAAGAAGTACAGGAGCTTCTTTGGGGCGTCTTGTCGCGCGTTCCCATACATAGACTTCCGGGAACGCGCGACAATGGGCGTTCGCTTGTACCGGAGCCGCGATTGTAAACGCGCATACAATCGCGCATACAGAGCGCTCCACCCCGTACGCTCAGGTGTGAACGCAGCGTCACGTTTAAAATATTAAAGAATTCAGCAGAATTTCTTGTAATAAAAGTTTTGCCCCTACCCAGACGGAGTGAAGATAACCTGGTCATGCAACTCATTTTTACTTTTAGCCATATGCAGCTTATTGAGGGGTTTTCCAAATGGGCAAAGAGGTATTTAAAGGGATTCCCAGATAGGGGTTCCTCTCAGAACCCAGCTGATTGGTTGAGGAGAGGGGAGTCAGATCCCATCCATTTCATACCAATGACCTAACCTAAGGATAGATCATCAATAAGTACTGTAAGTCCTGGAAACACCCTTTAATAACCCTGATAATAATTGACCAGTTCTAGAGAACCTTTAATATAGGTCTCCTTGACACGCACAGTTAAGGTAGCCATACACATTAAAAGAACGTGGCTGATCCTCTTGATTTTGGAGGCACTGGCCAAGCATCTCATGTTTATCAGGGTGTGCCAGGTCTCTCAAGATGGTAGATATTGGAGAAAAGAAGGATAGGGCTGTATTTTAACACGCCCAATCCTTTTGTTTTCAAGGTATATACTGTAAGCCGCCAGAGGTGTCTGGCAGTGGATTACTCCGCTCTGTCCTTGAGAATATATGTATGCTGAAAGTATGGTCAATAATTCCAATGTGCGAAGGGAGCGGGCTGGGTGAAGACAGAAGTGCTTTTATTGAAACATTTTCTGCAATGACAGCATGACCTTCAGTCGGTAGTCAGAAGAGCAACTGCATATCCTGTCCGCCCATATTAATACACATCTATTTAATAATAACATTCTCATATACAGGTAATACATCCTTATAATAAACGATTAACCATGTGCAGATCTATTATTACTCAATCTGCATCACAGTAGGCAAATAGTGCAGTATAATATAATATATTAACATAAGATCCTATAACAATCACATTCCCAATACACTGACGCCATGTGACACGTCAGTGTACTCCACTAACATTTGTGCAGTGTGTTATTTACTCACACAGCATCACCAGCAGCGGCCTTTGCTGATTATAGGGATGTGAATGAAATCACTTTTGCCCTGTTTATTGCCCTACATATGTGTTCTCTGACCTGCAATGACAGCATGACCTTCAGTCGGGTAGTCAGAAGAGCAACTGCATATCCTGTCTGCCCAGAAACAAAAGCTCTGTCTTCTAGTTCCCCCTGCTATTAGCAGTGTTATATGAAAATGTGCTCGTCATTAGAGATGGCCTTGTGGTTCATCCGGCGGTCGTTTCGGGGCGAACTTTCCTCGTTCGCCGAACATGCAAACATATGGCGATATTTGGGCCCGCCATATTCTTTTACATTGTGAAGAACTTTGACCCATGACACATCCATCAGGTGGTACAGGACAGCCAATTGAGATGTTTCAGCACATGGACATAACCCCTACCTTATAAATAAACCCGATCTTGCCGCCATTTTACATTCAGTGTTTTGCCAGTGTAGGGAGAGGTTGCTGTGTGGAGCAGGGACAGGCTGTTAGGGACACCAAACGCTCGCTAATAGGGCCACAAAAGTATTTTTAAGGACTGGTATAGGTGTTCTATCGATAGGTGTGATACACAGAGGGGTGCGATATACTTATAATATACTTTTATAATGAGTCAAAAACACATAGATCTATATAGTGATCACCTGGAAGTCAGGGGCCTAGGGGCTAGGGGCTTACTATGGCCATTTTTATATAGGGCAAGGTTCCGGACAGGGTCGCTCTTATCAGGGCGGGTGCTCTGTGGTTAGGCTATCAGGGCCAGAATAGCACCCCCTGTAGGGCAATATCAGGGACAGTTCTTTGCCCACCCTGTCCTTCAATACCACATCATCATCTAGCCCAGGGATGGATGTTTTTTGCTTTCCCTTCGGGATTCATGGATTTGCACTGGAACCCCCCGGATTGTGGTAGGACATATGGTTTCTGATTTAGTGCCGCCGAGCACCTGATTTAGTGCCGCCGAGCACTTGTTATTGCCGACCACATCTATGCTTTTTGCTTAGCTTTAATAATTTGATTTATTTTCATTTTGAGGGATATCTTTTGATAGTAACATTATTAAAGGTTAGGTTTTATCTTTATGTATATTCTAATAGAGTGCCTTCCTTGTACAATGTTATAATATACTTTCTATGTTAGACAGTATATTATAGTGCATTTGTATTGTGCGGCAGTCGTGTGCGGTTCTGCTGCGATACTGCAGGTATATAGAGGGACAAGCGTTATTGGAACAAATAATTTCTACTGGTGTGATATACCAGTCCCCCCCCCCCCCCCCCCCAAAAAAAGTAATTGAAGCAGGGGTGGTATATACCAATAATATACTTTCTATATAGTGCATTTAGGTAGCGCAACAGGGCACATTTAGGAGAATTTCCCTTTAAGACGCATAAAAATGTCCCCTGATTAAGACACATATTTTTTGTTGGAATTTTTATCATTGATCCCCCTCTAGTATGTCACTGTCCATGTTGTGGGACTATTTGTGCACTTCTACCAAGTATTTGTACTATCATTAAAGTGAATGGGGCCTGAACATTGCGCGATCGCGAACCGTCCCGGCCGTCATTCAGGCTTTAAACACTCTGCTGTCATCTACTGTCGATTTAATAGACATTATAACTACAAGGGGCACTGCAGGTGGCATTATAAATACGGCAAGCACTGTAGGGGGCATTTTAAATACTGGGACACTACAGGGGTCATTAGGACTACAGGTGCACCGCAGGGGCATTATAAAGACTGGTACCAATATAGGGGGGCTTTATAATTACTGGGGCTACTCCCCTTTGTGGAAAGAGGTTTTCTCTCTATATAACCATCTTTACCGGACTACTATATCGCCGTCTCCTCTGATAACATTGCTCTCTATTTTTCCAAAACATGTTAAGAAGGGTATCTTAAGATTTTTTGTACTTGCCATGAGGCAGATTATTCCCCGTAGGTGGAAGTCAACAGAGAGTTCTGGCATGCTCTGGATGCCCTGGCGCGCCTAGAAGAGTTAAGTGCTGACTCAAGTTTATCCGGCCCGTCCATACAGTAACTTGGGAGCCTTGGCTCCAGTTTCGTTCCTCTCCGTGCTTCCCAGCTTGGCTGAGAGATGTCTTTCTTTCATGATCTTTAAGTTCTCTTGATGTTATTAGTTTAGATATGGTATATCTTGTCTTCATGCATTCTCCTGATATCTGTGTTCCTTACCTAATGTCTGTCTTGTCTCCCCTTCTATCCTCCTTCTTGTTTCCTTACTCCTACATTTTTGTTATTTGTTTATTTATTTATTTATTTACTTTTAGTTCTCCTTATTATACTCATATTCTCAAATGTTTCATAAGTGGATAATAATCAACATTATTAGTGTCTTATATCTTTGGATATATTACATCTTTCATGTGTTTTTCACAATTACCTCTTACAATGCTTGGTAATTGTTATTGCTAATCTGCTTGGATAAATCAATAAAAACTGATTGAACCATAACTACTGGGGCTACTACAGGGGGCATTGTAAATACAGGGGCCATTATAGGGTACCATACTACTGGGGGTGCTATAGAGGAGCCTTGTTACTGCTAGGGGCACTAGGGGGACCTTATAGAGGAGGGGTCCTTATTTGTACTGGGGGCAATATGGGGGCATTATTACTACTAGAGGTACAGTGGGGAGCATTATTATTGTCCACAGTATGGAGGGCATTGCTACTAATGGGGGCACTCTAGAGGAGCATTATAGCTATTGTTAGTACTGTAGGGGGCACTATTACTGTAGGGGGAAGTATGGGGTAGAATTATTACTATTTGTGGGACTTTGGGAGCACTATTACTATGGGGGGACTATCTGTATGGCACTATTATTTCATTAGTATTTGTGGGCATTGGGGGACACAGTACCGGGGACAGCAGCAGGATAATGCTGTTGGGGCACCAGGAGGGGGTGATTAAAAAAGAGAAATCTAACATATCCATGTGGCAAACATTGCAGAGGCGAGAGGAAGCTGAAAGAAGTCATCATGGCGGTGTGGTCCAAATGGAGAAGATGAGGAAAGTAAACATCTACATCAGAGGATGTGGTGCTGTATTTTCCTGTATGTTTTATAGGGCTTTATGTAATGTCCACCCCAAACTAGATTTTAAGAGTAGGTCTGCGGGACGGGTTGGATTGAGAATTTGGCACGTGTTGCGCCATTTCAATTTTCGCCTCAGGCAGTAGAAAGGCTAGGTGCACCCCTTTTGGGACCTGGTTTCTTTGATCTTTAGTAAAACATTTAATTCCTTCTTATCTCACATGAGACAAGTCAACAGTTCTATCAGGGAACAGGCTTCGACATTGTGCAGCCTTTGTGATCCTTAGCTGAATAAACACGGAATATTATTATCCATTGGCGTAAATCTGACCTTGACGGACAATAAGAGCTATGGACCATTCTTCGCAGGTTCAGCAGTCATGGAATGTGAATCAGGGGTCAGAATGATTTGCTCCGGGTCATCTTCGGACCCGGTTGAGTGATTTTCAGAGTTTACATTTTGGGTGGAAGCTTCTTTTTTTTATCTTATTTTACTAATTTGTCTCCAGTTCTTCCTCCCTTTGGTTATCTGATTTCACATTTCAGCGCGCTGCGCTCTTCCATCTGTAAGCCGAGATGACCAAGGGGGACCCGATAGACAAAACAGCTGGACTTTGTTTTGATCTCCAAATCACTGTTCACTTTCCCACTGAACTTCTCGAGATCAGCTCCCACTTGGAAACGATTATAGCTTCTAACAATTGCTTTCCGTTACACAATGTAGAGGTTCAGAGCAATTATTTATAAGTATTTGGATGAAATGTGTGGAAAATACATCGGAGGAGGCCTGATGTGCTCTGATTTTTGGTTCTTATTGTGTCTTAAAGGGGACCTGCCGCCTTTCCTGACTTGTCTGTTTTGGTGACTAGTTGCATTCCCCATGAAATAACAGATCTGGAGCATGTATTCTTATGGCTCTATGGTGTGCTATTCCTCTATTATTCTTGCTAGAAAGAATACATTGATATCAGTTTGCAATGAAGGTCCAGATAAGTGTTACCCAGTTGGGGCTGTCTTCCTGCACAGTCTGACACTGGCAGCGCTGATTGCATAATGTCAAACTGTGCAAGGACGCAACTGCAAAGGGGTAACACCCAGATGGACCATTACTGCAGTCTGCTAGCAAGTCAATCAGATACTTCTAGTAGGAATAAAAGAAGAATGAAACAACATAGACTCATAAGAATAGATGCTCCAGAATTCTTACAAGGCAAATGCAACTAGAAACCAAAACAGACATGTCAGGAGAGGTGACAGCTCCTCTTTGAAGCCTTAAGGGGGGTTTTCAAGCTACATTTTTTTGACACAATCCCTTAACCTATTTTGCTCTGCCCCCCGCCCCTCTATGAATACAATTCTGTGCAATAACATGTCATCCATAATGGTTATATTCAGTACTGGTTGACAGTTAAGACGCCTGTAAAACACTGATTGGTGTCTATGGGAACGTCCACGTGGGACTGAAACGTGGCAGATTTCCCAACGCAATTTCCACAATTATTATTTTAAAGTAAAAAATTATATCAATTTTAGGAATTTCCGACCGGATCCTCCCAGATGCCTGCTGTACTGTTCTTGTAGAGACATTCTGACAATTAAATTACATTCATTTCCTTTTTCCTATTTATATCAGGTGTAAATAATACATTTATAGTGTAAATGAACTTTACGCCGCTTACATGAAAACTATCTTATAATTAAAGCCATAACTCCTTTGTGCACCACTTGTTATTAGAAGAATATTGGGTACATGGTGACTATTCGATGAATATGAAATAAAACCCAAATGGGAAAAACCTGACTAAAAGTTAAAATGTTCAGCTGGATTTTATAACAAACAAGGAAGGGAGAAAGGAAGGGAGGGAGAAAAAAAAAAGAAAGAAGGAAGGAGGGAGAGAGGAAGGAAGGAAGAGAGAGGAAGAGAGGAAGGAAAGAAAGAAGAAACAGAAAGGAAGGGTAGAAAAAAGGGAAAGAGGTAGGATGGAAGGTAGGAGGGAGGGAAAGAAGGAAGAATGAAATGAAGGAAGGGAGAGAGGGAGGAAAGGAAGAAAGAAAGGAGGGAGAGAGGAAGGAAGGGAGCGGAAGGGAGGAAGGAAAGAAAGAAGAAACAGAAAGGAAGAGTAGAAAAAAGGGAAAGAGGTAGGAAGGAAGGGAGAGAGGGAGGGATGGAAGGAAGGGTGAAATGAAGGAAGGGAGAGAGGGATGGAAGGAAGAAGAGTAAGAAAAAAAAGAACTCAGGAAGAAAGGAAGGAGGGAAGAAATAAGGGTGAGGGAGGATGAAAGAGAGGAGGAAGGAAATGATGGAGGGAGAAAAGAAAGAAAGAAAGAAAGAAAGAAAGAGGAAGCGAGGGAGGGAGGAAGAGAGGCAGAGAGGGAGGTAGGAATAAAAAAAGAAGAAAGGAGGGAGGGAGGAAAGAAGGGAGAGAGGGAGGAAGAAAATAAAGAAGGGAAGAAGGAAGAAAATAAGAAGGGAGGAAGGAAGGAACAAATGGAGAAACTAAGGAAGAAAGGGAGGAAGAAAAAATGGAAAGAAGGGGAAAGGTAGGAGGGAAACAAGAAGAGAAGGAGGGAGGAAGGGATGGAGGGAGGGCGGGATGAAGGTTGGTATCTGCCCTAATAGGGTGATGCTGGAGATCTCTGCCAGCCCCTCTGCAGAGTTTCTCTTTTTCTTGAGGACTCAGTATGTCTATTCATTACCAAGACAATCCATTGATTTCATGGACATTGTGTAATACTTAAATTTCCCCGGTGGTGGCACTGCAGGAGAACTGAGCACCTATTGCCACAGATTTCAGCACACCCTACAATTCGCTTATTGTTGGGATACCCTTCTAACAAAAAGATTGTCGAAAGATCTCTTGACCATAGAGCTAATACCATGAGCAAGACCGCCAATAAACTTTTTGCTCATTGGACAGAAACAGAAAGGCATAAAATATAGTTATTTCTCAAACCAGCAAATAAAATAAAAAATTAAGAAATTGAGGCGTCTGGCCAGGCAGAGCACATTCAAGCATATGGGGAGATAGCTGTTCGGTCTGCCATGTGTATGGCTAGCCTAAGTGTGATGTGCCCATGACGCTTCCTCAAATTAAATACAGACATTTCTTTAAGAAGAGACCTCTCCAGATCCAGATGTTTTAAAAAATATATATATTTTTTGCACTCCAAACACTTCAGATGTTTTTTTTTTTTTTTATTTACACCCTAGGTATTCGGATTCATTCGTAATCTGTACAGTCATCTTTAGGTCATATTCTTGAGACTGGTTGAGGTTTTGCTCATATGAAAAGATTTTTCATAGGTTAAGAGGAATTTAACATTCAGATTTACTCAAAGCCTTTGGGAAGCTTCCGTCTAGGTCGCAAGAAGAAAGAAAAGAAAACTGAACACGATCCAGATAATGTTCACTGCCAGAGAGACAGAGTACAGAAAATGTCAGCCACATCATAGGAAGTGTGTCTAGGAAAGCAACCAGCAATTAGGTTTTTGTGCAAGAAAGAAAGTTGAGATTCTCCAAAAAGAGAAAAGCTAGCAATTAGATGAAGACAAGAAGACACGGCTGAGGTAGGACTCTACCCCAAAACTAGTGGCAAGCCTAGGATGTTTCCAGTTAAAACAAAAAGAGAAAGTTTGGCGAACCCACCGCGATCCTTCAGGATCTGATGTGTGGGCTTCCCATCTCCTCTCCGATAGTTGACATCAAGGGAAAGCAACACCCGATCCTTTTGTTCTTAGAGGAGATAAGCCACCACCAGAGGTGCCTGGCAGAGATGTACTCTGCTCTCCACACTGAAGAAATATGCATGGTCAGGTGAGCATGTACAGTATGTGTATGGAGAAAATGGGAGACATAGCTAGTGGCCTTGGTGTCACGGAACCATGAACCAGACGTACAACAAGAGATAAGTGAAAATAAGAAGGCTTTATTGAAAATAAAGCTGTAAAGCAAAAGTCCAAACGGATGGCGGAACCGAAGCAGAGTCTTTGCGAAGCCAGAGGTCAGGAACCAGAAGGGTAGTCAGACGAAGCCAGGATCAGGAACCAGCAGGGTAGTCAGACGAAGCCAGGATCAGGAACCAGCAGGGTAGTCAGACGAAGCCAGGATCAGGAACCAGCAGGGTAGTCGGACGAAACCAGGATCAGGAACCAGCAGGGTAGTCGGACGAAACCAGGATCAGGAACCAGAAGCAGCAGCAGTCTAGAAGCATGTGAACACAGGAGGACCAAGCAAGGAACTGAAGCCACAGACCTCCTATATATATGAGCTAGGCATCCAGCTCCTCCCAGTGGGAAGGAGGAGCCGCAGGGTGGGAGGCTACAAGAAACCCAGAAACCAAGATGGCCGCCAGCACATGTCAAACGAAGGAGAACAGCAAGAAGGTAAGACCATGACACTTGGAAGGTGTAAGGGCACCTAAAATGGACACTTCCGTCAGAAAAAAGGTTTTTTAATAGTCATAGAAGATGCATTTTTTTGAATTTTTGGAACACCATTGAAAATTTAATACAAAATACTATCTGTGAAGAAATCCCCCTTTTTCTAAAGTGACCGGCAAAAACACCCAAACTTATGGAACTATTTTGGGCAGCCCACCCAGGGTGAACCGGTCACAGAAGACTTCCATGTTTCTTTGAGAACCCCTGAACCGATCTGGGTGAAATTTGAATATGTTGATCACCCAGATCGGGGCTATCAGGGGACATATGATTTGTGGGGATACCTCATGTATAAAGGGGTGTTCCAGATATTGGGGAAAACTGTGACTTTTCTGCCTAGAGATAATCAAGTTGTTACTTTATCAGGCTTGATTATCTCCAGGACTAGGGTAGGGAATTGTATGTTTATGCTGGAAGGGTTTTATGTTTCCATTGTACTTGATTGGCTATACTGTGTCCCTCCCTGTGGGATGTCCCCTTGCATGGGGACTTGCATAAAAGCCTATGTGTGTTAATAAAAGCGTGTTCTATTTGTACCCTTCTTCTTGACTTCGGCTGATGTTTGGGGATTCGCATGCTTTATTAAGGGAATCATCTTATAAAGTTATTGGCATTTCGTATTGGAATTCATCTACTTCAACTGCCGAACGGAGCGATATTTTTAACAGGCTCGGGCGGTTCGGGAGGAAACTACTGAATGTGGTTTAAATATACTTGGTTTCCTTACACTATCCTTTAAGTATTTATCCTCTATAAGTAGGGAAATCACTATCAGTTTGTAGTGGCTGTGAGGGCAAACCTCATGATAATAGTAGGTGTAGAATTTGGGATGACAGTATGAAAGCTTTAGGTGTTCGCTTGATAGGACTAGATAAAGATGCCCGCAGAAGAGAATTGCATTGATTGGTGCAATGTGTGATGCTGTAATTGAGTCAATAAATTGATGGCCTGATTGAAAGAGTTAAGTGAAATTGCCTGCCATACTAAATGTCCAAACAAACAGGAAGTTAAAGGTCCAGGACAGGAAGTACAATACATGAGATGACTTCAATAAATGATATCCAGAAAACCATCCAGCTGTTTTATTTAATAAAAATAATATTTATTACATAAATTAAAAAATTACATAAAATATTCACATATAGATTATGTGATAGCCATGATATTAAGGTCATTTTGTCCCTTGTCCTATCACCTGAAAATCACATATTGAGACATTTATATCGTAATATTTGAGTTGTACTCAATGAATGAAATGTCAACCATGATTGTAATTTTTTTTTACAGTGCTTCCATCATTCATCTGAATCTATATCCTGAATTGGGGCTCACAAGTTCATTTCCCAAATGCATTAGGGCCAATTTCCCAGGTAGCCTGTTGGCCTAATAGTCTTATTTTTGCATATGGAAGGAAACCAGAGTACCCAGAAAAACCCAGACATACACGAGGAAAACACACAAACTCCATGCAGATGAGAGATATAAACCGAGAACCCCAACTTACACCCAATCTTTCAAGATATACTAAGTGTAATGTGTACATTCATCATAATTAGTGCTGATCGAGCATCAAAGTGCTTGGGTGCTCTGGTGCTCTGGTGCTTGAGTAAAACACTTCAGGGCGCTCGGGTGCTCTACAGAGCACCCAAGCACAATGGAAGTCAATGGGAGAACCCGAGCATTAAACCAGGCACCCCCTGGTGAAAAATTTATGGAAACACCACTGAAATGGTTTGGGAACAGCATGGGGAGGATGTCTGGATGCATCTTGGACTCCCAGGTCGCTGCTGGGAACGATGTTGTCCGAGTAGCACGCCACTTTTACAGACTGACAATAATACACACAAAACCGAAGATAAAATCTATTTTAGAGGAAAAATCGTTAGGAAACATTCTTTCCTGTATATTTACTTGTATATAAAGTGCAAGTGCTGCCAAAATTACAAGCGGGCTTGGCGAGAGGCCCAAATCAAGGAATGGCGATAAAATGAGCTCCTCGGAATATCCTAGTGTGGGATCACTTGTTTGCCAAGACTCTCCATGGTGGGAGGAAGGAGGATCAGGGTGAGGATTCTGTTGACCAGACACTTGGCTACTGAGACTGGGCTTTGTGGAAGACAGGGTGGTGCTTAACCGACTGGAAGCATTATCTGCTGCATTCCAACCGACCACCTGGTCGCACTGGTGTGACTTCGAGAGTGGTGTCCTGTGCCGTCCTGCAAACTGGGACATGAAGCTAGGTATCGTGGATGAGTGTGCTTCTTGTGCTCTGGCAGCAGGCACAGTTTCACCGCGCCCAGGGCCACGGCCTCTGCGTGCACCATCAGCAGCACGGCCACTTCCCTGTCCCTTACTGCTCGCCTTGAGCAGATTAAATGGTATATATGCTTGCAAGTATGTCACACGTACAGTAGAGCAGGTTTTGTAAGTGTATGCGCAAATAAATGACAGTGAATGTCACAGATAATTTTAGGATGTGAAAACGTTATTACAGGAGATGTAGCGCAGGTAATGTCACTGTCAGCAGCAACAATGTAACACAACAGATGTAGCAGAGGTTGTGTCACTGTCTGCAGCGGACAAACAATTGTACACAATTTAGCTCAGGTTGCGCTAATAATATATATTGCAGCCAGATAAAACAATAGTCCTTAAAAGGAGTTTTGGGTCTCTAACACCTTTCAACACAAAACAATTACTCTCCCTACACTATATGTCCCTTCTGCTGCAGCTCGCTCTGCCTCGCAATGAGCCGAACCACGTGTCATCGGGTGCTATATAGCACCCGATGACGCGTTCCAGCCAGCCAAACACTGTAATATCAGTAACCAACATGGCTACGGCATTACAGTGAGTGGCAGTACTAAACTCCACGTTTATTAGCTGCGTAGCAGCCAGCAAACATGTGGGGAGGAGACTCAAGCATCACTCGCAAGCACACGCGGTGTTCGGCTGAACACCACGATGTGCCGAGCATCGCGATGCTCGAGACATAATTGTGTTTGGCCGAGCATGCTCGCCCAACACTAATCATAATCACTCACTGCCTGATATGGGGTGACAATAAAAAAGGAGATCTACAACTCAGAATTGGGCATCCTTTTTTGCACTTGTCCATGCCACCATATATTCATATCTATTCATACTTTTGTCCATTCCCATCCTCAAGGATGACATCGCCCCCAGGGCAGTAGCCTCTGTCCATGCTTGATAAGGTTGTGAGGCTGGTGGAGGAACATTTAGTCACCATTCTGGACTGACAGGTTTGAGTTGGCTTTCCTTCAGCCAGGGCAAACATTCAGTTTCGTGTCCTAGGCTTGTATCTAAATATCTTAGCCAGGGCAGAGTGGCTATTTGGCTCTCATTACTCTACAACCTTCTAGCGACAATCCACCATTAGTAGCTTCCATGATCTTTGTAGACCTTTTGGTCCCAAAACTCTTCAGCGTACACATATAAAAATTTCCCATCATTCGTGACATCTCCTCCAGCCTTGTTTAGATGCTCACACCATCCTCTGGTGGAATCAATACTTTATCCTCCGGGCATGCTGACATAGTAATTCAAGATTAAACTCTAAGTGTCAATCCTCTGATAATTTCCTTCACCAAATTTTCTCACTTTGTGATGCTCTATAAATTAAATTACAAAATGCGGCCATGGCTCCGTCTCACGAGCATATTAAATACATTTATAAGACTAATTTGCTGCCTTTATTAGCTGCTCTGAGCAGACACTGAAAAAATGCAATGTTTGCAGCCTCCTGATCCTCATTGAGGACCTGTTAAAAAGACATTCCGAAGCCTAATTCATAGGACATTTTATGGGATGTAAGTCTATCCTGCCAGCGGCATCTGCACCCTCGACTTTTACTGCACAGTAACTGCCACTCAAATAATTACAGTGGTTAAAGCTGGAAGCAGAAGAATTGGCATGGCAATTACTGGGGCAATACCCCGGCATGGACACTGTGTAGTACTGCAGCTCTGCTCCCAATCAAGTGAATGGAAGCTGAGCCAGACTATACATTACCAGAACCTACACAGTGGATGGACACTTCTGCTTCCAGCTCCCACCGCTGCATAATTTTGAGCACCGGTGGCTGCATTGGAACTACGTGGCGCACCGGAGCTACTGCAGAACAGCTGATCAATGGGAGTGGCGGGTGTCGGACCCCAACCAATCTGATATTGATTACCTCTCCTGAGGAAAAGCCATCAATATCTAAGTCTCTGAAGACCCTTTAACATATTAAAAGCTAAGCTCCAAGTCCCTAAAGCATAATCAGATTCATAACTTAGAGTTCCAGTGCCCATATGTAAAATATGTGACAGGGCCCCCACTTTCCATATATTATTTAAACTATTGGTAGGTTGTGGTGGCTCACTAGCAAGTAGTTAAGGTATGGTGCTGCAAGCTCATATAGAGGGAATCACCCCACCCTCTCTTAAAGGCAAATGTAGTAATAGAGTAATGAGCGAGCACTCATACACTTGGCAACCAAATTGACATGTGCAGAAAATATTTATTATATCCCCATAAAATACAAGTAATAAAATTTATAAGAACAATGTAGCAATAATATACAACATTACAGTCACATATATTGTGGTAGATATGATCAACACTATATTCATATGACTCAATAGTGTCGATAAATTCAATAATATATATCACACCAAGAAACTTCAAGTATATGCTGTTATTTGGAAAGAGGGGGTATTATCTTCTAGCGCTCTATCCCAATTTGGGAAACTGAATGTCACTGAAAATGCTGTAGGTGTATTCACTGGGAGCGCAATATGTTCATAAAGTGTCCACAGGAATCCTGATAATGTGAAAAGTCTCTTATAGCTGATCCTTTTAAGGTCGATATGAGCTTTGGATTGGAGAAAACTTTAAATCGATGTTTGGCTTACCGTCTAGCGTCTGCTGTCTCCCTATTGCTTCAATGGAGCTTTAAATATTTGCCGGCTTATTCAGTCGCTCCATACAGCAAGCTGGTTTAAATTTCGCAGGAGTTCCAAAGATCGCAGGAGTTGCCACTCTGTTCCGCAATTTCCTTTGGTGCAGCTTTCGACGATAAGAATAGTTAATCCTTTACTGTAGAGATTTTCTTCTGTATGGCCATACAGTATTATCGGAGGCTTTTCAATGCAGGTACATCACTTGTTTCACCATACGCGTTACGGGTAGATTCACTCTCCCTTCCTCAGTGAAGGACCACTGAGGAAGGGAGAGTGAATCTACCCGTAACGCGTATGGTGAAACAAGTGATGTACCTGCATTGAAAAGCCTCCGATAATATTGTATGGCCATACAGAAGAAAATCTCTACAGTAAAGGATTAACTATTCTTATCGTCGAAAGCTGCACCAAAGGAAATTGCGGAACAGAGTGGCAACTCCTGCGATCTTTGGAACTCCTGCGAAATTTAAACCAGCTTGCTGTATGGAGCGACTGAATAAGCCGGCAAATATTTAAAGCTCCATTGAAGCAATAGGGAGACAGCAGACGCTAGACGGTAAGCCAAACATCGATTTAAAGTTTTCTCCAATCCAAAGCTCATATCGACCTTAAAAGGATATGCTATAAGAGACTTTTCACATTATCAGGATTCCTGTGGACACTTTATGAACATATTGCGCTCCCAGTGAATACACCTACAACATTTTCAGTGACATTCAGTTTCCCAAATTGGGATAGAGCGCTAGAAGATAATACCCCCTCTTTCCCAAATAACAGCATATACTTGAAGTTTCTTGGTGTGATATATATTATTGAATTTATCGACACTATTGAGTCATATGAATATAGTGTTGATCATATCTACCACAATATATGTGATTGTAATGTTGTATATTATTGCTACATTGTTCTTATAAATTTTATTACTTGTATTTTATGGGGATATAATAAATATATTTAAACTATTGGTTTCTTTTTTTGTGTGGCAAATAAGCCTTTGAGTCCACTCAGAGCCCATGTGTGACTACTATGCCAGTACTCCCTATAGACCTCAATGCATTAGAAAGACTTGGGTGCCCATGGACTATGCTAAGAAGCTCATCAATCCATCAGGTTTAATTTTGGCATGGTATGGTCAGGGAAATGTGGAGACTAAATGGTATGAAGATATGAAGGACCAATTTGATTATTTTACTTATGTGATTACTCATGCAATTGGAGAAACAACTTGAACCTTCTGGGTCCTAATGCAAAATCTGAAACAGGGCTTCCTAACCAGTACATGCCTTCTAAAGTTATGGTGTCCTTTTACATTGCAAATTATTAGGGCCAAGGTGCGGCTGCAAACTCTCCACTCCCTATAATAGTGCCCATGCATGTAACATACTGTGACTGTGCCAGTTTCACATTTTAATTGATTCTTCCGACTTAATTTTCCAAACAAACAAGAGAAAGTAGACCCCACATCCGTTTGTGCCTGTTGTTGCATAATATACCCCATTCCAAGTGTTGATTATGTGTCCATGGCAGGTTGGGTCCAGGAGTGCACCACCAATTAGGCCAGGTGCGGCGATTGCCTCAGGCGGCAAGACCTAAAAACAAGTGGGGGCAGTGGCAGGGCTGTGGGAATATCTTTCTATATTCAAATGTATCACAGAATGCCTTAAACAGTAGGGCTTGGGTGGTTGGGCGCCGTTTCAATTTGCATCTCACGCAGCAGAAAGGCTCGGTGCATCCCTGTTAAGGATTTTGCATTAAGGCCCAGAATTTTCAGGTTATGTCTCCCCGAGGGGACAGTAAATATTTTAGCTTGCATTATAATTCTCTGACTACACTTCTAAGAAGGATTAGTGCATCCAACGTAGATAGATGTTCACCTGCTCTTTCCTGCAGATGTAGATGTTGTTCTTGACTAGACACAGGTCATAAACCTTAACTCATCCAAGAAAGAGAAAACTTTCCCGACTTCTTCTTCATTACTAAGACTTCAGCCATAAATTTAGATGATTATTTGTTGGAATAAGGAAACTCTCCCAGGTCCCTGTGTAATTGTATCTCCAAAATGCAACAGAAACGTCTCCCACATGCTTCAGGAAATTGTCCTAGATGACCTCACAGAAAAGTATTTACTGGCCCGTTACGTGTAGAAGTCCTGGATTATTATACCATTCACATCCTACTGTAAAGCTAGAAATAGGATATCAAGCGTAATCATGAAGTTCTTATGCCTAGAACAAAGTAAAACTAAATATGACCATAGACACAATGAGCCGCACTGTGCTATAAGGCCATTGAGCAGCTAATGTGCATCCACAAGAAAATCATTGCGTCTTTTGGAATTGGCCTCAGATATTGGTTATTGTTATCAAGTATTATGTAGACGCTACATCAATGATTTTCATATTTTGTATTACTGATGTCCTATCCTCAGGATAGGCCATTAATATCTAATCAGTGGAGCTCCAACACCTGGCACCCACACCAATCAGTGCTGGAAGTCAGTGGTGGAACTCAACAGCTCCATGAGTTCTGGTTACTACAGTGCTACTTCCATTCAAGTGAATGGTAACCAGCTCCTACCACTACTCGATGGATGGACCTGTCTAATTCCAACACCGACTATTAGAACCGCAGCTACTGCAGAACAGCTGATCGAAGGGAACGCAGGGTGTCAGATCAGATATTGATGCCTGATCAAATAAAAATAAAAAATAAATTAGAAAAAAGCGAATGGCAGAAAAGTGAATCCACAATGATCATTTGTGTTTCAAAATATCCCATTAGGATATTCTGAAATAGTAGAGGAAGAATAGCGGGCAGCCAGAGTGCATACAAAGAATGTCTCTCACTCTGGAGGACCCATCATATCCAAGCATTACACAGCGAGTCTATTTGCATCACTAAGCACTATGTTGTTTCCTTTCCCCGTAGATGCGTTGAAGGGCAAAAGAACGCTTGTTACCAGGTTTTCCCCCAGATCACTGCTGAGCCCGAATTATTACTAAAACAAGTGATCCAATTTTACTCCTACGTAGACAACAGCAGTGATTTTCCAGAGACATTACATGAGGAAGAACAGAAGACTAAGATAGCCAAGATTAGTGATGGTGGAGGACTCAAAGATGGGCAAACAATAATCTAAGATTAATGCCCTGGCTTTCATAAATGTTAGTGGAAACCAACAGGGCCACCATTACTGCTTCCATGAAGGTTGTATGCCATCTTTCCTATACTTCAAAATGGTAAATCAGCCAACTCATAAATGTTTCTTTCCACACTGTTGCATGGGTAGAATAGATTACTGTTCATGCATCTGGACTGCTGGGTGTGACCCCCTCAGGATCAATGAAATAGTGGCCATGTCTGTTGTCAACAAGATTTACAAGAAGCAGCTAAAATAAAAATAAATTAATTGTTCTCCACTTTGAACAATCCCTTCTTGTTAGAAGGATCTCTTGACAACAAGTTGATCCCAAAGTGTCCTCCTGCCGGGACCTCCAACGATCAGAGTAAACCTGGTAGTAAGTATTCAATTTCCCTACAGCACCACCACAGAAGAAATGAGGCATTACACAATGTCTAAAAAGCAGAAGAGGACAGGTCCTCCAGAAGGAAGGACTATCTTTTCAACTGTCCTGTAATTTGCTCAATAGATGAAGATCCTAAACAGAGGGCACCTTCTTTTAACTAAAAAATTGCAGGTATTTTAATTTTAATTTTATTTTTTAAACTGGACAACCCCTTCAGTTTGAGAAAACTTACTCTACATTCTGTAGTTTTCTCACTTTTTTGACCATTGATGGATAGAGAAAAACGGGCAGCAAACCTCCTCGTCATTGGCCAGTTCTCTATTCTCCATGTCCCTTTGTTAACTTCGAGAGACAGAAGGATAAGAGCCGGCCAGGAGCGATCTTTATAGAAGGGCATAAGGTTACTTTTTCAAACACTGATTTCCTATTTAAACTCAGTTTGTTCACTTGGAAAAGTCTGAAAGACAGTGGAGGTCTGTAAAATAAACTGAAGGTAGTCTGTCAGAGGTCCACAAATCCTACGGCTCTGAATAATGGAGGTTCCAT
The DNA here is from genome assembly GCF_905171765.1 of Bufo bufo. Lineage (NCBI taxonomy): Eukaryota > Metazoa > Chordata > Amphibia > Anura > Bufonidae > Bufo > Bufo bufo. The sequence goes on along the minus strand of NC_053393.1, from coordinate 38,323,664 downwards.
TAAACGCCATGATATATTGACAGAGAAAATAGACTCTTCATATATTAATGTTCATATAAATGTGAAAACTTCTTGGAAGCGTCAAGTATTTATGCCACCAAGAATGTGGTAACCAAAATGATACAGTAGCACATGTTGTTATAGAGGTATGCAGCCGATGTAAGTAAAGTGTAGCTTAACCACACAACCTTGGTCAAAAAAGAACAAAAACACTCTTACTAGAGGAAGCTCAGACAGTGTTGGTGGATAGTATATAAAAACATACCACAAATATGCAAGACTGCCGAAAAGTCTCCTGCCGCCACACGGGAAGGCCCTTTAATTGACACCAGACTGTAGTGAAGGTTTAGAAAACTGCACACTTATCCTCACATAAGCCGCTGCCTACTGACATTGCTGTGGTTTTTAGCCTACACTTTCACAGACTTTGCTGTATGTAACTAAAGACTCTCTTTAACACGGTCATTCATAATGATTGTGTCAGGCCAAATTATGTTAATCTGAAATTTCTAGATGGGAATTCCACTTATACCTGATATATCAGTGATACAGGGAAAGTTCCTAAATTATATAGACAAGCTGCTATCAATAAAATATCATAAATAGAATGCTACCACTTATGTACAAGAATATACTGTAACTACTATAATACTGCTCCTATGTACAAGAATATAACTACTATAATACTGCTCCTATGTACAAGAATATAACTACTATAATACTACCTCCTATGTACAAGAATATAACTACTATAATACTGCTCCTATGTACAAGAATATAACTACTATAATACTGCCTCCTATGTACAAGAATATAACTACTATAATACTGCTCCTATGTACAAGACTATAACTACTATAATACTGCTCCTATGTACAAGAATATAACTACTATATTACTGTATCCTATGTACAAGAATATAACTACTATAATACTGCTCCTATGTACAAGAATATAACTACTATAATACTGCTCCTATATACAAGAATATAACTACTATAATACTGCTCCTATGTACAAGAATATAACTACTATAATACTGCCTCCTATGTACAAGAATATAACTACTATAATACTGCTCCTATGTACAAGAATATAACTACTATAATACTGCCTCCTATGTACAAGAATATAACTACTATAATACTGCTCCTATGTACAAGAATATAACTACTATAATACTGCTCCTATGTACAAGAATATAACTACTATAATACTGCCTCCTATGTACAAGGATATAACTACTATAATACTGCCTCCTATGTACAAGATTATAACTACTATAATACTGCTCTTATGTACAAGAATATAACTACTATAATACTGCTCCTATGTACAAGAATATAACTACTATAATACTGCTCTTATATACAAGAATATAACTACTATAATACTGCTCCTATATACAAGAATATAACTACTATAATACTGCTCCTATGTACAAGAATATAACTACTATAATACTGCTCCTATGTACAAGAATATAACTACTATAATACTGCTCCTATGTACAAGAATATAACTACTATAATACTGCTCCTATATACAAGAATATAACTACTATAATACTGCTCCTATGTACAAGAATATAACTACTATAATACTGCTCCTATGTACAAGAATATAACTACTATAATACTGCTCCTATGTACAAGAATATAACTACTATAATACTGCTCCTATGTACAGGAATATAACTACTATAATACTGCCTCCTATATACAAGGATATAACTACTATAATACTGCCTCCTATGTACAAGAATATAACTACTATAATACTGCTCCTATGTACAAGAATATAACTAATATAATACTGCTCCTATGTACAAGAATATAACTACTATAATACTCCCCCTATGTACAAGAATATAACTACTATAATACTGCTCCTATGTACAAGAATATAACTACTATAATACTGCTCCTATATACAAGAATATAACTACTATAATACTGCCTCCTATATACAAGAATATAACTACTATAATACTGCCCCTATGTACAAGAATATAACTACTATAATACTGCTCCTATGTACAAGAATATAACTAATATAATACTGCTCCTATGTACAAGAATATAACTACTATAATACTCCCCCTATGTACAAGAATATAACTACTATAATACTGCTCCTATGTACAAGAATATAACTACTATAATACTGCTCCTATGTACAATAATATAACTACTATAATACTGCTCCTATGTACAGGAATATAACTACTATAATACTGCCTCCTATATACAAGGATATAACTACTATAATACTGCCTCCTATGTACAAGAATATAACTACTATAATACTGCTCCTATGTACAAGAATATAACTAATATAATACTGCTCCTATGTACAAGAATATAACTACTATAATACTCCCCCTATGTACAAGAATATAACTACTATAATACTGTCTCCTATATACAAGAATATAACTACTATAATACTGCTCCTATGTACAAGAATATCATTACATGTAAAATTCATTGAAGGTATTTTTTAAACCCTTTATGGGTTTAGGGAGTTTGTGTTTGTGTTACTTAAACAACCCCTTTTCATATGTCATATTAGAACACCTTGACATCAGAAGGACAGGGAGGGGAGTCATCCCCAAGATCTCATCCCTCCATTGTAGACTTGGCCCCCAGGGGTTACTAAAGCGGGCCCCCAGCCGTCATCCGATCACCAGGACAGCTTTGATTGCAGTGTGATCTTCATCAGGCTCACCCTTTATGCATGACATAAATTGGAATATTCCGCACCCTCCGTTTAGAACATTTCTTAAATAATGGACATTTTTTTGCACCTCTGGAATATTTGGTCGCAGATCCATCAATAAAACCACAAGCCAAATGCTTCTTATTGAGACGCAGCTTTATAGAAGAAATTGAACCGGACAGATCTGTTCTGTGCTCGTCGTGTTTTATCATCGTCTTAATGATGCGTTATAGCCGCGCAGGCAAATTACTCCTGATCGGCTCATTTTAATACTGTACGGCACAAGCTCAATGTAACTTACGAAAGGGAGAGGACGCCACCAAGGGGATTTCCATAAAACTGCTGAGAAAAACTGAAATTTTGACCATAATATTATTGGAAAATATTTTGATATTTTTCAGAATTTCTGAAACATTTTGAATTTTTGACCGTTATAAAAACACGTTTCTTTAGTACGTTATAAAATTGTGTAAAATTGTATATCCAGGACATAATGCAGATTGGTGGCTTGTTTGACTGGATGCATTTTTTGGACATTTTCTATACAAAAAGTATTTCAAATTAATTACCCCTCCACACACACAAACTTTTTTTTTTGGCATTTTGTGTCTGGATTTTCTTATATATTGCAGACATAAACATGGATGTAACACGCATGTGGACATGCAGCTGCCGTTTTAGCTCCGTCAGACAAGAGGGCTGCAATTTCTAGAAATTATGCAAACTTTATTCCTTATTATGGACAACCCTTTTAAATTCATGCAGGGGGCGAGCAGAGCAGGAAGTCTATGAGGTGCAGCCCAAGCTGATAGCTGCAGAGCAGGAAGTGATGGCAGAGAAGGAGGAGTCATGTTGGAAACTTCTCATCAGCGGTAGTTTTTATGGCCTGAGGTGTTAAAAGCAGCGACCTCTCTTGACGTGTCTGTTTTAGTAACTACCTGCATAACCCATGTAATGACAAGTCTGAAGCATCTATTCTTATGAATCCTCAATTATTCCTACTAGAAATGTATAAATACATTTTCAGCAGTCAGCAATAAATGTCTAGCTGGGTTTTACCAGTTGGGGGGGGTTTCCCTACACAGTCTAATACAATTTAATTAGTGCCGTCAGTGTCAGACTGTGCAGGAACAAACCCCCAACTGGACATTTGTTGCAGAGTACTGGCAATTCAATCATAAACATCTAGCAGGAATAATAGAGGAATGGTACAACATAGACATGAGGACATGAGATATGACAAGAGGAATGCAAGCAAGTACTAAAACTGACATGTCAAGAGAGGTGACAGGTCCTCTTTAAGAACCTACTTGGCAGCTTGGAAATTGATGGATTGATTGATGGAATGAATGAAAATTTGCTCCAAATTTCACTTTAAGTGAAAGAAAAAAAAATTCAGTTGCAGTACCCTTCCTGTCCACACGGTGTGCAGTTAAAAGAAAGTGCAGCCAGAAGCAACACAGTAGGTAGTACAACTCTCCACAGCATCACCTGGTGGTAGAAATAGGCATGACAGCGAGTAAGACTTTCAGCCTTTCTGCTATTGTGTAACGTACGTTGTGCTATTTCCTGACAATCTCAGATTTCCTTCATCTCTGCAGACGCTTGTTATACTGCAAACCCCCGCCATTATTCGTCAGGGCATAACTCACTTCTAAATTACACGGGAGCGATTCCGGTCAGGGCAATTGCCAGAAAACAGAACAAGACACATATAGAATTATGTAACCGGGAGCGGCAGCCAAGAAAGTTAGGGCGGGCTACCATACATTTTTCTTGAGAAACGGAGGAGAAGAAATTGGCAGGAGCTAAGGATCCCTCGGCCCCGTCTGCCCTGCTCAGTCCTAATTTAAAACTTCAGACCTTATTTAGACTTCTGTTCAGTTCGGATATTTTCATGTCAATCCAAAGCCTCTTATATTGTCTGGTTTTATTTGCATCAACTTCTTCGAATACGCTTTCCAGCCTGACTCACTCGCTGCTTTACCTTGGCTTGGATTTCAGTATCTGGGGTTTGGTTGGAAATGCTGATTGCTCCTTTGAAATGGGTCCAATCGCCCCCTCAGCATCAGACGTCACCCCCTGGAACTTGATACATAAACCGGGCATTATTTACCAACAAAGGGTTCGCTATCATGGTAGATTTGGCCGGCTCATAGTGTTAGATTGGCCAATTGCCATCAATTAAAGGGCCGGTACACCCACCACTGCAGGATACAGAAGTGCAGGATTATAAGATGATCAGGATATATCACTTATACCTACGTGTGACATTGTATCTAGACTCCAGATACATTGTCACACATAGGTATAAGTGATAGAGGATCTCGGCATGTGCCATAAAGTATTATGGCGTCTTGGGGGCGGGAATGTTCATGGATTTCCTGTTGGGCATCCATACAATCAGGGTTGATCAAATTTTGTATGTATATTGCATTAAAACGTCCAACAAATAGAGATAAGGTGGGCTTTAGGTTTAGTGTTCCTTTAAGAAATGTCCCTCTTATATTAGATCTATATGGAAGTATTACGGGCAGAGATGGATGCAGGTATCAGATCTTTACCTTAGAGGGGCTGTAGACGATTAGACAAAAGTGGCCTTTTTTTCTGAAACAGCGCCTCTCTTGTTCATTGGCTGTGTCTGGTATTGCAGCTTTTACTTGAATGGAGCTTAGCGGCAATAAAAGTTTCGAGCTATGAATAAGGGGGGTGCTGTTTCTTTAAAAAAAAAAATCTCAACTGCCTCTAACCCTTTAGACCATGCTATGGACCCCAAAGTCGCTGTCTCTGGGGTCCAGCAGAACATACAAGAGAACTCTAAAATGAAATGTTGGAAGGTTAGTCAGTGGCAAACATGGGTAGTAGCTGTTGCAATGGGAAAGACAGGGACAGGAAGAATTATGTTCAGTCTATATACAGATGTAGTCGTAGTCAGGCCCAGACTAGAAAGAAATCTCACAAAGGAGGATAAGTTGTCACACGGCAAAGCACGGCTTCATAAATCTCAGGAATCCACAAACGTCTTATTCAATAATGTACTAAGGAAAAAGTTCAAGACTGGACCGATGACATCATCGGAACTGAACTAGAAATTTTTGAATCATGGTCCCTTTAGACCTTCACATTTTTGTTTCCTGTGGAAATATGGAATCCTAGATGTAATTAAATGTTAACTCCCAATGTCGGATCCACGGATATAAAGTCTTAGATGTACGATCAACATCTCTCTTCTCATTATATTTGTGTTATCCCGCAAAAATACTAAAACTCTCAATTTCTTAAAGGGGAATTTCACTCTTAAAGGGGAGGTTCACGTCAAGCAAGCAGAATGTTTTACCCTAGGCACCTGTTATAGCGTTAAATGTTTCCACGACAAAGACGTCTCGGGATCAACTCAAGTCTTGGGGACCCCGGCTGAGGACGCATTTGTGTTTGTTTGTACACTGTGCAGTTCTCAAGACATCCTCCGCATATAGAAAGCACTGCAGACCACTTGTGAACTTCCCCTTTCATTTGTTACAACCCTGTAGTTATAACACACAGTAACTTATCAAATACATTGCCTGAAATGACCTGTAGGAATATTTACTCTGTGGCTTTCTCTGTGGACAGCTAATATAACCTGATAATGGCAGCGTAGAGTCAACCTTTACTGTGGCTTTTTATCTGCTGACTATTTCAAGTGGTAAATAACGGTAAGGGTGTGTAGTTATCCGGGTGTACAGTTGGGGCGTTCTCCATGAACTAGGGGTGAATGAGGAATTACTACAAAATCCATCTTTCTTCTGTTATTGCCAATTGATATAACATTTTATAGGGGTCCTCAGGAAATAGAATATACATTCCCCAAGCTAAATACTAAATTACTACTGGTTCACAGAGTGTGAGGGTGCACGACTAGGAGACCCTACAATGTCCTGGTATTGTAAGGGGTGGGAAAATCCATCCTTGAAGATGCCAGAGATGCTGTCGCTCCAAAGTCATTGCCCCAAACAGAACACCATAGCCCCTTATAGAGCTGAATGGCTTGAGCAGCAGAGAGGAGTGGTGCTGTCCCCATTACTGATGCTGAGGATGATAGGACATGTTGGCTATGTAAAAGGCGATGCAGGTAGCATGTCACCCATTTTGAAAAGAGGAAGGAGGATCTCCATAAAAACTCAGGACAGGTGCCAGGTTGACGAGTGAAGTCCATGCACTCCTCAACATGGGGGTGAGCTCCGAAGAAGGCCTGCTGCAGAAAGTGAGAGCAAAACAGCACTTACAGGAGGAGAGGGTGCTGCCCTCCTAGCAAACCTGTGACTAGGCATTTGTGTAGAGGAAGGCTTCTGAAAGCTGTGGCATGGGTGGAGCGGGAGTCTTCCTTACAGCGGGGTGCCACCAAAGATGACCTGCAGAGGAGACAGCTACGTAGGACAACTGATGAACCGACAAGGAGAGTGACCAGAGTGCTAAAGTGCCAGTTTAGAGTCCATAAAAGAAAAGAAGCAGTAGTGCCATAATGCCTAAAGAAGAGTCAAGACCATTTGTCCGCCACTGGGAATACTGAACAGCAGGAGGAAAAATGCCAGGGACAAGTGTGACAAGCTGCAGGAGACCCAGGCATGTAGAGGGAACACATGAACATATTGTACTGTGAAGTGTTTGTTTCCCTCTCCCTGCTCCTGTGCCATTCAAAGAACCTGCATTTGTGCCTCCCACACCCCACAGTATCACAGGGGAACCTCTGTTTAATCACCTTGGAATTTGGCAGGGCCAGCTTGTCCATGCAATGCATGGTTAGATATTTCCATTTCTGAAGATAGACCCTTGGCTATTCAATGATCACTGGCCAGCTTCAGGTTATCAAGGGGTTATAATGATGAGACAACTCCTGCTTCAATGAAGTTCTTGGCTGTAACTAAGCAAAGAGATGTGGATCTTGAGAAATGTAGCCACTATCCATGTCAGTGTTTACATATATACATACATAACTGAGGTCCTGAGTAGGGTGCTACCTTCTAAGACATTAGTATGCCCTAATAGACCCAATTGAAAGGGGTTGTCCTGGTGTAATAACCTGCCCTGAGGTTCTACGTGTGACTACCACTATTCAAGCCATGTAGGATGTAGATTTGGATCCCTAGAAGGTCATTGACACCAACAAGACTTTATGTATTCTTCCAATAGTTCTCACAGGAGCTTAAAGGCTATGTACACCTTTGGAGGCAATTTTTGTTTATGATTGCATTTTACACATTTTTGTCTAAAAATCATATTTTCAATTGGCCTTTAATAAAAAATATTGAGCCATTCTGTCACAAAGAGTTAACTCTTTTACTAACTTTGACTTTGTGCAGGTCATCTAATAAACCTTATCTGTAAACTACTAAGAGGTCATAAACACTTATTGAAGCCACATTCTTATCAGTAAGATATGAACTGAGCTATGATGAGTGTTTACAATGTCAGAGAGCAGAGATAAGGAGCCCATCAGCTCTCCAACTGACGGAAAGTGAGAAAATCCAGAGGCTGCTACTAGAACATTTCAGCCGTGTACACAAAAAAGGACTCCATATTTTTAATAAAGACCAATTGAATTTTTTTTTTTAGCTCAAAATGAGTACAATGCAATAATAAATAAATTGCCCCAAAGGTATACATAGCCTTCAAGTAGTAGGAGACTAATGGGGGACTGGCTGTTGGGGGAGTGCCAACAAGCCATTCTGCCGTGAAAGATATTTAAAGGGCTGGGGCAGAAAACTGAATCTTTGCCCAAGGTAAGGATAACCTTTAAAGGATGTTATCCTTACCAGACAATCCACATAACTATCCCTTGGTCATATGTCCATTGTCCATAGTGTCTACTTCACCATGTGTTTTTACTTTCCCAAGTTTTTGTTAAATTACTAAGTATTTCATGATTGTGAATTATGTCTTTTAACAAAAACCTTTTCACTACATCATCTGGCAAAACACGATGTTCTTTTCCAATGTTGGCTTGTGAAATCCTAATTAACCGTTTACTCTTTTCAATGCTTTTTTTCTATTCAAAGTTAGAATTAATTTTTTTAAATTTTTTTTAATAAAACTTCCTTCTTTTAGAACTGCACTTTGTGTTCACACTTGTAACTTCCGTTTTACAGCCAACATGGGAAATATATCCATCCGGTCATGATGAGCATGAAAATCTCGGAATAAATTAATGTACCTCAGCTTAAAAAAAGGAAGCCAAAAGTTACAAGTTTCGAAACTCATTCAAAAAAAAAAAAAGAATTATGATTCAATGCAAAGATCTGCACAATGTCAGTTTGGCTGGACAACGGCTAAAGTACTGAGAAAAAGTTTTTCCTAGTTAACCAAGATCCATGTTAACAACGTGAGCACATTGCTGCCTTCTTAAGCAGTGGCAAGGGTATGTCGGTGGACCATGCTGAAGACCATACAACTGCGATTGAGTTTTGCAGAGAGATGGCCCATGTTGGCTATATCTCTTATTCTAATGACTGGGTGTCTTTCTCCAGTTTCTACAAAGAAGGAAACAGAAATGGATGTGATCAGGTCTTCTCTCTGCTAAGTGGTTGAGGTTGCGGTGGTGTTAATTAGCACCAGAGATGGTGCTCATTTTTATTGGTATTCAACCCCCTCTATGTACTTCCTTATTTACTCAACAAGTTGGCCAAATGTAATTGATAATTGGATTATGCAGAGTCCATCAAAATGCAAGAAATATAACCTCTGGATGAAGAACACCTGGAGCAGTGGTGACTTCCCTGGAGTTGTCCTCAAGAACAACTCATCCATTAAGCCATAAAACAACCCAGAAAAAACAAGCTGATGTTTACTGACAGATACCATACAATAATTACACATGGTAGTGTGATGGTGTGGAGATGCCTTGATGGTTTAACTTGACATTATACAGTTGCAAGAAAAAGTATGTGAACCCTTTGGAATGATATGGATTTCTGCACAAATTGGTCATAAAATGTGATCTGATCTTCATCTAAGTCACAACAATAGACAATCACAGTCTGCTTAAACTAATAACACACAAAGAATTAAATGTTACCATGTTTTTATTAAACACACCATGTAAACATTCAAAATGCAGGTGGGAAAAGTATGTGAACCCCTAGACTAATGACACCTCCAAGAGCTAATTGGAGTGAGGTGTCAGCCAACTGGAGTCCAATCAATGAGATGAGATTGGAGGTGTTCGTTACAGCTGCCCTGCCCTATAAAAAACACACAACAGTTCTGGGTTTGCCTTTCACAAGAAGCATTGCCTGATGTGAATGATGCCTCGCACAAAAGAGCTGTCAGAAGACCTACGATTAAGAATTGTTGACTTGCATAAAGCTGGAAAGGGTTATAAAAGTATCTCCAAAAGCCTTTCTGTTCATCAGCCCACGGTAAGACAAATTGTCTATAAATGGAGAAAGTTCAGCACTGCTGCTACTCTCCCTAGGAGCGGCCGTCCTGTAAAGATGACTGCCAGAGCACAGCGCAGACTGCTCAATGAGGTGAAGAAGAATCCTAGAGTGTCAACTAAAGACTTACAAAAGTCTCTGGCATACGCTAACATCCCTGTTAGCGAATCTACGATATGTCAAACACTAAACAAGAATTGATTTCAAGGGAGGATACCACAGAGGAAGCCACTGCTGTCCAAAAAAAATCATTGCCGCACGTTTACAGTTTGCACAAGAGCACCTGGATGTTCCACAGCAGTACTGGCAAAATATTCTGTGGACAGATTAAACCAAAGTTGAGTTGTTTGGAAGAAACACACAACACTATGTGTGGAGAAAAAGAGGCACAGCACACCAACATCAAAACCTCATCCCAACTGTGAAGTATGGTGGTGGGGGCATCATGGTTTGGGGCTGCTTTGCTGCGTCAGGGCCTTGACGGATTGTTATCATCGAAGGAAAAATGAATTCCCAAGTTTATCAAGACATTTTGCAGGAGAACTTAAGGCCATCTGTCCACCAGCTGAAGCTCAACAGAAGATGGGTGTTGCAACAGGACAACATCCCAAAGCATAGAAGTAAATCAACAACAGAATGACTTAAACAGAAGAAAATACGCCTTCTGGAGTGGCCCAGTCAGAGTCCTGACCTCAACCCGATTGAGATGCTGTGGCATAACCTCAAGAAACGTTTCACACCAGAAATCCCAAGAATATTGCTGAACTGAAACAGTTCTGTAAAGAGGAATGGTCAAAAATTACTCCTGACCGTTGTGCACGTCTGATCTGCAACTACAGGAAACGTTTGGTTGAAGTTATTGCTGCCAAAGGAGGTTCAACCAGTTATTAAATCCAAGGGTTCACATACTTTTTCCACCTGCATTGTGAATGTTTACATGGTGTGCTCAATAAATACATGGTAACATTTAATTCTTTGTGTGTTATTAGTTTAAGCAGACTGTGATTGTCTATTGTTGTGACTTAGATGAAGATCAGATCACATTTTATGACCAATTTGTGCAGAAATCCATATAATTCCAAAGGGTTCACATACTTTTTCTTGCAACTGTAGAAGGAACCAGAAACTACGACCAAAAATCCTTGTAAAGAATATCTGTCATCTGTCCATAATCTACAGAAGATCTGCTCTTTGCAGTAGAACAATAATGTAAATCAAACTGATCCAAACATTTTCATTGTGCTTCTCCTCAGGCATTCAGATGAGCAAGTCTTCATTTGAATGGCTGAGGAGAAGTACAGTACAAGAAAAGTTTTGGCTCATGTATTTTTGTGCACAGTGTTGCTAATAATTGTCGACAAAGTTCCTATCAGGGATTTTGAGCAGAAAGGCAAGAAGGCAATGCCCAAGGAACTAGCAGCAAAGAAGGCCCAAGGGATTTCCACCAAATCGCAAAGCATAGTCAATAGGCTGAACTTCCAACTTCTGACATCAGATGATTTCACCGAGACTGACAGCCTTAGTTGGGTTTCCGAGATGGAACCTAAAACTTATCACAAGCAAAATCAGAACACAGCAGTTTGACCCAGGTGCCTATAGAGCCAACATGTGGAAATGGGCAGGTAAATTATGCACAAACACCTACCTAGTTTATGTATAATGCAATACATTTAGTAAAAACCCTGTAAAGCGTTCTTCAAAAAATCTGCTGAGAATATTCAAAGTCTGATGTTTTGTAAGTTCTTGTTTCCGGAAAGATCTGTAGGCTGCGATGAACTCTATCACTAAAAGGAAACCATAATGGAGTAGGAAACCATAATGAGGATGTCACAAGCATGCATTAAGGAAGTTCACGCCATGTACTATGTTGTCCAAAAATGTTCATGGTGGTGGCAGCAATGACAGTGAACAAATACTGATAGCATTTGGGTAGCCAATTTTTAGAAGGAAGACATGTTATAATCCAGTCTCAAAAAGACTGGTCCATGATCAATTGTCATTGGCTATATAAATTGGTTTTCGAGATTGCATTATCATTTAATTGACCCAGTTTGTGGAGACCATTTTTGGTGTATTTTTTGAGAACTTGTTGACTTTCTGTCATCAGGAACCTTCTCTATCCCATTCACGTTGTCTGATACCATCAGCTTCTCCCACTCAATACAAGATTTAGTTTTTTTGCTCTATGAGCACCCACTTATAGTGTTGTTGGCCACTATAGGTGGTAGGTTTATTCTGGCATGGACTACTCCATGACCATAAGACCTAAAAGACCTTAACTAAGTTAATCCAGTAATATATCATAATTCTGACACCTCATATAATCTAAACATCCTGAAGGACTATATAGATAGCTTGTGGACTAACAAACACTTTCAGATCTTTAATACTACATTTTGTGGACTATTGGATTTCCTGTATCTGAAAGACCCATGGTCTTGAAAATCACAGATGAGCAAATGCTGGTCTTGTAGACTGAATGTTTGCTGTAGACATCACCTATTTACCAATCTCTTCTAGCTAAAGTGGCAGTAAATAGCCTCAGTCACTATAAACCTTATTTATTGTAAACAGGGGAGAGGGAGGAGGGGGATGCAGCTGCAATTTTTCATTTAGAATTTCAGTAGAAATGGATGGCTGTAGGGGACATGAATAGCTCAGAGAGTAGACTATAGTTCTGGTATCACACTAGTACAAAGAGCATACATAGAAGTGGAAAATGTCCTGGAGCTATCACCACCTTTGGGACCCAAGGGGGCCCATCCAATTCCCCTCTCTGATGGCTACTAGAAGTTCCATGGAGGCTTATAAGGGATGAAAGGTGTCCAGGCGTTCATGTTGCTTTCTGTTTAAGGGCACTGCTGGTTTGGCTGTCTCTATCATTCCCATAGACTTCAGGAGAGAAGGCCACCTCTGCTACATGTGGCTATGACAGTGGTCCAGTGGGCTTTTGTCCAGGGACCTCCACCAATCTTAATCTGGCTAGGATGTTATATATGGTTTAAAGTGGACCTGTCACTTCTACTGACGTGTCTGTTTTAGCAACTACTTGTAATAATTTTTGTGCCTCTATTCCTATAACTCTATATTGCGCCTTTCCTTCATTATTCCTGCTAAAAATGATGACTCAAGTATTAGCAGTTTGCAAGTTGTGCTGTGTCCTTGCACAGTTTGACATTATCCAATCAGTACTGTCAGTGTCAGAGTATGCAGGGATACACCCCCAACTGGTAACCCTCATCTGGACCTTCATTGCAAACTGATGGTAATCCATTCATAAATTCTGGTAGAAATAATAGAGGAATGGCACAAAACAGAGTCATAAGAATAGATGCTGCAGAATTGTTATCACATGAGGGACACAAGTAGTTAATAAAACAGACACGTCAGGAGGGAGGATATCTCAAGGAACAGTGGTAATTTGGGGTCGAACTGCTAAATTTTAAATGCAGCTCTTGCTGTGACTAGAGAACAGAAGTCAGTGTAACTAAAATGCAAGCAAATAATTCTGAAACGACAGATGTAGCTGAGCTAAAATTGATGTTAACGCATTGAGTAAACAATGGCAAGAAAATGTTAACCCCTTAAGTCACGGTGGTGCAGGGGATGTATGGAGCGGGCCGGCTCCATACACGGCGGGTGTCGGCTGTATCATACAGCCAGCACCCCCCTGCACTGACAGGGAGTGGCGATCGTGCCGCTCCCGTCATTTACCTCCTCAGGTGCTGCGATCGGAACCCCCGCAGTGAATAAGAGAGGGGATCAGAAGATCCCAGATTCTAGCCCTCTAAGGGGGCTAATAGTTAAAAAATAAAAAGTGAAAGTTTAAAAAAAAAAAAAAAACATTAAAATATTAAAAGTCTATGTCACCCCCCTTTTCCAATTTTACATATAAAAACATATATACAATAAAAAAAAATAAACATATTAGGTATCGGCACGTCCGAAAATGTCTGAACTTTTAAAATATTTTTTAAAAATTCCTGTCCGGTAAATGTTGTAACAGAAAATAAATGAGAAACAAACAATTCGCCATTTTTAGTCACCTTTACCCCCCCAAAAAAATAAAAAACGGTGATCAAAAGGTACCAATAAAAACTACAGTTCATTACGCCAAAAACAAGCCCTCATACAGCTCTGTAAACTAAAATATAAAAAGTTATGGCTGTCAGAAAATGGCGGTGCAAAGAAAAGTTAGATTTTTTCAAAGGTTTTTATTTTTTTTTAAAGTAGTAAACTACACAAGTTTGGTATCACTGGATTCGTATTGAGCTGCAGAATAAGAACGGCATGTCATTTTTAGGGTACCGTGAATGCTGTGATGTCAAAACCCGAAAAACCTTGGTGGAATAGTGTTGTTTTTTTTTTTCAATTTAACCCCACAAAGAATTTTTTCCAATAACAGAAATGGTATATTAAATGGTGCCGTTAAAAAATGCATCTTGTCACGCAAAAAATAAGCCATCATATGGCTATGTGAACGAAGAAATAAAAAAGTTATCGCTATTGAAACGTGGTGAGGAAAAAACAAAAATGCAAAACCAAAAATGGGGCCTGGTACTTAAAGGGTTAATTGACCCTTTCAATGGATTTCAATGGCTTTTGTCACGAGATAACACAGCGTGCAATACGTTAGGCTACTTTCACATCTGCGTTTTTGCTGTCCTGTTTGGAGATCCAGCATACGATCTCAAAACCGCAGCAAAACGCATCCGTACGAATAATACAACCGACTGCATCCGTTCAGAACGGATCTGGTTGTATTATATTGAAAATGAAGAAACCGTATCCGGCACTAAAACTATTGTATTATAATGGGCCGGGATCCATTTTTTCGTGTTCTAAAAAAAAACAAAAAACGATCCGGCACCATTGACTTACATGGTTTTTGATGCCGGATCTGGCTTGTTCAGTTTCCCATGCTGCGCAGAAAAAACGCTGATCGTTTCATCATAACACCCGAGTCCTAAATTCACCCATGGAAAATATTCTCCAGGAAATCATGTGATGAGGTATGAAATGTTATTATGATTTCCATTAGGCATTCCGATCCGACGTTCTGAAATCCTTCATGTACAGTTACAGTACAGACCAGAGATTTTGATCCGTTCACCTTTTCACATCCTCTACAAATTATCCTCCGCGCGGTGCTGACGCCAGTCTGCTGCCTCCCATTATGTCAGGGCACAGCCAGGAAAACAAGCAGAAACTGATATTTTTTATATATGAGAATAAATATTCTTTTATGTTTAGCCAATTTTTTTTTTTTTGGTCTTCAGCATTACCCATTGACATGTCCCCTGCAGGGCCAAATTATAGGGAGGGCAAAGGGAGCAAATACCTCGGTGCCTCACCCATCTCTGGGCCTCCCCTACCCTCCACATGTAAAAGGGTCAGTATTGTGTGAGGCCCTTGACCCTGACATGGGAGCCCACTCAATGATGGCGAAACAAAGGGACGGACGCTTTTACTCATGGCATAACTCGTTTCTGCATATTGAAGAAGTACTGTATCTTGAAGATTTTGTAGATTACCTGCAGGCTAGTAAGCTCAGTGCACCTGAGAATAACGATACGGTGTAGTCACTTGTGGTAGTCGGTAAACGCTGTGTCCGCATTTCATAGTGTTTGAGGGTTACACGCATAGGCACTTGCCTTGGTGGTTATAGTTACACATGAGTACAGAGTTTGGAAGCTAGAATGGTATATGACTTAATGGTTACAGTTCTCTGGTGGACACACAGCTTAGTGGTTGTGGTTCCCTAGCAGGCACATAGTTTTGTAGTTCCAGTTAACTAGCAGGCACACAACTTAGTGGTTACAGCTATCCAGAGGTACAGCTTAATGGTTACAATTATGTAGCAGGGCACACAAGTTTGTGGTTATAGTTCTTTGGCAGGCAGGTTGTTTAGTGGTTACAATCCTCAGCTGGGCACACAGCTATCCAATGGCTATCCAATGGCCATACAGCTTTATGGTTACAGTTTTGAGGCAGGCACACAACTTTGTGGTTGCTGTTCTTTGGCAGGCAAACATCTTAGTGGTTACAGTTCCCTAGCGGGCACATAGTTTTGTAGTTACAGTTAACTAGCAGGCACACAACTTATTGGTTACAGCTATCCGATGGCCACACAGCTTGATGGTTACCATTATGTGGCAGTCACACAACTTTGTGGTTGCAGTTCTTTGACGGGCACACAGCTAAGTGGGTACAGTTCTCTGCTGGGCACACAGCTAAGTGGTTATGGCTATCCAATGGCCACAAAGCTTGGTGGTTACAGTTAAGTGGCAGGCACACAGCTTAGTAGGTACAGTTCTATGGAGGCCACGCATCTTAATGGTTACAGTTCTTGGGGTACACAGCTTAGTGCCAAAATAAGAAATAAGCAATGCAAGTAATAATGGTGTCCAGGGGCAGATAAAACCAACAATGATGGCAAGGAAGGGGGGGGGGGCTCTGGCCTGTTTTCTCAGTAGGAGCGACAGGGCTTCTCACAACCCCATGGAACCACAACCATTTTTGCACCATGTTCAACACATCAATAGTGACCACCATTTTATGTACTATTCAATGAGTGAAGTTCGGTTCATCTTCAATTGGGAAGGAAGTCCATTACAAAACACCTCTCGAGTTTTATCGGATGCGAGCGCGCTGCAGTTGGAATTGTGTTTTGCCTCTTCATGAGAATTTTGCGGCTGAGCTGTAGGATAAGGTTGTAAGAACTGTAACCTAAAACCACAATGTAAAGGTGCAGGGAGAGATTGGACGCTTCTGTTACCGACCGCATGCTGTCGTAATGTCATTTCTTAGAACAAAACCTAACAAGAAGCACAAGACGAAGTTCATTTTCATTAGTTTTTTTTACTTCTCGTCCTTTTGTCCAACCGTCTGATACGTTACATAACTCAGCAGCGCTTCCCCGATTGCTTCTGTCGCCGTTGAATTAATTGCCTTCCGTTTCAGAGTCTGTGGCTATTAAATTGATAACAAGGTTTCCTGGAGAATAAGGAAGAAGGTTGTACAAAAATGATTCATGTGCTCTGAGACGGTGCCTTAAAGGGGACATGATGAAAGTCTGGGGGGTTCCGGTAGCCAATGTATTCAGGTTAGAAATTGGGGTTCTTAGGATTTTGGGGGTTCTGGAATAACTTGAAGGGGTTGTCCCATCTCAGACATTGATGTAATAATATCGCTAGGATATACCATCAATGTCGTGGTTCCCACCTCTGGGACATGCTCCTATCTCCAGAATGGGTCCCCCGAATGGAAGGGGAGCCCACTGCGTGAGCTCTACCACCCTCCATTCACTGCTATGGGTCAGCTATTTCCAACAGTCCCATAGCGGTGAATGGAGAGGTGGCCGTGCATGTGTGGTGCGCTCTCCATTCACTTCTTTGGAACTTCACATGGTAGATAGGGTCCCTGTTACAGATTTTTCATTGGGGCCACATAGCTTCAAGTTATGCCTCTAGTACTGGTCCTTTAGGCTCCAGGGTGTCTGTACTAGTGATGAGCGGGAGGTGCCATATTCGATTTCGCGATATTTCGCGAATATTCGCATGAATATTCGTGTTATATTCGTCGAAATCGAATATTCGCAATTATTCCAATTATCGCGAAAATATTTTTTCGCATATTGCGAAAATTTATCTTGATAGTATAAGGCAACGTTCCTATGCTAATGACTATGGCTAGGCTAATATGTGTATTTTACGAAATTTCGTAATATTGCTCTAACTTCGGCTCTTAGAATATTACGAATATTCTAAAAGACGAAGTTAGAGCAATATTAAGAACATTTGCAAAAGTCGAAATTGCGATGCGAGTAATATAACACGAAATAGTCGCATGAAGATTTAAACTTAGCACTGCTATATTCCATATTCTAGCCTAATATGGAATATAGCAGTGCTAAGTTTAAATCTTCATGCGACTATTTCGTGTTATATTACTCGCATCGCAATTTCGACTTTTGCAAATGTTCTTAATATTGCTCTAACTTCGTCTTTTAGAATATTCGTAATATTCTAAAAGACGAAGTTAGAGCAATATTACGAAATTTCGTAAAATACACATAGATTGTATTTAAGCTAATATACTGCTATAGTAATAATTTTTAATAGTGTACATATTTTACAAAACTTAAGTTCACAAGAGGCAAAAAAAATTTACAGGAAAAAAAAGGGGTTATAGCACTATATTAGCTAAATTACAATCTATATGTGTATTTTACGAAATTTCGTAATATTGCTCTAACTTCGTCTTTTAGAATATTCGTAATATTCTAAGAGACGAAGTTAGAGCAATATTACGAAATTTCTAAAAGACGAAGTTAGAGCAATATTAAGGACATTTGAAAAAGTCGAAATTGCGATGCGACTAATATAACACGAAATATTCGCATGAAGATTTCAACTTAGCACAGCTATATTCCATATTAGGCTAGAATATGGAGTATAGCAGTGCTAAATTGAAATCTTCATGCGAATATTTTGTGTTATATTACTCGCATCGCAATTGCGACTATTGCGAAATTTTCGTAAAATACACATATAGATTAGATTGTAATTTAGCTAATATGGAATATAGCAGTAAGTTGAAAACGCCACTGACTGGAGCAGCCAGGAAGCCAGGAATCCAAAGGACAGGTAAGAACAACTTTAGGGAAGTGGGAAAGAAAAAAAAATAATAAAAAAAAAAAAAAAAAAAAAGAATATTCTATTTCGCGAATATATAGAACGATATTCTAAATATTCGCGAAATCTCGAAATTGCGATATTCGAGAAAAAAATTCGCAATTCGAATATTCGCGCTCAACACTAGTCTGTACCCCTTCTACTTACATTTCTACTGTCATTACACTTCCCACAAGTGATGTAACCCAGCTTTTCCACGCTCCTGTAAATCTGAACAGCTGACACAGAACTACAAATTCCCTATTCCCCAAATAAAAACTATCTGCCTGCAGCCACCACTAGAGGGAGCTTTCTGTATACAGTTCATACATTCAGCTTAATATTGAAACAGTATACAGTACACTCCTTCTAGTGGCAGATGCAGGCAGAAAGAACTTTATCATTTAAAGGGGTTGTTCAGCTGGTCAAAAAAAAAAATGTAAAAGAATAGTTTTAAAAAAATCACCTGACCAATCCTCTATTCAGATGCTTCCCAAGTCCCCTGATAGTCTCTACTTCCGACAAAGAAATATGATTGCTTAGCCAGTCACTGTGACCTGTGATTGGCCCGAACGCTCACATTTCCTGTGTTAGGAGGGACGAGGCATCGCGGGTGACGCTAGGGAGGCTCGTCCCCGTCCCTGCCTGCCATTGACTTCTCCCGCCGACCCCGGAGGTTTTCATCCATGTACAGGGAGAAGCAGCATCGGCAGTGCGGGGACCAGGAGCTGTGCAGGGAATGGGGAGCGGGGTAAGTATATTCGGTGTGAGGGGCCCGGCACATGGGGGGGCTGTTTATGACATTGGATAACCCCTTTAAGGCTGGACTTTTAACTTGTCCGCTTTAGAAATTGGGGTTGTCCAATTTAGAAAAACTATTTTTTATATCACAGGGATGTCAAACTTGTGGTCCTCCAGCTGTTGGAAAATGACAACTCTCAGCATGCCCTGATAACTGTAGGCTGTCCAGGCATGATGGAAGTTGTAGTTTTGGAATAGTTGGAGGGCCACAAGTTTGATATTAGTGATTGGGGGATGTCCCCTGTTCAGGATCCTCACAGCCGGAGTGGACAGCGGCTACTAGAAGTTTCCCTTGCTCTGGAGGACCTGCCCTGTCCTGTATGACACACTCAGCCCCTTGATTTGAATGGACACTGTGTAATACTTAATTTCTCCTATGGGGGCGTTGTAGGGAAATTGAACACTTACTGACAGGTTTTCCCGCAGATTACCGCTAATTACTGGGGGCCGCTAGGGGACATCTCTGCCGCACAGGTCGCCTTATCTGATGATCTCTGCCTAGAGGTACTATCATAGTAAAAAAAAATAGACATAAGACGCTAATAAAAAATTAAATTCATTCTCTGGACGTAGAGCGCCAAGCTGTCGTCAAGAACTACTGCCGCTTGTACTAACAACTAAGTATTGATCGGGCTGGAGCACAAGAAAACTAATTAAGGTAACAAATATCAGTCAGGATTTCTCCTAAAGTCACAGGAAACAGGAATCTGCCGCTGATTAAGTGCAGAGGGATTTTTTCTGAACTTCTCATTGATCCTAAGAACATTCCACCGGACTTTATAAAAGAAAACGCAGGAGCTTCCGAAATACATTTATCTGTCATTAATCATACCGCAGCCATCGCTGCGATTACAGCCGGGTTCTCCGGTGATACAAGAGCTCCCCCTGCTGTTGGGGCGCTGGAACTCTCTGCTCTGCACACAATGAGAACCGTGACAACTGATATAACATTCCTTTATGGGGTATTGATCCGGTAAAGCTATTTATCCTCTTTAGGATGAGGCCAATTTTGTCCTTAAGGACCAGAGAATTACTTAGTTTTTATCTCCCTGTCTTCTGACGACCATAACTTTCAGATTTTTCCTTTTTTCGTTCATTTTAATGCTGGGGTTTTATGCATTTTTATGCATTTTATTTATATATTTTGTTATTACTGCAGAAATTTTGTTTTAAGCCTTAGGACAATCCCTAAAAGTGATCCTTGACTATAACCTGATCACAAAGCGCCCCCAGCAATCTGTGGAGCAACCTGGCAGTGTTTCATTTTCCTGCAGCACCCCTACTCGTGGAATTAGTTTTATATTTTTTTTACACTTTTTTCTTGCAGTGCTTCATGTCCTCTGTGTGGCCTTATGTGGTACTGCAGCTCAGCCCTAGTTCACTATTTCTAGAGCACGACAAAATTCTGGCCCACCTTCAGAGGATGACCGCTGGTCCCCTGCAGCAACAGGTGAGATCGGAGATTGCTTCTAATCTTGGCTGTTTAACCACTTTAGATGCCTCAGTCAATGATGACCGTGACATCAAAGTGATCAAAGCAAAAGGGAGTGGACCTCTATGATGTACTCATGAGGGGGCAGCAGTTAAAGGGGTTTTCCCATCTCAGACAATGGGGGCATATCGCTAGGATATGCCACCAATGTCTGATAGGTGCGGGTTCCACCTCTGGGACCCGCACCGACACTGAAAACGGAGCCCTGAAAGTGGTGGAGGGCGCACTGTGCATGCCTAGCTACCCTCTATTAATTTCTATCAGGTCGCCGAAAATACCGCTGGCTCGGATATTTCCGTCAGGCCCACAGAAGTGAATGGGAGCGGCGGCCTCGCATGCGCAGTGCGCTCCCATTCACGTCTATGGGGAGAAAGCTTGATGGTGGCCAGACCCGGGGAAACCTTGGGTCCTCCAGCCACCACTTTCCCCTGCTCCTATCAGACAATTGGCACATATCCTAGCGGTATGCCCCCCATTGTCTCTGATGGGAATACCCCTTTAAATATGGCAGTCAGGAGTCTAAGAAAAAATTCCATGGCTGCCTTATGTAGTTGCCTAGTATTCTGTGGCCGACAGTTTTTCACTGACGGACTCTAATGCCCAAAACAATATTCCAATATTCCTACTCCCTGCTGCTTGATTCCAGTTCCATGGACTTCTGGTAGATCCCTAATGTATATGACAAGCCTTGCAGTTGTTACAATGTATCTAGCTGATGTGACATTCGTAAGTGATACTTTCTGTCCAATCATTCCGTCCATCAGCGAAAGTGGCACTGAGAACAAAGAGCAGCGACAATCTTTAGGTCCGGGATGGATTCCCCGTTGACCTTTCCTACAGGTTATAGGTTAAGGTCAGCTGCCGATGCAGTTGTTGTCGTGCGGCGCTCAGCAGTCCTGTCACCATCTTGCGTAATCCGGTGCTGTAATAAAATGTCCGTGCAAACAAGTGCAACACGAGAAAGTATGGAGTGATCTGTACAAGTGGAAACACATAGGTCGAGAGTAAATATATCAGTTTCAAAAGGACATCTGCTGAAGTGATCATCAGAGGCGCAACGCTGTGGACCTGCTGTACGTCAACAAGCGGCAGAGGAGCCAGGTGCATGATGGGAAATTCCCACAGATGAGGGGAAAAAAGAAAGCGTATAAAATGCAAAATGAGACATGAAAAAAATTATTATTATTTCCCATTGTCAAATTGTTGAGGAGACATTGACTAATGGAGGATTAGCGCGGGACTGCGACATATACCGACACTGCTAGTAGTTATAATGTAAAATATAGTCATCGATCCGACCCTCCAGAAAATAGATTTTACTTGGATTGGAATAAATCATCTCACCGTGCTGCGTTGTGTAGTTCTGAGATAATAAGCCAGTGCCTTGATATATCTCAGAGATTTCACCTTGCATTACTTAAAGGGTTTCTACCACTTCGTTTTCACATAATTAGCTGTCAGACACTAGCGATCCGCTAGTGTCTGCTCTAACAAACCATCCTAATATAATAGGTTTTGGGGCAGCCGTTTTGCTAAAATAACAACTTATATCTATATGCTAATGAGCCTCTAGGTGCTATGGGGGCGTCATTAGCACCTAGAGGCTCGGTCTACCTTCACAAAATGCCGCCGCCCAGCGCGTCCCTCCAGCCCGCCCATCTCCTCCGGAATGCGATCCTCCCTGTGAGCGTATGTATTCGGCGCATGCGCAGTGAATGTCTGACCGTTTCCCTGCTCAGACATCTCCACTGCGCCTGCGTCGTCATAGTGCTCCGAGGAACAGGCGCAGTGGAGATGTCTGTGCAGAAAGCGGTCAGACATTCACTGCGCATGCGCCGAATACATACGCTCACAGGGAGGATCGCATTCCGGAGGAGATGGGCGGGCTGGAGGGACGCGCTGGGCGGCGGCATTTTGTGATGGTAGACCGAGCCTCTAGGTGCTAATGACGCCCCCATAGCACCTAGAGGCTCATTAGCATATCGATATAAGTTCTTTTTTTAGCAAAACGGCTGCCCCAAAACCTATTATATTAGGATGGTTTGTTAGAGCAGACACTAGCGGATCGCTAGTGTCTGACAGCTAATTATGTGAAAACGAAGTGGTAGAAACCCTTTAAGAGTACTTTTACACTTGCGGCAGAGTGATCCGGCAAGCAGTTCCGTCGCCGGAACTGCCTGCCGGATCCAGCAAAACGTATGCCAACTGATGGCATTTGTAAGACTGACCAGGATCCTGTTCCGTATGACAAATGCATTAAAATGCCGGATCCGTCTTTTCGGTGTCATCCGGAAAAAAGGGATCCGGCATTTATTTTTTTCTGGTATTTTGAATGCCGGATCCAGCACTAAAAAAAATTGCCGGTTCTGGCATTCAGGCAAGTGTTCCGTTTTTTGGCCGGAGATAAAACCGTAGCATGATGCGGTTTTATCTTTGTTCGGATCAGTCAAAAATACTGAACTGAAGACTTCCTGATGCATCCTGAACGGATTGCTCTCCATTCAGAATGCATGGGGATAAAACTGATCAGTTCATTTCCGGTATAGAGCCCCTAGGATGGAACGTAGTGCCGGAAAAGAATAACGCTAGTGTGAAAGTACCCATAGTACAGCTATGAGATAATAAGTCAGTGTCCTGATAGTATCTTAGATATTTTGCCATACAATACTGACCATGACTGTTAGATAATAAGTCAGTGCCATGATGTCATATGTCAGAGTTTTTGCCTTACAATACTGAGTATAGCTGTGAGATAATAAGTCAGTACCCTAAGGTCATATCCCAAAGATAATAATTACTCTGATGTTCTATCACAGAGATGCTGCCTTACAATACTGAGTATAACAATGAGATAATGGGTCAGTACTCTGATATAATATCTTAGTTCTATGGCATCTAGCCCTGACATATTATCTCACAAGGCAGAGTTATTAAGGTACAGTATGAGATGATAAGTCAGCACACACATATAAGACCTTTTACTTCACTTTACTCGAGCCATGACATGTCACATCTGTCATATGATATGGTTTATTAGTTGTGTGACCAATATGGCTTTTATATATTGCCTCACAATTATTGAGCTATGGGATAATAACTCTGTGCTGTGATATCATATCTCCCGACTTATTTACTTAACTGCTATTAAGTTATGAATCCTTAGGATACATTATTGTCTTATGATCTTTCAGTTCTGTGACTCATTTAGATCCAGTGTATTATCACACAGTGCTCTTACTGAGCTTTGAGATAATAAGTCAGTACCTGATAACATTTAGCTCTGATACATTATCATGTAGTGCTAATTGATAATTTAGTTGGCACCTTGATATAATATCTCAGTGTCCAGCTTCATTTTATCTCTGATATCTTGCCTAACAGTGCTGAATTATTGAGCTACTGTATGAGATAGTAAGTCAGTTCTGTGACTGCCTGAGGCTACATCCACACGACCGCATGTATTTTGCGGTCCGCGGACAAAAAATATGGATGACGTCCGTGTGACATCCGTTTTTTTTTTTTTTGCGGATCCATTGTAACAATGCCTAAAACAGACAAGAATAGGACATGTTCTATGTTTTTCGCGGTGCTACGGAATGGACATACGGATGCGGATATCACACGGTGTCCTGTCCGCATCATATGTGGACCCATTAAAATGAGTGGGTCCACATCCAATCGGCAAAAAAAAAACGGAATGGACACGGGAACAAAATACGTTTGTGTGAATGTAGATTTAGTCCTATTACTCTTTTAGTGCTGACATATTACCTTAGAGTGTTAATGTATTGGATCTATGCTACGTTTATAAGCTGTGAGACAATAAGTCAGTGTCTTGATATAGAACAATTCAGATGCAGTTGAAGTTCAGACTTTCATCTTTAATTCAGTGGGTGAACAAAATGATTGCGTAAAAATGTGAGGAACTAAAGCATTTTTTAAACTCAATCCCTTCATTTCAGGGGCTCAAAAGTAATTGGACAAACTACATAATTGTAAATAAAATGTGAATTTCTAATACTTGGTTGAAACCCCTTCGTTGGCAATGACTGCCTGAAGTCTTGAGCTCATGGACGTCACCAGACGCTGTGTTTCCTCCTCTTTAATGCTCGGCCTTTACTGCCGCGGTTTTCAGTTGCTGTTTGTTTGTGGCCTTTCTGTCTGAAGTTTAGTCTTTTATGTAAAAAGACACCCCAAAACACATTCCTCAACTTCTCCTGAATACAGAGATACCAGATGTGTGACACTTTTTTGCAGCCTAGGTGGGCAAAGGGGCCCATATTCCAAAGAGCACCTTTCGGATTTCACAGGTCATTTTTTACAGAATTTGATTTCAAACTCCTTACCACACATTCGGGCCCCTAGAATGCCAGGGCAGTATAACTACCCCACAAGTGACCCCATTTTGGAAAGAAGAGACCCCAAGGTATTCGCTGATGGGCATAGTGAGTTCATGGAAGTTTTTATTTTTTGTCACAAGTTAGTGGAATATGAGACTTTGTATGAAAAAAAAAAAAAAAAAAAAAATCATCATTTTCCACTAACTTGTGACAAAAAATAAAAAATTCTAGGAACTTGCCATGCCCCTCACGGAATACCTTGGGGTGTCTTCTTTCCAAAATGGGGTCACTTGTGGGGTAGTTATACTGCCCTGGCATTCTAGGGGCCCAAATGTGTGGTAAGGAGTTTGAAATCAAATTCTGTAAAAAATGACGAGTGAAATCCGAAAGGTGCTCTTTGGAATATGGGCCCCTTTGCCCACCTAGGCTGCAAAAAAGTGTCACACATCTGGTATCTCCGTACTCAGGAGAAGGTGGGGAATGTGTTTTGGGGTGTCATTTTACATATACCCATGCTGGGTGAGAGAAATATCTTGGCAAAAGACAACTTTTCCCATTTTTTTATACAAAGTTGGCATTTGACCAAGATATTTATCTCACCCAGCATGGGTATATGTAAAATGACACCCCAAAACACATTCCTCAACTTCTCCTGAGTACGTAGATACCAGATGTGTGACACTTTTTTGCAGCCTAGGTGGGCAAAGGGGCCCATATTCCAAAGAGCACCTTTCGGATTTCACTGGTCATTTTTTACAGAATTTGATTTCAAACTCCTTACCACACATTTGGGCCCCTAGAATGCCAGGGCAGTATAACTACCCCACAAGTGACCCCATTTTGGAAAGAAGAGACCCCAAGGTATTTCGTGATGGGCATAATGAGTTCATGGAAGTTTTTATTTTTTGTCACAAGTTAGTGGAATATGAGACTTTGTAGGAAAAAAAATAAAATAAAAAAAAATCATCATTTTCCGCTAACTTGTGACAAAAAATAAAAAGTTCTATGAACTCACTATGCCCATCAGCGAATACCTTAGGGTGTGTACTTTCCGAAATGGGGTCATTTGTGGGGTGTTTGTACTGTCTGGGCATTGTAGAACCTCAGGAAACATGACAGGTGCTCAGAAAGTCAGAGCTGCTTCAAAAAGCGGAAATTCACATTTTTGTACCATAGTTTGTAAACGCTATAACTTTTACCCAAACCATTTTTTTTTTACCCAAACATTTTTTTTTTATCAAAGACATGTAGAACTATAAATTTAGAGCAAAATTTCTATATGGATCTCGTTTTTTTTGCAAAATTTTACAACTGAAAGTGAAAAATGTCATTTTTTTGCAAAAAAAATCGTTAAATTTCGATTAATAACAAAAAAAGTAAAAATGTCAGCAGCAATGAAATACCACCAAATGAAAGCTCTATTAGTGAGAAGAAAAGGAGGTAAAATTCATTTGGGTGGTAAGTTGCATGACCGAGCAATAAACGGTGAAAGTAGTGTAGTGCCGATTTGTAAAAAAGGGCCTGGTCTTTAGGGGGGTATAAACCTGTGGTCCTTAAGTGGTTAACAAGTGAAACGCTCTATTGGGTTCAGATCCGGTGACTGACTCGGCCATTCAAGAATATTCCACTTCTTTGCTTTAATAAACTCCTGCGTTGCTTTGGCTTTATGTTTTGGGTCATTGTCCATCTGTATTATGAAACACCGACCAGCTTGGCTGGATCTGAGCGCACAGTATTTCTCTGAAAACCCCAGAATTCACCCGGCTGCTTCTGTCCTGTGTCACATCATCAATAAACACTAGGGCCCCGGGGCCACTGGCAGCCATGCATGCCCGAGCCATCACACTGCCTCCGCCGTGTTCTACAGATGATGTGGTATGCTTTGGATCATGAGCTGTACCATGCCTTCGCCATACTTTTTTCTTTCCATCATTCTGGTAGAGGTTGAACTTGGTTTCATCTGTCCAAAGAATGTTCTTCCAGAAGTGCGCTGGTTTTTAAGATGTTTTTTAGCAAAGTCCAATCTAGCCTTCTTATTATTTAGGCTGATGAGTGGCTGCCCCGTGCAGTGAACCCTCTGTATTACTTTCATGCAGTCTTCTCTTTATGGTAGATTTGGATATTGATCCGCCTATATCCTGGAGAGTGTTGGTTACTTGATTAGCTGTTGTGAAGGGGCTTCTCTTCACCATGGTAATTATTCTGTGATCATCCACCACTGTTGTCTTCCGTGGGCGTCCAGGTCTTTTTGCATTCTTGAGGTCACCAGTGCTTTCTTTCTTTCTCAGGATGTACCAAACGGTAGATTTTGCCACTCCTAATAGTGTAGCAATTTCTCGGATGGGTTTTTTCTGTTTGTTTCACCTGCATGGAGAGCTTCTTTGACCGCATGTTTACTTCTCAGCAAAATCTTCAAAATGCAAGCACCACACCTCAAATCAACTCCAGGCCTTTTATGTGCTTAATTGAGAATTAAATAATGAAGGGACTGCCCACACCTGCCCTTGAAACAGCCTTTGAGTCAATTGTCCAATTACTTTTGGTCCCTTTAAAAACAGGGTGCCCCATGTAAAGGAGCTGAAACTCCTAAACCCTTTCATCCAATTTTAATGTGGATGCCCTCAAATGAAAGCTAAAAGTCTAGACTTTATGTCCATGTCCATTATACAACTATAACTTAAATATATTTTAGTAAACAGGTAATAAAAACAAAATTTGTGTCAGTGTCTAAATATATATGGACCTAACTGTACATGATTTCTGTGGTTCTGATTTATGACTCATTGATCAGTTAGTAAGCTGAGATAACTCAGTGCATGGATATAATGATGAGATAATAAGGCAGTGCTCTTATATAATATCTTAGATCTGTGGCTCATTTAGCTCTGCTATATTACATTATAAATATGAGATAGTAAGTCAGTGCTCTGATATAATATCTTAGTTTTGTGGCTCATTTAGCTCTGCTATATTACGTTATAATTATATTTTATTAAAAGTCAGTGCTCTGATATAATGATGACTTATTTGGCTCTGACATATTATCTAACAGTGCTTTTATAACGTAGAGTTATAGATTTCTGAGATACTAAGTCGGTGCTCTGATATAATATCTTACTTCTGCGTCTCCTTCAGATTTGATATGCTCTATCACCTTATAGTGGTGATTTATTGGACCTATCAATGTAGCAGAGCAGATGTAGCAGAGCTGAGTTTCTCACGTGTCACATGCTAGGTCGCATTAATGTGACATTATGGTTGGCACAGCTTACTCTGTGATAATAACTTATTGTATTGTCACGCCAGGACTTCTTCATCAAAATTGATAGGACACAAAACCTCTCTGCTCCTAAAGAGTTAAATGACAATTTCAGGTCTTCTACACCAATCCAGAACGAGAAGATGCGGTCAGAATATGAAACCGCAATGAAATATATCTCTCATTAATATAGCCGGCGCCCCTTTACACTGTACGTTTCATTCCCTGTCTGATTCTGCAGGACAGGTTTCAGAGCTGCACGGGGTCCACTTGGATGTCCAGGCCTCATTTCTATGAATCTGCATATGCCTTACCATGTGCACAGTGTCCTTCTCGGCTTGCACATATCCAGTGATTGGCTCTGCTTTCACGCTGAGCACACACTGTAGATTCCTCGCCCCTATTCCTAGGATGACTTCACCTAAAAACCTAATAATAGCTTTCCTGGGAGTTTGAAAGTACCTAACTTTAGGCGATGGTCAGGAGAATCCTTCCAAGGGAATTAGATAACGATTACAAGTTATTGATACGGGAGAACGTCTGCCCTCCACCATCAGGGAGAAGTCCTGGTCAGCAGGAACTGAAGCACTAACCACCAGACACCAGGGACTTGGTGGACACCTGGGAAAAGGTCTCTAAGCCACCACCAGGGAAGGAATCTAGCAACAAACCAAAGGAAACGTGATTATGATGAGGTATAGCTATAGGGGGTAAAGAAATAAGAGTTGTACCAGAACCCTAGTGACCAAGGGGGCCCAAAGCATCAACTATCACATAAAAGGATGCCATGTCACATGGTAGGCAGGGGCCCTTTTACGCTCTAGTTTTATGTTGCAGGCACCGGGCACCAAACCAATAGACACAGTGGAGTGGGACATTAAACAAATGGACTTGAGGGACTGGGCACTAAACTAGGGCCAATCAATGAAGCATCAGTCTACTGGAGATCAGGGTTTGGAGTACAAACCACAAGACTCCATGGCCTGGGATGCCAAATCACTAGACTCCCGGGACCAGACAGAGAACACAAGACCAAAACATCAGCAACCATAACTTGAGCTACTAAACCCAGGAAACCAGGAATAGGGCGGGGCATGATCCACTAGGGCAGTGATGGCGAACCTATGGCACGGGTGCCAGAGGCGGCACTCAGAGCCCTCTCTGTGGGCACCCGCACCCTGGAAAAAGTCTATGGTGTACCAAATTGCCTTAGATGTTTTCTGCCATCATCAGCGCAGGGCGTACTATGAACAGCACAGGCAGCGCATTGAATGTAGGCAGGCTATTATAGCTACATGATAAAGTACATGGAAGATATACTACATTAGACTGTAGTATTCAGGTTACATTGCCGTGTTGCCACTTTACGATAAATAAGTGGGTTTTTGGTTGCAGTTTGGGCACTCGGTCTCTAAAAGGTTCGCCATCACTGCACTAGGGTATCAAGCCACAAGGAACTAGAGACAGAAAACAGGCCACTAAACTTTTTTTTTGTGATGGACTGTCCAACTTAACAAGGAAGTCCGGGATGGTGGCACCAAACCAGAGATTAGGAACCCAACACCAGGACACCTGAGACCTTACCTCAATGCATTGGAGAAAATGTGGGTTACACTTCTATACATTTATTTGCTGAGGTTTCTTGTTATCTAGACCTATAGGATGAGAGGCATTAGTGACCAGAAAGGATTCACATTTTTGCCTGTAAATATGATCATGGGCTTGAATGTTACTAAGAAAACATCTCAAAAGAGTTTGAAAGTTCTTTTGGGAGTTTTCTTTCAAGAATATGTATGTTTTCCCAGTTTTCTTCAAGAATATCCATCTACATTGGGCTTGTATGTTCTCCCAGTTTTCCTTCAAGAATGTCTATCTACCGTAGGTTTGTATGTCCTTCACCCAGTTTTCCTTCATGGATGTCCATCTACAATGGGTTTGTACGTTCTTCTCCCACTTCTCCTTCAAGAATGTCTATCTACAGTGGGTTTGTATGTTCTTCAACCAGTTTTCCTTCCAGAAATTCCATCTACAATAGTTTTGCACATTCTTCTACCTGTTTTCCTGCGATAATGTCAATCTACAAAGGGTTTGCATGTTCTTCTAGTTTTCTGTCAAGAACATACAACTACAATAGGTTTGAATTTTCTTCTCCCAGTTTTCCTTTAAGAACATTGGTTTGTCTTTTTATTCTGAAGGCCGGCCATACACATTACAAAGCTGTTGGTCAGCTACTCCTTCAGCCAACCATTATTTTTACTGGCTCTCCTGGTCCTCTCAGAGGAGAGAGTTCAATAAGCCACGGCCAGACACCTCTCTGGCGGCGGCTTAGCCACTCAAGAATAAAAAGATTGGCCATGTTAAAATCCAACAGTCCAATCAGCATCTATCTTGACATTTGCCATCAGGAGAGAATCATAAGGCTCCCATACGCATTAGATGGTTGAGTTGGCAGGTCCCAGTAATACTAAAACAGGTAGGCTTCAGTGGCCCTATTATGTCTACAGTTGAGATCAGGAACCTACTTGATGTCATCAGAAGACTGAAGTCATAAGAATCCATCTAAAGTCATGGGGTTGTCTATTGGGTCAAAGCCTGGGCACATTGAAGGGTTCGTGGGGCTACTCCAACCCTGGATGTGAGGAGAAGAATAGGTCAATTCTATACAACTAAAGGACAGCAAAAACAAAAATATGACTCATGCATGCTCTACATAAATGGTATCTGCCTAGGCCTTAGGGTCGGCCACTCGTAACTACAGACACCAGACCCCACTGTTCCTCGGAAGTAGGTTTACATTTGCGGATGATGATTTGATTTAACCCTGATTAGAAAGCAGACATGTTAATTGCCCTTTAAGTAAAGGGTCCGGCCTTATATAACCCCTAGGCACTCTGCCGATACCATATCCCATAAACATATTACACGTCCATAAAAGCGGCCCCAGTGATCGCGTCCAGGCCTCACAATCGGTCCTTGTGCCATATCTATATTGACGCAGAATCTGATAGGCCACATAATGGGCCGTCTACTCTCCACAAGACAACAGCAGCTGTATTAGATTTTCTCTGCATTTTCCTCCGCGCTCAGAATGTGACAACAATCAATTGGGCGTCTGTTCTCTCAGCAGCTGCACAAAGAAGAAATGGGGGGTTGGGGGGGAACGTTTATTTTTTATTTTATTTATATTTTTTCACTTCATTTTCAGAGGGGGATTGTGGCTGAGGATCCCAGGAGGGAGGGCACACGACACGACACCCATCTTGGGAGCAATTTCAGCTTCATTTCTCGGAAAGCACTGATGGATAAAAGGATCTGCCCTGAAAAAAAAAAAGAAAAACCACATCCTATATTCGTTAACTGAACTGGTAGAACAAGATTATTTCTACATTAGACCCCCCCTCCCCTCATGCCCTGAGGGGCACTGCACCATGACGAGGCCGAAAAAGAGCAGCCCCATACTACCAGGTTATGTATGTATACTACAAACTGGACTGTCTTTGTCTATACTGGCCCTGTGCCCGGGGGGCCCAAAGGCACCTCTGCCACATAAGAAGACAACAGGGGGGATCTCCCAGGTGGCAAGAAGAGCAGGCCAAACTCCAGGCGGTTGTCCCATGTTCTCTTTAAAATAAACTCCCCTCGTCCCGTTCCCACAGTCCTCTTCATTACCGTCCACTCCCTCAATGTCCTAATGCCGGGACCAAGGTCAGGGCATTATGTCCCTAAGGGGAAGAGGGCTGCAAGCTGTCTGGACTGGAATATGTATTACTTCATGGGGTACATCTGGGTCTGTATTACTTTAAGGAGTCTGGTCTGTGGGCCTTTTACTTTAATAGGTCTGATCAGGGGTCTGTATACATTTAGAGAGTCTGGTCTGGGGTCCTTTTTACTTTAAAGGGGTTGTGTCACTAAGCATATTTTACATTTTTTCAAACCAGCACCTTGATCTGAACACTTTTGTAATTTCATGTAATTAAAAATGTAGCATAGCCAGTGAGCTATTCAATAAAATGTATCTGTATAGCGCCACCTGCTGTTTGCTCTTTTCCTTAATTTTGTCCATCTCACTGAGCTGGTCGAGCGTGCTCAATTTAAATCTTCGACTGCCACCAGCTATATGCTCTGTTAGAGGCTGTGGCAGTTACGGGGGGAGAGCTGCAGCAGAAAGGACACGCCCACTGAGCTGTGATGGGGAAGAGCTGCAGTAGAAAGCACACGCCCACTGAGCTGTGATGGGGGAAGAGCTGCAGTAGAAAGGACACGCCCACTGAGCTGTGATGGGGAAGAGCTGCAGTAGAAAGCACACGCCCACTGAGCTGTGATGGGGGAAGAGCTGCAGAAGAAAGGACACGCCCACTGAGCTGTGATGGGGAAGAGCTGCAGTAGAAAGGACACGCCCACTAAGCTGTGATGGGGAGAGCTGCAGTAAAAAGGACACACCCTGCTGAGCTGCCAGGCTGAAGGTAATCTAGCAGAACAATTCGAGCAGTGAATGTGGAGATCTCTGGACCCATGTGAGGTACAGGGCTGGTTCTAGCTTTGTTAGAAAGGTATTGTCATGTTATATATGATTTCTGGTCATCAATATCAGATTGGCGGGGGGTTGACTCTTGGCTGTTTAAAGAGAAGGCAGTGCTCATACAAGAACTGCTTTCTCTTCTATGTTTACCTGCTCGCTGTTGCAACTACAACCATGGCATCCCATTCACTTCTATGGAAAAGCTCCATCCTAGTCACTTGACCAAGAAGAAGCCGTCATATTGGAGGGAATGGGGACGGCAGAGCTGTAATTACACAACTTCACATGGAGAAGAGAAGGCAGGGCTCGTATGACTGATGTATTCTCTTTAAACAGATGATCGGCGGGTGTGCCGGGAGACGGACCCCTGATGATTTGATATTAATGACCTATCCTCAGGATAGGTCATCAATATAAAAAAGCGGACAACCACTTTAAGGAGTCTGTTCTGGAATCAGTATTACATTAGGGAGTCTGGTCTGGGGTCTTTCTTACTTTAAGGAGTCTGTTCTGTTGTCTTTATAACTTTACAGAGTCTGGTCTGGGGTCTTTTTTACTGGGGTTTGGGGAGGTTTTTGTCTGGGCCCTGTATTTATTTAAGTCTGGTCTGGGACCAGTATTACTTTAGAGGGTATTTTTCAGGATCTGTATTTATTTAGGGAGTCTTGTCTGGGGGACTGTATTATTTTAGTGAGTCTGGTCTGGGGTCTTTTGTACTTTAGGGAGTCTGGTCTGGGGTCTTTTTCACTTAAGGGGGTCTGGTCAGGGGGTCTGTATCACTTTAGGGAGCCTGGTCTAGGGACTGTATTACTTTAAGGAGTCTGGTCTGGAGTCTTTTGTACTTTAGGGAGTCTGGTCTGGGGGTCTGTATTACTTTGTACTTTAGGGAGTCTGGTCTGGGGTCTTTTTCACTTTAGGGGGTCTGGTCTGGGGGTCTGTATTACTTTAGGGAGTCTGGTCTAAGGACTGTATTACTTTAAGGAGTCTGGTCTGGAGTCTTTTGTACTTTAGGGAATCTGGTCTGGGGGTCTGTATTACTTTAAGTAGTCTGGTCTGAGGTCTTTTGTACTTTAGGGAGTCTGGTCTGGCGGTCTGTATTACTTTAAGGAGTCTGGTCTGGGGTCTTTTGTACTTTAGGGAGTCTGGTCTGGGGGTCTGTATTACTTTAAGTAGTCTGGTCTGAGGTCTTTTGTACTTTAGGGAGTCTGGTCTGGGGTCTTTTTCACTTTAGGGAGTCTGGTCTGGTGTCTGTATTACTTTAGGGAGTCTGGTCTAGGGCCTGTATTACTTTAAGGAGTCTGGTCTGGGGTCTTTTGTACTTTAGGGAGTCTGGTCTGGGGGTCTGTATTACTTTAAGTAGTCTGGTCTGAGGTCTTTTGTACTTTAGGGAGTCTGGTCTGGGGGTCTGTATTACTTTAGGGAGTCTGGTTTAGGGACTGTATTACTTTAAATAGTCTGGTCTGAAGTCTTTTGTACTTTAGGGAGTCTGGTCTTGAGTCTGTATTACTTGAGGGAGTCTTGTCTAGGGTCTGTATTACTTTAGGGAGTCTGGTCTGGGGGTCTGTATTACTTTAAGGAGTCTGGTCTGGGGTCTTTTGTACTTTAGGGAGTCTGGTCTGGGGTATGTATTTACCAAGGAAATATCCTATTTAAAGGGATTGTCCAGTCTGGTCATTAAATCTTAATCATTGTATAATAAGAATTTACGCAACTTTCTAGCAAAATGTTTACATACTATCAATGTCTGTTTTTGTCAGTGAATGGATGCATGCAAATTGACACTCAGAGACTGAAAATCTACATAGACCTGACACTTGTCAAAGCTGGGGGTTGTATCCAGTCTAAACAATCTATAGCAGACAGGGGAGACATTTTGTCACACACTTCTGTGACCCCAGGGGTTGCAGCGTTTTGACAGATAGAAAACAGAAAAATACTGAGGAAAATTAAAAAGATCCATCCAGATAGTTTGCTACAATGTATCAGGGCAGTGAGATGTATCAGCCTGGAGTCCAGACTGTTTATTTCAGAGACGCTAGGTAAAAATTTCCCAAAAATGCTCAACAGCGAGAATTCTTAGATCAGAGCAGGTTTTAATTTTTTTGCATGAAAACTACAATATTCCATTGACTGACAGCAAGCAGAGATCTTGAAAATTGTGAAGAACTGAAATAAAAAGGCCCCTTTCACTTGGGCGAGTTTTCTGCGCGGGTATAATGCTTGACGTGCATGTATTGCACCCGCGCTGAATCCTGACCCATTTATTTCAATGGGGCTGTGTACATGAGCGATGTTTTTCACGCATCACTTGTGCGTTGTGTGAAAATCGCAGCATGCATAGAAGTTAGTGGGGCTGCGTGAAAATCGCATTGCATCCGCAAGCAAGTGCGGATGCAATGCGATTTTCACGGATGGTTGCTAAGGAGATGATGAGATGAGCCCCGGGACCCCATTAAAGTCCATTTACTGTATTGTTTTCTATTATAACATGGTTATAATGGAAAATAATAGCATTCTTTAATACAGAATGCTTAGTAAAATGTCCATTAAGGGTTAAAAAATAATAAAAAAATTACTCACCTCATCCACTTGATCGCGCAGCCGTTATCGTCTTCTTTCTTCTTCTTGCAGGACCTGCAAAAGGACCTGCGCTGATGTCATCGCAGGTCCTTTTTCA
This sequence comes from Bufo bufo, assembly GCF_905171765.1. Classification (NCBI taxonomy): domain Eukaryota; kingdom Metazoa; phylum Chordata; class Amphibia; order Anura; family Bufonidae; genus Bufo; species Bufo bufo. Next base: position 38,287,768 of record NC_053393.1, on the reverse strand, counting down.
GGGCCTGCAAGAAAAAGAAAAAAGAAGGTAACGGCTGCGCGATCAAGTGGATGAGGTGAGTAATTTTTTTATTCTTTTTTAACCCTTAATGGACATTTTACTTAGCATTCTGTATTAAAGAATGCTATTATTTTCCCTTCTAACCATGTTATAATGGAAAATAATAAAATCTACAGAACACCGAACCCAAGCCCGAACTTCAGTGAAGAAGTCCAGGTTCGGGTCTGGGTACCACATACAGTTTTGTATCACGCGTGTGCAAAACGCATTAAAACGCTTTGCACTTGCGCGGAAAAAACTGAACAACGCAACGCAATCGCAGACAAAACTGACTGAAATTGCGTGCGCACTTGCGCGGGTTTCCCCACAACGCACCCGGACAAAATCCGTGACGCCCGTGTGCCCAAAGAACATTGCAATTGTTCAGCGCTTTTCATAACAATAAAGTTCTGTTAAAACCACATCTCATGATTCATAACTAAGGCCTCATGCCCACGACCGTATGTATTTTGCGGTCCGCACAAAACGTCCGTGTGCATTCCGTATTTTGCGGAACGGAACAGCCGGCCCCTAATGGAACAGCTCTATCCTTGTCCGTAATGTGGATAATAATAGGACATGTGCTATTTTTTTGCGGACATACGGAAAAGGAATGCACACGGAGTAACTTCCGTTTTTTTTGTTGCGGACCCCATTGAAACGGAACGGACACGGAAAGAAAATACGTTCGTGTGCGTGAGCCCTAATTCTGAATATTTGACAAACCATCAACTGCATATTCTTTGAGCATCTGATATTCCAGAAAATCTGATGCTCTAGCAATTCTGACAATCCAGAAAATCTGATAATCCAGCAACTGAATATCCTTGGAGCATTTGATAATCCCGAAAATCTGATGATCTTTGATGTCAGATTAAAGTCAGTTTACTATACATTGATTTATTTGTATTTACATGCAGCCAAAAAAAACCTTGTAATCCAACATTTGATAATCCGGCAGGTGGGTCCAGCCCACAACCGACACTAGACCAGAAGCCCAGGACTGAAAAGAATCTCCTTGGGTTAGAAACATAATTATTGCAGCAGATGTTATGTTTCTGCTTGTTTTTCGGGGGAGGGGTACATTTCTGCCTCCTCTGACCTAACTGGTAAATTGTGTAAACTTCCAATAATGCAGAATATCTGATAATCCAACAGGATTTATTTTAATTTTTATGGGTTTTTTTTGCATTTCCTATATTTTGCATGAAACTTCTGATGTCTGTGAAAGAATAACACATGGGGATTTATCGTCACATCAATGCCAACTGGAGAGGGGCCGAGCAGATAGAGGTGCCTCCGCTGACAGAGAGAGCTCTGCTGTGCGGCGCGGAGTGACCTCTGCTCTGCTTGGAACGCGTTCAGGGAGTTAAATTAAAGGACAAATGCGAGGACGCGCTGCGGCCATGATTAGTAGGCACATACATATGGCATTCAATGGCTGAACTTGCCCTCTGTGGGTTTGTACCTCTATAATTTTTATTATGAGGCAGCAGAATTCCTAAAGACAGATGTAGCAGAGCTGGATTTGTTGTTTCGCTTCCTGTTCTCCATTGTTTCTGCTTTGCAACAAGAACTGATAGTTTGTCCACCGCCAAGGCTAAGCAAAACCTCTGGGTCATACTAAATGACAGATTCAGCTCTGCTACCTCTGCATAAGTCGCTGTGAAGTTCCAGTGAAGGGAGATCTTAAGGCCTCTTTCACACGAGTGAGTTTTCGCGTGTCGCGAACAGCGTCCGGACTGAATCCTGACCGATTCATTTCAATAGGTGGGCGCACATGAGCGTAGTTTTTCACGCATCACGTTTGCGTTCAGGAAAAATTGCAGCAATACCTATATTCTATGGCTCCATAGAAGCGAATGAAGCTTGCCTGAAAAACGGAAGGCGTTGCAGATGCAATGCGTTTTTCACTGATGGTTGCAGGAGGTGTACAGATCGCTATTCTTCAGTGCGTGAAAAAAAAACTGATCAAAACTGATTGCATCTGCACGGAAAGAACGCAAACGCTGAACGCAATCGCAGACAAAACTGACTGGACTTGAGTTTTTCCGGATGAATAGCTGAGTCATGCCCCTGCAGCGTATACTGACATCGTGTGCTTCCAGCTCGGTGGGAACGGTTTGGGGAAGGCCCGTTTCTGTTCCAGCAACGTCCATAGAGATGTGGTCGGGGGCGTCTGATGTGGAAGAACTTCAATGGTCACACAGAGCCCCGACCTCAACCCCATCCAAAACCAGAATGGAGATTGTGAGTCAGGTCCTCTCCTCCGACATCAGCGTCTGACCTCACAGATGTCCTTCTGGAAGAATCACCACATACAGTACTACGTCCGAAAGCAGTACTACGTCCGAAAGCAGTACTACGTCTCCTGTTGATATCACATTGTGTCATCTGTGGTTTTCCACAGGACTGCAGGTGACCCTACTGCATTACATGCACCTTTAAAAAACAAGTTCAGCTCTGCTACATCTGAACAAAGATCAGACGTTACATGTCCCATTAAAAGAGTGACAACCCTATAACAGCCGTACATTGCAGATCATGATTGATCACCCCGATGCCTAAGACATGGAGTCGCCCCAGGGACATGGAAACCAACATGTAAGTGCTTTCAGGCCTGAAAGCCTCTGTGCCGCTCTCTAGGGGTTGGTGAAATTGATCTAATTTTGGGTCTGGGTGTGCGCTCCTCGGCTCCGGGTGGAGGAGAAGATACCGCATCAGTCACATCCATCATCAATCAACCCAAATCTGACAGGTTTCAGGAGGAAGGAAAAGAAGAAGTGAAGCTAATGAATAGTGCGGGCCACACGTTACCATCTGTAACCGGGCAGTGACCGCAGTCATTGTGAACACCAACGAGAACATCAATATACAGTCAGGTCCATAAATATTGGGACATTGACACAATTCTAGCATTTTTGGCTCTATACACCACCACAATGGATTTGAAATGAAATGAACAAGATGTGCTTTACCTGCAGACTGTCAGCTTTAATTTGAGGGTATTTACATCCAAATCAGGTGAACGGTGCAGGAATTACAACAGTTTCCATATGTGCCTCCCACTTGTTAAGGAACCAAAAGTAATGGGACATAATAATAATCATAAATCAAACTTTCACTTTTTAATACTTGGTTGCAAATCCTTTGCAGTCAATTACAGCCTGAAGTCTGGAACGCATAGACATCACCAGACATTGGGTTTCATCCCTGGTGATGCTCTGGCAGGCCTCTACTGCAACTGTCTTCAGTTCCTGCTTGTTCTTGGGGCATTTTCCCTTCAGTTTTGTCTTCAGCAAGTGAAATGCATGCTCAATCGGATTCAGGTCCGGTGATTGACTTGGCCATTGCATAACATTCCACTTCTTTCCCTTAAAAAACTCTTTGGTTGCTTTTGCAGTATGCTTTGGGTCATTGTCCATCTGCACTGTGAAGCGCCGTCCAATGAGTTCTGAAGCATTTGGCTGAATATGAGCATATAATATTGCCCGAAACACTTCAGAATTCATCCTGCTGCTTCTGTCAGCAGTCACATCATCAATAAATACAAGAGAACCAGTTCCATTGGCAGCCAGACATGCCTACGCCATGACACTACCACCACCATGCTTCACTGATGAGGTGATATGCTTAGGATCATGAGCAGTTCCTTCCTTCTCCATACTCTTCTCTTCCCATCACTCTGGTACAAGTTGATCTTGGTCTCATCTGTCCATAGGATGTTGTTCCAGAACTGTGAAGGCTTTTTTAGATGTCGTTTGGCAAACTCTAATCTGGCCTTCCTGTTTTTGAGGCTCACCAATGGTTTACATCTTGTGGTGAACCCTCTGTATTCACTCTGGTGAAGTCTTCTCTTGATTGTTGACTTTGACACACATACACCTACCTCCTGGAGAGTGTTCTTGATCTGGCCAACTGTTGTGAAGGGTGTTTTCTTCACCAGGGAAAGAATTCTTCGATCATCCACCACAGTTGTTTTCCATGGTATTCCAGGTCTTTTGGTGTTGCTGAGCTCACCGGTGCGTTCCTTCTTTATAAGAATGTTACAAACAGTTGTTTTGGCCACTGCTAATTTTTTTCGATCTCTCTGATGGGTTTGTTGTGTGTTTTCAGCCTAATGACGGCTTGCTTCACTGATAGTGACAGCTCTTTGGATCTCATCTTGAGAGTTGACAGCAACAGATTCCAAATGCAAATAGCAGACTGGAAATTACCTCTGGGCCTTTTATCTGTTCATTGTAATTGGGATAATGAGGGAATAACACACACCTGGCCATGGAACAGCTGAGAAACCAATTGTCCCATTACTTTTGGCCCCTAACAAGTGGGAGGCACATAAGCAAACTGTTGTAATTCCTACACCGTTCACCTGATTTGGATGTAAATACCCTCAAATTAAAGCTGACGGTCTGCAGGTAAAGCACATCTTGTTTGTTTCATTTCAAATCCATTGTGGTGGTGTATAGAGCCAAAAATGTTAGAATTGTGTCGATGTCCCAATATTTATGGACCTGACTGTATCTAAAGAGGTGCTCGAAATTTTGTGAACCCTTTCGAAATATCTATATTTCTGCATAAATATAACCTAAAACTATGAATCTCAAGAGAACGTGGGGTGGGTCGTACAGCAAGACAACGACCCGAAGAACGCAAGTCCTTCCACCAAAGAATAGTTGAAAGAGAATAAAGCTAAAGTTCTGGAAAGTCCTGACCTGAATCCAATAGAATTGTGGAAGGAGCTGAAGTGAGCAGATCATGGAGAAAACCACTGACATAGCAGAGCTGAAGTGAGCAGATCATAGAGGACACCACCAACATAGCAGAGCTAAAATAAACAGGTCATGGAGGAGATCACCAACATAGCAGAGCTGAAGCTGGTGTGTACAGAGGAATGGACTACAATTCCTCCAAGCCGCTGTGAAGGACTAATCAACAATTACCAGAAGTTTTAGATACTGCAGCACAAGGGTCACACCGGACACTGAACACAAAGGTTCACTTACTTTTACCTCTCACAGACATGTGATATTAGATCATTTTCCTCAATAAATAAATTACCAAGTCTAATATCTGTCACTTATTTATTTGATTATCTTTATCTACTTTTAGGACTTGTGTTAAAATCGGATTAGGTTTTAGGTCAAATATAGAAAATTCTGATGGGTTCACAAATTTTCAAGAACCACTGTATTTATCTTATATGTTTCTATGTATCTAACTATTTATCTCTATCATATCTATCTATGGGTACTTTCACACTACCGTTTTTCTTTTCCAGCACTGAGTTCCGTCCTAGCGGCTCTATACCGGAAAAGAACTGATCAGTTTTATCCTAATGCATTCTGAATGGAGAGTAATCCGTTCAGGATGCATCCGGATGTCTTCACTTCAGTCTTTTTGCCTTTTCAGGACTGAGAAAATACAGCAGCATGCTGCGGTTTTATTTCCGTCCAAAATTCCGGAACACTTGCTGGAATTTTTTCCCATTGAAATGCATTAATGCCGTATCAGGCATTGCGGTCTGCGCATACTCAGGCCGCAAAAAATGTGGAAAAAAATAAATGACGGATACGTTTTTCCGGATGACACCGGAAAGACGGTTCCGGCATTTCAATACATTTGTCATACAGATCAGGATCCTGATCTGTCTGACAAATGCCATCAGTTTGCATACGTTTTGACGGATCCGGCAGGCAGTTCCGGCGACGTAAATATCTATATCATGTCTATCTATATCTATGAATGTATCTCTCTCAAATCTATGCTTTGTCTCATACACTTTTAGTTCATGCCTGCCCAGTCTTTGCTTTTCTTTGCCTTTCTATAACTGATTACATATACAGTCAGGTCCATAAATATTGGGACATTGACACAATTCTAAAATTTTTGGCTCTATACACCACCACAATGGATTTGAAATGAAATGAACACAATGTACCTTAACTGCAGACTGTCAGCTTTAATTTGAGGGTATTTACATTCAAATCAGGTGAACGGTGCAGGAATTTCAACAGTTTGCATATGTGCCTCCCACTTGTTAAGGGACCAAAAGTAATGGGACAATCGGTTTCTCAGCGGTTCCATGGCCAGGTGTGTGTTATTCCCTCATTATCCCAATTACAATGAGCAGATAAAAGGTCCAGAGGTCATTTCAAGTCTGCTATTTGCATTTGGAATCTGTTGCTGTCAACTCTCAAGATGAGATCCAAAGAGCTGTCACTATCAGTGAATCAAGCCATCATTAGGCTGAAAAAACACAACAAACCCATCAGAGAGATAGCAAAAACATTAGGCCTGGCCAAAACAACTGTTTGGAACATTCTTAAAAAGAAGGAACGCACCGGTGAGCTCAGCAACACCAAAAGACCCGGAAGACCACGGAAAACAACTGTGGTGGATGACCGAAGAATTATTTCCCTGGTAAAGAAAACACCCTTCACAACAGTTGGCCAGATCAAGAACACTCTCCAGGAGGTAGGTGTATGTGTGTCAAAGTCAACAATCAAGAGAAGATTTCACCAGAGTGAATACAGAGGGTTCACCACAAGATGTAAACCATTGGTGAGCCTCAAAAACAGGAAGGCCAGATTAGAGTTTGCCAAACGACATCTAAAAAAGCCTTCACAGTTCTGGAAAAACATCCTATGGACAGATGAGACCAAGATCAACTTGTACCAGAGTGATGGGAAGAGAAGAGTATGGAGAAGGAAAGGAACTGCTCATGATCCTAAGCATACCACCTCATCAGTGAAGCATGGTGGTGGTAGTGTCATGGCGTGGGCATGTATGGCTGCCAATGGAACTGGTTCTCTTGTATTTATTGATGATGTGACTGCTGACAAAAGCAGCAGGATGAATTCTGAAGTGTTTCGGGCAATATTATCTGCTCATATTCAGCCAAATGCTTCAGAACTCATTGGACGGCGCTTCACAGTGCAGATGGACAATGACCCAAAGCATACTGCAAAAGCAACCAAAGAGTTTTTTAAGGGAAAGAAGTGGAATGTTATGCAATGGCCAAGTCAATCCCCGGACCTGAATCCGATTGAGCATGCATTTCACGTGCTGAAGACAAAACTGAAGGGAAAATGCCCCAAGAACAAGCAGGAACTGAAGACAGTTGCAGTAGAGGCCTGGCAGAGCATCACCAGGGATGAAACCCAGCGTCTGGTGATGTCTATGCGTTCCAGACTTCAGGCTGTCATTGACTGCAAAGGATTTTCAACCAAGTATCAAAAAGTGAAAGTTTGGTTTATGATTATTATTGTGTCCCATTACTTTTGGTCCCTTAACAAGTGGGAGGCACATATGCAAACTGTTGTAATTCCTGCACCGTTCACCTGATTTGGATGTAAATACCCTCAAATTACAGCTGACAGTCTGCAGGTAAAGCACATCTTGTTCGTGTCATTTCAAATCTCTGGGCCTCTGGGCCTTTTATCTGTTCATTGTAATTGGGATAATGAGGGAATAACACACACCTGGCCATGGAACAGCTGAGAAACCAATTGTCCCATTACTTTTGGCCCCTAACAAGTGGGAGGCACATAAGCAAACTGTTGTAATTCCTACACCGTTCACCTGATTTGGATGTAAATACCCTCAAATTAAAGCTGACGGTCTGCAGGTAAAGCACATCTTGTTTGTTTCATTTCAAATCCATTGTGGTGGTGTATAGAGCCAAAAATGTTAGAATTGTGTCGATGTCCCAATATTTATGGACCTGACTGTAGATGTAGTGGAGCTGATTTTTTTTTACATTGTTTGCCCCATCTTATGGTCACATCACAAAGTATTACCTGTGGTTTATATAGGACTGCTGGTAAGCCTACTGAGCTATCTTAATTGAGTATGCTCAAAAGACAGAATCCTTCAAGAGTCGAACAGCAAACTCATCTCTGCTACATCTTTAGAACTCATCTGTATCCAAATTGTTTGTCATGTTAACTTGTTCTCTTCACACATTCCATCACATGGGTCTGAAATGCATCATGAATAGAATTAGGAAATATGAAGGGGAGGCATTAACCATTAACCCATTATTTTATATACCACCCTCCCCCTTTATAATCTGTCATTCAGTTTTAGCATGGGAACTCATGTTAAAAGGATAGGAGTGAAATAAGAAGAGAAAGAGGGAGCCGGCGCTTTTATCTGCCGCACAAAGACCTCACAAACACTGGTCATTATGGGGGATTAGGTCTTTGAGTTGAAGGGACGTGAAGGCTGCGGTCAGCCCCCTACCAAGGTAGCATTGTCATCAACATCCTCACCAGTCATGGCCCATCCTGCCTCCATGTCCTGATCCATCACCAGTCCACCGGTTATGCCAAATCTGTGCAGAAATATAATAGAGGGGAAGGAAAATCTAGAATTTTCTAATTGGTTCTCAAAATAAAGGAAAATCATGTTCGATGGGAGATAAATATTTTTTTAATTATCTTGTACTTGCTTTGTAATAGTGAGATCACAGGCGTCCATGCAAGCGACACACATTACACAAGTCTGGAATGGTGGCCCGAAAAAAGGTGAAGGAGCCTTGAATTCAATATCGTCATCAGAGGTTTGCAAAAAATTACGAACACGGGTGATTTGATTGTGATAGATTGGTCTCTGATGGGTGCAAATGGGTCTGAAAGAAACAAGGGAAAAGGGGGCTAACGGATCGAGAAATTGAAGGAACTGTTAACTTCGGTGGAGAAAGCCTGATGATATTGGGTTGTTTCACGGCCAAAGGCGTTGGATACTTGACCAGGATCAATGGTGGTCTCAATGCTGAGCAATATGTGAGTATCCTACAAGACGAGTTACTTCATACACTCAAGTACTATGGGTATGAAAAGGACGACATATTGTCCCAGCAGGACAACGACCCGAAGCATACGTCGAGATTGGTGAAGAAATGGTTCAATGACAGTGAAGTAGAGGTGCGGGATTAGCCCCCACAGTCCCCAGACCTCAACCTAACCGAACACTTGTGGGTAGAAAAAGCTGTATTCACACCAGGGGCGTAGCTAGAAATGACTGGGCCCCATAGCCCAAAAATTTTTATGGAAACCTCCCCCCCTCCTGGATCTCCCACCCCCACATACCTCTCGAACCTTGCCGCCACATCCGCAGCTCCTCATGCACTTGCGACGGTTACGCGTAGGACTGAGCTCAGACAGTTGGTCACTGGCAACGCATTTGTGCCAGTGTAGGAAATGTATGAATCTAAATGTCTGTGTATTAAAGAAGATTGTTAAATTGTACAGGGGTCTGTAACACAAGAAGGTGGAAGTACATATCGTGGGGTGTGTATGTGTATTAGATAGAAGGTAGAGATATGTATGTGTAGTTTGGGTATTAGGGAGAGTAAGGGGTATATATCTAGTGCTGATACACTCGTAGGTGAAGAGCCGCTCTGACTACACCCCGGTCATGAGGAGCGAGCGGGAGACGCCGCCGGCCGTGCTGAGGGGAAAAAGGAGCAGCCAGTGACAGTGTCGAGATGTGGAACTGAGCGGAACGGCGACCACCGTGAAACAACGGGAAGAACGGAAGGCGACTCTGAGCAAGGTGAAGATAGGTGGCTGTGTCTTCGCCATCAACCACACTATTAAATAATTCAGCTGCCAGCTGGTATCCTGGCTAAATACCGTACATGGGCTTCGGACACACCTCTACAGTCCCCACTCCCCAGCCAGAGTCAGCCAGAGCCAGCCCTCAGCTCAGCCACTTGAACCGTACGTCTGCGTGCCAGCCGCCCACACTCCAGCAGCGCGCCGCTTCGCTGTACGCTCCGAGTTCGCCTCCTCCACTTCCGGCCAGTAGGACTAGTCAGAACTGCTGCCCAGACTGCGGGACCACTACAGGGGTCAAGTCCTGGGAAAAAAAGTGTGGGAACTTACCCAAGATCCACTGCCACCCGACTCCCCCTCCTCAAAAAAATTATATATATTATATATATTTCGCAGTGCCCCCAGTGCCTCTCATCAGCCTCCAGTCAGTGCCTCTCCAGCCAGTCAGTGTCCCCAGTGCCATCAGCCCCCAGTGCCTCTCACCAGCCCTCTGCCTCTCCATCAGCCCCCAGTGCCTCTCCATCAGCCCCCAGTGCCTCTCAATCAACCGCCAGTGCCTCTCAATCAGTCCCCAGCGCCTCTCACCAGCAGCCCCTCAGTGCCTCTCCATCAGCCCCCAGTGCCTCTCCATCAGCCCCCAGTGCCTCTCACTAGCCCTCAGTGCCTCTCCATCAGCCCCCAGTGCCTCTCCATCAGCCCCAACTGCCTCTCACCAGCCCTCAGTGCCTCTTCATCAGCGCTCAGTGCCTCTCCATCAGCCCCCAGTGCCTCTTCATCAGCTCCCAGTGCATCTCACCAGCGGCCCCCCAGTGCCTCTCCATCAGCCCCCAGTCAGTGCCTCTCCATCAGCGCCCAGTCAGTGCCTCTCACCAGCCCCCAGTACCCTCTCCATCAGCCCCCAGTGCCTCTCACCAGCCCTCAGTGCCTCTCACCAGCTCTCAGTGCCTCTCCATCAGCCCTCAGTGCCTCTCCATCAGACCCCAGTGCCTCTCCATCAGCTCCCAATGCCTCCCACCAGCGGACCCCCAGTGCCTCTCCATCAGCCCCCAGTCAGTGCCTCTCCATCAGCCCCCAGTCAGTGCCTTTCACCAGCCCCCAGTACCCTCTCCATCAGCCCCGTGCCTCTCCATCAGCCTCCAGTGCCTCTCACCAGCCCTCAGTGCCTCTCCATCAGCCCTCAGTGCCTCTCCATCAGCCCCTAGTGCCTCTCCATCAGCCCCCAGTGCGCCCTCCCAGTATTAAAATCATTGGTGGGCAGTGCGCCCCCCCCCCCCTCCCTGGTATTAAAATCATTGGTGGGCAGGGCACCCTCCCCCCCTCCCCTGTATTAAAATCATTGGTGGGCAGTGCACCCTCCCCCCCTCCCCTGTATTAAAATCATTGGTGGGCAGTGCACCCTCCCCCCCTCCCCTGTATTAAAATCATTGGTGGGCAGGGCACCCTCCCCCCCTCCCCTGTATTAAAATCATTGGTGGGCAGTGCACCCTCCCCCCCTCCCCTGTATTAAAATCATTGGTGGGCAGTGCACCCTCCCCCCCCCCTCCCCTGTATTAAAATCATTGGTGGACAGTGCGCCCTTCCCCTCCCAAGTATTAAAATCATTGGTGGGCAGGTGGGCCGCACAGACCTGTGAGTAACAAGAAAGAGGAGCGTCGGGCGGCCACAGCGCAGGTAAGTATATTACTGCAGAGTAACTGGCCATGGCAGACGGGGCTTCAGTAGCGTCCTGGCTGCCATGGTAACCGATCGGAGCCCCAGCATTACACTGCTGCTGCCACCAATGATGGGGGAGGGTAGGGGGCCGCCCCCTACCGCACCACCACTCGCCACATGATTTATTTATTTTTTAAATCCTCAGCCGGCGGCCCGGGCCCCCAGTGGCGTAAGGCCCTATAGCCATTGCTATGGCTGCTATGGCTATCCCTACGCCACTGATTCACACCCAAGTGAGTCGACCAGTATGCACCAACATTGGGGACGTGTAGAAGAGACCTGGGAACAGATTTCGGTCAAGACATTCTTGAATCTGATCGAGAGCATGCCCAGAAGGATTCAGGCAGTGCTGAAAGCCAAAGGTGGATTTAAAAAATACTAACAAAATAATAAAAATTCAAATTTAGAATTTTAGGAGCAAAACAGCAACAATGCAGTTACATGACATGAATCTGCAGAACTAATCCTTTGCTAAATAGCTACAAGTCCAAGTTATGTATGAGATAGCCAAGATGCTTGTATATAAAATGATGGGAGTCTCACATTCCAAGCTGTAGTGGATGGTGAGAAATGGAGCCTGAAAGTCAAAAGTGAAAAACATTGTTACCCTTTTGCTCGTCAGAGTACTGTATATATCTTAAAATCTTAAAATATATCTTAATCTTTAAAAAAAGCAGAAGATTAAATTGTCATCAGAGAAACAAGAATCCCTCACAGATCACTCTCTCTGTACTTTGTATATTAACCACCTCAGCCCCCATAGCTTAAAAACCCTTAATGACCAGACCACTTTTTACACTTCTGCACTACACTACTTTCACCGTTTATTGCTCGGTCATGCAACTTACCACCCAAATGAATTTTACCTCCTTTTCTTCTCACTAATAGAGCTTTCATTTGGTGGTATTTCATTGCTGCTGACATTTTTACTTTTTTTGTTATTAATCGAAATTTAACGAAACATTTGCAAAAAAATGAAATTTTTCAATTTCAGTTGTAATTTTTTTTTTAGAAAAGGACATCCATATATAAATTTTTCTCTAAATTTATTGTTCTACATGTCTTTGATAAAAAAAAAAATGTTTGGGTAAAAAAAAAAGTTTGGGTAAAAGTTATAGCGTTTACAAACTATGGTACAAAAATGTGAATTTCCGCTTTTTGAAGCAGCTTTGACTTTCTGAGCACCTGTCATGTTTCCTGAGGTTCTACAATGCCCAGACAGTAGAAAAACCCCACAAATAACCCCATTTCGGAAAGTAGACACCCTAAGGTATTCGCTGATGGGCATAGTGAGTTCATAGAACTTTTTATTTTTTGTCACAAGTTAGCGGAAAATGATGTTTTTTTTTGGGGGGGGGTTTCATACAAAGTCTCATATTCCACTAACTTGTGACAAAAAATAAAAACTTCCATGAACTCACTATGCCCATCACGAAATACCTTGGGGTGTCTTCTTTCCAAAATGGGGTCACTTGTGGGGTAGTTATACTGCCCTGGCATTTTAGGGGCCCTAATGTGTGGGAAGTAGTTTGAAATCAAAATGTGTAAAAAATTGTCACGAGGGTATCAAGAGCCACGTCTGACTCCGTTATACCCGGGGTCAGGAGGTCGCAGCGGGTGGCTGCGCGCTCTATATCTAAAGATCACGTTGTTTCTTAGTGATTGTTTTCTGTGTTTGCCTTGCTATCCTTTTTGTCTCAATCAGGGATCCGTAGCTTCTCCTCCTCAGCTGTTTCTTGTCTGCCACTCCCAACCTCCTTATATTCTCCCCTCACACTTCTCTAGTTGCCAGTTATAGAGCTTCCTGCCTGGACATCTATACTGACCCACTGGAGTTGTGAATCCTGGTTGTCGTTCCTGTGTGCTACCCTCCGGATCCCTGTTGGGCTTCTGGTTGTCTCCTGTTGTCGCCCACCTGGGATTATATGTTGAGTTTGTATTGTCTGTCCTTCCCTTGGTGTTTTCCTTTAGAGCTAGTGGTGCGGACTAGTGTTCCCACCGCCCTGTTCACTATCTAGGGCTCAGCTTAGGGAAAGCCAGGGCTTTAGGCACGTGATCGGCGTACGGGTGAGGAACCTGTCTAGGGACGTCAGGGCAGCCAGGTGCCAGCCGCTAGGTGAGTCAGGGGTCACCACCTTCCCTCTCACTTGGGCAGGGACTTCCTTGTTCCCTCCCTCTGTGTCACGTATGTGATAGTCACGCCGACCGTGATAAAAATGCCCTGTGAAATCCGAAAGGTGCTCTTTGGAATTTGGGCCCCTTTGCCCACCTAGGCTGCAAAAAAGTGTCACACATCTGGTATCGCCGTACTCAGGAGAAGTTGGGCAATGTGTTTTGGGGTGTTATTTTACATATACCCATGCTGGGGGAGATAAATATCTCGGTCAAATGCCAACTTTGTATAAAAAAATGGGAAAAGTTGTCTTTTGCCGAGATATTTCTCTCACCCAGCATGGGTATATGTAAAAAGACACCCCAAAACACATTGCCCTACTTCTTCTGAGTACGGCAATACTAGATGTGTGACACTTTTTTGCAGCCTAGGTGGGCAAATGGGCCCACATTCCAAAGAGCACCCTTCGGATTTCACAGGGCATTTTTTACAGATTTTGATTTCAAACTACTTCTCACGCATTAGGGCCCCTAAAATGCCAGGGCAGTATAACTACCCCACAAGTGACCCCATTTTGGAAAGAAGACACCCCAAGGTATTCCGTGAGGGGCATGGCGAGTTCCTAGAATTTTTTATTTTTGTCACAAGTTAGCGGAAAATGATGATTTTTTTTTACATTTTTTTTTTTCTTACAAAGTCTCATATTCCACTAACTTGTGACAAAAAATAAAAACTTCCATTAACTCACTATGCCCATCATGAAATACCTTGGGGTGTCTTCTTTCCAAAATGGGGTCACTTGTGGGGTAGTTATACTGCCCTGGCATTTTAGGGCCCCTAATGCGTGAGAAGTAGTTTGAAATCAAAATCTGTAAAAAATGGCCTGTGTAATCCGAAAGGTGCTCTTTGGAATATGGGCCCATTTGCCCACCTAGGCTGCAAAAAAGTGTCACACATCTGGTATCGCCGTACTCAGAAGAAGTAGGGCAATGTGTTTTGGGGTGTCTTTTTACATATACCCATGCTGGGTGAGAGAAATATCTCGGCAAACGACAACTTTTCCCATTTTGTTATACAAAGTTGGCATTTGACCAAGATATTTATCTCACCCAGCATGGGTATATGTAAAATGACACCCCAAAACACATTGCCCAACTTCTCCTGAGTACGGAGATACCACATGTGTGACACTTTTTTGCAGACTAGATGCGCAAAGGGGCCCAAATTCCTTTTATGAGGGCATTTTTAGACATTTGGATCCCAGACTTCTTCTCACGCTTTAGGGCCCCTAAAATGCCAGGGCAGTATAAATACCCCACATGTGACCCCATTTTGGAAAGAAGACACCCCAAGGTATTCAATGAGGGGCATGGCGAGTTCATAGAAATTTATTTTTTTCGGCACAAGTTAGCGGAAATTGATTTTTTTTTGTCTTTTTCTCACAAAGTCTCCCTTTCCGCTAACTTGGGACAAAAATTTCAATCTTTCATGGACTCAATATGCCCCTCACGGAATACCTTGGGGTGTCTTCTTTCCGAAATGGGGTCACATGTGCGGTATTTATACTGCCCTGGCATTCAAGTCTGGAATATAAATGTCAAAAAAAATGTATGCATTTGGATTCCGTGAGGGGTATGGTGAGTTCATGTGAGATTTAAAAAAAAACAAAAAAACAATTTCAGCTAACTTGGGCCAAAAAAATGTCTGAATGGAGCCTTACAGGGGGGTGATCAATGACAGGGGGGTGATCAGGGAGTCTATATGGGGTGATCACCCCCCTGTCATTGATCACCCCCCTGTAAGGCTCCATTCAGACGTCCGTAAGTGTTTTGCGGATCCGATCCATGTATCCGTGGATCCGTAAAAAACATACGGACGTCTGAATGGAGCCTTACAGGGGGGTGATCAATGACAGGGGGGTGATCAATGACAGGGGGGTGATCAGGGAGTCTATATGGGGTGATCACCCCCCTGTCATTGATCACCCCCCTGTAAGGCTCCATTCACACGTCTGTATGTGTTTTGCGGATCCGATCCATGTATCCGTGGATCCGTAAAAAACATACGGACGTCTGAATGGAGCCTTACAGGGGGGTGATCAATGACAGGGGGGTCATCAGGGAGTCTATATGGGGTGATCACCCCCCTGTCATTGATCACCCCCCTGTAAGGCTCCATTCAGATGTCCGTATGTGTTTTGCGGATCCGATCCATGTATCCGTGGATCCGTAAAAAACATACGGACGTCTGAATGGAGCCTTACAGGGGGGTGATCAATGACAGGGGGGTGATCAATGACAGGGGGGTGATCAGGGAGTCTATATGGGGTGATCACCCCCCTGTCATTGATCACCCCCCTGTAAGGCTCCATTCACACGTCCGTATGTGTTTTGCGGATCCAATCCATGTATCCGTGGATCCGTAAAAAACATACGGACGTCTGAATGGAGCCTTACAGGGGGGTAATCAATGACAGGGGGGTGATCAATGACAGGGGGGTGATCAGAGAGTCTATATGGGGTGATTACCCCCCTGTCATTGATCACCCCCCTGTAAGGCTCCATTCACACGTCCGTATGTGTTTTGTGGATCCAATCCATGTATCCGTGGATCCGTAAAAAACATACGGACGTCTGAATGGAGCCTTACAGGGGGGTGATCAATGACAGGGGGGTGATCAATGACAGGGGGGTGATCAGGGAGTCTATATGTGGTGATCACCCCCCTGTCATTGATCACCCCCCTGTAAGGCTCCATTCACACGTCTGTATGTGTTTTGCGGATCCGATCCATGTATCCGTGGATCCGTAAAAAACATACGGACGTCTGAATGGAGCCTTACAGGGGGGTGATCAATGACAGGGGGGTGATCAGGGAGTCTATATGGGGTGATCACCCCCCTGTCATTGATCACCCCCCTGTAAGGCTCCATTCAGACTTCCGTATGTGTTTTGCAGATCCGATCCATGTATCCGTGGATCCGTAAAAAACATACGGACGTCTGAATGGAGCCTTACAGGGGGGTGATCAATGACAGGGGGGTGATCAGGAAGTCTATATGGGGTGATCACCCCCCTGTAAGGCTCCATTCAGACATCCGTATGTGTTTTGCGGATCCGATCCATGTATCCGTGGATCCGTAAAAAACATACGGACGTCTGAATGGAGCCTTACAGGGGGTGATCAATGACAGGGGGGTGATCAGGAAGTCTATATGGGGTGATCACCCCCCTGTAAGGCTCCATTCAGACGTCCGTATGTGTTTTGCGGATCCGATCCATGTATCCGTGGATCCGTAAAAAACATACGGACGTCTGAATGGAGCCTTACAGGGGGGTGATCAATGACAGGGGGTTAATAAGTGACCGGGGGGGTGTAGTGTAGTGGTGTTTGGTGCTACTTATTACTGAGCTGCCTGTGTCCTTTGGTGGTCGATCCAAGCAAAAGGGACCACCAGGGGACCAGATAGCAGGTATATTAGACACGTTTATCAAAACAGCGTCTAATATACCTGTTAGGGGTTAAAAAAATCGCATCTACAGCCTGCCAGCGAACGATCGCCGCTGGCAGGCTGTAGATCCCCTCGCTCACCTTCCGATCCTGTGAACGCGCGCGCCTGTGCGCGTTCACAGGAAATCTTGCATAGATGCGTGACTCTGCCTGGAGCTGCCGCCTCCGGAGCGCGATCCTGCGTTAGGCGGTCCGGAGGCGGTTAAATCATGCATTTGTGAGTATCAAGGACCTGGAAGGGAAACAGGTTCTTGGCAATAACCAAAGACAATTACCTTTCCCAACTGGTTCAGGACCCGACTAGAGGGACGGCCATACTGGACTTAGTTGTCATGAGTTGGAGGTCCCAGGAGAGACCACCGCATCGTCAAGCAATAAACGGAAATCAGGTTCAGACACATAAGAGTTTATTGCACAAACAGAAACATAGAAAGCAGCACAGATAAAACATGAGCTCTATGTACCGTCAGCACAGTGGGAGAAAACCCCCACTTGCGCCACTGTCTAGTAATACTCCAGAGGGGCGTAACTAAGCAACTCCTGGTTTTCACTAGAGCCCTAGATGGTAGGGTTAGACTTAGCCGCAGGAAGTTGCCAGGGTCCACTCTGGAGCGTGACCTAGACAGTGACAGCAGGAGCGAATGGACAACAGGTACCAGAAGGTACCGACGGCACATAGGCAAACATAACAGACAGGTAAATACAAAACAGGGCAAATAATAACACAAACAGGAGTTCACGCAAGGGAGCAGGAGTGGCAATGAGCAGAGAAGGACTTGCTCCACCAGTAGTAAACTGCATGGCCTTGTCATGCCACTCTGCTGCAAAGGCTTGCTGAACACAGACATCAGAATAAACACAAAGTAACTAAAACATAACTGGCAGAACAGAAAGACAGGAAAAAGGACGCAAATGAACAAGTAGGGAAACTCACAGAGCACAGACAGACAGACACAGATCCCATGGGTCAGCAGCATGGGAGAGAGTACAAACCAGGAACAGGACAGACAACACACACCAGGAGAGCTGAAACAGAACTGAGGAAACCTCAGCCTTATATACAGGTTCCATGGGTGCAGCAGAGAGACCACACCCATGGAGCAGACAGAGGATTAACTCCAAATAGGCACACAGCGGAGTTAACCCATAAAGAACCACAAATGACACAGGAACGGAACTTCAGCGAGGAGTGCCGAACAAGCAATGACGGAAGGTCACAGCCAGAGATAGTGGCTGTGACATTAGTATTAACCAATAGACCTGACAGAACAACATATGTGCAGGTCGGGGGACACCTCGGAAATAGTGACCATAAAGTAATAACCTTCCAATTATCATTCAAAAGAGCGTTTCTACAGGGAGAAACAAAAATACCAATCTTCAAAAAAGCTAAATTTAGCCAACTAAGAGAGGCCATAGGCCTAACTAACTGGGACAAAGTCCTCAAAAATTAAAATACAGCCACAAAATGGGATATCTTTAAAAACATCCTAAAATCTCATTGTGAGAGGTACATACCGTATGGGAATAAAAGGTTAAGGAACAAAAAGAAACCAATGTGGATAAATAGAACTGTAAAGAAAGCAATAAATGACAAAAAGAAAGCATATAAATCACTAAAACAGGAGGGTAGCATGGAAGCACTGAAAAACTATAAGGAAAAAAATAGAACATGTAAAAAACAAATAAAAGCGGCCAAACTAGAGACCGATAGATTAATTGCCAAAGAGAGTAAAACTAACCCAAAAATGTTCTTCAATTATATAAATGTTGAAAAGTATAAATCTGAAGGTGTCGGCCCTTTAAAGAGTAATGAGGGGGGAGTCGCAGAGAGCGACGAGGAGAAAGCAAAGCTGTTAAATATTTTTTTCTCCAATGTATTCACTGAGGAAAATGCTGAATGTTGAAATAAATTCCCCATTAAAAGTGCTCTATTCTGACTCAGGAAGAAGTACATCAGCGATTTAAAAAGAATAAAATAGACAAATCGCCAGGACCGGATGGCATACACCCCCGTATCCTAAGGGAATTAGGTAATGTCATAGCCAGACCCTTATTTCTGATATTTGCGGACTCTATACCGAGAGGGAATGTCCCACAGGATTGGCGCATGGCAAATGTGGTGCCAATATTCAAAAAGGGTCCAAAAACAGAGCCTGGAAACTATAGGCCGGTAAGTTTAACATCCATTGTGGGTAAACTGTTTGAAGGTTTTCTGAGAGATGCTATCTTAGAGCATCTCAACGGAAATAAGCAAATAACGCCATATCAGCATGGCTTTGTGAGGGATTGGTCATGTCAGACTAATTGAATCAGTTTCTATGAGGAGGTAAGTTCTAGACTTGACAGCGGCGAATCAATGGATGTCGTATATCTGGACTTCTCCAAAGCATTTGACACTGTACCACATAAAAGGTTAGTATATAAAATGAGAATGCTCAGACTGGGAGAAAACGTCTGTATGTGGGTAAGTAACTGGCTGAGTGATAGAAAACAGAGGGTGCTTATTAACGGTACACACTCAGATTGGGTCACTGTCACTAGTGGAGTACCTCAGGGGTCAGTATTGGGCCCTATTCTCTTCAATATATTTATTAATGATCTTGTAGAAGGCTTGCATAGTAAAGTATCAATTTTTGCAGATTACACTAAACTGTGTAAAGTAATTTACACTGAAGAGGACAGTATACTGTATATATACTACAGAGGACAGTATACTGTATATATACTACAGAGGACAGTATACTGTATATATACTACAGAGGACAGTACACTGTATATATATACTACAGAGGACAGTATACTGTATACATACTACAGAGGACAGTATACTGTATATATAGTACAGAGGACAGTATACTGTATATATACTACAGAGGACAGTATACTACTACAGATGGATCTGGATAGATTGGAGGCTTGGGCAGAGAAGTGGCAGATGAGGTTTAACACTGATAAATGTAAAGTTATGCACATGGGAAGGAATAATGCAAGTCACCCGTACATACTAAATGGTAAAACACTCGGTAACACTGACATGGAAAAGGATCTAGGAATTTTAATAAACAGCAAACTAAACTGCAGAAACCAGTGTCAGGCAGCTGCTGCCAAGGCCAATAAGATAATGGGTTGCATCAGAAGGGGCATAGATGCCCGTGATGAGAACATAGTCCTACCACTTTACAAATTACTAGTCAGACCACACATGGAGTACTGTGTACAGTTCTGGGCTCCAGTGAACAAGGCAGACATAGCAGAGCTGGAGAAGGTCCAGAGGAGGGCAACTAAAGTAATAACTGGAATGGGGCAACTACAGTACTCTGAAAGATTATCAACATTAGGGTTATTCACGTTAGAAAAAAGACGACTGAGGGGAGATCTAATTACTATGTATAAATATATCAGGGGTCAGTACAGAGATCTCTCCCATCATCTATTTATCCCCAGGACTGTGACGAGGGGACATCCTCTGCGTCTGGAGGAAAGAAGGTTTGTACACAAACATAGAAGAGGATTCTTTACGGTAAGAGCAGTGAGACTATGGAGCTCTCTGCCTGAGGAGGTGGTGATGGTGAGTACAATAAAGGAATTCAAGAGGGGCCTGGATGTGTTTCTGGAGTGTAATAATATTACAGGCTATAGCTACTAGAGAGGGGTCGTTGATCCAGGGAGTTATTCTGATGCCTGATTGGAGTCGGGAAGGAATTTCTTTATTCCCCTAAAGTGAGGAAAATTGGCTTCTACCTCACAGTTTTTTTTTTGCCTTCCTCTGGATCAACTTGCAGGATGACAGAACTGGATGGACAAATGTCTTTTTTCGGCCTGATATACTATGTTACTATGTTAACACGTGCAGATGCTGATGATGACAGGGAACCAGTGATAAGGAGGAGCAGCTGCCGTCACAGTCCTACTCCTAACAAATGGGAACATTGAACTTCCATTCTCACCCTTGGCACTGAAGGTCAGAAAACGTAAAAGTGGTTCCGGTATTACGCCACGTCACCTAGAAATTGAGCAGGTGATCGTCTGTGATCACTGATAGGTACCAGAACATTAAATAGGCATTCAGAGGTAAGCAAAAATACAATGTTACATCTGTTAGGTCATACAATTCATCTATAAAGTGTGGACTTATAGCTTCTATATGCTTTATCTCCCTGCTTTACAAGGTTAAAGAATACTACTACTATAATACTGCCTCCTATGTTCAACAATATAATTACTATAATACTGCCTCCTATGTACAAGAATATAACTACTATAATACTGCTTCCTATGTACAGGAATATAACTACTATAATACTGTCTCCTATGTACAATAATATAACTACTATAATACTGCCTCCTATGTACAAGAATATAACTACTATAATACTGCTCCTATGTACAAGAATATAACTACTATAATACTGCCTCCTATGTACAAGAATATAACTACTATAATACTGCCTCCTATGTACAAGAATATAACTACTATAATACTGCTCCTATGTACAATAATATAACTACTATAATACTGCCTTCTATGTACAAGAATATAACTACTATAATACTGCTCCTATGTACAAGAATATAACTACTATAATACTGCCTCCTATGTACAAGAATATAACTACTATAATACTGCCTCCTATGTACAAGACTATGACTACTATAATACTGCTCCTATGTACAAGAATATAACTACTATAATACTGCTCCTATGTACAAGAATATAACTACTATAATACTGTCTCCCATGTACAAGAATATAACTACTATAATACTGCTCCTATGTACAAGACTATAACTACTATAATACTGCTCCTATGTACAAGAATATAACCACTATAATACTGCTCCTATGTACAAGAATAAAACTACTATAATACTGCCTCCTATGTACAATAATATAACTACTATAATACTGCTCCTATGTACAAGAATACAACTACTATAATACTGCTCCTATATACCAGAATATAACTACTATAATACTGCTTCTATATAGAAGAATATAACCACTATAATACTGCCTCCCACGTACAAGAATATAACTACTATAATACTGCCTCCTATGTACAATAATATAACTACTATAATACTGCTCCTATGTACAAGAATACAACTACTATAATACTACTCCTATATACAAGAATATAACTACTATAATACTGCTCCTATGTACAAGAATATAACTACTATAATACTGCCTCCTATGTACAAGAATATAACTACTATAATACTGCTCCTATGTACAAGAATATAACTACTATAATACTGCTCCTATGTGCAAGAATATAACTACTATAATACTGCCTCCTATGTATAAGAATATAACTACTATAATACTGCTCCTATGTACAAGAATATAACTACTATAATACTGCCCCTATGTACAAGAATATAACTACTATGATACTGTTCCTATGTACAAGAATATAAGTACTTTAACTTTCACATATCTTTTGGTCCTGTCCGCTGATACAACCGTTTTGGGCGACGGTATCTAAGGCCATTAACTCTATTACACACAAGAGGATACCTTTGTCTCCTGAGTTGGTCCTTCTATGGTTACCCACCAAAGATCTTTCCCCTTCTAAGAATAGCTTAGCCACACAACTGATCCAAGCGGCAAGGTTGATCATTCCACAAAGGTGGCTGAGTGTAGATCCCCCCACCTTAACCCATTGGATGAATAAGGTAGATCATATACAGCGCCTGGAGGAACTAGCCAGCTGGGAGAATAGATCTCATGAGAAAAATGCTAAAATGTGGAACCCTTGGTTGCGTTATCGCTTGTCACAAACATCAGTTACTCAATAAAGGTCATCTGACCCTTACGATCTGAACTACTTCACTTTACCTCCAACACCAGATTACCTTATACTTCTACAAGATGTGCTTAGAGATTTACGTTACGGTTATGTATGTTTTTTGTGAGGCCGTTGCCTTGCTGTTCACCAATTAGATAAATTGTCCCTGTAAACCATGTGTCCGACACAAGTACACACTCATGTATGTCCAAGGCGTGTCCCCACAAGGATCAACTAGGGCCTATCATATGGATGTTATGCTGTATTATCTTTGCCTCATGATATGTCTTTGGTCTGTTTAATCGCATTATTCATACTGCTTAGACATGTTTGGGGGATGTGCCTATCCACCCTGGTGCTGCAATGGTATATTCTTTTTGCCTTATTACTATGATGCAAGGTCACTGGTGTAACAACTTTTTGCTACTTTTCAATAAAAAGAAAATTGTCAAGAATATAAGTACTTTAATCCTGCCTCTTATGTACAAGAATATAACTACTATAATACTGCCTCTTATGTACAAGAATATAACTACTATAATACTGCTCCTGTGTACAAGAATAAAGCTACTATAATACTGCTCCCTATGTACAAGAATATAACTACTATAATACTGCCTCCTATGTACAGGAATAAAACTACTATAATACTGCTCATATGTACAAGAATATAACTACTATAATACTGCCTCCTATGTACAAGAATATAAGTACTATAATACTGCTCCTATATACAAGAATATAACTACTATAATACTGCTCCTATGTACAAGAATATAACTACTATAATACTGCTCCTATGTACAAGAATATAACTACTATAATACTGCCTCCTATGTACAAGAATATAACTACTATAATACTGCTCCTATATACCAGAATACAACTACTATAATACTACTCCTATATACAAGAATATAACTACTATAATACTGCTCCTATGTACAAGAATATAACTACTATAATACTGCCTCCTATGTACAAGAATATAACTACTATAATACTGCTCCTATGTACAGGAATATAACTACTATAATACTGCTCCTATGTACAAGAATATAACTACTATAATACTGCTCCTATGTACAAGAATATAACTACTATAATACTGCTCCTATGTACAATAATATAACTACTATAATACTGCCTCCTATGTACAAGAATATAACTACTATAATACTGCTCCTATGTACAGGAATATAACTACTATAATACTGGCTCCTATGTACAAGAATATAACTACTATAATACTGCCTCCTATGTACAAGAATATAAGTACTATAATACTGCTCCTATATACAAGAATATAACTACTGTAATACTGCTCCTATGTACAGGAATATAAGTACTATAATACTGCTCCTATGTACAAGAATATAACTACTATAATACTGCCTCCTATATACAAGAATATAAGTACTATAATACTGCCTCCTATGTACAAGAATATAACTACTATAATACTGCCTCCTATGTACAAGAATATAACTACTATAATACTGCTTCTATATACAAGAATATAACTACTATAATACTGCTCCTATGTACAAGAATATAACTACTATAATACTGCTCCTCTGTACAAGAATATAACTACTATAATAATGCTCCTATGTACAAGAATATAACTACTATAATACTGCCTCCTATGTACAAGGATATAACTACTATAACACTGCTCCTATATACAAGAATATAACTACTATAATACTGCTCCTATGTACAAGAATATAGCTACTATAATACTGCCTCCTATGTACAAGAATATAACTACTATAATACTGCCTCCTATGTACAAGAATATAGCTACTATAATACTGCTCCTATGTACAGGAATATAACTACTATAATACTGCCTCCTATATACCAGAATATAACTACTATAATACTGCTCCTATGTACAGGAATATAACTACTATAATACTGCTCCTATGTACAAGAATATAACCACTATAATACTGCTCCTATGTACAAGAATGAATGGAAAATGAATTTTAGAATTATGAATGGGATTATGAGTCAGTAGAGAAGTTACGTTAGGTAAACGGTTGGTGTCTTATATGGAGGAAGCACACACATCTTCCTTGTGAATCTATCACCAGTCCAGTTTCCGACCTTTTCTTGTGAATTATGTAACTCGTGCAATGGTTTCCTGTCCCTTCTTCACTTTACCATTATATAATTGACACTTCACGTTGATGTGGCCAACGACATTCCTGCAGGGGCTGAGTCAGTGACAGAAGATTTATGGCCTCCTTGCGGCTTCTTCTTCCTCCAGCAGAACATTTATGTAACATGCATAGATAAGCTTGAATTTATAATGAGGTGGAGATTATAATAAGAAGTGAACGTTATTACAGAAAATGTGTGGTAACTTTCTTCAGAAACACAAACCACAGTAACCTCCATCCATGAAGGGTCCGTTATACAACCACACACTCGTCACGGCATTCTGATTAGAGTGCTAGTTCTGAGGACCACAAGTAGACTTGATGGAATTTATCTAGAGGATCTTTAACTATAAAGTCGTCCAACATGTAGGACTGGATTAAGTTTGATGGATGCCTCTGAGCAAAGGTCTTCGGTCTTCTTGGGGGCCTCCATCTTACCTCTAGGCCCGGCCTAGACCATACCAGGTATAGGAAAGGTGGCCGTACATGCATAGTTCCACTGCACTGAAGCCTATGGGAGTTATGACAAGGGTTGTGGCCAGTGCTCCACCTTTTCTTGGATGGATATGATTGCTACACAAACATCAAGGAACCACCATTTTCTTAAGAGGTGGTGGTCCCAAAGTGGGAGCAGGTTATACCCTATACAGTATATTGACTGCCAGGGATGCAGCTAGAAAATGCTGGGTAGGGCAGATCTGAATAAATGGCCTTGGCAAGCAGTGTGGTGAAGACACCCTTTATCTTTAAGATGATAAAGGCTCCGAGGAACATGCCCCTTTTCGTTCAAGCCCTGTTGACGTGTTGAACAAGATATTGGTGAGCTCAATGTCTATGTAGGATTCTTATATAGGAAGAACCAACCGGACACCACAGTTTCACTTTTAGCAAATTCAGTTTTTTGGGGACCCGCTATGGTCCATCCAAAGTCAGTAATGAGACCCCTGATCCAACAATTGCCAGTTATATTACTGTGGCCCTGAGTGGTTTGGGTGCTCATCAGCCATCAGGAACCATGTCCTACTAGATCTACCAGTTCATCAAAGGCTTTATGTAAGAAGTGCTGGCCTCCTGTGGCCTCTACAATGACGGGTATGGGTAGAGTAGGATCAAAAATGTGCAGCATTAGAGAAGTTCTGGAGTAACTGGAGAACTTCTTCACAGTGTTTCCAGATCTATACATTTCTATCTTATGGTATGTAAAGGTATGTAAATAGTCGTAACGTGAAGCTCCGGGGCAAAATCAAAACCCATCTCCCATTTATAATGACTACTTATGTAGCTGAGAGGTCCCTCATACCCTATAGCTATGCTCCTGGGTCACCAGCATAACCACCACCAGAGCAGTGTCTGCACAAATCTCCCATTTATAATGACTACTTATGTAGCTGAGAGGTCCCTGATCCCTTATAGCTATGGCTCCTGGGCACTGGCGTATCCACCACCAGGGCAGTGTCTGTAGAGTTAGGTGGTCAGTGGCCGTACCAATAACTTCCTGACAATGGCCAGATCCATGAGTTCTGGCGGGTCTGGAATTTTAGATGGGCAAGAAGACCTGAGACTGGTAAGTATATTTGGGTGAATTTTTTTATTGACTAGTCTGGGGTCTGGTACTTTTATAATAAAGGGGTCAGACCTGGAGTAGGGCCCCTAAATTGCTAGACTCCAGGTCCCTAATTAATCAGACCCCAGATATTTCAGTGGTCTGGGGTATGATCATTTATAGTTAAGGTGTGATAATTTAGGAACCCGTGGTTTGAAAATTAAAGGGTCTAGGATGTTATAATTTAGGGGACTGGTCTGGGGTCTGATAACGAAAGGGTCTGGTCTGGGGTCTGATGAATTTAGGGGTCATAACTTTCACGTGGAGCTGGTAAATGCTATAGAGGGGAAGGGTACCCATGATAAAGTTCGTTATGGGGCCCAGCCTTTCTCTGTTACGCCCCTGACCTGGGTATATACATATCACATACAGTGTATATATCGCTCCTCTACAGTGCGCTGTATATTATATTACCATACATATGAAGGAGGGGATCAAGCTCCATCACTCACCAGTCTCAGCCCCCTGAAAATAGTGCCCCATGTGCGGCCGAGAGCCTGTGAATATGCCCCCAAAAATTTGAATATGCCCCAATAATTTACAGCTTCAGCCTAAATATCAATGGCCCCAAAAGAAACATTCATTCCCTGAAATACTCTGTGCTGCTGTGGCCCTTATTATATTTTAGCTACTGTCATCCGGTGATGAAACGTGCCCAGAGCTGGTAGCATCGGATGCCACCGAGGGCATGACTAACAGATATATAGTCAGATACACTGAGGCATTGTGCAGAACTGGTGCCCAGTGCTGCTCGGGTCTTATGTCCTGTTTGCAAACAGGTTCTGGTAACGTAAAAATTTCGGAGCGGAACAAAATTATATAAATTCTACTCTACGCCTAGAACAATAAAGGTTTTCTCTGCGTATTTCACTGTCAGGCTGACCTTGTAGAGGAGGCAGCTGATGTGACATACACATTGCATGATGAAACCTGCTGCAATAGGAGCAGGAGACATGGATGGGATTAGACTGCCATCTGCTGGTCATGACAGGAACTGCACCAAAGGTTTATCAGCATTCAATAGAGTAACTCTCTAATGAATGGGGGTAAGTAAGATGCATTAGCAGACACCGCCTGTGCACAAGAGGGGCGCTTAAAACAAAAGAATATCCTGGACAAGCCCTTTACAAAACAGATGAGTGGGGCTTTTATTGATTTCTACATTTATATTAAATGAGAAGGCTTTAAAATGTTGCACCGTGTTCACACAAGGCAGATGTGTTGCAGAAATTTCTGCACCTGAAAATCGGTTAAGTGCAAGGGTTTTTTTCTGCAGGGGTGTAGATTTAGGTATGGGACGCTAGCCGAAACTTCAGTAACAAATCTGCTAGGTTGGAAGAGATGACAAGGGTATGTTCGCACGGTGCACTTCATAACCCCATAAAAGAAGACATGGATATTAAGGTTTACCGTGGATATTAACTGCATGGCTTTAATCATTTTAATCACAGATAAAGCCCCCCATGTTAATAATGCTAACCAAAGTACCCCCATTAACAATAACCGCACAGGGCCACCATACCAGATTCAAAAACGAGCTGCTTATGTTAAAAGCTTTACCAAAAACAGCGCCACCCCTGTCAACAGGTTGTGATCAATAGTGCAGCTCAGTTCCATTCACTTCAATAGAGCATAGCTGCCATACCAAAGATGGACGGGTCACGCTTTTTTTTTGGAAGAGAGCAGACTTTTTTTTTGTAATCCTCCCGGAGAACCCCTTTAATAACGAATGTATAGTGCCTCCAATAGTGAGCCTCACAGTGCCCTTTATACAGTGCCAACGAGGGCCTCTATGAATAATTCCTTCACAGGGGCCCCCATTTACAGGGCCACCGCATCAGATTACCTCCATCACATAACCGCCCTATATAAATGCTTCCACGGGACAATATGGCGGCACATTGGAGCGTCTATGGATTTCCATTATAGTCGAGAAACAATAGCAATGACCTGAGCATCATGATATAAAGAAGAGTTCTGCACCTTTCTATTATGTACAAAGGGGGCAGATTCCCCAAAACCTAATCTATCTATCTATCTATCTATCTATCTATTATCTATCTATCTATCTATCTATTATCTATCTATCTATCTATCTATTATCTATTATCTATCTATCTATTATCTATCTATCTATCTATTATCTATCTATCTATCTATTATCTATCTATCTATCTCATATCTATCTATTATCTATTATCTATCTATTATCTATCTATCTATCTATCTATCTATTATCTATTATCTATCTATCTATTATCTATCTATCTATCTATCTATTATCTATCTATCTATCTATCTATCTATTATCTATCTATTATCTATCTATCTATTATCTATCTATCTATCTATCTATCTATTATCTATCTATCTATCTCATATCTATCTATTATCTATCTATTATCTATCTATCTATCTATCTATCTATCTATTATCTATTATCTATCTATCTATTATCTATCTATCTATCTATCTCATATCTATTATCTATCTATCTATCTATTATCTATCTATCTATCTATCTCATATCTATCTATTATCTATTATCTATCTATCTATCTATCTATCTATCTATCTATCTATTATCTATCTATCTATCTATTATCTATCTATCTATCTATCTATCTATTATCTATCTATTATCTATCTATCTATCATCTATATCTATCTATCTATCATCTATCTATCTATTATCTATCTATCTATTATCTATTATCTATTATCTATGATCTATCTATCTATCTATCTATTATCTATCTCATATCTATTATCTATCTATCTATTATCTATCTATCTATCTATCTATCTTAGAATGGGGTCACCCTCTCAGGACCCCCCAGTGAGACTGGCTGCTGTGTAATACTACATTTACCCAGTAGAGGCCGCTCTGGGGGAAAGGTCTGGCTGGTTGCAGCTTTTCCTGGTAAAATGAACTGAAAGGGTTAACAGCGACACCCCTGACCTCTGCTGATCGACAGCTGGCAGCGCCCGCAAGATTGTTATTATGAGAATGCATAATGAAATATGGATGGTGGTCCCTCAGGGGAAAATGGTGCAGTGGCACTTATCCACAATACTGCTCGGCAGTTTAGACAATGTGAAATCAAAGGGGGCAGCAACGTGTTAAAACCTAACTGTTAATCTTATCAATTAAGACCCCTATGATGGGAATATGAACCCCTTACGGACATACAACACAGACAACAACAGGGAACCTGGTCTACCAGGGCACCTTTGGTCGAGTCCACAATGCCACCTCTGGGTAAGGTGGGAGTGGGACTGATGGACCAATAAAACGTAAATGTAAGACCACAGCGGTGTGCCAAGGTCTATAGACATGGCAGTAGGCAAAGAAAAGGGTCGGTCTTACCGGTCGAGGACAATCTGGACCCGCACAGAGGGCGCGCAAACAGAGGTAGTTCTTAAACTTGAAAGAGTCCTCAGATAGACGGTCACCCGGTGATGGAGGGCCTCAGGGAGGCATGTCTATAGACCTTGGCACACCGCCGTGGTCTTACATTTACGTTTTATTGGTCCATCAGTCCCACTCCCACCCTACCCAGAGGTGGCATTGTGGACTCGACCAAAGGTGCCCTGGTACACCAGGTTCCCTGTTGTTGTCTGTGTTGTATGTCCGTAAGGGGTTCATATTCCCATCATAGGGGTCTTAATCGATAAGATTAACAGTTAGGTTTTAACACGTTGCTGCCCCCTATTATGAGAATGCACATCATTTTGTTTTTCGCTTCTGAATCAGTGGCAGATTTTAGCCGAGTGACTATACTCTTAGAGCTCATGTGTCGGCCGGGCCCGCGATGCGGACACCGACCATAGGACCGCTGTATGTGGACACAAGGTCTCATTCACTTGAATTGGGTCCGTGATCCGCATTCGATGGTCTGCACCACAAAAAGGTAGCGCATGCACTCCGTTCTGCACCGCACCTTCCGGATTGTGGACCCATTCAAGTGAATTGGTCCGCATCCGCGATGCGGTGTACAAACGGCTGGTGCCCGTATTTCGTGGACCCACTATTTATGGGCCGCAATACGGGCATGGCCGGGCAACCGCCGTGTGTATGAGCCCTTAGGGTGGTTGCCCATGATGCAGCTTTATGTGCAGAAAATACACATAAAATCCGCACTATTTATCGTGTTTTAAATTTTTTCCACACCAGGTCAATTTCCGCACCTTAGAAAACAGCAAAACACTTTGCTGGGACTGGATTATGCTCCAGTTTTTCCGCGTGAAAATCCATGTGGAAAAACCGCACTGTGTGCAGGCAGCTTTAAGGCGTGTTCACACAGAGCTTTTTCTACGTGGATTTTGGTGCGGATTGCTCACCTTAAAACTGCGCCAAAAACTCTTGCAAATCATGACTATCAATCTCAATGGGGAAACGGCTTGTTAATCTACGCGCCGCTGTTTGTTCCGCTTGTGGTTTCAAAACCCTTGGCATAAAAAAAAAGAAGTGACACGTTCCTTCTTGGTGCGGATTTCACGTTCCAATCCACATCCAAACTTCCCAGTAAAATGGGCAGGACCAAAAATCGCGTCAAAAGCCATGTCGGTATAAAAAACAAAACCAACAAAGCGGATTTTGTATGAGCCCAGAGCCAGTGATTGCAGCCCTGAAATCAAGGTCAGCTGAGTTGCAATACCCGACACAACCTATAGACAAGGGAGGCGCTGCTTCTTGGAAGGGCAGTCCCTATTTCTAATCTCAGTTATCTTCTGCATCTTTCATATTTCCCGTACTGAGACGAGCGGAGGCCTCAATTCATAGCTATTCAGGTGCTGCTGCCTCATCTTCTGCAGGTGTCAGGGGCCCCGGAGGTTTTTCCAAGCATTTTTACAACCCAAAATGTATTATTAGATCTTTGATTCATATCCGAAAACTGCTGCTGATTTACATATTCACCCAAGTCTGAAATAAGTGTATGAATGCCAGCTGTGCCCAGATGTCAGCGCTGGGGGAGTGGGGGGCACACAGAACATCCGTCTAATAGAGAGAGAGAGATATGAGAGAGAGAGATAGATATGAGATAGAGAGATAGATATGAGATAGATACAGTTGCAAGAAAAAGTATGTGAACCCTTTGGAATGATATGGATTTCTGCACCAATTGGTCATAAAATGTGATCTGATCTTCATCTAAGTCACAACAATAGACAATCACAGTCTGCTTAAACTAATAACACAAAGAGTTAAATGTTACCATGTTTTTATTGAACACACCATGTAAACATTCACAGTGCAGGTGGAAAAAGTATGTGAACCCTTGGATTTAATAACTGGTTAAACCTCCTTTGGCAGCAATAACTTCGACCAAACGTTTCCTGTAGTTGCAGATCAGACGTGCACAACGGTCAGGAGTAATTCTTGACCATTCCTCTTTACAGAACAGTTTCAGTTCAGCAATATTCTTGGGATGTCTGGTGTGAATCACTTTCTTGAGATCATGCCACAGCATCTCAATCGGGTTGAGGTCAGGACTCTGACTGGGCCACTCCAGAAGGCGGATTTTCTTCTGTTTAAGCCATTCTGTTGTTGATTTACTTCTATGCTTTGGGTCGTTGTCCTGTTGCAACACCCATCTTTTGTTTAGCTTCAGCTGGTGGACAGATGGCCTTAAGTTCTCCTTCAAAATGTCTTGATAAACTTGGGAATTCATTTTTCCTTCGATGATAGCAATCCGTCCAGGCCCAGCAAAGCAGCCCCAAACCATGATGTCCCCACCACCATACTTCACAGTTGGGATGAGGTTTTGATGTTGGTGTGCTGTGCCTCTTTTTCTCCACACATAGTGTTGGGTGTTTCTTCCAAACAACTCAACTTTGGTCTCATCTGTCCACAGAATATTTTGCCAGTACTGCTGTGGAACATCCAGGTGCTCTTGTGCAAACTGTAAACGTGCAGCAATGTTATTTTTGGACAGCAGTGGCTTCCCCTGTGGTATCCTTTCCATGAAATCCATTCTTCTTTAGTGTTTTACGTATCGTAGATTCGCTAACAGGGATGTTAGCATATGCCAGAGACTTTGTAATTCTTTAGCTGACACTCTAGGATTCTTCTTCACCTCATTGAGCAGTCTGCGCTGTGCTCTCGCAGTCATCTTTACAGGACGGCCACTCCTAGGGAGAGTAGCAGTAATGCTAAACTTTCTCCATTTATAGACAATTTGTCTTACCGTGGACTGATGAACAGCAAGGCTTTTGGAGATACTTTTATAACCCTTTCCAGCTTTATGCAAGTCAACAATTCTTAATCGTGGGTCTTCTGAGAGCTCTTTTGTGCGAGGCATCATTCACATCAGGCAATGCTTCTTGTGAAAAGCAAACCCAGAACTGGTGTGTGTTTTTTATAGGGCAGCTGTAACCAACACCTCCAATCTCATCTCATTGATTGGACTCCAGTTGGCTGACATCTCACTCCAATTAGCTCTTGGAGATGTCATTAGTCTAGGGGTTCACATACTTTTTCCACCTGCACTGTGAATGTTTACATGGTGTGTCCAATAAAAACATGGTAACATTCAATTCTTTGTGTTATTAGTTTAAGCAGACTGTGATTGTCTATTGTTATGACTTAGATAAAGATCAGATCACATTTTATGACCAATTTGTGCAGAAATCCATATAATTCCAAAGGGTTCACATACTTTTTCTTGCAACTGTAGATATGAGATAGATAGATAATATATAGATAGATATGAGATAGATAATAGATAGATAGATATGAGATAGATAGATAGATAATAGATAGAAGATAGATAATAAATATTAGAAAGATGCATAGATGATAGATATGAGATAGATAGATAGATAGATATGAGATAAATAAGAGATAGATAGATAGATGTAGAATAGACAGAAGATAGAGAGGTGGATATAGAATAGATAGGTGCAGTAGATAGATGACTGATGCGAGAAAGCTATACAGACTGATAAATATTAGACAGATTTTAATGGAGTTGAGGTGCAATACCAGACACAACCAGTGGACAGGTGTGGCGCTGTGTCTGTATTGAGCATTGATTCTGATCTTCATTTTAGCTCTAAATTTAAAATAAATAAATAAATATTTTATAAAGTAGCTGAGGCTTTTCAGGAGATATGTATTCAGATGTAGCAGAGCTGACTTGGTCGTGTCATTATCTCCTGTACATAACTCACTCTAACAATAGCATAATGCAGAAGACTATTATATGAAGGATGCAGTGCTGTCACCACGGGTTTTGGCATCTGTATGAGCCGGCCATCTTGGCCTGCCGGAGGTCACTGGTACGTCGCCAGGCTGATCCCGGGCACTGGGGCTGTGCGTCGCTCTTGCACACTGCTGCATTCCTCTCTGCCCGGGAGGACACAATATGGGGCCACTGGAGAAGATGTCAGGGATTACACAGCGCTCTGCAGCTGTCTGAGAGGAGCCTCTTGCATCGCTGCCAAGTGCTGGTTGTACATTCCTGCCTGTACATAGCGTGACTACTCCTGACTGTGACCATACATAGCCTGGACCTATGTGCAGTATGGGACGGGGCCTTCCTGCCTTACACATCTGTGTCCTGTGCCTCAACGCGAGGACAAGGCACAGGGACCGTGCACAGCGGACACTCAGGCTTAGCAAGGAAGCAGATTGCAGGCAGACATTGCCCCTTCAATGACCCCTACAGCAGTGAACCCCATTCATCACTTATTTCATGTGAACTGGGTGGGGGGGGGGGGCCCCAAAATAGCTACCTTCAAGGTGTCCAATGTCTGCCGGAATCACCACCACCCCCATCAATGTCCACGCATATCCGAGCCAGAGAATGTAGATATTGATGTGGGTGTGCCGCGCTTTTAGGGTGTTCGGCTCGCAGGGGTGCTACGGTGGTGCCCTGTTGAGGAGGGGGCAGGCAGCTGTTTTAACCCTTTTGTTCCCCAATTATCAGCCCCAGCCAAAGTGATAGCTTGGGCTGACAATTTTAAGTGACAGCCATGGGCCTAAGAAAAGGCGTGCAGGATAATCTGTGAAAGGGAGTCTGTCAGCAGTTTTGACCATAGTAAACTGCTGACAGAACTAGGTAGAAGATGGTTTCCATACTCTGGAACTCGCTACCCCAGCACATCAACCCGGCAGGAGCAGAACCTGGCAGAATAAAACTTCATATTCACACTACTCCTGAAAAAAAAAACCTGTAGGTTTGTCCTGCTCTACCCCAGCCCCTACCTAGTGGTCAGCAGTTCAGAATGGTCAAAACTGCTGATAGATTCCCTTTGAGTTGCACAGGGTAAGGCTACATGCACACAACCGTTCCGTTTTTTGCGGTCCACAAAAAACGGAAGCCGCCCGTGTGCCTTCCGCATTTTTCGGAATGGAAGGCCAATTGGAGAAATGCCTATTCTTGTCTGCAAAACGGACAAGAATAGGATATGCTATTTTTTTTTTTGCGGGGCCACGGAACGGAGCAAAGGATGCGGACAGCACACAGAGTGCTGTCCGCATCTTTTGCGGCCCCATTGAAGTGAATGGGTCCGCATCCGAGCCGCAAAAACTGCAGCTCGGATGCGGACTCGAAAAACGGTCGTATGCATGAGGCCTCACGCATAAATATTCTAATCAAAGAGTAAACAAGACAGTATAATTTAATTTAAAAAACGTACTGGAGAGTAAAACATGGCAGATCTAGATGCCCCATCTTCCAAATTAGTTTCCTTGGGTGGTTTCCTCCCCGATAGACACTTCGTAAAGGAAGCAGATCAGCATTGGATTATCCATTGAGATTCTATGCTCTGAAGATCATATGGGAGGAAGGCAAGGAGATGGGACCTTCACAGAAGTCCTGATCGCTCATCGCCAAAATAAACCCATAGGAATGGAAAAGTTCTCTCGTATTCTGGCATGAGGATCCCTAACTGAGGTGGATACACGTGCTGGACCATCTCCAGATGGAGTAACCAGGTGCCGGGTTGCAGATGTAGAAATATCATACAGAGAGGGCTTGACATAACTTTGTGTCAAGAATTTTTAAAATGATCTTGAAGCAAGGATAATTACCTGCTTAAATGGACAGAGATTGTAGTTTTGCAACAGCTGGAGGGCTGCAGGTTGAGCGTCCATGCTCTAGAGTACTAGAAAGGGGGTTAATAAAACCTCTTCTACCCTAGACCACCAGGTATTACCCTGCACTTCTATCCTAGACCACCAGGTATTACCCTGCACTTCTACCCTAGACCACCAGGTATTACTCTGCACTTCTACATCAGGGACCAAAATATTGAATAAACATGCCACATACGTAAAACTGTCACGTTACATCTAGTGCACAGCATGAGGAAGTGGGAAATGGTTTTGTTTCTAAAGAATCCCGAAGACAAACCCTGTCCGCCCTTCATTAGGCATAAGGCGGTGTAGCAGCCCTGAAAGTTCCTTTAATACTTTATGTCTCTGGTGCTTGAGGGTAGAAGATGTCATTATCTGGTGGCCTAGTGTAGGGAAAGTTTCATTATCTGATGGCCATCAGTAGAGGAGGTTTTATTACCGGGTGGACTAGGGTAGACCTGATGGTCTGGGGTAGAGGATGCTTTATTGACCTGATGGTCTGGGGTAGAGGATGCTTTATTGACCTGATGGTCTGGGGTAGAGGATGCTTTATTGACCTGATGGTCTGGGGTAGAGGATGCTTTATTACATGGTTTTCTAGGGTAGATGAGGTTTTATTAGGCTGCGTTCATATATTCGCTGTGAACTCCAGCAGTCTGTTCTGGCGGAGGAACAGACTGCCGGAATTCACTGTATTCGGCATATATTCCAGAAAATACTACCCACATTTTTTGTCTGGCCAAAAGCCGGCATATATGGAGGAAAATGGCCGGATCCTATTACAGTGGGTAGGGATCTGCCAGTGCACAGGGTATACGGCTATGGTGAATACGGTGAACTCCGCCAGTCTGTTTCTTTGCTGGAACAGACCGACAGATTTCACAGAGCATATGTGAACCCAGCCTTACCTGGTGTTCTAGGGTACAGCAGATTTTATTACTTGGTGGTCTGAGGTAGAGGCAGTTTTATTACCTGGTGGACTAGGGTAGAGGGGGTTTTATTACCTGGTGGACTAGGGCAGAGGGGGTTTTATTACCTGGTGGACTAGGGCAGAGGGGGTTTTATTACCTGGTGGACTAGGGTAGAGGGGGTTTTATCACCTGTTGGACTAGGGTAGAGGGGGTTTTATTACCTGGTGGACTAGGGTAGAGAAGGTTTTATTACCTGGTGGACTAGGGTAGAGGGGGTTTTATTACCTGGTGGACTAGGGTAGAGGGGGTTTTATTACCTGGTGGACTAGGGTAGAGGGGGTTTTATTACCTGGTGGACTACGGTAGAGGGGGTTTTATTACCTGGTGGACTATGGTAGAGGAGGTTTTATTACCTAGTAGTTAATAGTAGGGTGGTTTTATTACATAGTGGTCAAGGGTAGAGAAGATTTAAGTACATGATGGCCTGGGGTAGAGGGTGCTTTATTAACTGGAGGTCTAGGGTAGATTAGATTTTACCTGGTGGTTTACGGTAGAAAATGTTATATGGTGGTCTAGGGTAAGTAAGGTTTTATTACCTGGTGGTCTAGAGTAGAGAAGGTTTTATTACCTGGTGGTCTAGGGTAGAAACAATTTTACTACCTGGTGGTCTAGGGTAGAGAAGGTTTTATTACCTGGTGGTCTAGGGTAGAGAAGGTTTTATTACCTGGTGGTCTAGGGTAGAGAAGGTTTTATTACCTGGTGGTCTAGGGTAGAGAAGGTTTTATTACCTGGTGGTCTAGGGTAGAGAAGGTTTTATTACCTGGTGGTCTAGGGTAGAGAAGGTTTTATTACCTGGTGGTCTAGAGTAGAGAAGGTTTTATTACCTGGTGGTCTAGAGTAGAGAAGGTTTTATTACCTGGTGGTCTAGGGTAGAAACAATTTTACTACCTGGTGGTCTAGGGTAGAGAAGGTTTTATTACCTGGTGGTCTAGGGTAGAGAAGGTTTTATTACCTGGTGGTCTAGAGTAGAGAAGGTTTTATTACCTGGTGGACTAGGGTAGAGGGGGTTTTATTACCTGGTGGTCTAGGGTAGAAACAATTTTATTACCTGGTGGTCTAGGGTAGAGAAGGTTTTATTACCTGGTGGTCTAGGGTAGAGAAGGTTTTATTACCTGGTGGTCTAGGGTAGAGAAGGTTTTATTACCTGGTGGTCTAGGGTAGAGAAGGTTTTATTACCTGGTGGTCTAGGGTAGAGAAGGTTTTATTACCTGGTGGTCTAGGGTAGAGAAGGTTTTATTACCTGGTGGTCTAGGGTAGAGAAGGTTTTATTACCTGGTGGTCTAGGGTAGAGAAGGTTTTATTACCTGGTGGTCTAGGGTAGAGAAGGTTTTATTACCTGGTGGTCTAGAGTAGAGAAGGTTTTATTACCTGGTGGTCTAGAGTAGAGAAGGTTTTATTATCTGGTGGTCTAGGGTAGAGAAGGTTTTATTACCTGGTGGTCTAGAGTAGAGAAGGTTTTATTACCTGGTGGTCTAGGGTAGAGAAGGTTATATTACCTGGTGGTCTATTGGTTTACTTACCTCCTCACCCTCCACCTATGTAGATGGCGACTCAGTTTAGCGACATTTATTCCTGCTTAGAAGGTGGTGCAGGAAATGAGTACGAATGAAAGCCAAGCATTAGAAAAATGAAAGCTGACTTTTATTATTTTAACAGCCATCCATTTGACATAAACATGCATACGTAATTCTGTTACGCACACATCACATTATTTTATGTTAGTCATCAAAGATTAAACATACAACATACATCCTTACAAAAATGAGTCAAAATGCAACCTAAAAACAGTATTTTTTTTCCTAATTCAAAAAATCATTGTGCTGGGTACCAATAGTATTTTTCATTTTTCTTTTTTTTTTTTTTATAACAGTTAAGTTAAACACGTCCTCATTTCTTTTCTTGGTTGCACATGGAAAAAAAAAAGCCGCAATAGAAACAAATTCTGTTTGTATTTTTTTATATATAACTTTTTTCTCTTGACAGCAGAATCAGACAGTTCCGCCATGCAGTTTAAGCAATATTAAATATTAGTTTATTTTCTGGGAGGGAAAAAAAATAAAATAAAGTTTAAAAATATTTAGTTCAAGTCACAGAATTTCCTCCCCAACTCGGAGGAAAAAAAAAAAAACCTAATGCAATGCATAAATAGCTGCCACTGAAACGGCCATTTTGAAAAAAACGTTTACACTGCCCCAGGTTTGAACCCCATTGATTTTGGCACGAAGAAAAAAAAAAAAAAAGACGTCAGAGCTTACTTAAGAACAAGTACACGGATTTAAAAAAGGAAGGTAAAGAAAGGGCCAGTGATAGAGATCCGTAGGAGGAAACTAAAACGAGGGGGGGAGCAGGACAGAAACGGTCATTGCAATCACTAAAATCCTGTAAGTCTCAGTCATTGCAGAATACGGCCTTGTGTCCACAGCAGATAAGCACCTGACGCCCCACCGTTATTGCAGCATTGCCTTGATTTGCTTCGAGGTAGTCTCGTCATTCAAATGTTTTGTTGTGTACCTGGAAAACACAAGCAGAGGACGACCGTGAGGGCGACTGAGATTACAACTTCTCCAAGAGACATCTGATGTGCAGGAGTATTAATGGCTGATATTTTAAAAGGGTAAAACCACTTTTAACACCATGCACTGTTACACATTAATCCAGAGCTGCGCTCACTATTCTGCTGGAGCAGTCACTGTGTACATACATTACATCACTTATCCTGTACTGATCCTGAGTTAGATCCTGTATTATACTCCAGAGCTGCACTCACTATTCTGCTGGAGCAGTCACTGTGTACATACATTACATTACTTATCCTGTACTGATCCTGAGTTACATCCTGTATTATACTCCAGAGCTGTACTCACTATTCTGCTGGTGGAGTCACTGTGTACATACATTACATTACTTATCCTGTACTGATCCTGGATTACATCCTGTATTATACTCCAGAGCTGCACTCACTATTCTGCTGGTGCAGTCACTGTGTACATACATTACATTACTTATCCTGTACTGATCCTGAGTTACATCCTGTATTATACTCCAGAGCTGTACTCACTATTCTGCTGGTGGAGTCACTGTGTGCATACATTACATTACTTATCCTGTACTGATCCTGAGTTACATCCTGTATTATACTCCAGAGCTGCACTCACTATTCTGCTGGTGCAGTCACTGTGTACATACATTACATTACTGATCCTGTACTGATCCTGAGTAACATCCTGTATTATACTCCAGAGCTGCACTCACTATTCTGCTGGTGCAGTCACTGTGTACATACATTACATTACTTATCCTGTACTGATCCTGTGTTACAGCCTGTATTATACTCCAGAGCTGCACTCACTATTCTGCTGGTGCAGTCACTGTGTACATACATTACATTACTTATCCTGTACTGATCCTGAGTTACATCCTGTATTATACTCCAGAGCTGCACTCACTATTCTGCTGGTGCAGTCACTGTGCACATACATTACATTACTTATCCTGTACTGATCCTGAGTTACATCCTGTATTATACTCCAGAGCTGCACTCACTATTCTGCTGGAGTCACTATGCACATACATTACATTACTTATCCTGTACTGATCCTGAGTTACATCCTGTATTATACTCCAGAGCTGCACTCACTATTCTGCTGGTGCAGTCACTGTGCACATACATTACATTACTTATCCTGTACTGATCCTGAGTTACATCCTGTATTATACTCCAGAGCTGCACTCACTATTCTGCTGGTACAGTCACTGTGTACATACATTACTTATCCTGTACTGATCCTGAGTTACATCCTGTATTATACTCCAGAGCTGCACTCACTATTCTGCTGGTGCAGTCACTGTGTACATACATTACTTATTCTGTACTGGTCCTGAGTTACATCCTGTATTATACTCCAGAGCTGCACTCACTATTCTGCTGGTGCAGTCACTGTGTACATACATTACTTATCCTGTACTGATCCTGAGTTACATCCTGTATTACAGTGCACGGCTACAGTTATAGCTGGAGACAATCAACAAGCTATGACCCAACACTGAACCGTCGAGAGTGGAACAGGATGAGGTGGCGACATTTGCCAGGCTGCTGATTGGCCGGCTGTATGTACGTTCCTGTCTAGCGAGGAAAGAGCAGTGCAGGACCAAGAAGGATATAGGCGTGCTTGTATTAAAGAGATGGAACAATTCCAACCGGTCGCCGTTTGTTACTAATTTGGGGCTTTAAGGCCT
Source organism: Bufo bufo (assembly GCF_905171765.1). Taxonomy (NCBI): domain Eukaryota; kingdom Metazoa; phylum Chordata; class Amphibia; order Anura; family Bufonidae; genus Bufo; species Bufo bufo. The sequence continues at coordinate 38,246,966 of NC_053393.1, read as the reverse complement.
AGAACAGGTGATTGCCTTTAGGGTACAACTAGGATTAGTTTTGGAGGCGTGGCCAAGATAATAAGGGGAGTGGTTAAGGAAACATACGGTCCCATTGTGCTTCCATAAATATAGTTGTTGTATCCCAACTAGTCATCATTGTGCTTCTCATAAGGTAGTCAGACAGCCACTAGAGGGAGCTACACTTTAACACTGAATTCCATAATAACACAGTGAGCTCCGGAGCTCCCCCTGGTGACAGCTGTCAGTAGCTGTAATATTATCATTTAATGGGACATTAATGCAGGGGATCTGCATCACAAAAATGGAGCTCTGAAGGCTATAAAGACATAAGAAGTAATCCGCACAAAATGCTGGACCTAAAGAGGATGCAAAGATAAAAGGTGAAGATGAGGAAACCGCCATATAACCATACATGGTTAAAAGGCGGTAATAATTAACAGGCTGTAAATAAACTTCTGCGCACAGTCTGTTCTCTTCGCATGCTCCATTACCTCTCGGCTCTTCAGCAAGCAGATGCTTCACATCAAGAGCGGAGGTGGTCTTGGGAAAGAAAGACACTGAGGAGACTCCCACAGAAGTCTAGGAAGTAAGCCGTCATGGGCTGCTGGCCCTATAACTCACACACCGCCATATATAACACAGGCATGAAGGCTAGGGCCCCGGCTATGGAAATGAATGACCAGATCGTGACTCCTTCATGACGGGCGCTGCTGGGAGTACCATACCTGAGAGCGTTGAGAAGACCTTCTACACTGTTGGGGGGCTGTTCTTTGAGAACCTTGATGCAGCCTTTCATCTGAAACAAGACAAACACAGCTGGGTCAATACCGGACAGACCTAATACTATAGAAGCCAGCTATTTAAAGGGTATGTCCCTCTAAAATCTAAAAGGGACAATCCCTCCTTCCATAAACAGCGCCACTCCTGTCTATGGTTCTGCCTGATATTGCAGCTCAGCCTCACTGACTTGAACACTAGGATCAGAGTGGTGCTGGGCGTCTCTGCCCCGACTTCATTAGCTCACTGTGCATGCGCTGGAAGCCAAGGCAGGTACATCTGAAGTAGTGATGGGCAAATCGATTCATCTCATTAGAAGAAGCTCTTGACCTATGAAAGGCGCCCACCTGGAGTCTGGTTGACCGGGCCCGACACTTAGCCCGGCCCTGTCAATCTTCCGACTGTGCTGCCACTGCAAGCATAGAAGCACTCATTCAGCTTTGTAAGCAGCGACCGCGCATGCGCTGCTACACTTACAGGTCGCGGCGCATGCGTAGTGGCTAAACCCAACTACACTGAGCAGAGGTGCAGGTAAAAGATTTATAGGGCACAGCTAGATGTCCGGCCATGTCAATCAAGCAGCAGGTGGGCTCCTCTTCAGCTGCACGGACGGACCCTCACAGGTGAAGAGCTCCTGCTAATGAGATGAATCAATCTGTTAAAACGGACTTGCTCATGTCTAATCTAAAGCTTTACCTGTTGACGTCCTTGAGTACAGGATACGTCATCTGAAGCAAGTGCTGTTCCGGTGCACGTGCAGTGAAGCTGGATTCATAACTAGTAGACAATGGCGCATGCGCAGGATTTCGGTAGGACATGAGAAGACGTATCCTGCACTCGGGGATATCAATGAAGCCAGTGTGGGTAGGTTTAGGGCACGGCCCCTGTGACTATTCTGCCGAGTGGGTCCACTTTTTTGACTCCTGCGCAGTAATCCGCCTACAGGCCATGCCGACTATCATATATTAGGACGACTTTAGAAAGCTAAAGAAGTGAAGTAAAGGCTACAGGCGGTGGTTTAAGAATGAGAAAGAACCGACTGACAGGTTCCCGTTAAGGAAAGGCAACAACGCACCCTTTACTTCTCTCTCACCATGTATTTGCACTCTACTGTGTAGTTTCAGGCGGCAGCGCACTGCAGCTCAGCTCCCGTTCACATTAATGGGAGCTGAGCTGCAGTACCCTGGCAGGGCCACTACACGGTGGGGGAGCCTTCTGCTTCCAGCATCATCCACTGTATAGTATCTGGCATGGCGCCTGCCTGAAACAGTTGATGGTTGGGAGCGCAAGTTGTTGGACCCTCACTGATCTGGTATTAATAATCTATCCTGAGGATAGGCCATCAGTAGCAAAGTACTAAAAATCCCCTTTAACTCACCCTGCCCATCCTTCTTGGGGATATGCTGGCGCTGGTGCGGCCTAGTGGCACCGATGCATTTTTTGGGGGATTTTCCTACTAAAGGAAAGACCCTGAAGTGGGATAGAAAAGCCGAGGATGCACCACCTACGGCTCCCTGCTGAGTATAAGCACCCTGTAAAAAACATGGCTCCCTTGAGAGGGAACCACAAAAATGTCCCCCGTCATTAGGGGGATTCATATTTTATTTCACTTCGTTGTCTAAGTGGGGGCTTTAAGGGTTAAAGTAGAAGGGGCTTCGATAAATGGTTGTGTCATACGCCCACTGCTTGCTTGCTTCTTTCAGGAAACACAAGGTCAGGCCATTGATTCTGTAGGTTGCGCTAAGAGGAAGCCCAGGAACCACAGCTGTTTGCAGTGCCGGGTGATGACCTGTCCTGAGTATAGGTCACCAATAGCTAAAATTTAGGCAACTCCTTGAGGCTTAGTAAATATGGCGTCTGGCTAGAAGCCTGTTACATACAATAGGCTGACATTTCCTACTTTCTGAAGCTCACTCATCAAGCTTTGCTGTACAGATTGAGTCAGAGCATGGGCAGAGCCATTTCATCCTGCTGGAGGATAGTAGGACTACACACACGGATAAGGTCCTGTAAGCAGCCTCCCTGTTGCCCCCTGGGGGTGTCTGAGGGAAGGGCTGCATTTGATCACTTCCTGCAGACTTCTGAAATGTTTTTCTAATTCTGTGCAATCCCTTTAAATAACATCACCTACCAGTTTCCCTAATAATACTAAGCCCGTAGGTGAAATAGGCCACCAAACGGGCATCACGACTCCTTTAAAACATTAAGCAGATGAGGCGATCACTCTCAGCCAATTAGCTAAGGGGAAGGTACTAAAGCTCCACCCCTGAGCAACCTGGGATTTACAGACTGATGGCCTCACGTCAATCGGTCACATGGCCTTTGTTCAGAGTGAATGGGATTGATCTGCAAAACCAAGCACATCCACTATATCCACTATATAGTGTATAGTGCTGTGGCCCCTTCAAACAGCAGGGTCGGAGGGGATGTCATGAATCGGGCACCCCACCGATCTGATACTGAATATTTCATTCTCAGAAAACCCCTTTAAACAGCCAGGAAAATGTCTATGTCCAGGTTAGAAGTTCAACTCATGTGAAGACAGAAGGTGTGATGACAGCTTTTTTTCCCAGAGCAGCTTAAAAATGATTTTCAAAAAAATTGCTGTCCTGGTTTTCCCGTCATCAAGCCTTCAAATTTCAGGTCAGCGTTTTTTTTTTTTTAAAGGCCTTTCAAGCAGTGGTCACGGTGGGGTGACGCAGAGCTGGCAGCCTGAGCGCCCGCCACCGCACCAGCTTAGTCTGTCATTTTTGATCAGGTCTCTTGACACCAGCGAGTCTTTGAGAACTTTCCTGCTGACTCTGTGTTGTGCTAATGGCACAGAGTGCGCGGAGCCGTGGTGCTAATGCACTTCCTGATGCCGGAGGAGCCTCACCGCTCTTTAATATTCAAAGAGAACAAACGTACATCAATCTTTGACATTTTGGCGAAGGCTCCCACGGGATGCACGTGGTCGTACAGTATGATGACTCCCACCATCACTCTCAGACAGAAGGACACGGTCTCTTCATTTGTAAACCGACTCCTGTATTCCCTGTGGTGAGGAACATACACCATATGAAATATTTAACTAGATGGTTACTGTATATATATGGAAAATAAATAAATGAAATTGTAAAAACTGTAAAATATAAAAATATATATATATTTTTAAATGTATTGCCAATTTTCTGATACAGAGCTCCAAATCCCCTGTAGAGACAAAGAAAGTAACACAATAATAATTTTGGTTTCCTGCAGAGACCACTAGGGGGGGCTTAGGAGCTAAGTGCATACTGTGGTATTATAGTGTACAATGTATAACCGCAGGCAGTAAGCTACCTCTAGTGGTGGCTACAGGGAGCCAGAGATTTATCATTTAAACTGAAAATTCTGGGCACATTTTCATAGTTAAAGAGGACCTTTCACCAGAAGAAAGTTTCTAAACTGACTATACAGACGTGTAGAGCGGCGCCCAGGGATCCCCCTGCACTTACTGTTATCCCCGGGCGCCGCTCCGTTCTCCGGTTATAGCCTCCGGTATGTTCGTAGTTAGGCTCCACCCAGGGGAACCTGCCGGCGTCTCTTTCTCCTATGCTGTAGCGCTGGCCAACCCAGGCTATGAGCTGAACGCTGCGATTGGCCAGCGCTACAGCATAGGAGAAGGAGACCGCGGCAGGTTCCCCTGGGTGGAGCCTAACTACGAACATACCAGAGGCTATAACCGGAGAACGGAGCGGCGCCCGGGGAGAACAGTAAGTGCAGGGGGATCCCTGGGCGCCACTCTACACGTCTGTATAGTCAGTTTAGATACTTTCTTCTGGTGAAAGGTCCTCTTTAAAAAGTAAAAAAGACATAATAAAAGTAATTTAACATACCAGGACTATACATTATTTCATTGCAAGTTATGCCATAGGTTCTTGGCACCACAGGAATCTAACAAACCAGCCACACATTACTGGGCTCTACAGGTAAAGTTGCCAAAACGATACCCCTTTACTCTAGCAACTACTGACTGCAGCTTCATCTCATAGACTTTTTCCTGTAGCTATTGGCTGACTGTACACCTCACAGACTTCCTGCTCTACAGCTATTGGCTGACTCTGCACCTCACAGACTTCCTGCTCTCCAGCTATTGGCTGACTCTGCACCTCACAGACTTCCTGCTCTCCAGCTATTGGCTGACTCTACACCTCACAGACTTCCTGCTCTCCAGCTATTGGCTGACTCTACACCTCACAGACTTCCTGCTCTCCAGCTATTGGCTGACTCTACACCTCACAGACTTCCTGCTCTCCAGCTATTGGCTGACTCTACACCTCACAGACTTCCTGCTCTCCAGCTATTGGCTGACTCTGCACCTCACAGACTTCCTGCTCTCCAGCTATTGGCTGACTATGCACCTCACAGACTTCCTGCTCTCCAGCTATTGGCTGACTCTACACCTCACAGACTTCCTGCTCTCCAGCTATTGGCTGACTCTACACCTCACAGACTTCCTGCTCTCCAGCTATTGGCTGACTCTGCACCTCACAGACTTCCTGCTCTCCAGCTATTGGCTGACTCTGCACCTCACAGACTTCCTGCTCTCCAGCTATTGGCTGACTCTGCACCTCACAGACTTCCTGCTCTCCAGCTATTAGCTGACTCTGCACCTCACAGACTTCCTGCTCTCCAGCTATTGGCTGACTCTGCACCTCACAGACTTCCTGCTCTCCAGCTATTGGCTGACTCTACACCTCACAGACTTCCTGCTCTCCAGCTATTGGCTGACTCTACACCTCACAGACTTCCTGCTCTCCAGCTATTGGCTGACTCTACACCTCACAGACTTCCTGCTCTCCAGCTATTGGCTGACTCTACACCTCACAGACTTCCTGCTCTCCAGCTATTGGCTGACTCTACACCTCACAGACTTCCTGCTCTCCAGCTATTGGCTGACTCTGCACCTCACAGACTTCCTGCTCTCCAGCTATTGGCTGACTATGCACCTCACAGACTTCCTGCTCTCCAGCTATTGGCTGACTCTACACCTCACAGACTTCCTGCTCTACAGCTATTGGCTGACTCTACACCTCACAGACTTCCTGCTCTCCAGCTATTGGCTGACTCTGCACCTCACAGACTTCCTGCTCTCCAGCTATTGGCTGACTCTGCACCTCACAGACTTCCTGCTCTCCAGCTATTGGCTGACTGTACACCTCACAGACTTCCTGCTCTACAGCTATTGGCTGACTCTGCACCTCACAGACTTCCTGCTCTCCAGCTATTGGCTGACTGTACACCTCACAGACTTCCTGCTCTCCAGCTATTGGCTGACTGTACACCTCACAGACTTCCTGCTCTACAGCTATTGGCTGACTCTGCACCTCACAGACTTCCTGCTCTACAGCTATTGGCTGACTCTACACCTCACAGACTTCCTGTTCGGAAGATGTTGGCTAAAGCTGTACCTCACAGACTTCCTGCTCTCAAGCTACTGGCTGACTCTACACCTCAAAGACTTCCTGCTCTCCAGCTATTGGCTGACTCTACACCTCACAGACTTCCTGCTCTCCAGCTATTGGCTGACTCTACACCTCATAGACTTCCTGCTCTCCAGCTATTGGCTGACTCTACACCTCAGACTTCCTGCTCTCCAGCTATTGGCTGACTCTACACCTCACAGACTTCTGCTCACCCCCTGCATGCACTCTGCACACGATACTGATAATGCAGAGAACTCTCTGATCCATTTTAGATTCTTCCTTCTACATTTGGACCTGTAAATAAAGAGAATGACCAGATACAGCGCTCTCTGTATTACCAGTTTAATATGCAGGGCATTGTGTGATGTCAGAGATTGGGACGTCACTTTGGTCACTTCTGTACAGCTCAGTAACATGCAGCCATTTTCTTTGGGGTACCAGATCTATAAAGCACAGAGTGTGGAAATTTGTGGATAAAATATGGATGCAACATTTTTTTTTTTTTAAAGGGTCTTTTTCATCAGAGACAACCTCCTTCAAAACTCAGCCACCACCACAAGATCAGCTAAATGCCGCAGGTCCTGCTTCTGGCAATCTTCTGGTAGAAAGCTGTGGCCAGCCAACTATTTTCCCTGCAGTGGCCGCTGTAGGGGAAATGTATTACCGCATGGTGGCCATTCAGATCGCATAAGTCTGCCAGAGCTGCTCTCTTCTCTGGCCCATAGAAGCCAGGGACCCCCCTATATGATGTCCATACACCCTAACAGGACATATGGGCTGTAGATGCCTTCCGGAGACAACTGTTAGGACTTACAGTAAGAATTGTACATTGTTTTTTTTTTTATACATATATATTTATACAAAGAAATCAACTTTTTGTACAATTTAGGCTGCTATAATTGCTATATCCCCCTTGATTTACACTGCAGCTCCGTGTGTATAGATAACCCAAATTACAATATCCTGGTACCTCGAACTTACAGCGACCTCTACAATGAATTACCCTGTAATGAAAATTCATCTGCACCAGGTTGTCTACTTTTAACCCCTTTCTGAAATTACAATTACAATAATGAAAAAATACAAAAATAGAGTAGAAGTAAAAAAAAGCTAAGAACTTACGGAGTTTCCAGCATTACCCGACACACACTGGCCATGGTGCTTAGACAATCAGTGGTATTTTCTATAGGTAAGTTCTTGTTCTGTATGGGCAATAAGAAAAGAAAAACGTAAAATTAAATCAATGCAAAAACTCTTGCAATGAAATTTGACGATCAGGAATGATCTGGCCCTTGGGAGGTCCAGACGACCTATTAGGACAGAGATGCCCAACCTACAGCCCTCCAGCTGTTGCAAAACTACAACTCTTACAATTCCCTGCTGTAGACCGTTAGTTGTAGGCTGTCCAGGTATGCTGGGATTTGTAGTCTTACACCAGCTGGAGGGCCGCATCCCTGTATTAGGACATAAGGAAGCTATAATGGGTCTCCAGCTCCATACCTCCACCTAAGAGCCGGAGTAGAGAACTGTTGAATAGAGTGGCATCTGCTCCGGCGGACTCAACTCCTCTAAGGAGTACACAGTCAATTCATTTGCATTGGAGTCATGTAATACCCCATTTCTCCTGTAGTGGCCACTGCAGGAGAAAGGAGTAGCTGCACTGAGCTCCCTCTGGACGATCGCCTGGAAGATCATTGAGCAGCAGTATTTGCAGCGCTCTCTTACCTCTGATACAAACTTTGTTGTGGCGTCACTTAAGGTTTTCAGCATGGGCGTGGCCTCAGCGTAGAACAACGACATTCTATTGGCCAGTTCATTATTTACTTCGTTTTCTCCTTCTGCCTATAAATAGAGGTTTGTGAGAGGTGTAAAGACGCTGCATACGGCAGATATCGATTCCGATGCTCTTACATCCCTACACCAGTGTATACAGTGCATGAGGTAGGGGCCTGACATCTATTATACATTACTAAGCAATGAAAAACAAGCGACGACGTCTGAGACCTGCGCTCGCTCTGGGGGATGGAAAGGTCATTAATGGCGCCATCTGGTCACCTAATGAATAATGGTAAATTTGAATCACTGATAACCTCAAAACTATGCAGACAATTGTCAGGTTTCGATGGGCTTTTTGGTGCAATTTAAAAATAAAAATTATAATAATTGTCCCCCAAATATAAAAAAAAAAAACAGAGGTTACAGCCATTACAATCAGGGCTTGACAAATTTCCTTGGAATCTAGGAGCCAGCTAAAAAAGTTAGGAGCCGTTTTTTTGTTATTTTTACCTTATAAAGCCTTATTTTCAACGACAAAAATAACACCTCTTAAATTAACATATAAAGAAGTCTAGAACCAAACAACATGGGCATTGTTTATTATCAGTGTACTGTGACGTCACTGTGTGTATAATCCCTGCGCTGTGACGTCACTGTGTGTATAATCCCTGCGCTGTGACGTCACTGCGTGTATAATCCCTGCGCTGTGACGTCACTGCGTGTATAATCCCTGCGCTGTGACGTCACTGCGTGTATAATCCCTGCGCTGTGACGTCACTGCGTGTATAATCTCTGCTCTGTGACGTCACTGCGTGTATAATCTCTGCTCTGTGACGTCACTGCGTGTATAATCTCTGCTCTGTGACGTCACTGCGTGTATAATCTCTGCTCTGTGACGTCACTGCGTGTATAATCTCTGCTCTGTGACGTCACTGCGTGTATAATCTCTGCTCTGTGACGTCACTGCGTGTATAATCCCTGCTCTGTGACGTCACTGTGTGTATAATCCCTGCGCTGTGACGTCACTGCGTGTATAATCCCTGCGCTGTGACGTCACTGCGTGTATAATCCCTGCGCTGTGACGTCCCTGCGTGTATAATCCCTGCGCTGTGACGTCACTGCGTGTATAATCCCTGCGCTGTGACGTCACTGCGTGTATAATCCCTGCGCTGTGACGTCACTGCGTGTATAATCCCTGCGCTGTGACGTCACTGCGTGTATAATCCCTGCGCTGTGACGTCACTGCGTGTATAATCCCTGCGCTGTGACGTCACTGCGTGTATAATCCCTGCTCTGTGACGTCACTGCGTGTATAATCCCTGTGCTGTGACGTCACTGCGTGTATAATCCCTGCGCTGTGACGTCACTGCGTGTATAATCCCTGCTCTGTGACGTCACTGCGTGTATAATCCCTGCTCTGACGTCACTGCGTGTATAATCCCTGCGCTGTGACGTCACTGCGTGTATAATCCCTGCGCTGTGACGTCACTGCGTGTATAATCCCTGCGCTGACACTGACAGCCAGCGGGGAGAGGGAGTGATGTCACTCGGCTTAACCCGTCATGTGCACCGCCTGTCACTTTTTTAGCCTTGCGAGAGGACCTTTCACCTGGCAAAAAATTGTGAACTAAGTATCCTGACATATACAGCGGCGCCCAGGGATCTCACTGCACTTATTATTATCCCTGGGCGCCGCTCCGTTCTCCGGTATCTTCGGTCACTTGGTTATAGTAGGAGGAGTCTGCCCTTGTTCTCCTGGGCGTCTCCTTCTCCCAGGCTGTAGCGCTGACCAATCGCAGCGCACAGCTCACAGCCTGGGAGAGAAAAAAACTCTCAGGCTGTGAGCTCTGCACTGCGATTGGCCAGCATTACAGCCTGGGAGAAGGAGACGCCCAGGAGAACAAGGGCAGACTCCTCCTACTATAACCAAGTGACCGAAGATACCGGAGAACGGAGCGGCGCCCAGGGATAATAGTAAGTGCAGTGAGATCCCCGGGCGCCGCTCTACAGATCATTACACTTAGTTTACAATTTTTTTGCAAGATGAAAGGTCCTTTTCCAGTGGCTGCGCCCGGCTGCTGGTGTGCTGGGCCCATTTTAAAGCAGGTGCAAATACCCAGGCGCCAGGACAAAAATCCTGATTGCCATGTAGACCTGGCGCCTGGGATTTGTCGACCCCTAATATTTTTTTTATTTTATTTTTTTTAAATGCAACATGTGAATACAGCCTGAATGAGAAAAAAAATATGGGAATTAAGATTTACCCTCCATAATAGTGTAATGAATACTTTATTATGGAGGGTAAATCTTAATTCCCATATTTTTTTTTCTCATTTAGGCTGTATTCACATGTTGCATTTAAAAATAAAATAAAATGTTAAAAATATTTGAAACTATATATTTAAAAAAATAATAAAAAATGACCAAAAATCACAATCAATAAGAATAATCATAAAAATATTAAAAAAGTGGAAGAGAAGGAAAGATTTTTCAGCCATACACATGAGGGATCGGTCATGCCAAACTAATTTAATCAGTTTCTATGAGGAGGTAAGTTCTAGACTAGACAGCGGCGAATCAATGGATGTCGTGTATCTGGACTTCTCCAAAGCATTTGACACTGTACCACATAAAAGGTTAGTATATAAAATGAGAATGCTCGGACTGGGAGAAAACGTCTGTATGTGGGTAAGTAACTGGTCGGAGTGATAGAAAACAGAGGGTGGTTATTAGCGGTACACACTCAGATTGGGTCACTGTCACTAGTGGGGTACCTCAGGGGTCAGTATTGGGCCCTATTCTCTTCAATATATTTATTAATGATCTTGTAGAAGGCTTGCATAGTAAAATATCAATTTTTGCAGATGACAATAAACTGTGTAAAGTAATTAACACTGAAGAGGACAGTATACTGTATATATACTACAGAGAACAGTATACTGTATATATATATATACTACAGAGGACAGTATACTGTATATATATACTACAGAGGACAGTATACTGTATATATATACTACAGAGGACAGTATACTGTATATATATACTACAGAGGACAGTATACTGTATATATATACTACAGAGGACAGTATACTGTATATATATACTACAGAGGCCAGTATACTGTATATATATACTACAGAGGACAGTATACTGTATATACTACAGAGGACAGTATACTGTATATATATACTACAGAGGACAGTATACTGTATATATACTACAGAGGACAGTATACTGTATATATACTACAGAGGACAGTATACTATATATACTACAGAGGACAGTATACATACTACAGAGGACAGTATACTGTATATATACTACAGAGGACAGTATACTGTATATATATATACTACAGAGGACAGTATACTGTATATATATACTACAGAGGACAGTATACTGTATATATATACTACAGAGGACAGTATACTGTATATATATACTACAGAGGACAGTATACTGTATATATATACTACAGAGGACAGTATACTGTATACATACTACAGAGGACAGTATACTGTATACATACCACAGAGGACAGTATACTGTATACATACCACAGAGGACAGTATACTGTATACATACCACAGAGGACAGTATACTGTATATATATACCACAGAGGACAGTATACTGTATATATACCACAGAGGACAGTATACTGTATATATACCACAGAGGACAGTATACTGTATATATACCACAGAGGACAGTATACTGTATATATACCACAGAGGACAGTATACTGTATATATATACTACAGAGGACAGTATACTGTATATATATACTACAGAGGACAGTATACTGTATATATATACTACAGAGGACAGTATACTGTATATATACTACAGAGGACAGTATACTGTATACATACTACAGAGGACAGTATACTGTATACATACTACAGAGGACAGTATACTGTATATATACTACAGAGGACAGTATACTGTATATATACTACAGAGGACAGTATACTGTATATATACTACAGAGGACAGTATACTGTATATATATATACTACAGAGGACAGTATACTGTATATATATATACTACAGAGGACAGTATACTGTATACATATACTACAGAGGACAGTATACTGTATACATACTACAGAGGACAGTATACTGTATATATATATACTACAGAGGACAGTATACTGTATATATATATACTACAGAGGACAGTATACTGTATATATATACTACAGAGGACAGTATACTGTATATATATACTACAGAGGACAGTATACTGTATATATATACTACAGAGGACAGTATACTGTATATATATACTACAGAGGACAGTATACTGTATATATATACTACAGAGGACAGTATACTGTATATATACTACAGGGGGACAGTATACTGTATATATACTACAGGGGGACAGTATACTGTATATATACTACAGGGGGACAGTATACTGTATATATACTACAGAGGACAGTATACTGTATATATATACTACAGAGGACAGTATACTGTATATATATACTACAGAGGACAGTATACTGTATATATATACTACAGAGGACAGTATACTGTATATATATACCACAGAGGACAGTATACTGTATATATATACTACAGAGGACAGTATACTGTATATATATACTACAGAGGACAGTATACTGTATATATATATACTACAGAGGACAGTATACTGTATATATATATACTACAGAGGACAGTATACTGTATATATATACTACAGAGGACAGTATACTGTATATATATACTACAGAGGACAGTATACTGTATACATACTACAGAGGACAGTATACTGTATACATACTACAGAGGACAGTATACTGTATACATACTACAGAGGACAGTATACTGTATACATACTACAGAGGACAGTATACTGTATATATATACCACAGAGGACAGTATACTGTATATATACCACAGAGGACAGTATACTGTATATATACCACAGAGGACAGTATACTGTATATATACCACAGAGGACAGTATACTGTATATATACCACAGAGGACAGTATACTGTATATATATACTACAGAGGACAGTATACTGTATATATACTACAGAGGACAGTATACTGTATATATATACTACAGAGGACAGTATACTGTATATATATATACTACAGAGGACAGTATACTGTATATATATACTACAGAGGACAGTATACTGTATATATATACCACAGAGGACAGTATACTGTATATATATACCACAGAGGACAGTATACTGTATATATATACACCACAGAGGACAGTATACTGTATATATATATACTACAGAGGACAGTATACTGTATATATATATACTACAGAGGACAGTATACTGTATATATATACTACAGAGGACAGTATACTGTATATATATACTACAGAGGACAGTATACTGTATATATATACTACAGAGGACAGTATACTGTATATATATACTACAGAGGACAGTATACTGTATATATATACTACAGAGGACAGTATACTGTATATATACTACAGAGGACAGTATACTGTATATATACTACAGAGGACAGTATACTGTATATATACTACAGGGGGACAGTATACTGTATATATACTACAGAGAACAGTATACTGTATATATACTACAGAGGACAGTATACTGTATATATACTACAGAGGACAGTATACTGTATATATACTACAGAGGACAGTATACTGTATATATACTACAGAGGACAGTATACTGTATATATACCACAGAGAACAGTATACTGTATATATACCACAGAGAACAGTATACTGTATATATACTACAGAGGACAGTATACTGTATATATATACTACAGGGGGACAGTATACTGTATATATATACTACAGGGGGACAGTATACTGTATATATACTACAGAGGACAGTATACTGTATATATATACTACAGAGGACAGTATACTGTATATATACTACAGAGAACAGTATACTGTATATATACTACAGAGGACAGTATACTGTATATATACTACAGAGGACAGTATACTGTATATATACTACAGAGGACAGTATACTGTATATATACTACAGAGGACAGTATACTGTATATATATACTACAGAGGACAGTATACTGTATATATACTACAGAGGACAGTATACTGTATATATACTACAGAGGACAGTATACTACTTACAGATGGATCTGGATAGATTGGAGGCTTGGGCAGATAAGTGGCAGATGAGGTTTAACACTGACAAATGTAAAGTTATGCACATGGGAAGGAATAATGCAAGTCACCTGTACATACTAAATGGTAAAACACTCGGTAACACTGACATGGAAAAGGATCTAGGAATTTTAATAAACAGCAAACTAAACAGCAAAAACCAGTGTCAGGCAGCTGCTGCCAAGGCCAATAAGATAATGGGTTGTATCAGAAGGGGCATAGATGCCCGTGATGAGAACATAGTCCTACCACTTTACAAATCGCTGGTCAGACCACACATGGAGTACTGTGTACAGTTCTGGGCTCCTGTGAACAAGGCAGACATAGCAGAGCTGGAGAAGGTCCAGAGGAGAGCAACTAAAGTAATAACTGGAATGGGGCAACTACAGTACCCTGAAAGATTATCAAAATTAGGGTTATTCACTTTAGAAAAAAGACGACTGAGGGGAGATCTAATTACTATGTATAAATATATCAGGGGTCAGTACAGCGATCGCTCCCATCATCTATTTATCCCCAGGACTGTGACTGTGACGAGGGGACATCCTCTGCGTCTGGAGGAAAGAAGGTTTGTACACAAACATAGAAGAGGATTCTTTACGGTAAGAGCAGTGAGACTATGGAGCTCTCTGCCTGAGGAGGTGGTGATGGTGAGTACAATAAAGGAATTCAAGAGGGGCCTGGATGTATTTCTGGAGTGTAATAATATTATAGGCTATAGCTACTAGAGAGGGGTCGTTGATCCAGGGAGTTATTCTGATTGCCTGATTGGAGTCGGGGAGGAATTTTTTATTCCCCTAAAGTGGGGAAAATTGGCTTCCTCTGGATCAACTTGCAGGATAACAGGCCGAACTGGATGGACAAGTGTCTTTTTTCGGCCTTATATACTATGTTACTATGTTACACCAAGAGTATGTTCATCAGACACGTACTTGACCATAGGATCTGCAGATAAAAAAAAAATAATCTCGGGCTGACATTAGGATTTCTGCTGCGTGCGGTTGGATGTGCTACAGATCCATGCGAACTGGCGTCAACCAACTTGGCTAATCTGCAAAGTTTTTTTTTTCAGCACAGAATTCGCTCTGAAACCTGTGTCAAATCCTCAGCATGAGAACAGACCCCTAATCTAAAATGTGAGCTTCAAATAAAAAGAAAATATTAAAAGTAACAAAAGAGCATGAAATGGCTTATACTAATACTAAATAATACAAAATGACAACACGTTACACACAAGACAAAAAGAATCTCAAAATAACACAAAGTTATTATAGCATCTGTCAGCAGTTTTGTAGCTATGACACTGGCTGACCTGTTACATGTGCACTTGGCAGCTGAAGGCGTCTGTGTTGGTCCCATGTTCCTATGTGCCCGCATTGCTGAGAAAAGTGATGTCTTTACTATATGCAAATGAGCTTCTAGGAGCAATGGGGGCGTTGCCGTTACACCTAGAGGCCACGCTCTCTCTGCAACCGCCATGTCCTCTCCACTTTCATTGACAGGACCAGGTGTGATGACGTTTACACTGCCTGGTCCTGTCAGAGTGCAGAGGGCACAGGAGTTGCAGAGAGAGCAGAGCCTCTAGGTGTAATGGCAACGCCCCCGTTGCTCCAAGAGGCTCATTTGCATATAGTAAAGACATAATTTTTCTCAGCAATGCGGGCACATGAACATAGGACCAACACAGACGCCTTCAGCTGCCAAGCGCACATGTAACAGGTCAGCCCGTGTCAAAGGGACAAAACTGCTGACAGATGCCCTTTAAGACTCCAAGCAACTAGGAGGCATTATATGACAGTGTGCATGAGGTTCCTGGAAAAACTTACCGGGACATTGTTAATCCGCATACGGCTCAAAGTTCTTCTGTAATAGCTGAAGTCGTTCTGTATGGCAGGGTTTGTCATCTGGAGAAAGAGAAATCATGATGTAAAGCACCACATCTGCATCCAAGCAATGCCTCACTTCCCCTGTGGTGGCGCTGCAGGGAAACTGAACACTTACTGACCGGTTTCCTCAAAGAAGACAGCCGATCACTGGAGGTCCCAGCAAGGGGACACTTTGTAATAAGTAAAAAAAATTAAAAATAAAATAAAATAAAAAATAATAAAAATAATAATAAAAAAAATATATATATGGGGCTGACATTATATTATATATATCCGTCCATAAGCATCGCTTCTAGATTAGGACTGATCGTGGCTACGTCAGACGTGGTAACCTCTCGTGAGATGTTTAGAGACTGCAGCAGTCATTGGCCCGGATGACTTTCAGATACTCTACCTTAAGCTCATCAAACCGGAGAGTAAAGTGAAGGATTTCGGCAAACTGTTTGGCAAGAGCCTGCTCTCGCTCCAGGTGCTGTGTCGGGGAGTAGGGAGTGCTAGTGAGTGCCCCGAGGAGACCACGCAATGCCGCCTCTAAACACACAAGGAAACAAAAAATACTATAAAATATCATCAAGAAAAATCAGTCACATATGACAGCATAAGAAAAGGACCGATCTCTCCAGTCAAACCATAACAGACCTTCCTATGGCTCCAGTTCATGATGCTGGTGCCCAGTATGATATAATGCACACAGAAAGCTGAGTCACTAAGTGCAGATGAAGACTATTATATTTCAGAGCTGCATTCACTATTTCACAGGCCTCAGAGTTGACATCTCTCAGCATTCCATGCGGGTTCGGCATCTGTACAGATCTGTACTCTGGGGAGGGTCATCATTACATCAGATGCTGTAAAGACAGGGCTTTGGGCTGTTCCCAGTTATATCCAGCAGAATAGTGAGTGCAGCTCTGGAGTATAATACAGGATGTAACTCAGGATCAGTACAGGATAAGTAATGTATGTACACAGTGACTCCGCCAGCAGAATAGTGAGTGCAGCTCTAAAGTATAATACAGATGTAACTCAGGATCAGTACAGGATATGTAATGTATGTACACAGTGACTGCACCAGCAGAATAGTGAGTGCAGCTCTGGAGTATAATATAGGATGTAACTCAGGATCAGTACAGGATAAGTAATGTAATGTATGTACACAGTGACTGCACCAGCAGAATAGTGAGTGCAGCTCTGGAGTATAATACAGGATGTAACTCAGGATCAGTAAAGGATATGTAATGTAATGTACACAGTGACTGCACCAGCAGAATAGTGAGTGCAGCTCTGGAGTATAATACAGGATGTAACTCAGGATCAGTACAGGATAAGTAATGTATGTACACAGTGACTGCACCAGCAGAATAGTGAGTGCAGCTCTGGAGTATAATACAGATGTAACTCAGGATCAGTACAGGATAAGTAATGTATGTACACAGTGACTCCACCAGCAGAATCTCAACGCAGATCCTATTGTACATTCTTGCAGATGAGAATAGGCCTTTCTATTGATGGGAATATTGGAAAACTGTAATGTAAGTGGAAGCTATCCGGTTTTAAGGATCACATTTTGCAGACTGAAAACTGGATATGGCCATGTGCATAACGAAATACTCACCTAGCCTTTGAGAGAATTCATAAAACTTTTTTAGTTTTCCGACTAGAGGGACCACTGCTCCCCAGGCTTTCTCCTGTAATTTGTCATCAGTAGCATGCTGTATTGCCTACAGAGGAAGACACCAAATAGTAACAGTATTACACATCAGGACGGAGGGGATTACTGCCTTACAGGAGCCACGGCAAGGGATAGCTGCTGGTCATTTCTAAAGTATACTGCCTAAACCTGCCCTGTATTATCCTGGGTACACCTCCAACATTAAGCCTAATTTTCTTTGAATCCGGTCATCTGAAGGCTCATGTGTAGCTCTCATCTCTAATCTCATGACCTCATAAACACTTATTTAATCCATATTTTTATTATTTTGCGAAGAACTAAGGCTACTTTCACAGTGGCGTTTTGGCTTTCCGTTTGTGAGATCCGTTCAGGGCTCTCACAAGCAGTCCAAAACTGATCAGTTATTCCCTAATACATTCTGAATGGAAAAGGATCCGCTCGGAATGCATCAGTTTGCCTCCGTTCAGTCACCATTCCGCTCTGGAAGCGGACACCACAACGCTGCCTGCAGCGTTTTCGGTTTCCGCTTGACGAAACTGAGCCAAACGTTTTCTCTCACACAAGCTGGCACAGTAGAAAACGGATCCGTCTCCCATTAACTTACAATGGGGTTCATGATGGATTCGTTCTGGCTATGTTACAGATAATACAAACGGATCCGTTCACGACGGATGCATGCGGTTGTATTATTCTAACGGATCCGTTTTTGCAGATCCATGACGGATCCGCCCACAACACGAGTGTGAAAGTAGCCTAAGCTATCATTTGTGTCAGAAGATCAGAGATGAGAGCTACACATGAGCCTTCAGATGATGGAATTCAAAGAAAACAGAACGTGACAGCTTGCAAACAGAGTGATTTTTAACCCCTGTATCTCAGAAACGGCTGAACATTTTTAATAAAGACCAATTAAAATAGGGATTTTTAGCCGAAAATTAGTCAAATGCAATAATACAAAAAAAAAATGCCCTTGAAGCTGTAGATAGCCTTTAAAGGGGTTATCCAAGACTATAAAATGCCCCCATATACCGGGCTCCTCACACTGAAAACATCCGGTGTCGGGGGGGCACCCAGCTAAGTGTCAAGGGCCCGGCATATGGGGGAGCATTTTATAGACTTGGATAACCCCTTTACGGGGAACCTAAAGGTTGTTTTGTGCCCCTTAAGCGCTGTACCCTAGAAAAAGAAGGCTTCCACTCTCCCACGACACGTGTAAAGTCCGCTGGGCGCAGCTCGAACACAGAAGCGTCCTGCGATCTTGGCACTCATCCTGCCCCTGCGTCCTTTGACACACCAGATCCCTTTCTAGTGAGCTTACACCTCAGGTGCCCACCATATACTAGCGCCCTGGTGTGGACAACGTTTCACATCCTGAACCGGTACACAGGCAATCGGAATGTGAAGCCGATGCCCAGGCGGTCTGCGGCACACGTGCAGGACTTCCAGCTGCGGGGCGAGGATGCAGGAGGTATTCGGGACAGCAATCAACGTCGCAGAGAACGAAGAAACTTCCCTGTTCAAGATACACCCATCGGATCTGAGTATGTACTATACTCCTGTCACATCCAAAGCTGCAATCAATTTGCTTCAGTTGGAAACCTTAAAAAGGAGTCGATTTCCATAGCTGTCTACCGATGGGTACTTTGTAGACCCATGTGTCATGCTCATTATGGACACTTAACCGGCAAGTTGGAAGCAGGGAGTGGTGAGGTCCTACAGCCTGCAAGCTAACATTCTGCAAACGCAGCTTTGGATGTAACTGGAGCATAAAAGATGTTAAAACACATGTATAGAGAGGAAATAAAAAGACACGTACCTCTCGGATCTCCAGACCTGCTCCTCGGTAGGACTGTAAGTCATCCAAGATGCCCTCCGCGTCCTTTAATACTACATTCACCTGGTTATAAATATCTTTCTCGGCCTCTGTAGGTTGAGCATCTAAATGGCGTGAAATCAGAATGACGGTTAACAAGGCTATAAAGACGGGGAAAAACAGGGGGAGGGGAGACGACAGAGGCGGAAGAAGCAAATGCTAATTACCCAGGTGCTCAAGGACTTCAGCACAAGGTCTCAGAGGAAAGCTGCCACGATTTAAAGGGCTTGTCCACAATGGACCTGGTTACAGCAGGCTGATAGACGTGGGTACCGACAGAGGCACGCCCCGTTATCACCTCCATATAACCTAACTGGTCACATACAAAAGGGAAATTCAAGGTGGACAATCCCTTTAAGGTGTGTGGGTGGGGCTACAAAGCTTCATACGGTAGTGACTAATGCTATATACTCACTAGTCACTACACAAGCTGTGCCCTAATGCTATATACTCACTAGTCACTACACAAGCTGTGCCCTAATGCTATATACTCACTAGTCACTACACAAGCTGTGCCCTAATGCTATATACTCACTAGTCACTACACAAGCTGTGCCCTAATGCTATATACTCACTAGTCACTACACAAGCTGTGCCCTAATGCTATATACTCACTAGTCACTACACAAGCTGTGCCCTAATGCTATATACTCACTAGTCACTACACAAGCTGTGCCCTAATGCTATATACGCACTAGTCACTACACAAGCTGTGCCCTAATGCTATATACTCACTAGTCACTACACAAGCTGTGCCCTAATGCTATATACTCACTAGTCACTACACAAGCTGTGCCCTAATGCTATATACGCACTAGTCACTACACAAGCTGTGCCCTAATGCTATATACTCACTAGTCACTACAAAAGCTGTGCCCTCATCCTATATCCTCACTAGTCACTACACAAGATGTGCCCTAATCCTATATACTCACTAGTCACTACACAAGCTGTGCCCTAATGCTATATACTCACTAGTCACTACACAAGCTGTGCCCTAATCCTATATACTCACTAGTCACTACACAAGGTGTGTACTAATACTAAATACTCACTAGTCGGTACACAAGCTGTGTCCTAATGCTATATAGTCACTAGTCACTACGCAAGTTGTGCTCTAATGCTATTTACTCACTAGTCACTACACAACCTGTGCCCTAATACCATATACTCACTAGTCACTACACAAGCTGTGTTTTTCTATCTAATCTTGAGGGCCCCTAGTGGCCATCTGTGTCATTATGTCTAACCCTGCCAGGTACATCCCCGATAACTGTCTGCACTTTCGATAATGATACTTGCCCCCTCATCTCACAAGGACATGCCCCCAGGGTAATAACACATCAGATATGTAGCTGGGAGCACTGGTGACTGCTGGGGAGCAATGGGATGGACACATGAATGGATCGGGCGGTCACAGCCCGGTGACATGTGATATTATTGTGGGTCCTTTGTGATTAGAATTGAGAGGTCGGCGCCTCTAAGGAAGGAGTGGAAATTTGTAAGCTGCAGAAGACTGCTGTGTAAATGGAACAGAAGCCAGTAAGAGGGTACAGTAAGTAGCCACCGGTAAGTCAGCCCAGGTCATGCACAGCACGATGCCATCACTATGTTAGACCAGTCAGGTAATCAAGACTTGTCTTACCCCAGTTTATAATATCCGGCACATACTTATCTGCTCTAGTCAGACATAGAGCTGCATCCAAAATTTGGTTCATTTCCCCAGAGAATTTCACCCCCTGCTAGTTCAGTGTCTGCGGGGAGTAGGCTATTCTGTGGGAGGTAGTATCATGGGAGACCAGCTAAACCGTCAAGACAGTGCAGATACGAGGTGACTGTGGATCTTTACATCCAGAGTGCAGGCTGCCATAAATGTGTCTGCAGCTTTGTATGCAGAATGCAGGCTGCCATAAATGTGTCTGATGCTCTGTATCCAGAATGCAGACTGCCATAAACAAATGTGCTGCTCTGTATGCTGAAGAAACTACCATAAACATGTCTACTGCTCAGTATGCATATTACAGGTTGTCATAAATAAGCCAGCTGTGCTACATGCTGATATATATCTGCCACTTTATGCGCTTAATACAGACCGTGATAAATAAATCAGCTGCTCTGTTAGCACAATGCAGGCTGCCATAACTGTGTCTACTGCTCAGTATTCACAGGAAGCCATAAATGTGTCTACTGTTAAATATTCAGACTACAGGCTGCCATAACTGTCTACTGCTCAGTATTCACAGGAAGCCATAAATGTGTCTACTGTTAAATATTCAGACTACAGGCTGCCATAAATGTGTCTACTGCTCAGTATTCAGACTACAGGCTGCCATAAATGTGTCTACTGCTCAGTATTCACAGGAAGCCATAAATGTGTCTACTGTTAAATATTCAGACTACAGGCTGCCATAAATGTGTCTACTGCTCAGTATTCAGACTACAGGCTGCCATAAATGTGTCTACTGCTCAGTATTCAGACTACAGGCTGCCATAAATGTGTCTACTGCTCAGTATTCAGACTACAGGCTGCCATAAATGTGTCTACTGCTCAGTATTCACAGGAAGCCATAAATGTGTCTACTGCTCAGTATTCAGACTACAGGCTGCCATAAATGTGTCTACTGCTCAGTATTCACAGGAAGCCATAAATGTGTCTACTGCTCAGTATTCAGACTACAGGCTGCCATAAATGTGTCTACTGCTCAGTATTCAGACTACAGGCTGCCATAAATGTGTCTACTGCTCAGTATTCAGACTACAGGCTGCCATAAATGTGTCTACTGCTCAGTATTCAGATTACAGGCTGCCATAAATGTGTCTACTGCTCCGTATTCAGATTACAGGCTGCCATAAATGTGTCTACTGCTCAGTATTCAGACTACAGGCTGCCATAAATGTGTCTACTGCTCAGTATTCAGACTACAGGCTGCCATAAATGTGTCTACTGCTCAGTATTCACAGGAAGCCATAAATGTGTCTACTGCTCAGTATTCAGACTACAGGCTGCCATAAATGTGTCTACTGCTCAGTATTCAGACTACAGGCTGCCATAAATGTGTCTACTGCTCAGTATTCAGACTACAGGCTGCCATAAATGTGTCTACTGCTCAGTATTCACAGGAAGCCATAAATGTGTCTACTGCTCAGTATTCAGACTACAGGCTGCCATAAATGTGTCTACTGCTCAGTATTCAGACTACAGGCTGCCATAAATGTGTCTACTGCTCAGTATTCAGACTACAGGCTGCCATAAATGTGTCTACTGCTCAGTATTCACAGGAAGCCATAAATGTGTCTACTGCTTAGTATTCAGACTACAGGCTGCCATAAATGTGTCTACTGCTCAGTATTCAGACTACAGGCTGCCATAAATGTGTCTACTGCTCAGTATTCAGACTACAGGCTGCCATAAATGTGTCTACTGCTCCGTATTCAGACTACAGGCTGCCATAAATGTGTCTACTGCTCCGTATTCAGACTACAGGCTGCCATAAATGTGTCTACTGCTCCGTATTCAGACTACAGGCTGCCATAAATGTGTCTACTGCTCCGTATTCAGATTACAGGCTGCCATAAATGTGTCTACTGCTCCGTATTCAGATTACAGGCTGCCATAAATGTGTCTACTGCTCAGTATTCAGACTGCCATAAATGTGTCTACTGCTCCGTATTCAGACTACAGGCTGCCATAAATGTGTCTACTGCTCCGTATTCAGACTACAGGCTGCCATAAATGTGTCTATTGCTCAGTATTCAGACTACAGGCTGCCATAAATGTGTCTACTGCTCCGTATTCAGATTACAGGCTGCCATAAATGTGTCTACTGCTCTGTATTCAGATTACAGGCTGCCATAAATGTGTCTACTGCTCCGTATTCAGACTACAGGCTGCCATGTGTCTACTGCTCCGTATTCAGACTACAGGCTGCCATAAATGTGTCTACTGCTCAGTATTCAGACTACAGGCTGCCATAAATGTGTCTACTGCTCCGTATTCAGACTACAGGCTGCCATAAATGTGTCTACTGCTCCGTATTCAGATTACAGGCTGCCATAAATGTGTCTACTGCTCAGTATTCAGACTACAGGCTGCCATAAATGTGTCTACTGCTCCGTACTCAGACTACAGGGTGCCATAAATGTGTCTACTGCTCCGTATTCAGATTATAGGCTGCCATAAATGTGTCTACTGCTCCGTATTCAGACTACAGGCTGCCATAAATGTGTCTACTGCTCCGTATTCAGATTACAGGCTGCCATAAATGTGTCTACTGCTCCGTATTCAGATTACAGGCTGCCATAAATGTGTCTACTGCTCCGTATTCAGACTACAGGCTCAGTATTCACAGGAAGCCATAAATGTGTCTACTGCTCCGTATTCAGATTACAGGCTGCCATAAATGTGTCTACTGCTCCGTATTCAGATTACAGGCTGCCATAAATGTGTCTACTGCTCCGTATTCAGATTACAGGCTGCCATAAATGTGTCTACTGCTCCGTATTCAGACTACAGGCTCAGTATTCACAGGAAGCCATAAATGTGTCTACTGCTCCGTATTCAGATTACAGGCTGCCATAATTAAATTGGCTGCACTGTATGCTGACTGCAGGCTGCCGTATATAAATGTGTTGCCTTGTATCATGAATACATGCTGCTATAAACGTGTCTGCTGCTCTATTCACAGAAGAGCGAGTCAAATGCTCTCTGCCCTGTGTAGAAAGCCAATAAAACAGGACGGCCGACCTCCCGACACATCCGCTTTCATTACTAATGGGTATCCTGTGCAGAACCAGCTCTATAAAGGCCCGTGCACGGCTCACACACCGGGGACACAAGTCTCGATTCTGAACGGTCTAAAATAAGTGCATAATATTGAAATAACACAAGAAATAAAAAGTAACAATGCAATACACAGAGTAACACAATGCAATACACAGAGTAACACAATGCAATGCACAGAGTAACTCAATGCAATGCACAGAGTAACTCAATGCAATGCACAGAGTAACACAATGCAATGCACAGAGTAACACAATGCAATGCACAGAGTAACACAATGCAATGCACAGAGTAACACAATGCAATGCACAGAGTAACACAATGCAATGCACAGAGTAACACAATGCAATGCACAGAGTAACACAATGCAATGCACAGAGTAACACAATGCAATGCACAGAGTAACACAATGCAATGCACAGAGTAACACAATGCAATACACAGAGTAACACAATGCAATACACAGAGTAACAGTGCAATACACAGAGGGACACAATGCAATACACACACAGAGTAACACAGTGCAATACACAGAGGGACACAATGCAATACACAGAGTAACACAATGCAATACACAGAGGGACAGAGCAAGGGCAGGATGGAGGCAGAGATAAGCGGCACACGTTACCCCCACAGCAAGCCAGACACAGAGGAGGTAAGACAGAGGCACGAGGTTTCCCAAGTTTTCACCCAGAATCCCCGTTATCAGCCATCTAAGGGGAAAAGTGGATATTAGTGACTATTAATTGGAAATATGAGGAAATCCCCCCCCCACGGTCACTTCTTTACTGAACCTCCAGTTTTGGGGAGCGTTTAGAGATGCAGCTGAGCTGAACGGGTGAAGTGCTACTTAAAAGGGGCCGTCAGAGATCAGGGGGAATCTTCTCTTTGAGAACAGAACTCAATCGCCTCTCCCCGGATCTTCCCCCCCCCCCCCCAAATACTGGATTTCTGAAGGGTAGAGGTTTGTCTAGTCATGTGACCACGGTACAATACACACGGAACCACCCTGAAGACGCAACGTCATAGCTCTGTGCTCACGTGGAGTGACATCACATCAGTGTACAGCGTGCGTCCCCTCACACACGGACACCAGCAATGTGCATTCCGCATTTTGCGGACCGCACATCGCCGGCATTTAACAGAGAATGGAATTGCGGACAAGAATAGGACATGTTCTATTTTTCTTCAGGAACGGAATTGCGGACCCGGAAGTGCGGATCCGCACTTCCCCATAGAAACGAACGGGTCCGCAATTCCGTTCCGCAAAATGCGGAACAGAATTGCGGACGTGTGAATGGACCCTAAATGGGATTTCTGGGAATTTGATATTGATGATCTATCCACAGGCCAGAAAACCGGTAACGCGCCCTTGGCATGTTTTAATAGTTTTTCATTAAAGTGTGATTTTTTTATTTTACAGCACGGCGCTATGTGACATCACATCGAAGCTGCCTTTTGGCAGGTTCGGGTTCGGGGTGTAAGCGAATTACATAATGGATTCCGTTCTTGCGGAATCCATCACATAATTCAATGCCGGCATAGTGTCATAATACAAGTGAATTACGGAGCCCATTCCGTAATTCCGAACTCGTTGCGGCCAAAAGGAAGGGTCGCTCAACTCTAATCACATCAGTACCAAGTGCTCAAAAAGAAGGATGTCAACAGGCTGGGTGGTCAAAGCAGTCCTTAAAGGGGTTGTGCAAGAATTTGGGGGGGGGGGGGGGGGCTTTGGCAAATTATCGGACCTGTAAAGAGAAGACGACTTACCTGGCCCCCGCTCCTCCTCCTCCTCCTGGCGATGCCCCTCTGGGTTCCAGTGATGTCATCATCCAGTTTGACATCGCTGCAGCCCATCACTGGCCGCGGCGCTGACCGACTCCCCTTACATCATGAAAAATGGTCTCTGCCGCAGCAAGTGATTGGCTGCGGTGATCTGAAACCGGATGCTTACAGCAAGGGAGCAGAAGCAGAAGGTGGTAGCGAGCAGCGGGGAGCAGGTGGGTAATCTTCCCTTTACAGGACCAGTATAGTGGGGGTGTTTGCAAAAAATAAATAAAAAAAAACATCCTTGTAGAACCCATTTAAAGAGCACGTGGCAGCAGGATCAACCCCATTAACCCAGATGCACTGTTCCATGGGGTTGGTCCTGCTGGTTAGAATGAGGCCTGTTCTATGAAAATCGGTTGTTGCGTTACCGAGATAAAGGGCAGGAGTTCTTTAAAGGGGTTTTCCAAAAATTTTAATCACTGGGAGAGGATTATAAAAACTGCGGCAAAAAGAAAACTGGAGAAAAACGAGGGAAACTCAGGAAGCAAACATCGCAGAAGTGAAATCCATCCCTTCACAGCAGTCATTCAGCATTATTAATCCCCAGACTATACATGCTTTATGGTACCGCACATGGACTGCGGCGCCCCCTACAGGTAACAGCAGTCATCCTGAGCACTAGACATTAACACAAACATCATAGGACCATAGAAATCTTCCACTCACAGAATGGCTCCATCAGAGCTCTGCAACCTGAGGCTTTCCAGGGGTTTTGAAACTACAACTCCTAGCATGATGCGAAAGCTGTACACTCATATACCATGCTGAGAGTTATAGTATGGTAAGCCACAGGTTGCTGGACCACAAGCGCGGTATCAGAATAGAATTTGTGTATTGTACATATTCTGAAGAAAATAAATAATGTATGTTGCAACCAACAGTGGAGCTGCACTCACTATTCTGCTGGTGCAGTCACTGTGTACATACATTACATTACTTATCCTGTACTGGTCCTGAGTTACATCCTGTATTATACTCCAGAGCTGCACTCACTATTCTGCTGGTGGAGTCACTGTGTACATACATTACATTACTTATCCTGTACTAATCCTGAGTTACATCCCATATTATACTCCAGAGCTGCACTCACTATTCTGCTGGTGCAGTCACTGTGTACATACATTACATTACTTATCCTGTACTGATCCTGAGTTACATCCTGTATTATACTCCAGAGCTGTACTCACTATTCTGCTGGTGGAGTCACTGTGTACATACATTACATTACTTATCCTGTACTGATCCTGAGTTACATCCTGTATTATACTCCAGAGCTGCACTCACTATTCTGCTGGTGGAGTCACTGTGTACATACATTACATTACTTATCCTGTACTGATCATGAGTTACATCCTGTATTATACTCCAGAGCAGCACTCACTATTCTGCTGGTACAGTCACTGTGTACATACATTACATTACTTATCCTGTACTGATCCTGAGTTACATCCTGTATTATACTCCAGAGCTGCACTCACTATTCTGCTGGTGGAGTCACTGTGTACATACATTACATTACTTATCCTGTACTGATCCTGAGTTACATCCTGTATTATACTCCAGAGCTGCACTCACTATTCTGCTGGTGTAGTCACTGTGTACATACATTACATTACTTATCCTGTACTGATCCTGAGTTACATCCTGTATTATACTCCAGAGCTGCACTCACTATTCTACTGGTGGAGTCACTGTGTACATACATTACATTACTTATCCTGTACTGATCCTGAGTTACATCCGGTATTATACTCCAGAGCTGCACTCACTATTCTGCTGGTGGAGTCACTGTGTACATACATTACATTACTTATCCTGTACTGATCCTGGGTTACATCCTGTATTATACTCCAGAGCTGCACTCACTATTCTGTTGGTGGGGTCACTGTGTACATACATTACATTACTTATCCTGTACTGATCCTGAGTTACATCCGGTATTATACTCCATAGCTGCACTCACTATTCTGCTGGTGCAGTCACTGTGTACATACATTACATTACTTATCCTGTACTGATCCTGAGTTACATCCTGTATTATACTCCAGAGCTGCACTCACTATTCTGCTGGTGGAGTCACTGTGTACATACATTACTCATCCTGTACTGATCCTGAGTAACATCCCGTATTAGCCTCTAGCTCTACACTCTGGAATTGTGAATGCAGCTCTGGAGTATCACCAGATAAAAAAACATTTTCAACCACATTTGTGAATCGGATTTTGTTGGCTGGTGGAAAATTTCATGGTCTCCATAATCAGACAGACAAGTAGTAGCAGACAGACACTGAGTGCGGAAAGACGGGTGCAGTCTACGGCAGGCAGAGAGAAATAGATATATAAAATCATATTCTCACTTTCAAAATCAAGGAAAAAATTTGGCCCTTGCTCAAGATCTGTGCATGTCAAAACTTTAAGAAGGTTCCCCATGTTAAGATACCTGTCGAGACAAGAATGAGAGAAGACAAAGCATGTCTCTATCAGAGAGTACACCCTAGACACACAAGGAGAAAATATATAAGTAAGTGGAGGACAAAGCTTGGCCGACATGGCTATCCGCTCCCTGGAGAACGTGAGGAACATAGACATGGAGGACATCACAGAGATTTTCACCGATTAGTTCCTTGACGTGTCAACAGTGGTGTTGTGCGATGCTCCTCTTATCTCAGGAGGGATTTAAGACCACAATGAACCTACAGACATCTAATGTATTATAAACCCATACGGGAAGGGACTCTAGGGACCATCAAGACCCACCAATGGTGGTCCAAGAAGGCCTGAAATTAGCTGCAATGCACGGACATCACTGTTGACTACTTGTCTCCCATTGCCTGGCATCGATCACAAAGGACCCTCAATGAAAAAGATGAAGATAAATGAAGACCAGGGGTTGGCAAGCGATGGCAGCGGAGAAGTTACCACCAACTCCAACCAATGGTGGGACCTTTGGGTTGGCCCAATTCTGAAAGCTATGAAGTTGCCTATCCCTGGTCTTCTGGATGATGAGGATGTCCTCTCATACAACCGGGTTGGGTTATGCCCAACGACATTTCCCACTCCTTTTTGTCTTAGGTGGTGAGAATGAAAGGACCGCATGGGTTACCAGCGCCAGCTGCGGAGGAAGCATCTGCCAGACTTACTTTCAAAATCCAAGAAAAAATGAGCAGCATTGTGGTCTAAGTCTCTGGTTAGCACCTTAATGAGATTACCCATGCCAGCCAAACCTAAAAATAAAAAATGGCAGTGTCATTCATTTCCAGTAAACGAGAGGCATGAAAGCCGGGTGTCAGTTACAGCTTCCTCCCTCTCGTGGTTTCCTACGTGTGTGTGTGCACATGGACAGAGCGGAAGACTGGGCTTGTAGTTCTCTGCACTGTCTTCTCAGGTGGCCAAAAAATAAAAAAAGTTATTACACAACGATGTGAGAGTCACACCTGACACTGATCCAGACACCTGAGCTGGTAATATGCTCGACAAATCCCCCGAACACATATCTAACAATCCAAAAAGTTCACACAAAAGCAAAAAGTTACAAAACATAATAGGGTCAAAAACATTGACTGACGGTTGGTCTGACCACGGGGACCTAGCATGGATTTCTTAACCAGTCCAGTTTGAAGGTGGTCAAACACATTCAATAGATTTTGGCCGCGCCAGGGCAATCAAAGTCTAAGGGAAAAGGGCATCGAAATGTTCCCCCGACTGTAGATGTTGGGCCAATAAGGTGTTGGATTTCATGCCCAAAGATAAGAGGTAGAACGAGCATGCAAGTATGTGAAGGGTCGCAGGGTATACGGCCTCGCTAAGCCCACACTTGCAGTATCTTTCCCCCCAATGAAGACCACCAAGATCTGGAAACCACTGGCCTTGTGCTCCAGCAGGACCAGAAACATTGGAGGTCACAGCAGTCTGATCACCACAAATGAGAATCATCCCACAGTGGTCTCCAACATGTTCCTGTCCAGCTGTTGCGAAACTACAACTCCTAGCATGCTCTGCCTCGGTTTTGCAACAGCTGGAGAACCACAGGTAGATGCCCATAAAACATTTCATTGGTTCACAGGTATCACAGCAGCATTCCAACCATTAGTAGGACACATGGAGCGCCCCACCCATGGGATTAACATTTTCTCAGATCTCAACAATTGGTCCAACATTCACCTGAAGTTGCAGCTTCACTGTATCCAGTGCAGAACAATTATTCCAGAAGTGTAAACCTGGTATCGTTAGATTACATTTTCTTTACCTTTTTGCTTAGTTATTTTTTAATTATCTGTTGTTGTAGTGACATGGAAACCATCAGCAAGCTGCCTATGACTGGTCTACTATTTCTATTGTGCATCTGCGCTTTGCTGTATAAATGCATAATAGTGTCCTGCTTGCACATGAACACAAGTCTGATTACTTTTCATAATCCAAATACCCCCTTCAGCCTGCCCACTAACACCCAGGCATCCAGTGGAGCCTGCCCACTAACACCCAGGCATCCAGTGCAGCCTGCCCACTAACACCCAGGCATCCAGTGCAGCCTGCCCACTAACACCCAGGCATCCAGTGCAGCCTGCCCACTAACACCCAGGCATCCAGTGCAGCCTGCCCACTAACACCCAGGCATCCAGTGCAGCCTGCCCACTAACACCCAGGCATCCAGTGCAGCCTGCCCACTAACACCCAGGCATCCAGTGCAGCCTGCCCACTAACACCCAGTGCAGCCTGCCCACTAACACCCAGGCATCCAGTGCAGCCTGCCCACTAACACCCAGGCATCCAGTGCAGCCTGCCCACTAACACCCAGTGCAGCCTGCCCACTAACACCCAGGCATCCAGTGCAGCCTGCCCACTAACACCCAGGCATCCAGTGCAGCCTGCCCACTAACACCCAGGCATCCAGTGCAGCCTGCCCACTAACACCCAGGCATCCAGTGCAGCCTGTCCACTAACACCCAGGCATCCAGTGCAGCCTGTCCACTAACACCCAGGCATCCAGTGGAGCCTGCCCACTAACACCCAGTGCAGCCTGCCCACTAACACCCAGGCATCCAGTGGAGCCTGCCCACTAACACCCAGGCATCCAGTGCAGCCTGCTCACTAACACCCAGGCATCCAGTGCAGCCTGCCCACTAACACCCAGGCATCCAGTGCAGCCTGCCCACTAACACCCAGGCATCCAGTGCAGCCTGCCCACTAACACCCAGGCATCCAGTGGAGCCTGCCCACTAACACCCAGGCATCCAGTGCAGCCTGCTCACTAACACCCAGGCATCCAGTGCAGCCTGCCCACTAACACACAGGCATCCAGTGATGCAGCATGTCCACTAATCCACAAGTATCCATTGCAGCCTGCCCACTAACACCCAGGCATCCAGTGGAGCCTGCCCACTAACACCCAGGCATCCAGTGGAGCCTGCCCACTAACACCCAGGCATCCAGTGCAGCCTGCCCACTAACACCCAGGCATCCAGTGCAGCCTGCCCACTAACACCCAGGCATCCAGTGCAGCCTGCCCACTAACACCCAGGCATCCAGTGCAGCCTGCCCACTAACACCCAGGCATTCAGTGGAGCCTGCCCACTAACACCCAGGCATCCAGTGGAGCCTGTCCACTAACACCCAGGCATCCAGTGCAGCCTGTCCACTAACACCCAGGCATCCAGTGCAGCCTGTCCACTAACACCCAGGCATCCAGTGGAGCCTGCCCACTAACACCCAGGCATCCAGTGGAGCCTGCCCACTAACACCCAGGCATCCAGTGCAGCCTGCCCACTAACACCCAGGCATCCAGTGCAGCCTGCCCACTAACACCCAGGCATCCAGTGGAGCCTGCCCACTAACACCCAGGCATCCAGTGGAGCCTGCCCACTAACACCCAGGCATCCAGTGGAGCCTGCCCACTAACACCCAGGCATCCAGTGGAGCCTGCCCACTAACACCCAGGCATCCAGTGGAGCCTGCCCACTAACACCCAGGCATCCAGTGCAGCCTGCCCACTAACACCCAGGCATCCAGTGCAGCCTGCCCACTAACACCCAGGCATCCAGTGCAGCCTGCCCACTAACACCCAGGCATCCAGTGGAGCCTGCCCACTAACACCCAGGCATCCAGTGGAGCCTGCCCACTAACACCCAGGCATCCAGTGCAGCCTGCCCACTAACACACAGGCATCCAGTGCTGCAGCATGTCCACTTATACACAAGTATCCAGTGCAGCACTCCCACTTATACACAAGTAACCAGTGCAGCACTCCCACTAAGGGCTCGTTCACATTTAGGTGAATGGGTCTGCGATCTCCATACGCCTGCCCCACGGACCGTGCCCGTGCATTGTGGACACCAATTTGCGGTCCACAGCACGTGCACGGGCTTCACATGTTCGTGTGAACGAGCCCTAACACACAAGCATACAGTGCAGCATGCCCAGTAATATACAAGTACTCAGACCTTGTATAGAGTATCTACATGTTAATCAGACTGACGTATGTCTGTCTGTCTGATAATCCGGCAGCAGAGGGAACAGAGTTCATTGAAATTTACAGTAAAACGTTGGGTCGTCTTATCCAAGCAAGAAAGTCACAAAATAATAAAAAATAAATAAAAAAAGTCTGTGGGATAAAAATACCAGCGATGTGTGAGAACGGAGGCACATCCTGAACTGTTACACCACCTGCCATCCCCCCCAATAGTCACACTGCCTGTATATTAGGACACCTGGCGGGCGGAGCGGCCTCCTGATAACATCTCCCATCATCACAAGGCGGCTGTGCGGTTCTAAGAATGGGTTAATAGGTCAATGAAAAATTCATGTACTGGCAGAACACATGCAAACTGTAACTTCACCCTCTGGAAGAAGTCACTGCCATCATGGCTTCCATTCTTCATTGGTAGGATGGACCCCTTTGGAAGTCTGAGATCCAATTCTCTGATACACAGCTCCAAATCCCCTGCATAGCCTTAAGGTTCCATGATCAAATATTGTCTACTTGCAGCCTCCACTAGAGGGAGCTCCCTGCACACATATACACAACTCCCATGAAACTCCATAATAAAATAGTCTCCAATAAGCTCCCTCTAGTGGTGGCTGAAGGAAGCAAAATGTATCATTTTAAAGGGTTGTCCAAGGGTAGAAATCACAGCTGATTTCTTCTACAAAGAGCACCACACCTGAAGTGCTGCATGAAAATGGAATAACACCCCGGCCTCTTCCCATCCAAAGGTTGAAAAATAAATCCATCCACACACCTATTACTTCTCACGGCTGAGGGTTTGCTACAATTGACAATCCTGTGAGCTACATACTGCAGCACCAATGTCTCTCCTGTGCTGACAGCTTGTTACAATGTATCAGTGCGGATGAAATGTCACCAGTCTGCAATCTAGGCGCCTAGACTGGATACAATGGTAGCGAACCCCCAGCTGTGAGAATGTTTAGAACTTCACAGGTTTAGTTTAGGATTGGTGGGGGTCCAACAGTCCTGAGAATGAAGGGGGGCGGTTTATTTACTGCCATTCTAACTGGCGATGTAGCAGAACTGAGATATTAAAGGGGGAAAGGGGGGGTTCCCTTCTTATAAAGTGAATGCATATCACCTGGGTAGGCATTAGTTTATGATGGGTGGGGGTCTGACCGCAGCTCTGGGACCCCCACCAGTCTGGTCCTGAGAATGAAGAGGGCACAGCCTTGATTGCACCCCCTACTAATGTCACCCGGCCAGGCAGGGAACTGCAGCCAGCATCCTTCACTTGAATGGGGCCATGATACAACCCCCTGCTTAGCGCAGACCCCCACCATCATGTCCTAGCAAGACGGCAACCAGTATAATAGCTCCTACAGGGTCCGTCACCCTGATGAACGGCACTCGTATGGGAGAAGGTAAAGGGTCACTACACACCGGGCTGGGATTCAGTACTTTGGAGAAGCTGGGCGGCCATATTGGTAGTCACCCAGCTTTCCAGGAAAGTGCTGAAGCGTCTTACAGGACAGGATCACAATCTTGTCTATAATGAATATTTTTCTTAAAGGGGAAGTGTTCTTTCAGAGTGAGGTGAACCAGACGTTCGATGCACTACATGCCCTCTGCTGTGCTGGTGCCTGTGGTCAGTGGGGTCTTTCCTAATGACAGTAATCGTCTTCTCTTTGGGGGGCGATGAAGATTTGGAGACAGGTTGTGGGAACGTGACCCGCCGGGCAAGGACACAATGATAAACTTGACCTACTTCTGTTGAGTAAGACACACGGAGTGCCACGTCCTATTAGGATCACATTCCTCGCCGCAGCCTTATGGGGATGGATGATGGCCGGCTCCATGTCAGGACCGGACAGGCGGAAAGCAGATACACGAGCCGAAAACTAGCCTTGCACGCATGCCCTCCATGCTGCCAGCAGCACAGCGTGATACTGGGGCGGGGGGCGAGTTCACTGCTGAGCCGGCCTGGGGTCGACTGCGAGTGAAACGGAACACAAGGGGTTAACCAGAGGCTGCAGTCACGTGATGAAAGGGGGGTGCACTAGAGAGTCCCCTCCCAAATTATTGGTCACAGCAGTAACCCACAGGCAGAGGTCGGATGAACCCCCAATAGATGGGCTCAGCAGGGACCCTTAAAGTGGTGATACAAAAACATGACTACTTCCTTGCACAATGCTGCCACCCCTGTCCAGAGGCGGTGTGTGGTATTGCAGCTCAGATTCATTCACTTTACAAGAGCTGAGCTGCAAATCCAGACACAGACAAGACGAGTTTTTTTTTTTTTTTTTTTGCAAGAAAGCAGCTATGTTTTTCCAATCCAGGACAACCCCTTTAATGGTCGAGCACAGCAGTAACCCTGTGGATCGGCAGATGCTCCCAAAATAATCCTGCCTGGTAAAAAAATGATTCAGGTATGGGAATCCCACCGGCGCTGAATCATGCAGGGGAGCCCCCAGCGCATTGTGTGGTGGAGGAACACTGACATCTAGTGGTGAATTTTGAGAAGACAGGACAGATTCAGTAAACTGCATGATGATAGATTTCACTTGGAACCTGTGACATGATGACGATAAAACAAGCCATTATTCAATAGGACCGAGTTCTGCAATTACTGAAATGGAAAAATAATTAGAAGAATTTACTAGGACAGCCGGTCTTATCCAACAAGTGCTGAAATACAGCAAACTTAATAAAAAAGCCCGGGCTCCTCAAATAATTGGCCGCATGTCCATGCTATGAGCTGGGGCAGATTTGTGCTGTCATTTACACCAGTGACAGGCATAAATGACATTACCGTCAGACTAAGCCCCGCCCACTTGGACAAAAAATCATTGCCAACAAAAATTGATTGCGGTACTGAGAGGGTTAACCCTCCAGAATCAGCATTTGATCTGTTCCACGAAGCTGCAGAGGAATTGATGATCGCATGGTCACAGCGTCAGTAGAGCAAGGTGCGCCAAATACCTGAGGTATCTGATATATTATCACTATTAGGCCTCATGCACACAACCGTGCCGTTTTTTTCGGTACGCAAACCGCGGATCCGCAAAAAACGGAAGCCGCCCGTGTGCCTTCCGCAATTTGCGGAACGGAAGGCCCATTGTAGACGTGCCTATTCTTGTCCGCAAAACGGACAAGAATAGGACATGCTATATTTTTTTGCGGGGCCTCGGAACGAAGCAACGGAGGCGGACAGCACACGGAGTGCTGTCAGCATCTTTTGCGGCCCCATTGAAGTGAATGGGTCCGCATCCGAGCCGCAAAAACTGCAGCTCGGAGGCGGACCATAACTACGGTCGTGTGCATGAGGCCTTAGGGGTTAACCAACATCTGAACCGCAATCTGCTACTAAGTACTCGACTTCCCAACAGCGCCCCCACAGGGGAAGTAAAGCATTGCACACTGCCCATTAAAATAAATGGCTCCTCTACACACTGCCGTCACACGCTGGGTCCTAAAGGAAGAGACTGCAGGCGTCAGTCCTGAAGGGACTTCCTGGACGACCCCCTGAGTGGGTGCATGAAAATGAATGTTCTGCAGCAGGTGCCCTCTTCAGCTGTACAGTATCCTGTACTGTGGGCACATGATGTAACTACTTAAGACTTCTGTTTGCTGTCACTGACTAGAAACATTCCTGTTTACATCCAGCGGGTGAAATCTTGGATGATGGGCAGTATTACGGAAACCCTACAGATACCATTAAAGTTATGGTAACACCCACCGTACATATACGGCGGATGTCGGCACTTTAAAAATGGTGCCCGCTACAGAGTGTAGCAGATGTCACATAGCCCCCTTATACCTGGGGATAAGGTCTATGATCGGCGATAACGCCAATCGCAGACATTCAACCCCTCAGATGCCGTGACAATTGCAACCAGAGCATCTAAGGTGGCTTTTCTCAGGAGCATTGCACTCCCGGGGCCGTACACAGAGATCGCTGCAGTTCGTTGGTGGTGATCGGCTGGACCCTGTCTCTATCACAGGTATATTCCAATATAGGCCTGCAGATAGCATTGCTCCTTGGGAATATACTGAATTCCCCATACACTGCTGTTTTAAATCACAGTAGTACATGGGAGAAGGGATCTAATTATTCCATGTTCAGGTCCCCCAGGGGGGCTCAGTGCTCCAGATGGCGACCGAAATGGTCGCCAATGCGACTTAGAATTGCAAAATAGCAACAAGACTTTGTAGTCTTGTCGCCATTTGCGCCTAGACCCTCCGCTGCTCTGCCTCTCTAAGAAAAAAAGGCTTTCCTCCAGCAGAGACACGCTGCAGACGTCTGCTGCACGCCGGCTTTTTGTTATGCGGTTCCTTTTACTTTAAAGTAAGAGGAACCACAGAAGAAAAAGCCTGCGCGCTCCAGTGTCAGGAGAAAGCCGCGCCTACACGCTTCACCATTGGCTGCTGGGTCTAACCCGCGAACCACAATCTGCCGGTCTGGTAGGTAAGGAGGGCGCCTCCCACTGATTCGGCAGAGCCGCCTGTGCCGGTGTACCCTGCAGACATGGGGAGCTCCGGGTCCTGTGTCCGCTCTGCGCCGTGTTCGTCCTGATGGCCGCGGGATCAGCTACTCCAGAGGCGGCTCGGGGGGGGGGGAGGAGACTTCAATGGGGTTGTTAATGATAACCACACTTTTTTATGTATGAAATTCTTTTTTTTATTTGTATTTTACTATATCTTATAAAGTTTATTTTTATTTTATATATATATATATATATATCACATAGTGTCCGCCATGACGTCATTAAGACACTTGACGCTATAGGAGTGCCTCTAGGATACTCCTATGGGGTCGGATAACTCCGGACACACTCGGCGGCCTGGAATAGCCAGCACTGTATTTTCAGGGCTCCCATAGCAGTGAATGAAGGGGGGGGGGATCTGCTTTTCTTTCGGCAGCCCCTGTTTTGGAGATTCCAGACCCCACCGCTGTCTGACGTTTAAGGCGTCTTCTAGTTTTATGTTCCAGGTTGGAGCACCCCTTTACAATCCTGGGTGCCTGCATCATAACTGCCATGTGTTACAGCAAAGAAGGGGTTTCCTCACACTGGGGCCCCCACCGGTTCATAGACCCAAGGGGCCACAGGGATAGGTAAAGTGTCCCACCGGAGTTTTCTCTGATCTGTGCCTCTGACAACCCCTACTGTGCAGGACACGGGTAGTGGGGCGGAGGTAACGTTCCGTCAGGAGTGTTCGCTGGGTTTGGGGACCTGGTGACAGTGCCTACCGTCAGCCCCTCGATAGTCCGGTCACAGCCATAGCCGCCCTCTGCCATATCTGATAGTCCGGTCACAGCCCAAGCCGCCCTCTTCCCTATCTGATAGTCCGGTCACAGCCCAAGCCGCCCTCTTCCCTGTCTGATAGTCCGGTCACAGCCCAAGCCGCCCTCTTCCCTGTCTGATAGTCCGGTCACAGCCATAGCGCCCTCTGCCCTGTCTGATAGTCCGGTCACAGCCATAGCCGCCCTCTGCCCTGTCTGATAGTCCGGTCACAGCCCAAGCCGCCCTCTGCCCTGTCTGATAGTCCGGTCACAGCCCAAGCCGCCCTCTGCCATATCTGATAGTCCGGTCACAGCCATAGCCGCCCTCTGCCCTGTCTGATAGTCCGGTCACAGCCATACCCGCCCTCTGCCCTGTCTGATAGTCCGGTCACAGCCCAAGCCGCCCTCTGCCCTGTCTGATAGTCCGGTCACAGCCCAAGCCGCCCTCTGCCCTGTCTGATAGTCCGGTCACAGCCCAAGCCGCCCTCTGCCATATCTGATAGTCCGGTCACAGCCCAAGCCGCCCTCTGCCCTGTCTGATAGTCCGGTCACAGCCCAAGCCGCCCTCTGCCCTGTCTGATAGTCCGGTCACAGCCCAAGCCGCCCTCTGCCCTGTCTGATAGTCCGGTCACAGCCATAGCGCCCTCTGCCCTGTCTGATAGTCCGGTCACAGCCATAGCCGCCCTCTGCCCTGTCTGATAGTCCGGTCACAGCCCAAGCCGCCCTCTGCCCTGTCTGATAGTCCAGTCACAGCCATAGCGCCCTCTGCCCTGTCTGATAGTCCGGTCACAGCCCAAGCTGTCCTCTGCCCTGTCTGATAGTCCGGTCACAGCCATAGCCGCCCTCTGCCATATCTGATAGTCCGGTCACAGCCCAAGCCGCCCTCTGCCCTGTCTGATAGTCCGGTCACAGCCATAGCGCCCTCTGCCCTGTCTGATAGTCCGGTCACAGCCCAAGCTGTCCTCTGCCCTGTCTGATAGTCCGGTCACAGCCATAGCCGCCCTCTGCCATATCTGATAGTCCGGTCACAGCCATAGCCGCCCTCTGCCCTGTCTGATAGTCCGGTCACAGCCATAGCCGCCCTCTGCCCTGTTTGATAGTCCGGTCACAGCCATAGCCGCCCTCTGCCCTGTCTGATAGTCCGGTCACAGCACAAGCCGCCCTCTGCCCTGTCTGATAGTCCGGTCACAGCCCAAGCTGTCCTCTGCCCTGTCTGATAGTCCGGTCACAGCCCAAGCCGCCCTCTGCCCTGTTTGATAGTCCGGTCACAGCCATAGCCGCCCTCTGCCCTGTCTGATAGTCCGGTCACAGCCCAAGCCGCCCTCTGCCCTGTCTGATAGTCCGGTCACAGCCCAAGCCGCCCTCTGCCCTGTCTGATAGTCCGGTCACAGCCATAGCCGCCCTCTGCCCTGTCTGATAGTCCGGTCACAGCCATAGCCGCCCTCTGCCCTGTCTGATAGTCCGGTCACAGCCATAGCCGCCCTCTGCCATATCTGATAGTCCGGTCACAGCCATAGCCGCCCTCTGCCCTGTCTGATAGTCCGGTCACAGCCATAGCCGCCCTCTGCCCTGTCTGATAGTCCGGTCACAGCCCAAGCCGCCCTCTGCCCTGTCTGATAGTCCGGTCACAGCACAAGCCGCCCTCTGCCCTGTTTGATAGTCCGGTCACAGCCCAAGCCGCCCTCTGCCCTGTCTGATAGTCCGGTCACAGCCCAAGCCGCCCTCTGCCCTGTCTGATAGTCCGGTCACAGCCCAAGCCGCCCTCTGCCCTGTCTGATAGTCCGGTCACAGCCATAGCCGCCCTCTGCCCTGTCTGATAGTCCGGTCACAGCCATAGCCGCCCTCTGCCCTGTCTGATAGTCCGGTCACAGCACAAGCCGCCCTCTGCCCTGTCTGATAGTCCGGTCACAGCCCAAGCCGCCCTCTGCCCTGTCTGATAGTCCGGTCACAGCCCAAGCCGCCCTCTGCCGAATCTGATAGTCCGGTCACAGTCGCTGTATCGGGTGACGCCCCTCTTCAGGACTAAGGTCCTCATACACATTAGATGCCAGTGGCTGCACCCATGGACTCCTGTCCGCTTCCCTTGCATTATGTTAGATGGTCATGTGATGCACGGGGAGCAGATCTCCAGATCTCCACTGTGACCAGGGATTGTCTTGATGCCACTGCGGCCAAGACCAGCAGCGGAGGCCTGGAAGCGAATCAGCCGGGACCCCGCACCTAGGGATTACCAACGCAAATCTGGCTAGTCTGACAGGTCATGGAAATGAGTGCACAACCCCTTTAATTGCGTGGGCTTTAGCTTAGAAAACCCCATGCCCCTAAAGCATCCCAGCTATATCATATGCATTTTAAATTTGGCAACTAAAAATTTCATTTGGCTCCTAAATTTTTCAGGTTAGGAGCCAATGGCTCCTTGATATTTTTTTTAGTCTGGAGCACTTTGGCTTATAAAAAGTTTAAAAGATGAAAAAAAGTTTAAAAAAATGTATATATATTAATTCAAATCATCTCCCTTTCCCCATAAAAAAAAAAGATAATTTGCACAGTTGCGTCCCAAAATACTTGTTTGATTAAAAAATAAAAATATTTATTCCATACGGCGAACGGTGTAACAGAAACAACAAAAATCTAAAATGGCAGATTCGCTGTTTTTCATTGTTTTGGCTCGCACAAAAAAATATATATATATTAAAAAGTGATCAAAAAAAAGTTACACGTCCCAAAATGGTATCACTAAAAACGACATATTGCCCCACAAAAAAAAAATTAGCACTCACACAGCTCCATTGACTTATATATAAAAAAAAATTAAAATTACGTGGTTCAGAATAAAGCCATGAAGAGAACAAAATAATTTTTTCAAGATTTGTCCCTATGACACTGGCTGACCTGTTCCATGTGCGCTCGGCAGCTGGAGACGTCTGTGTTGGTCCCATGTTCCTATGTGTCCGCATTGCCAGGGGCAGGTGTGATGATGTTTACACTGCCTGGTCCTGTCAATCATAGTGCAGAGGGCGTGGCAGTTGCAGAGAGAGCAGAGCCTCTAGGTGTAATGGTAACGCCCCCGTTGCTCCTAGAGGCTCATTTGCATATATTGAAACATCATTTTTCTCAGCAATGTGGACACATAGGAACATGGGACCAACACCGATGTCTTCAGCTGCCAAGCGCACATGTAACAGGTCAGCAAGTGTCATAGGTACAAAACTGCTGACAGATGCCCTTTAATACAATCAGCCTGAAACCTCAGCAATTACATCGTCAGAGAAAAGGATCTGCTCCCACCAGAAATACTGCCACTTGGTCAAGTCCTGTGGTTGAAAAGAGCAAACATTTTCTACTAATCCCAACAATCTCTATAGGGCTGGGTTCACACGGGCGTCATGTTTTGGCTCAGGATGTGTCCCGGGTGCATTGCGGCAAAACCCGCGCGAGTAGGTATGCAATTTCAGTCGGTTTTGACTGCGATTGCGTTCCGTTGTTCAGTTTTTTCCGCGCGAGTACAAAGCGTTTTGCACGCGCGTGAGAAAAAACTGAATGTGGTACCCAGTTTGGGTTCAGTATTCTGTAAATTTTATCATTTTCCCTTATAACATGGTTATAAGGGAAAATAATAGCATTCTGAATACAGAATGCAAAGTAGAGGTTCAATTGAGGGTTAAAAAATAAAAAAAATATTAACTCACCTCCTCCAATTGATCGCATAGCTGCCGGTCTCCTGTTCTTTCCTCAGGACCTGTCAAAGGACCTGTGGTGACGTTACTGAGCTCATCACATGGTCCATCACCACGGTGATGGACCATGTGATTCGACCATGTGTAGTGACGTCACCACAGGTCCTTTAGCCAGCAGCTCATGATTAAAAAAGTAAGAAGAGAATGGCAGCTATGCGATCAAGAGGAGGAGGTGAGTAAAGATTTATTTATTTATTTTTTAACCCTCAATTGAACTTCTACTAAGCATTCTGTATAAAGAATGCTATTAATTTCCCTTATAACCATATTATAAGGGAAAATAATACAGTGAATAGACTTTCATCCTAGCAACCATGCGCGAAAATCGCACCGCATCCGCACTTGCTTGCGGATGCTTGCGATTTTCACGCAACCCCATTCACTTCTATGGGGCCTGCGTTGCATGAAAAACGCACAAAATAGAACATGCTGCGATTTTCACGCAATGCACAAGTGATGCGTGAAAATCACCGCTCATCTGAACAGCCCCATAGAAGTGAATGGGTCCGGATTCAGTGCGGATTCAGTGCGGATGCAATGCGTTCACCTCACGCATTGCACCCGCGCAGAAAACTCGCCCGTGTGAAAGGGGCCTAAGAGG
This sequence comes from Bufo bufo, assembly GCF_905171765.1. Taxonomy (NCBI): domain Eukaryota; kingdom Metazoa; phylum Chordata; class Amphibia; order Anura; family Bufonidae; genus Bufo; species Bufo bufo. The sequence continues at coordinate 38,204,697 of NC_053393.1, read as the reverse complement.
TGAACTGTCAGGGAGCAGAGGCTTTATCCATCAGTGCAATTATCAGTCACATCTGCCCCGAGTGTAATCACTAGAAGACCAATGATCCTACCATCCGAACCTCCAGATGCCGTACATGCTGTCTTATAGGAACAGGTGAAGAGTGCTGAAAGGTGAGAACCCAGTGAATGTCCACTTCTACCTCCATCTTATAGTACAGATAAAGAACTAATCCACATAAAAAAGGGCAGTCACATTACTTATCCTGTACTGATCCTGAGTTACATCCTGTATTATACTCCAGAGCTGCACTCACTATTCTGCTGGTGCAGTCACTGTGTACATACATTACATTACTTATCCTGTACTGATCCTGAGTTGCATCCTGTATTATACTCCAGAGCTGCACTCACTATTCTGCTGGTGGAGTCACTGTGTACATACATTACATTACTTATCCTGTACTGATCCTGAGTTACAGCCTGTATTATACTCCAGAGCTGCACTCACTATTCTGCTGGTGCAGTCACTGTGTACATACATTACATTACTTATCCTGTACTGATCCTGAGTTACATCCTGTATTATACTCCAGAGCTGCACTCACTATTCTGCTGGTGCAGTCACTGTGTACATACATTACATTACTTCTCCTGTACTGATCCTGAGTTACATCCTGTATTATACTCCAGAGCTGCACTCACTATTCTGCTGGTGCAGTCACTGTGTACATACATTACATTACTTATCCTGCACTGATCCTGAGTTACATCCTGTATTATACTCCAGAGCTGCACTCACTATTCTGCTGGTGGAGTCACTGTGTACATACATTATTTATCTTGTTGTACACCAGCAGAATGGTGGATGCAGCTCTGGATTATAATACAGGATAAGGCCTCCTGCACACGACCGTATGGCTTTTTCAGTGTTTTGCGGTCTGTTTTTCACGGATCCGTTGTTCTGTTTTTTGTTTCCGTTTCTGTTCCATTTTTCTGTTCCGTTTTTCCGTATGGCATATACAGTATACAGTAATTACATAGACAAAATTGGGCTGGGCATAACATTTTCAATAGATGGTTCCGCAAAAAAACGGAATTGAAACAGAAGACATACGGATGCATTTCTGTATGTGTTCCGTTTTTTTGCGGACCCATTGACTTGAATGGAGCCACGGAACGTGATTTGCGGGCAATAATAGGACATGTTCTATCTTTAAACGGAACGGAAAAACGGAAACGGAATGCATACAGAGTACATTCAGTTTTTTTTGCGGAACCATTGAAATGAATGGTTCCGTATACAGACCGTATACGGAACGCAAAAAACGGCCAGTAAACGGGGGGAAAAAAACGGTCGCGTGCAGGGGGCCTAAGTAATGCAGGACTGATGTTCTTATGTAGATTAGTTCTGTACGGTGGACATTCACACATGGAATGATCAGTAAGTAACAGGCTACACATGAAGACGTTGCGTCCAGCAGTATACATCAGGAGACGTGCCGCTCACCTACTCCCAGTGTTGTAGTTGATATATCGGCTCCCAACCTGCAAAACACAGAACATTTCAGTTACTACAGAGAAACGGGACAGAGACCAGAAGCATCACAGAACGAGGGGGACAACAATCCTCAGCACTACTGATCCCACTGAGAAGGTTACACCCTCACATGAGCCCAGAGCGCTGTCTCATCCTCTCTACATTTATAGGAAGCTGAGTTAATTATGAAATATTTTTCTTCTGCACTTAGAATGAGTTACATTAGACTCCAGTCACATCCAGAGCAGCATTCAGAATCTCCCTGCTTGGCCCCCACTCTGCACAGCCTCATAACTCCCTGCTTTCCTTGCTGATTCAGTCTATCCTTCCACAATGCAATACACGCAGATTACACACATCAGGGGACCTCAGCTGAGCTGTCCGCTGCATCTCCACCAGCACAATCGTGAGAAGTTCCAAGCCACAGCCAGCAGAACTCTAATTGCAGATATGTTAACATTTCTATACCTTATACTCCAGTCGCATCCAGAGCTGCATTCACAATTCTGCTAACTGCCATTAGACAACAGTGCAAAGCACTCTGCTAACCACTTCCCTAACATTACATTACTTATCCTGTACTGATCCTGAGTTACATCCTGTATTATACTCCAGAGCTGCACTCACTATTCTGCTGGTGCAGTCACTGTGTACATACATTACATTACTTATCCTGTACTGATCCTGAGTTACATCCTGTATTATACTCCAGAGCTGCACTCACTATTCTGCTGGTGCAGTCACTGTGTACATACATTACTTATCCTGTACTAATCCTGAGTTACATCCTGTATTAGACTCCAGAGCTGCACTCACTATTCTGCTGGTGTAGTCACTGTGTACATACATTACATTACTTATCCTTCACAAAAAGCAGAAAAGCGAATGCACTCTAAAAAGCTGTAAGGTCATTTTGCCATTGTTTATAGCATTTATGTATATTGTAACTGGTAACTTGTGGTTTAGTTTAGAGCTACTAGAGTATTTTATAACCTGTACTACACAACAACGACCACAAGGTGCCAGCAGAGTACATGTAAATGCTTTGCTGTAAGTCTGTGGGCGAGAAAGCAAAAACTAGAGCAAGCGGTTGTGTCAGCAGCCCCCGCCACCTTACCGCTAGTCACAGCGGGCTCACCTCCTTCCCCGGCAGGAAGGAACAGCAGGGCTCTTCAACCCACCTGCGTCCCTCCTTAATTGTCAAAGTAAGAAATCCCCCATCTGCTGGTAAGTACCAACCTACCTACAGCATATAGCTGAATGGCGTGTGGATCAGCGTGCGCAGCACATAATGCCGTTGGATCTGACACCGATTCCAGGAGGGGGCCCCGCAGTCAGCAGTGCCATGTACTACTTTGGGTTAGGGCCCCCACTACAGATTAACATCAGGACACCCAATATCCTCACACTAATGACTGGCTATTGGAGCAGTACCTGAAACTGACAGCAGGGGGCAGTGTAACACTGATGTCCGCTGCTGATCACACCCAGGCTGGAGACTGTACCACACCGCATAGGCTTAGATACATTGTCTCAGCAAACAGATATTAGGATTAGATACTCTAACTCAGCAGACAGTATCCCTCATGATCGGATTTGATACACAGCTAAGTACACAGTATCACACAGGACAGGATTAGATACGCGGTTCAGCAGACAGTATCACTCATGATATGCCTAGATACATCGGCTCAGCAAGCAGTATAATATTTTATGCTTAGATACACTAACTCAGCAGCCAGTATCACACAGGATAGGATTAGATACGCGGTTCGGCAGGCAGTATCACTCATTATAGGCCTAGATACATCGGCTCAGCAAACAGATGGTGTATATAAGCCTATCATGTGTGATACTGTCTGCTGAACTGTGTATCTAATCCTATCCTCTGTGATACTGTATACGGAGCTGGATATCTAGGCCTATCATGGGTGATACTTTCTGCCAGACTGCGTCTCTAATCCTATCCTGAGCGATACGGTTGATCAGCTGCGTATCTAAACCAATCATGTCTGCAGAGCAAGTGTATCTAATCCTATCCCCTGTGAAACTGTAATTGGTATCTAAGCCCTTCATGTGCGATGCCATCTGCTGAACAGTGTATCTAATCCTATCCTGTGTGATACTGTATACTGAGCTGGGTACCTAGGCCGATCATGGGTGATACTGTCCAAAGTGTATCTAATCCTATCCTCTGTGATGTTGTATACTGAGCTAAGTATCTAAGCCTATCATGTGTGATACTGTATACTGAGCTGTGTATCTAAGCCTATCATGGGTGATACTTTCTGCTAGAACGTGTGTCTAATCCTACCCTGAGCGATACAGTTGGTGAGCTGCGTATCTAAACCTATCATGGGTGATACTGTCTGCAGAGCAAGTGTATCTAATCCTATCCTCTGATACTGTATGCAGAGCTGGGTATCTAAATCAATCATGGGTGATACTGTCCAAATAGTATCTAATCCTATCCTCTGTGATATTGTAAAACTGAGCTAAGTATCTAAGCCTATCACGGGTGATACTGTCTGCTGAACAGTGTACCTAATCCCATCCTCTGTGATATTGTATACGGAGCCGAGTATCTAAGCCCATCATGGGTGATACTGTCTGAGAGACCAGGGTTTCTAATCTTATCCTGAGCAATACTCTTGGTGAGCTGCGTATCTAAGCCCATTAACAATGATACTGTATACTGAGCCGTGTATCTAAGCCTATCATACCTTCAGATTAGCTGGTGAATCTACATCTCCCTAATGTGCTACTGCTCCAGTTAGTATCACAATGATAAACTTAGATGGTGTATCTAAGCCTAACAGTAGCACACAAGGTAGGATTAGATACACCGCATCACACATGACAGGCTTAGGAACCCAGCTCAGTATACAGTACCACACAGGCTCACTGACAGTATCACAGAGCAGAGGATTAGATACACTGGCTCAGCCGGTACTATCACACATAATAGGCTCAGATACACTTATTGCCCGATTTATATTACATTGTGATTTTTGAGGAGGTTTTGTTACCAAAGTCCGGACTGTTTCCTGATACCGCGGGGATCTGACACTGAGGGGGCGGGGCTATGACACTAAGGGGGCGGGGCTCTGACACTGAGGGGGCTCTGACAACTGTCCAATGATAGAAGAAATGACACCGCTCTGTGCACACCGCTTCCCTACAGACCTATGGGTCGCCATGGTTACAGACTACAAACAAACCCAATGTAGTCTGACCCTGGATAATAAAAAAATAAAAAAAAAAAAAAAAAAAAAGAGGTTCTGCAGTAGCTGCGGAATGTATAGAGGACTACAATACAAGGAGTCTCCTGTATTAACGGCCTCTACATCCGCTACCAATCTTAGAACTTCTCGTTATCCCCTATAAAATGAATTATTCTGCCACTTTCCAATATAATTTATGGTTCAATGTCTCCCCATTTTCAAGACCTCTGCTTGCTTTGAAATAATACATCCTGGCTTAAAGGGGTTATCCGGGAATTTAATATTTATAGCCGGATAACGCCTTTAATACTGCTCACAGCTGAGGGTTTGCCACAACTGTATCCAGTCCAGCCATTGCTCTGGGAGCTAGGCCCATCTCTCTCTGGTCCTGACAGGTTTGTTACAATGTATCAGCGCAGGTAAAAATGTATCCGCCCGGAGATTCACAGGAGGACGGTCTAGACTGGATACAGCGGCATCAAACTCTGAACTGCAATTAGTCAGTACAAGAGCGCTCTACATTCACTGACAGCAAGCAGGGATCTGGATAACGGTGAGGAAATTAAACACAAAAAAAGGGAAATTTACCATCTCCCTTGGGCCAGAAAAGTGGCTTTAAAAAGTCGCACGATGTGAGTTTGTGATTTTTTAAAATGTGACCCCCCCCCCCCCCCAAAAAAAATGGCAAGTGCCTCTAATATTCTAATGTCCCCTGCGCGACTTTTCCAACTACTAACCCCTTTTTAAGGAGGTTATTGAGCAGTTACCATGTTTTTACCGCACTGTAGAATAAGTGCCACCCTAGGGCGGGTGCTGGGCTCCTGCTCTAAAGGCAGAGATCAGAAGAATCTCCCACCCCGAACAGTTAACCCTTTAGGGTACGTTCATCTGATGGATTTTTGGCCAAAAACTCATGCAGATCTTCCCCATTGAATTCCGGTTAGAATAAGTTATCCCCTATCCACAGAATAGGGGATAGCCATCGGATCAGTGGGACCCCCACTGATAACGAGAATGTAGGCTCTGTACCCCCGTAGAGTCCCCCTGAAATGGATGGAGCAGCTGTACTCCGGCGCTCCCATTGAAACAAATGGAGCAGCGGCGCATTTCTGACCAGCCGCTCCGTCCGTTTCAGGGGGGGCTCCAAGAAGAACAGGGCCATCATTTGCGTGATCGGTGGGGGTCCCAGTGGCAGGATCTGATGATTATTCACTATCCTGTTGATAGGGGGCAACTTGTTATAACCGGAATACCCCTTTAATTCAACCACCACTTTTCAGTCTGCCAGGGGGACCTAGGAAGGACGCCATAGAGGTCTGTACGCTAAACTGGGTGAGAAGCCGCCCCCACTGTGAGCCTGCCGCCATATCATGCAGCCTTAAAGGGGCTGTGACAAGTTTAAATGATCCCCTATCTACAAGATATGGGATAACCTCCGATCGCTGGGGGTCCGACTGCTGGAGACCCTGAGGACAGGGGTCCCATTCTGAGAGAGCAGCAGGTTGTGCCGCGATGAACTCGGCTATCTTCACCAATCCCATAGACAGTGAATGAATCGGCAGTGCACATGCACAACCTGCCGCTCCATCAGAAGGGGGAATGGGTGACCACCGTTCCTGGGATGGGTGACCCGGGTGCCGCACTGAAGGCTAGACTGCCCCCCTTATAATGAATTTCCATGTAGGCCACGAGGACGGAGAACATTCCTTTCTCCTCCTACAGACCTTACACAGAGACGGGAGGGCGACGCTCTGCAGCCGGCTGACACCTAGCGCTGGACAAGTCCCTTCACGCCGTTTTCAGTACGCAGCCCGACTGATGGAGAGGAGACAGCTGAGCAAATATTTACCTGCAGATGAGAGGCTCTTCAAGTGCTTCCCAGAATCGCCCGAACACCCGGCTCCGAGGTGCGGCAGCTGAAGAATGAAGACCTGAAAGGAAGCAGAACGGCCAAATCGTCAATCACAGGGATCAAAGACACAAACGGAGCAGTCCCATATTCCCCCCCGAACTGGAAAAATCAGCATGTAAAGTGTTAACTGTATTCTTCTGCTCCTGGGAAAGCTAGGTGACCACCAACGGGGAGGCAAGGTTAGCTCTACCAGCAGTGGTCACTCAGCTTTCCCTGTCAATGTGTCTGCAGCATAACAAGACTATAGGAAAGCTGGGTGACTGTCAAAAAAACTGAACAGCAAACATGCCTAGGTGTAGTACGATACAGAGAAGAGGGATGCATCATGGGATAACTAGGCCGATACACCAATCAGGACTATGGGAAAGCTGGGTCAACATGGCTCAGCAGTAGTCACTCGGCTTTCCCAGTCACCTGACCAGCTAACATGCCTAGGAGTAGTATGATACAGAGAAGAGGGATGCATCATGGGATAACTAGGCCGATACACCAATCAGGACTACGGGAAAGCTGGGTCAACATGGCTCAGCAGTAGTCACTCGGCTTTCCCAGTCACCTGAACAGCTAACATGCCTAGGAGTAGTATGATACAGAGAAGAGGGATGCATCATGGGAGGATAACTAGGCAGATACACCAATCAGGACTACGGGAAAGCTGCGTGATGTCAACATGGCTCAGCAGTAGTCACTCGGCTTTCCCAGTTGCCAGAATGGCACACATACTGAGACTGAGCTATGCTAGCATACACAGAAAACCAGGCTGCAGACCAAGGAGGAAATGCAAACTGCATGTGGCCATTGCTCACGATGCCAAAATTTTGATTCGATTTTCGAGTCCATAAAATAGTATTGCGATACTCAATACCACGCGAAAAAAAAAAAAACTTTCATTTTAAAAAAATTTATGGAACGTCCGGCCCATAATAGAACAGTCCTATCCTATTTATGGGGGGACAAGGTAATTAAAAATAGCGAATCTCACAGTTTAGATTTTTTTTCTGTTACGGCATTCACCGCATAGGAAATATTTTTTTATATTTTAATAGTTCGCACTTTTTCGGGCGTGGCGATATGTAATATGTTTATTTTTTATTGTTTGTAAATTTTATATGTAAAATTGGGAAAGGGGGCGATTTAAACTTTTAGTATTTTGGTGTTTTTTTAACTACTTTTTTTTTTTTTTTCATTTTATTTAATAACTATTAGCCCCCTTAGGAGCTAGAACCCTTGTCCTATTCACCGTGATAAAGCTCTATTAGGGTGAATAGGACTTCACACTCTCCCTGCTGCCCTGTGCTCTGTACACACAGCAGCAGGGAGATTACCATGGCAGCCAGGGCTTCAGTAGTGTCCTGGCTGCCATGGTAAACTATGGGAGCCCCCCCGATTACACTGCTGGGGCTCCGAACAGAAGCTGCCACTGCCACCAATGAAGAAGAGGAGGGGAGGGGACTCTGTGGCCACTGCGCCACCAATGATACTAATACTGGGGGACATGCAATCCGCCAAACCTTGGCAATTAACCCCTCAGGTACTGCACCGGAGGGGTTAATTGCTGCGGTTCGGCAAATCGCATGGCCTGTTATTGAGGCCGGGTATGTGATACTGTCGCCGGCACCCACTTCCTATACTTGAATTAATGCGTTTTACATTCATTGGTGGCGCAGTGGCCACAGTCTCTCCCTTCCTCCTCCCTGCTATCTCCCCATTGGTGGCAGCGTCGGCCGCGTCACAGTGGGGAGGGAGAGACTCCCTCCTTATCCACTGTGCTTGTGAAGAGAGCAGCGCGTGCAGTGTTCTCTAACTGATACTAGGCTGCGCAGTAAGACCCGGTATCGTATCCAACTGGGTCTAAAAGTATGGATACATCACAGGCACCATCTTGTCGGTTGCTCCTTAGCAAGTCACTTGTCATTCTAAGTGCACTGCCATTTTGTAAAGTGAAGGTATATCGCTAGGACATGCCTTGCTTTATAAATGGTGGGGCCCCCCACCGATCCTAAGGATGAAGGGGCTGCACTGCCCATTGACTGTCTGTCCCTGCACAGCAGTGCCACAGCCGCCCCTACTTCAGGGAAAGAAACACCCAAGAGAATGGGGCCGTTTAAGGAAAAAAAAAAAAAGTAAGTGGACTTCATGCGCAGGATCGGTGGGGGTCTCAGAGGTCAGCCCCCCATTCCTTCTATGGTTTATAAAGTGATCACGTAGTGATATAACATCCAAATACCGGTATAAGATAATACCCCTTTAAATGGGGTTGTCCAGGACTACAAAAAAGGGCAAACGGTGGCCTCTGTATTGTAGTCCTAGACAGTCCCTTTAAGGTCTGGGTTCTGCTGCCGCCCAATTGGGTTTTGTGGCCTTTTGTTTCTGATATCAAATGACATGTCGTGGTTCACCGCGGGCCGCACACCCTGTCGAATATACGGTACTTTTATTACCCACTAGCAGAAGGACCCGGCTTCACACAGGTATATTTCATCTACCGTATTTCATGTTTGTGTGTGTCGTGAAAAGATATCGACAGTATCCCCCATAACGTGACCTCTACAGCACCCGCCCCTTTAACAGTGACCTCCACAGTCCCCCACCTCTTAACACTGATCCCCCACAATGCCCCGCCACTTTAAAATGGGACCTCCACAGCAGCCCATCCCCTTAACTTTGACCTTCAAAGCAGCCCGCCCCTTTAAAGCCTCATTCACACGTCCGTGTCTGTGCTCAAATCCGTGAGCAGGTTGTCAGTGAAGCATCTGTGAAGGATCCGGGTTGGGTCAGTTTTTTGCTGTCCGTGTTTCACTGACACTAAACAGCTGAAAAATAATTTTCAAAGCATCTCTTCCTAATGATCCGTGGAATATGGATGCAACACGGATGGCATCTGTGGTTTTCACGGACCCATAGACTATAATGGACGTGATGGATCCGTGAACACGGACAAAATAGAGCGTGCATCCGTGCTAAAACACTGATGTGTGAATACACACATTCAAATGAATGGGGACGTGTGCTGTCCGCGGAGAACACGTACAGCACATGTACGTGAAACACTGACGTGTGAATGAGGCTTAACAGTGAGTTTCACAGCACCCCACTCCCCTGACAGTGACCTCCACAGTACCCCGCTGCCTTAACAGTGACCTCCACAGTACCCCGCTGCCTTAACAGTGACCTCCACAGTACCCCGCTGCCTTAACAGTGACCTCCACAGTACCCCGCTGCCTTAACAGTGACCTCCACAGTACCCCGCTGCCTTAACAGTGACCTCCACAGTACCCCGCTGCCTTAACAGTGACCTCCACAGTACCCCGCTGCCTTAACAGTGACCTCCACAATACCCCGCTGCCTTAACAGTGACCTCCACAGTACCCCGCTGCCTTGACAGTGACCTCCACAGTACCCCGCTGCCTTAACAGTGACCTCCACAGTACCCCGCTGCCTTAACAGTGACCTCCACAGTACCCCGCTGCCTTAACAGTGACCTCCACAGTACCCCGCTGCCTTAACAGCGACCTGCACAGCAGTTGCCCCTTTAATAGTGACCCCTGCCCCCTTAACAGTGACCTCCAGAGCGGTCTGCCCCTTTAACAGTAACATCCACAGGGAACGCTTCTTTAACAGTGACCTCCACAGTTCCCACCCCTTTAACAGTGACCTTCACAGCGCCCGCCCCTTTAACAGTGACCTCCACAGAGCCCGCCCCTTTAACAGTGACCTCCACAGAGCCCGCCCCTTTAACAGTGACCTCCACAGTGCCCTGCCCCTTTAATGCTAGGGCTACAGGACGACATGTGTCACGCGACATTTTGTCTCAACATTTTTTATACTGATAGTCCATGGTGTCACACTGCGACATGTGACAAGATGGATTTTTCTGTGAATGTCGCAGTATGTCACATGTCGCAGTGCGACACTATGGACTATCAGTATAAATATTGTCGCGCGACACATGTCGCAGTGCGGTTGTGCCCTATGGGTCGTGCAGCACTAGCCTGAAGCTGACCTACAGCAGTGAAGAACACTGACTGGGTTGTTATGGAAACCTGGAGTAAAACTGTGTGTATGTGGAGACTAAGGGCCTGCGAGCTTCTATTGGCTGATAAGGGACATGTGACCGCGTGTATGGCAGTTGGGATATGAAGAGAAAGACTTGCAGGGTTGTATTGGCTAATGGAGGTCATTTTTTGGGAATATCTCAGGAACGATACGTCCTAGAGAGCCGAGACCCCCGCAAGATTTCTTTCCAGGTAGCAAGGGGTGGGTATACCGAGTTTCGTTGAAATCGGTGGTTGCGTTTCTGAGTGATCGCAGAACATACACATATACGTCCTTCTTTATACAGATATAGATTTTGTAAGTCTCTGACAGTCGGACTCCAGGTGACGGCTCCAGCAGAATACCTTGCCCCAGGAGATGAAAAAATCCCAGTGAACAATCCCAGTTATGAAGGAGAACCGGTTCCTGTCTCAGGGCCGCCCCTCTGTTCTAGCTGCAGGGTACTTATCTGTAACTTCCACCGCAGGGCGACAGAAGAGGAACGTGCTTTTACTGAAGAAGAAGCGACTGAAGAAGAATCCTTGAGAAGCCAGGGGCAGCTCGGCTCAGTCACACCCCAAAAGTGAGCCTCCGTCTACCCCCCACCGGTTCTTTAAATGGATTTCTCTTCTTTTCGACAACACTTCAGAAGCTTTCTTCCCCCCTCCCACCTTTGATTATCAGTTTGAGTCGATTCATTTTATAATATCTTTTTTATAGCAACCAGAGATGTTTTTCCTGATACAAGGCTCCGAATCCCCAGCAGTGATATAGAGTTAAATGTTAAAATCCTCACTGCCTGCAGCCACCACTAGAGGGAGCTTAGTAGTTCAGTGCATTGAGTTCAATGTATAAACAGTTTGCAGTGAGCTCCCTCTAGTGGTGGCTGCAGGTTGTGAGAGTTTTATCATTTAAAGGGGTTGTCCGCTTTTTTATATTGATGACCTGTCATCAATATCTGAACCGCGGAGGGCCTGACTCCCGACATAAGCTGTTGGAAGAGAACGCAGCGCTCATACGAGAACTGTCTTCTCTTCACCGTTTACCTGCTCGCTGTCACAAATGCAGCGGTGAGCAGTGCAATTACAACTATGGCGTCCCCGTCACTTCCATGGGACAGCTCTGTAGTACTCACTTGCCTAGGAGGTAGCTGTCCCATATTAGTAAATGGGAACCTAGTTGTAATTACACCTGTCGACAGCGAAACAGTAAACGGTGAAGTCAGCGTTCTCTTCAAACAGGTTATGTCAGAAGTCGCAACCCCCCCCCCGATCTGATATTGAGGACCTATCCTCAGGATAGGTTATCAATATATAAAAAAGCAGACACTCCCTTTAAATTTTCAAATCCTCACTACCTGCAGCCACCACCAGAGGGAGCTCACGGTATACTGTTTATACATTGAACTCAATGAACTGAACCACTGAGCTCCCTCTAGTGGTGGCTGCAGGCAGTGAGGATTTTATCACTTACCGCTATATCTCTGCAGGGGATTTGGAGCTTTCTGAAGGCTAATCATTTTAGGAGATTAATCAGCCCAGAATTCTGGACCTAAACACAACATGACAATAAAAGAAGGGACTTGCTTTAAAGGGTTTGGGCCATGACTGATATAGTACGTGACAATCTCTAACAAAGCTAGAACCAGCCCTGTACCTCACATGGATCCAGAGATCTCCACATGCATTGCGCCAATTACACTGCTAGATTAATTTCAGGCTAGAAGCTCAGGGGGTGTGTCCTTTCTCAGGGGGCGTGTCAATTCTACTGCAGCTCTTCCCCCATCACAGCTCAGTGGGCGTGTCCTTTCTGCTGCAGCTCTCTCCCTGTTACTGCCACAGCTTCTAACTGGTGGCAGTTGAAGATTTACACTGAGCATGTGCGACCACCTCAGAGACATGGACAGAGAAATAAGAAAGAGAAAAAACAGCAGGGGGCGCTCTACAGATACACTTTATTGAATAACTTAGTGGCGATACAAAATTTTTAATGAAATGCAAAAATTTTTTTATATTTTTTGGGACACAACCCCTTTAAATGTTCTCACAATATGGTGTCCACCGAGGCAGCAGTTATAGCTGCAAAGGCTGGAGAGTCACAGGTCAGAGAGCATTGTATTTTAGACTGTAAGCCTTTAGGGTCAGTCTCCGCCGGCAGACAGTATGCTTACTGGTTTTAGATCCTTCCTGTCAAATCCAGAGCTGCATTCAGAATTCTGCTTGTAACTTTCTCAACACAGAGCAGTGCCTTGTGGGAGCTGTGGTGAAAGCGGCACCGCCCAGACATCACAGGCCTGATAAACCTCTGCCCATGTCCAGAATTTTGAATGCAGCTTTAGAGGTGAACGGAGTATAATTCTCCGATAGGGTACCAACACAGAGATTAGATTACAAATCTCTTAACTACGCCTTACCACTCTGTGGTTGACGAGGCATGCTGGGAGGAGTAGTACCCGCGCAACAGGTTACGTAAACACTCTCCTGCCGAGACTTCCTTGTTCGGAGGCTTCGTATCTCGTGCAATCACAGAAAGAGGAAGCGCTCGCACAACGCCTTCCTCTAAACGCCATGCAATCAGCTCACGCTGCATCCTGTGCCGAGTAATGGAATGACAGCGCTGCCGGCAGGGAAGGGGTTACAAGAGTCCGTGACGGATTTAAAGGGGAAGTAGACGAAGGTCTATGGCCGGACACAGCCGAGGACTGCACCTGGTTGAGGTTGAAGGCTTGACCTGCGCACCATTTTTATGGGGGATAAGGGTCCCCTGTTCTGGTGATGGCGGGGGGGCCCAGCACTCAGATCCTCGCTAATCTAACTTTTACCCCCTGCTCCTAACCGGAATACCCCTTTAATCACTGCACAATAAAAGGTTATCCACAATCCTAATATACCTTGTGTTTCAATTCCTCATCATTTTCAAAACCTCTGCTTGCTGTCCATGAAAAATAGCATTTTTGCTTGCATACAGAGGCTAAAAAACCCTACCAGACCGCATACGTCTCTCCTCTGGGAGATACATACATCACTAGCACAAATCCCTCTCCTGTTTGCTACAATGTATCAGCGCAGGTTAAGTGTATCAGCCTGGACTACAGATTACCATAACTGACAGAGGACAGTCCTAGCAAACCCTCCGATGTCTAGTAGGCCTCCGGATCTAAACAAGAAATTTTCCCATTCATTTACAGCAAGCAGAGATCTTGCAAAACGGTTATGAGTCTCCTTGGCGCGCACTAATATTCTTTTCATTTACTTGGGGAAGAAGGGTGGGGGGGTCACTATTCCATCTATGATGAAATATTCTGCAATCTTCTCACATACTTTCTGTTTCCGACGCCTCAGCATTTTCAAGATCTCTGCTTGCTGTCTGCCATATTTTATTTAGCTCATCCTGAAAAAAATCATTCGGGGCTAATGCTTTTCAAGGGCTGAGGGTTTGCGACAACTGTATTCAGTCCACACAACCACGTCTATGACTTCAGCAGCACGATGGTTTGTTACAATGTATCAGCGCAGGTAAAATGTATCCAGGCGAAGGCTCTAGACTGGATTCAGGGGCAGGAAACCCTACGCTATATTCAGTCGGTAGAGAGGTTCAGCACATAAAAGAGGGATTCCCTTCACTGACAGCAAGCAGAGAGGTTTTGCTTGGGAACCAGTGAGGAAACAAAGCACAGAATACATCAGAAGGTTGCTGTTCATTACAGGACGTCTCCGTGGCAACGGCATCAAATGAGAGTTCTAATCCCAAATCCCTCCATGCTGATCAACCCTTTCAGCGGTGTCTGCGTCCGATCCGCATTTTGCGGAATAGAAGCGAACCCATTCATTCCTATGGGCGAATAAAATGTGCGGACAACATTCAGTATGTTGTCCGCATCCGTGTGTCCGCATTTCTATTCCGCAAAAATATGAAGCATGTCCTACTATTGTCCGCACAGATCGGTCCGCAGCAACATTCAAGTCAGTGGATCTGCAAATCGCGGATGACATACGGAATGGTTTCCGTATGCCATCAGTTTTTTGCGGATCCGTTTCCGTATTTTTGAAGGCCTTAATAATTTTTATTTTTTCTCTCTTTTTTATTTCTTTTCAGTCTTTTGCGGACCGTAAAAAACGGAAGACATATGGAAGTCATTTGTCCGCAAAATGCGGACACACGGTTCCGTTATTTGCGGACCGCAAATCGGAAAGGATTACACACGGTCGTGTGAATGTACCCTAATAGACTATTAGAGGGTTAAACTACGAAAAAAAAAAAAAAATTACAGCTAAATTCAAGCCACCCCGTCCCATTGGCTGTCCCCGATTCGTCAGTGCTGGTCTCTTGTGCTTAATTAGCCGGGTCCTTGGGGGGAGCTCAGCCCGACTTCAAGGCGATGGAAGCTCGTCAGCGATGTAAATTAAATAATGCGCATATATTAATGTCCTTCCTTTCATGCCTTTGGACCGTTCAGGGAGAAAAGCTCTGAAAGTGGCACGCATGGGGCCACGCCGCGCCCGGGTCACTGGGCAGGGCCGCCGCCATATCTAAACCTCTAATGGAGGGGTTTGGCGACGTGCGGCGCTCACTACAGACGTGAAAGCAGCGCGGAAGATTCTGGTGTGCAAAAAAAACGCAGCCGAGGGCTACGACGAGGCGAGGAATATTAGATCTGTGAATAATAAGCACACAGAACATTAGCGGCTCACATCAAGAAATACAATGCGACGACAGCTTCTGCGGGGCGGCGGACTTAAAGGTACAGTGCAAAAAAAAAAAAAAAACACCTTCCTCCTTTCTTTCCATCCTATCTGATCTCTATCCCAGGATCAGCCATGTCCTCCCTCCTCCTCACGGTCCTGTGTCTGGCTGTAAGGCAGCTGGCTGCAGCAGGAGCCTCCCACCTCTGCAGAAATACACAAAGATTAAAGAGGTTGTGTAAGAATGGGGGGGGGGGGACATAAAGGGGATCTGGTCTCCGCCATGACATAAAGGGGATCTGGTCTCCGCCGCGGCCAGCGATTGGCTGCAGCAATGTCAAACCTGATGTTTACAGCAAGGGTGCCTGGAGGAGAAGAAGGAGTCAGAGCCAAGAAGCAGGTAAGTCGTCTTCTCTTTGCGGGTCCGGCCAAGTGAGGGAGTTTGCCCCCATTATCACACAACCCCTTTAAGGGCCCGTTCGCACACAGTTATTTGGTGCTGATTTTGATCCTCAACATCCGCTCCAAAAATGCCTCAAAACAGCCTCCTATTCATTTCAATGGGAAGCAGCACGTCGAAAAAAAAAGAAGCACCGTGTCCCATCTTGGAGCGGAATCCGTCCTGAGTCTCCCATTAAAATAAATGGGAATTGTAAAAAAAAAAAAAGGCCCTGTACACGTCCGCACGAGATTTGCGCCAAGTACCGCAAACTGAAATGCAGTTTTGGAGTACATTCACACAGAGGATTATCCGAGCTGAAAAGAACCGGATACAGAACCCATGTCAGGGTTTTTGGGGTTTTTTATGCACTTTTTTTCTCCTTTTTTAATGCATTTTTTTATGTGGTTTTGGCAAGGGTTTAACATTCCTGCCCATTTTCAATCGCTATTGCACACGGATTCCGCGTCATGAATTTACAGGACTTATTTTTTCCATATAGTGGTTTTTAAAACCATATGGTTTAGGCCTCCTGCACACGACCGTTGTGTGCACCCGTGGCCGTTGTGCCATTTTCCGTTTTTTTTTCGCAGACCCATTGACTTTCAATGGGTCCGTGGAAAAATCGGAAAATGCACCGTTTTGCAGCCGCATCCGTGATCCGCGTTTCCTGGCCGTGAAAAAAATATGACCTGTCCTATTTTTTTCACGGCCAACGGTTCACGGACCCATTCAAGTCAATGGGTCCGTGAAAGAACACGGATGCACACAAGATTGGCATCTGCGTCCGTGATCCGTGGCCGTAGGCTACTTTTTATACAGACGGATCCGCTGATCCGTCTGCATAAAAGCTTTTTCAGAGATGAGTTTTCACTTCGTGAAAACTCAAATCCGACAGTATATTCTAACACAGAGGCGTTCCCATAGTGATGGGGACGCTTCTAGTTAGAATATACTGAGAACTGTGTACATGACTGCCCCCTGCTGCCTGGCAGCACCCGATCTCTTACAGGGGGCTGTGATCCGCACAATTAACGCCTCAGGTGCTGCACCTGAAGGGGTTAATTGTGCATATCATAGCCCCCTATAAGAGATCAGGGGCTGCCAGGCAGCAGGGGGCAGACCCCCCTCCCTCCCCAGTTTGAATATCATTGGTGGCCAGTGTGTGGCCCTCCCCCGCCCCCCCCCCCCTCCGCCCCCCCATTGTAATATCATTGGTGGCCAGTGTGTGGCCTCCCCTCCCCCCCTCTATTGTAATATCATTGGTGGCCAGTGTGCGGCCCCCCCTCTATTGTATTAATATCATTGGTGGCAGCGGAGATTCCGATCGGAGTCCCAGTTTAATCACTCTGGGGCTCCGATCGGTAACCATGGCAACCAGGACGCTACTGCAGGCCTGGTTGCCATGGTTACTTAGCAATATTACAATATTAGAAGCATCATACTTACCTGCTGGCTGCTGTGATGTGTGTCCGGCCGGGAGCTCCTCCTACTGGTAAGTGACAGGTCCGTGCGGCGCATTGATCTGTCACTTACTAGTAGGAGGAGCTCCCGGCCGGAGACAGACATCGCAGCAGCCGCCCAGCAGGTAAGTATGATGCTTCTAATATTGTAATATTGCTAAGTAACCATGGCAACCAGGCCTGCAGTAGCGTCCTGGTTGCCATGGTTACCGATCGGAGCCCCAGAGCGAATAAACTGGGACTCCAATCGGAATTTCCGCTGCCACCAATGATCGGGCAGGGGCAGGGGGGGGAGGGGAGGCCGCACACTGGCCACCAATGATATTACAATAGGGGGGGGGGGGAGGGGAGACCACACACTGGCCACCAATGATATTCAAACTGGGGAGGGAGGGGGGTCTGCCCCCTGCTGCCTGGCAGCCCCTGATCTCTTACAGGGGGCTATGATACGCACAATTAACCCCTTCAGGTGCGGCACCTGAAGGGTTAATTGTGCTGATCACAGTTCCCTGTAAAAGATCGGGTGCTGCCAGGCAGCAGGGGGCAGTCATGTACACAGTTTGTAGTATATTCTAACTAGAAGCGTCCCCATCACTATGGGAACGCCTCTGTGTTAGAATATACTATCGGATTTGAGTTTCACGATGTAACTCAAATCCGACGGTATAGTCTAACATAGAGGCGTTCCCATGGTGATGGGGACGCTTCAAGTTAAAATATACCATCGGATTGGAGAAAACTCAGATCCTATGGTATATTAACTCCTGACTTTACATTGAAAGTCAATGGGGGACGGATCCGTTTGCAATTGCACCATATTGTGTCAACGTCAAACGGATCCATCCCCATTGACTTGCATTGTAATTCAGGACGGATCCGTTTGGCTCCGCACGGCCAGGCGGACACCAAAACGACTGTTTTTTCATGTCCGTGGATCCTCCAAAAATCAAGGAAGACCCACGGACGAAAAAACGGTCACGGATAACGGACCTACGGAACCTGTTTTTGCGGACCGTAAAAAAAACGGTCGTGTGCATGAGGCCTAAACATGCGGATTACGCACTGAAATCAATGGGAAGGTTCGGTATGATTTTGGTAGAATCCGCACCAAAACTGTAGCAAACACCCATTGGTTTAACAAAAAATAAATAAATATCATGAAATAAACAACACACTGAAAAAAAAAGCAAGGATTTCTCGCTGATTTTTGTAGGCGTAGTTTCAAAATCCGTCGCGTGAACATATCCTTAGCCCCGCCTATTTTAAGCTCTACCTCTTCAGCAGATTTCCACAAGACCGATTGCTTTATACTAAATCCATCCTCCGCCGACAAGTCCGTACGATGCAGTACGCCATAATCGAGAATTCACCTATAACCCTGGGTCTACCGAACTGCAGTGAAGACTGACACAGGAAGAGAACCTAAATGAGGAACCTAACCTAAAACAAGGCAGACTTATGGGGCCATGCAGGGGATGTGGAAAGCTGGGTGATGCCCCAGATAAGTAATATCATGGCTGCCTTTCCCGCAGAATCTTTTTGTGAACATTTTGCACAGATTTTTTATTTTATTTTGAATGTGATAAAATCTACAATTCTGTACCATTGGAACCTCCTGGTCTTCATCTAGTGAAGATCTCGAGTCCATGAATATAATTCTAAAACCCCAGTGAAGACTGACACCTACCAAGCAGTTCAAATTAGAGAGAGGGGAATAATTCCGCACAGCTATGGAGACTTCTAGGCCGTGCATTGTCTGTGAGAAGCTGGGTGATGGCCTGGATAGAGGAGGTTATGGCCGTGGACGCTTCTAATGGGCAGGGTCATTGAAGGGGTTGCACTTCTGAGGCCGTCAAGCAGAGGATTCCTGCAGAGCAATGCCAAGAGAATAGTGTCAAAGAGCAGAACATTGCAGACACAAGCATGCTGAGGCTCGCCTCCGACCCGCGCTCCCCCCCACCACCACCTGCTCGCTCAGAGTTCACCTCCAGCAAAATCCTCTGCTATTCCGAAACAGCTGGAACGCTCTGCACCCCACACCAACATGAGGAACGTGGCATAGGGCATCAAGGAGATGACTTGTCTCTGTGGAACGTGCTGGAAACATGTCCGACTCATGGAGGCCACACCGAGCAACTTAAAGGACATCAATATGATCGCCCACAAGGGTCGCCACCCAGCTTTCCTAGTGCCCCGCACAACAAATCTCTCCTAGCGATACCGCAATATGGTAGCAAGGAATGTATTTCTGCAAAACCAAGGCGGAGGATGCTGGGTGACAGTAGGCGGCGGCCATGCTGGTCGTCACCCAGCTTTTCTAGATAGGAGTGTGATACTAGAAGCCGAGGAAGAAGACATCGCAAGGATTTCTAGTGACTGGGAAAGTAAGCTTCATGGAAGGCACGGTCCTGAGGAATCTCTACATTCCTCGCCGTGGTGTCTGGTGTTTGTCTGGAACTTATCGTTATGTCAATTCTGGGAGATCCACGCATTATATAATCCTCACCCCAAACCGCGACGCCCTAATTATCACACACCGGAGACAGATGAGGAAGGAGCCGCATATAAGGCAGCAGCTCCCAGGTCAGACGTCCATAGTACCAGCAAGTGCTCTGCTGTTAAGACTGGTGCAGGGTCCATGGGGGCCACAGGACCCTAAGGTTGGGAGTGACGGTGCAGACACAAGACCCTGGACGTCCGAGGAGGGTGCCGACGCGGGACCCTGGACGTCCGAGGAGGGTGCCGACGCGGGACCCTGGACGTCCGAGGAGGGTGCCGACGCGGGACCCTGGACGTCCGAGGAGGGTGCCGACGCGGGACCCTGGACGTCCGAGGAGGGTGCCGACGCGGGACCCTGGACGTCCGAGGAGGGTGCCGACGCGGGACCCTGGACGTCCGAGGAGGGTGCCGACGCGGGACCCTGGACGTCCGAGGAGGGTGCCGACGCGGGACCCTGGACGTCCGAGGAGGGTGCCGACGTGGGACCCTGTAGGTTGAAGGTCAGTGCTGACGTGAGGCCCTGTAGGTTCGGGAATGGAGCTGATTGTGAGACCCTGTAAGGTTGGAGATCAGTGCCGACGTTAGGCCCTGTAGGTTGGGGGACAGTGCTGACGTGGAGTCCTGTAGGTTGTGGGACAGTACAGAGATGAGGCCATGTAGGTTGGAGGTCGGTGCTGACTTGGGGTCCTGTAGTTTGGGTGACAGTGCTGACGTGAGGCCATGTAGGTGGAGGTCAGTGCTGACGAGAGGCCATGTAGGTTGGAGGTCAGAGCTGACGAGAGGCCCTGTAGGTTGGAGGTCAGAGCTGACGAGAGGCCCTGTAGGTTGGAGGTCAGAGCTGACGAGAGGCCCTGTAGGTTGGAGGTCAGAGCTGACGAGAGGCCCTGTAGGTTGGAGGTCAGAGCTGACGAGAGGCCCTGTAGGTTGGAGGTCAGAGCTGACGAGAGGCCCTGTGGGTTGGAAGACGGTGCTGACGTGAGGCCCTGTGGGTTGGAAGACGGTGCTGACGTGAGGCCCTGTGGGTTGGAAGACGGTGCTGACGTGAGGCCCTGTGGGTTGGAAGACGGTGCTGACGTGAGGCCCTGTGGGTTGGAAGACGGTGCTGACGTGAGGCCCTGTGGGTTGGAAGACGGTGCTGACGTGAGGCCCTGTGGGTTGGAAGACGGTGCTGACGTGAGGCCCTGTGGGTTGGAAGACGGTGCTGACGTGAGGCCCTGTGGGTTGGAAGACGGTGCTGACGTGAGGCCCTGTGGGTTGGAAGACGGTGCTGACGTGAGGCCCTGTGGGTTGGAAGACGGTGCTGACGTGAGGCCCTGTGGGTTGGAAGACGGTGCTGACGTGAGGCCCTGTGGGTTGGAAGACGGTGCTGACGTGAGGCCCTGTGGGTTGGAAGACGGTGCTGACGTGAGGCCCTGTGGGTTGGAAGACGGTGCTGACGTGAGGCCCTGTGGGTTGGAAGACGGTGCTGACGTGAGGCCCTGTGGGTTGGAAGACGGTGCTGACGTGAGGCCCTGTGGGTTGGAAGACGGTGCTGACGTGAGGCCCTGTGGGTTGGAAGACGGTGCTGACGTGAGGCCCTGTGGGTTGGAAGACGGTGCTGACGTGAGGCCCTGTGGGTTGGAAGACGGTGCTGACGTGAGGCCCTGTGGGTTGGAAGACGGTGCTGACGTGAGGCCCTGTGGGTTGGAAGACGGTGCTGACGTGAGGCCCTGTGGGTTGGAAGACGGTGCTGACGTGAGGCCCTGTGGGTTGGAAGACGGTGCTGACGTGAGGCCCTGTGGGTTGGAAGACGGTGCTGACGTGAGGCCCTGTGGGTTGGAAGACGGTGCTGACGTGAGGCCCTGTGGGTTGGAAGACGGTGCTGACGTGAGGCCCTGTGGGTTGGAAGACGGTGCTGACGTGAGGCCCTGTGGGTTGGAAGACGGTGCTGACGTGAGGCCCTGTGGGTTGGAAGACGGTGCTGACGTGAGGCCCTGTGGGTTGGAAGACGGTGCTGACGTGAGGCCCTGTGGGTTGGAAGACGGTGCTGACGTGAGGCCCTGTGGGTTGGAAGACGGTGCTGACGTGAGGCCCTGTGGGTTGGAAGACGGTGCTGACGTGAGGCCCTGTGGGTTGGAAGACGGTGCTGACGTGAGGCCCTGTGGGTTGGAAGACGGTGCTGACGTGAGGCCCTGTGGGTTGGAAGACGGTGCTGACGTGAGGCCCTGTGGGTTGGAAGACGGTGCTGACGTGAGGCCCTGTGGGTTGGAAGACGGTGCTGACGTGAGGCCCTGTGGGTTGGAAGACGGTGCTGACGTGAGGCCCTGTGGGTTGGAAGACGGTGCTGACGTGAGGCCCTGTGGGTTGGAAGACGGTGCTGACGTGAGGCCCTGTGGGTTGGAAGACGGTGCTGACGTGAGGCCCTGTGGGTTGGAAGACGGTGCTGACGTGAGGCCCTGTGGGTTGGAAGACGGTGCTGACGTGAGGCCCTGTGGGTTGGAAGACGGTGCTGACGTGAGGCCCTGTGGGTTGGAAGACGGTGCTGACGTGAGGCCCTGTGGGTTGGAAGACGGTGCTGACGTGAGGCCCTGTGGGTTGGAAGACGGTGCTGACGTGAGGCCCTGTGGGTTGGAAGACGGTGCTGACGTGAGGCCCTGTGGGTTGGAAGACGGTGCTGACGTGAGGCCCTGTGGGTTGGAAGACGGTGCTGACGTGAGGCCCTGTGGGTTGGAAGACGGTGCTGACGTGAGGCCCTGTGGGTTGGAAGACGGTGCTGACGTGAGGCCCTGTGGGTTGGAAGACGGTGCTGACGTGAGGCCCTGTGGGTTGGAAGACGGTGCTGACGTGAGGCCCTGTGGGTTGGAAGACGGTGCTGACGTGAGGCCCTGTGGGTTGGAAGACGGTGCTGACGTGAGGCCCTGTGGGTTGGAAGACGGTGCTGACGTGAGGCCCTGTGGGTTGGAAGACGGTGCTGACGTGAGGCCCTGTGGGTTGGAAGACGGTGCTGACGTGAGGCCCTGTGGGTTGGAAGACGGTGCTGACGTGAGGCCCTGTGGGTTGGAAGACGGTGCTGACGTGAGGCCCTGTGGGTTGGAAGACGGTGCTGACGTGAGGCCCTGTGGGTTGGAAGACGGTGCTGACGTGAGGCCCTGTGGGTTGGAAGACGGTGCTGACGTGAGGCCCTGTGGGTTGGAAGACGGTGCTGACGTGAGGCCCTGTGGGTTGGAAGACGGTGCTGACGTGAGGCCCTGTGGGTTGGAAGACGGTGCTGACGTGAGGCCCTGTGGGTTGGAAGACGGTGCTGACGTGAGGCCCTGTGGGTTGGAAGACGGTGCTGACGTGAGGCCCTGTGGGTTGGAAGACGGTGCTGACGTGAGGCCCTGTGGGTTGGAAGACGGTGCTGACGTGAGGCCCTGTGGGTTGGAAGACGGTGCTGACGTGAGGCCCTGTGGGTTGGAAGACGGTGCTGACGTGAGGCCCTGTGGGTTGGAAGACGGTGCTGACGTGAGGCCCTGTGGGTTGGAAGACGGTGCTGACGTGAGGCCCTGTGGGTTGGAAGACGGTGCTGACGTGAGGCCCTGTGGGTTGGAAGACGGTGCTGACGTGAGGCCCTGTGGGTTGGAAGACGGTGCTGACGTGAGGCCCTGTGGGTTGGAAGACGGTGCTGACGTGAGGCCCTGTGGGTTGGAAGACGGTGCTGACGTGAGGCCCTGTGGGTTGGAAGACGGTGCTGACGTGAGGCCCTGTGGGTTGGAAGACGGTGCTGACGTGAGGCCCTGTGGGTTGGAAGACGGTGCTGACGTGAGGCCCTGTGGGTTGGAAGACGGTGCTGACGTGAGGCCCTGTGGGTTGGAAGACGGTGCTGACGTGAGGCCCTGTGGGTTGGAAGACGGTGCTGATGTGAGGCCCTGTGGGTTGGAAGACGGTGCTGATGTGAGGCCCTGTGGGTTGGAAGACGGTGCTGATGTGAGGCCCTGTGGGTTGGAAGACGGTGCTGATGTGAGGCCCTGTGGGTTGGAAGACGGTGCTGATGTGAGGCCCTGTGGGTTGGAAGACGGTGCTGATGTGAGGCCCTGTGGGTTGGAAGACGGTGCTGATGTGAGGCCCTGTGGGTTGGAAGACGGTGCTGATGTGAGGCCCTGTGGGTTGGAAGACGGTGCTGATGTGAGGCCCTGTGGGTTGGAAGACGGTGCTGATGTGAGGCCCTGTGGGTTGGAAGACGGTGCTGATGTGAGGCCCTGTGGGTTGGAAGACGGTGCTGATGTGAGGCCCTGTGGGTTGGAAGACGGTGCTGATGTGAGGCCCTGTGGGTTGGAAGACGGTGCTGATGTGAGGCCCTGTGGGTTGGAAGACGGTGCTGATGTGAGGCCCTGTTGGTTGGAAGACGGTGCTGAGGTGAGGCCCTGTGGGTTGGAAGACGGTGCTGATGTGAGGCCCTGTGGGTTGGAAGACGGTGCTGATGTGAGGCCCTGTGGGTTGGAAGACGGTGCTGATGTGAGGCCCTGTGGGTTGGAAGACGGTGCTGATGTGAGGCCCTGTGGGTTGGAAGACGGTGCTGACGTGAGGCCCTGTGGGTTGGAAGACGGTGCTGATGTGAGGCCCTGTGGGTTGGAAGACGGTGCTGATGTGAGGCCCTGTGGGTTGGAAGACGGTGCTGATGTGAGGCCCTGTGGGTTGGAAGACGGTGCTGATGTGAGGCCCTGTGGGTTGGAGGTTGGTGCTGACATGAGGCTCTGTAGGTTGGAGGTCGGTGCCGATACAACAATTGGAGGGATGCATCAGACACTCTTAATGAAGGCACTGTAGGAGGCAGGCCCGCCTTGGGTGCCAACACACCTTGCCTGGCAATGCTAAGGATAGAAGCTTAGGGGAAATGTATTCAATTTCAATTTTGTTGTGTAAAAAAAAAAAAAAACGAAAAAAATAAATCCAGAGGTGAATTAAAATTCCAGAAAAGGAATGTGAAAAATTGAAAGGTTACCGCATGTTTCCTCCCATACAGAACCGTGGTAAATGGAGGAGAACTGAAGTAATTGGCTTCTGCTACGGTCAGTGACTATGAGTGCAGCTGTCAGACACAGCACTGCACATGAAGGGGCTGCGGACCGGCGCCGAGCACAGAACCCGCTGCACGGCTAAACCTAGGACAAACCTGATGGTCATCAGCTGGAAGCAGTCAGCATGGCGTTGAGATGTTACAATTCCTGATACATTTCCCATAAGGCGACGCAGTGAGGAATCCTAGATATAATCTATGGTTAATGTTATGCATGCAGCTCTGGATGTAACTGGAGTAGAACTGAGTAAAGATAATGGTGCCACCTCCCGTCATACTGTGACCGGGCACAATACTGGTCAGATAACGGTACCACCTCCTGCCATCCTGTGACCAGGCACAATACTGGTCAGATAACGGTACCACCTCCTGCCATCCTGTGACCGGGCACAACACTGGTCAGATAATGGTGCCACCTCCCGCCATCCTGTGACCGGGCACAACACTGGTCAGATAACAGTGCGACCTCCCGCCATCCTGTGACCGGGCACAACACTGGTCAGAAAATGGTGCCACTTCCTGCCATTCTGTGACCGAGCACAACACTGGTCAGAAATGGTGCCACCTCCCGCCATCCTGTGACCGGGCACAACACTGGTCAGATAATGGTGCCACCTCCCGCCATCCTGTGACCGGGCACAACACTGGTCAGAAAATGGTGCCACTTCCTGCCATCCTGTGACAGGGCACAACACTGGTCAGAAAATGGTGCCACCTCCCGCCATCCTGTGACCGGGCACAACACTGGTCAGATAATGGTGCCACCTCCTGCCATTCTGTGACCAGGCAAAACACGTCAGATAACCGTACCATCCACCGCCATCCGGTGACCGGCCCCAACGCGTCAGATAACCATGCCACCCACCACCTAGAACAGAGACAGAGCTGCGAACAGTAAACGGGCAGAGCAAAGCTGCTCATTCCTCCCCTCATATGACCCCTTCCCTATCAGCAGCGACTAACACGTGGCTGACCTAATTAATTCGACGGCACGTTATCTACAGCCCCAGATCAATATACCGTCCCCGCGACGGCCAGCGGCAGCAGACAAAGGGTTACACGCATTAACAGCCTCCGGGCGACACTCTGCGAAGGTAAAACGGGACATTTAAAGGGGTAACTCTTAGTTTCAGTTGCTCGCCATATTAAGATCTCCGTTTGCTGTCAGTGAATGGAAACATTAGGGTGCATTCACACGATCGTATGTACTCTGAAGTTCATGAAATGCGGATCCGCAAAAAATATGGATGACAGATTCATCAAGTTCAACCTAAAATCCTACTGTGTTGATTCAAACGAATGTGAGAGAGGTTGCAGCACTTCATTATGGCAGTTCAGTCTCGGGATCGGACCCCCTTGAATTATGCCATGTCCGCTGCTGCTGCTCTATTCAAAATTGCTGTAAAGGAAAACTGGCTTAGTTGCCCCTAACAACCAATCAGATTCCACCTTTCATTTTTCAGAGCTCCTTTAGAAAATGAAAGGTGGAATCCGATTGGCTGCTAGGAGCAACAAAGCCAGTTTTCCTTTACAGCAGCTTGTCTTTGTTGCCCATATCAACCACAGTGATTTCTTATGGTGCTCTCTGCAACCAATCACACCTGAGCTTTCATTTCCTGCAGTGCAGAGAGCAACCAATCCCATCAGAGCTCTCATTTCCTGCAGTGCTCTCTGCAACCAATCAAAGCGCAACTCTCATTTATTCTAGTGCTTGTGAAAAATGAAAGCAGTTCTGTGATTGGTTGCTACGGGCAAACAGTTTTTCCTTTCATTTTCAGAACTGCCCTTCACCCTGATACTCTAGTTACCTCCAGAGCTGCAGTGGAATCAGTCAGCATCATGCTAACAGAAACAGCCCCAAAGAAGACTCCCCAATATGCTGCAGTGCATTCTGGGATAAACTGATCACCCGGCATTAGGTTACTGCACACTTCATCTCCCACAATGCAATGCAGCAGGGAATATTCCGCACAGCGAGGTTACGCAGTCGGGGGCTTATCGCTTTGGATGTTACTTTATAAATCAGGCCTTCTGACAACCACACACTTTTCACAGTGGTTGTCAGCCAGCTTTCCCACACTCCTGAATGTAGTGACACATCCTTCCATAAACTAGTGCAAAATATCTAGGCCGACCTGCCATGAAGGAGCCTGGGAAAGCTGGGTGACGGCCCACGTGGAAGCCATAATGAAGGCCATAGAAGTGGTCACCCAGCTTTCCCAAATAATCCTGGGAAGGACGGATTAGCACCAGACACGTACAGAAAGCGGAACGAGGTTTAGTAAATACCAGGTGCAGCAGAGCCAAGTTCGTCAGATGTAGCAGAGCTCGTCTATCATTCGACACTACTCCTGGTGATATTATGTACAAACAACACAACTGCAGCAAATCCAGCTCTGCTACATCAGGAGAAAATACAGCGTGGAGACGTCCACGTTACTCTCCTTATAACTATACTCCTAGTCAATAGTTCCCACTTCCCGCAGTGCAGACACTAACTCATATACGCAAGTAAGGCGAAAACGGTCAGAAGAGACGCGGGGAGCACGATGGGCACAGCGACGCCACAGACGTCCTCCTAACTCTACACTAAATATTAGAAAATGGTAAGGGGACTGTGCAATAAATCGCTGATACATTTCTCCTGCACTGACACATTGTAGCAAACTATCAGGGCAGGAGAGAGATTAGCGCCTCTGCTGTATTTAAGACTGGATACAATAGTAACAAACCCTCGGCTGTGAAAAAGGATTATGAATGTGAACAGAAACGTCCCCATTCACTGACAGCAAGCACATATCTTGATAATGATATTAAGCACCCGGTGTAATAGGAAGTGGCAGGACTTTCATTACCGCACGCCTCGCCTTCTCCCCGTGCGGTGCGGGGAGTGACAGCGATGGTCACACGACGCGATCTGGATCTGACCGGGTCAGTTCCTCATTCACATAAACTCCAGAAGAAGCGCACAGAAAGTTCCTTACGACTCTCGCCCCTCCTGTAGCGGTTGCGCAGCAATATGAATCCCTATTGGGGGAAGGGGGGTCCATACTTAAAGGAGTTGTCTGCAGGAAAGATATTAATTATATATGGGATGCAAAAAGGGTTAAAAAAGCACAAGGTTACCCATGTCCACCACATCCAACCCGTCCCCCCCGCTGCAGGTTCTTGCTGCCCTCTGCTTCTGGCTCGACACACAGGAAATGCCTGGAGACGCCCGCTCATCCAATCACGTGCAAGGGGCGGGTCAGCACTACGGCCGGTCATTGGTCCAATAAAGGCTGGGTTGGCGATAAATCTGGTGACCGGGCAGCCGAGGACGCGCTGTAATCTGGACGAGACATTCCTGGGACACCCTCGCTGTGCGAACCCCTGCCAGGGGAGGAACACACGTGTCCTCCGGACGTCCTGCACATACCGCTGAGATGTTAGGGTCCCTCGTATCACTGCCTGGGGTGACCGACTGTCCGCAGATCATCACACCAGCAGTTGGGGCAGTGTGTTGTGTCGTTCCACAGCAAAGGCAGGACAGGAGCGCTCACCACGAGGCCTCCATACTGGAACCCGACCGTCGTGGGATCCAAGCAGGACCTGGATTCATCACTAAAGACGATACAGTTCCAGCCCGAGCAGTCCAGGCTTCACATTCACGACATTACGGCATGGCCTCACGGAACCACTGCTTCCGACATCTCAAATCCGCAATGCCGCATTTTCCGCAGCATGTGAATGACGAAATCCGCAGCTAATCAGTCACGTGTGACCCCGGCCTAAATGTCATTCAAGACATGACTATTGTTACATTTGCATCAGGTTTATTAACAAGACTATATATAAAAGTGGGGGGGAAAGTCAGCGCGTCTTATAGGCCAATACTAATGAGCGCTTCCATTATGGAAGCGCTCATTAGTACAGTAGGACCGGGGAGCAGTGAATACAGCGCTCCTTGTGCTGTCAGTACTTACCGCTCCCTTGTATTCTTCTGTTGGTGCCATGACGGCACACAGCGTGAGGACATAGACGCGCTTTGTGAAGAGCTTGATCTCAGGAGCACCGGCGTCCGGAACAGGAGAGGCAAGATGATTTACTTTATATGTCTAACATTGGGGGTCTGATCTGAGGTCTGATTAATATTGGGGCTTTGATCTGAGGTCTAATGAAAATATATATATATTTTTTTATTTTCCTTCTCTAAAACCTAGGTACGTCTTATAGGCAGGTGCATCTTTTAGGGCAAATTTATACTAATAGATCACTGTAATTTTTTTCTTACGGTATGCACTAATCCTCATGTACGATGCTAAAAATGTATTACGCAGGTTAATACGGTTGTGACGACACCAAACATGGGCATAACATTTTTCCTTTTTACACCATTTACTATATGGGCGAGATGGTTGACTGATATTATTATTATTATTATTATTTTTATTTTTATTTTATTATTATTATAGCCCCAAAGAAGCTCCTGTACTTCTTGGGGCGTAGGGCGTTTTACAGCGTGTTCGTACGCGCCGTAAAACACTCAGGTGAGAACCATGTCCATAGGGAAACATTGGTTTTTGCCTGTTGAGCGTTTTACAGTGCGTAGGAATGCGCTGTAAAACGCTCAGGTGTGAATCCAGCCTAAGTTTTACTTTTTTTTACTTTCCAATCCCCATGAGCAGATTATTTCCATTTTTTTAATCTAATGTACAAATGTATAAACGTACTGGTAGAGATCCATGTATACGTCAGACTCGGAGTACACAGTCAGTGGTCAGGGCGTACCCCAATGTGCCCCAACAACAGGGAATCTGGTCAGCCAGCTCTAGGGTCCTTCACCATTACGTCACAAGGTTTTGCCTCAGCCTTGAGCAAAGCAGTCAAAGGGTTAAACAGCGGCAATCCCGGGATCCTCTGATCTGGCACAACATTGCAAATCAGAGCATTTCAAGCCCCAGATTACAGGACGGCGCGGGGCTGTGGTTGCGCCGAGGCCTGAGCCCGGGGCACAGCGGGTAATGACATCTTCCATACAAACGGAGAATCTCAATGAGTATGAACGGCAGAGGCTGAACGCGATGGAGAAGGCTGCCATCATCTCACCAACCTGTAATTGGGTAATAATAACGTCAGGCCAAAATGAGAGACCTGACCAACATCACACAGCGGGTGGTCGGCCCCGGAACCTGTTACATCTAGTCAGCTCCTGGGACGGACAGAAACCAGGAGACAAACAATGGCGCAACCAGGTGGAGGCTCTAAGAGGGATGAATGGAACGGCCATGTAGGAATACAACCTTATAGTAAAGTATACAAAAGTAAAAGCCGAAATTAGTAAAAATATATAGAGAATATCATAATCATTGCCATACTACACAATGAGCTGCATCTCTATAGACGAGCATAGTCATATTCTATACTACAGAAGACCTGCTGACATCTATAGTGCAGTGTTCACAAGAATACAAGTACCACAATTTCATCTGCATTGTACAAGAATATAAATACTATAATACTGCTCCTATGTACAAGAATATAACTACTATAATACTGCTCCTATGTACAAGAATATAACTACTATAATACTGCCTCCTATGTACAAGAATATAACTACTATAATACTGCCTCCTATGTACAAGAATATAAATACTATAATACTGCTCCTATGTACAAGAATATAACTACTATAATACTGCTCCTATGTACAGGAATATAACTACTATAATACTGCCTCCTATGTACAAGAATATAACTACTATAATACTGCTCCTATGTACAAGAATATAACTACTATAATACTGCTCCTATGTACAAGAATATAACTACTATAATACTGCCTCATATGTACAAGAATATAACTACTATAATACTGCCTCCTATGTACAAGAATATAACTACTATAATACTGCCTCCTATGTACAAGAATATAACTACTATAATACTGCTCCTATGTACAAGAATATAACTACTATAATACTGCTCCTATGTACAAGAATATAACTACTATAATACTGCCTCCTATGTACAAGAATATAACTGCTATAATACTGCCTCCTATGTACAAGAATATAACTACTATAATACTGCTCCTATGTACAAGAATATAACTACTATAATACTGCTCCTATATACAAGAATATAACTACTATAATACTGCTCCTATATACAAGAATATAACTACTATAGTACTGCCTCCTATGTACAAGAATATAACTACTATAATACTGCTCCTATGTACAAGAATATAACTACTATAATACTGCTCCTATGTACAAGAATATAACTACTATAATACTGCTCGTATGTACAGGAATATAACTACTATAATACTGCTCCTATATACAAGAATATAACTACTATAATACTGCTCCTATGTACAAGAATATAACTACTATAATACTGCCTCCTATGTACAAGAATATAACTACTATAATACTGCTCCTATGTACAAGAATATAACTACTATAATACTGCTCATATGTACAAGAATATAACTACTATAATACTGCCTCCTATGTATAAGAATATAACTACTATAATACTGCCTCCTATGTACAGGAATATAACTACTATAATACTGCTCCTATATACAAGGAAATAACTACTATAATACTGCCTCCTATGTACAAGACTATAACTACTATAATACTGCCTCCTATGTACAAGAATATAACTACTATAATACTGCATCCTATGTACAAGAATATATCTACTATAATACTGCTCCTATGTACAAGAATATAACTACTATAATACTGCTCCTATGTACAAGAATATAACTACTATAATACTGCCTCCTATGTACAAGAATATAACTACTATAATACTGTCTCCTATGTACAAGAATATAACTACTATAATACTGCTCCTATGTACAAGAATATAACTACTATAATACTGCTCCTATGTACAAGAATATAACTACTATAATACTGCTCCTATGTACAAGAATATAACTGCTATAATACTGCTCCTATGTACAAGAATATAACTACTATAATACTGCTCCTATGTACAAGAATATAACTACTATAATACTGCCTCCTATGTACAAGAATATAACTACTATAATACTGCTCCTATGTACAAGAATATAACTACTATAATACTGCCTCCTATGTACAAGAATATAACTACTATAATACTGCTTCTATGTACAAGAATATAACTACTATAATACTGCTCCTATGTACAAGAATATAACTACTATAATACTGCTTCTATGTACAAGAATATAACTACTATAATACTGCCTCCTATGTACAAGAATATAACTACTATAATACTGCCTCCTATGTACAAGAATATAACTACTATAATACTGCTTCTATGTACAAGAATATAACTACTATAATACTGCCTCCTATGTACAAGAATATAACTACTATAATACTGCCTCCTATGTACAAGAATATAACTACTATAATACTGCTCCTATGTACAAGAATATAACTACTATAATACTGCTCCTATGTACAAGAATATAACTACTATAATACTGCCTCCTATGTACAAGAATATAACTATTATAATACTGTCTCCTATGTACAAGAATATAACTACTATAATACTGCTCCTATGTACAAGAATATAACTACTATAATACTGCTCCTATGTACAAGAATATAACTGCTATAATACTGCTCCTATATACAAGAATATAACTACTATAATACTGCTCCTATGTACAAGAATATAACTACTATAATACTGCTCCTATGTACAAGAATATAACTGCTATAATACTGCTCCTATGTACAAGAATATAACTACTATAATACTGCCTCCTATGTACAAGAATATAACTACTATAATACTGCTCCTATGTACAAGAATATAACTACTATAATACTGCTCCTATGTACAAGAATATAACTACTATAATACTGCTCCTATGTACAAGAATATAACTACTATAATACTGCTCCTATGTACAAGAATATAACTACTATAATACTGCTCCTATGTACAGGAATATAACTACTATAATACTGCCTCCTATGTACAAGAATATAACAACTATAATACTGCCTCCTATGTACAGGAATATAACTACTATAATACTGCTCCTATGTACAAGAATAAAACTACTATAATACTGCTCCTATGTACAAGAATAAAACTACTATAATACTGCTCCTATGTACAAGAATAAAACTACTATAATACTGCTCCTATGTACTAGTAGGGGTAGAAGTGAGTGACGGTATAACTAAGGGCATTTACCATGTGTGGAGACAATCCTAATACTTCTGACTATTGGTTATCACACAGCTTTCCCAAAGACAGACTATTTCACTTGACATAAGTATTTTGGTAGAATTCAGGCCAATGAAGTCAGAACAGATACACAACATTGTGGCAATGCCAAGGCTAGAGAAGGCTTCCTGTGGGGGCACCGCTCAGGAGGTGAGGATACTATGGTGATGGGGGCACAGGGGCTATTCAAAGAGGCGGGGAGCATATCATTAGGGTTGGGGGGTAAAGGTGCCACTAATGAGGTACTAGCAGTATAGGAA
Organism: Bufo bufo; assembly: GCF_905171765.1. NCBI lineage: Eukaryota > Metazoa > Chordata > Amphibia > Anura > Bufonidae > Bufo > Bufo bufo. Next base: position 38,171,386 of record NC_053393.1, on the reverse strand, counting down.
AGGTTGCATTCAGTGAAGGAAGAGCGGTGGCGCTGCCAAGGCGGTAGCTGAGCACAGAGAAGTAAGAGAACTGAGGAGATGGCAGTGAGGCTGGCACAGCTGGAGAAGACTGATCGCGCTGGGGAAGGGAAGGATTCTGATCAAAGTGAATCTGACGAAGCACGATGGGTATGCTGGAACTTGGAAGAAGAAGCAATAATGGGTAGGCTGGCACAGAGGAGGAATGCCTGGTAGACTGACAAGAAGGGTAAGATGTCAGGATGAGTAGACTGGCACATGGGAGGAGAGGGGGAATAACTAGTAGGTTGGCACAAAGGGAAATTACACTGGCCTGGAAGACAAGGAGAATGACGGGCAAGCTGGCACACAGGGTGAAATGATGGGTAAGCACAAAGGCGGTAATGATGGATAAGTTGGCACCTATGGTGGAATGATGGGTAAGCTGGCACACGGGTAGATTCATGGGTAAGCTGGCACACCGGGTGGATTCATGGGTAAGTTGGCACACCGGGTGGATTCATGGGTAAGCTGGCACACAGGGTGGATTCATGGGTAAGCTGGCACACAGGGTGGATTCATGGGTAAGCTGGCACACAGGGTGGATTCATGGGTAAGCTGGCACACAGGGTGGATTCATGGGTAAGCTGGCACACAGGGTGGATTCATGGGTAAGCTGGCACACAGGGTGGATTCATAGGGAAGCTGGCACACAGGGTGGATTCATGGGTAAGCTGGCACACAGGGTGGATTCATGGGTAAGCTGGCACACAGGGTGGATTCATGGGTAAGCTGGCACACAGGGTGGATTCATGGGTAAGCTGGCACACAGGGTGGAATGATGGGCTAGCACATAGGAGGTAATGATGGGTAAGCTGGCACACATGGTTGAATGATGGGTAAACTGGCAAACAGGGGGTAATGGTGGGCAAGCTGGCACACAGGAGGTAATGATGGGTAGGCTGGCACATAGGAGGTAATGATGGGTAGGCTGGCACATAGGCAGTAATGATGGGTAGGCTGGCACATAGGCGGTAATGATGGGTAGGCTGGCACATAGGAGGTAATGATGGGTAGGCTGGCACATAGGAGGTAATGATGGGTAGGCTGGCACACAGGGGGTAATGATGGCTAGCCTGGCACACAGGAGGTAATGATGGCTAGGCTGGCACACAGGAGGTAATGATGGCTAGGCTGGCACACAGGAGGTAATGATGGCTAGGCTGGCACATAGGAGGTAATGATGGCTAGGCTGGCACATAGGAGGTAATGATGGCTAGGCTGGCACATAGGAGGTAATGATGGCTAGGCTGGCACATAGGAGGTAATGATGGCTAGGCTGGCACATAGGAGGTAATGATGGCTAGGCTGGCACACAGGAGGTAATGATGGCTAGGCTGGCACACAGGAGGTAATGATGGCTAGGCTGGCACACAGGAGGTAATGATGGCTAGGCTGGCACACAGGAGGTAATGATGGCTAGGCTGGCACACAGGAGGTAATGATGGGTAGGCTGGCACATAGGAGGTAATGATGGCTAGGCTGGCACACAGGGGGTAATGATGGCTAGGCTGGCACACAGGGGGTAATGATGGCTAATGGCACACAGGGGGTAATTATGGCTAGGCTGGCACACAGGAGGTAATGATGGCTAGGCTGGCACACAGGAGGTAATGATGGCTAGGCTGGCACACAGGGGGCATTGATGAGGCAGGGGTAAACAGGTGAGATACCCAGGCGGCACACTACTCCCTGCTGCTCCGCGGCGTCCTCACCTGCAGTAGCCGGCCCGGGACACGGTAAGGACGGACGCTCTTCGGGCCTACAGTCCCCGCTGCCGCATCTCCATTCACTGCTTCCTCCTCATTGAAGCTCCCGGCTCTGACACACACTGCAGCAGCGGCGGCGGGGGCGGACACTCATCATCTCCCCGCCCACTCCTCAGCCTGCCAGGAAGGGCGGCCTCAGAGAAGAGTAGCAACATGGCGTCCGCTACACTACCACTTCCGGTCGCCATATTGTGGTTGGCAAATGCCAAACTGAGCACTGGATGGCAAATTTAAAGGGATCACTGATCATGACGTATCGCTATCTGGCACCTATTATGTATGTTTTCCTGAATAATATGCAAATTAGAACAGATTTCATCCTTAACCTCTTCATTGACAAACTGTTTTATGGACATCATTTAGCTATTTCTTTTAATTATTTTCTTCTGGTTGTAAAGTCTATGGTAGGTGGTCCCAAAACTGGACCATGATATCTATAGTGCAACAAATGGACGGTTAGCAAAAAATCTGGACAAGATACAATCGGATACTCATTAACTGGTTAGTCTCTCCGGTGTCATCCGAAAAAATGGATCCAGCATTTATTTTTTTTCACATTTTTATCGGTCTGAGCATGCGCAGACCGCAATACCGGATCCGGCATTAATGCATGTCAATGGGAAAAAATGCCGGGCATTCCAGTTAGTGTTCCGGAATTTTGGCCGGAGATAAAACCGTAGCATGTTGCGGTATTATCTTCGTCCTGAAAAGGCAAAAAGACTGAACTGAAGACGTCCTGATGCATCCTGAACGGATCGCTCTCCATTCAGAATACATGGGGATAAAACTGATCAGTTCTTTTCCGGTATTGAGCCCCTAGGACGGAACTCTATGCCGGAAAAGAAAAAAGCTAGTGTGAAAGTACCCTAACCGGTTCAAGAAGTGTGTCATTTAGATTTTCAGAACCAGAGACCGTTTCGCCATTTTTCGCACACGTCAGTTTAACGGCTATAACTTCTTTATCTGTAAGGGCTAGCAACGTGATTCACATTTTAATTTTTTTTGCTGTTTTTCATGAACACTGCAGAGTTCTTTTTATTTCTATTATTATTATTTTTCTTTTTTACAGGGCTTATAGTTTGAAAAAATAGCAAAAAGATATGCTTTTTTAAATTTTTAAGTGATCTTTTTTGGTAATAACATACTATTACCCCGTATTTTATTATTTCGCCATTGTCTACTGGCTTACATGTCCAGTTTTGGGTAATCAAGTTTTGGATGGCCTTATGACAGCAATTATGGTGTTTTTGGGGATGGGTTAGTTAGTTTTTAATTAATTTTTTTATTTTATTTTATTTATTTTTGTTTGTTTGTTTTACTTTTTTTTATCTGAACAGTTGTGACGATTATCACTGCTAGAGCTGTTAGACCCAGCAGGAGCCTCCTAGTACTGGCATCCCTGCCACCCAGTCTCCTGTCCACCAGAACCGACAGAGGCAGCAGCAGCACCTCCATGTACAGTGCGGACAGCACCAGAGCTCTGGTTTACTGCCCATTGGGAATGAAGAACCCTTGACTGTGCATGGCTACAAAAGCAAATTAGGATCTGAAACTAACACCAACAATTGCTCTGGAATAGGAGGCCAAGGAGAAGAAAACGGCATCAGAATATGTGAAGCGGCGACTGCAGCAAAGTAAAGGTAGCTGCCATTATGGGAAGAAGTGACAGGTCCTCTTAACGGGTGAGAACAATCTTTGAAGGGCATAAGGTCCTCTTTAACGGGTAAAAACCATTGTTGGAGAATGTGGCAGGTCCTTTTTAATGAGTGAGAACCATTGCTGGAGGATGTGGCAGGTCCTCTTTAAAAGATGAGAACCATTGCTGGAGGATGTGGCAGGTCCTCTTTAATGGGTGAGAATCATTGTTGAAGGATGTGGCAGGTCATTTTTATCGGATGAGAACCATTGTTGGAGGATGTGGCAGGTCCTCTTTAAAAGATGAGAACCATTGCTGGAGGATGTGGCAGGTCCTCTTTAATGGGTGAGAATCATTGTTGAAGGATGTGGCAGCTCATTTTTAACGGATGAGAACCATTGTTGGAGGATGTAGCAGGTCATTTTTATCGCATGAGAACCATTGTTGGAGGATGTAGCAGGTCATTTTAAACGGATGAGAACCATTGTTGGAGGATGTGGCAGCTCATTTTTATCGGATGAGAACCATTGTTGGAGGATGTGGCAGGTGATTATTAACGGATGAGAACCATTGTTGGAGGATGTGGCAGCTCATTTTTAACGGATGAGAACCATTGTTGGAGGATGTGGCAGCTTATTTTTAACGGATGAGAACCATTGTTGGAGGATGTGGCAGGTGATTATTAACGGATGAGAACCATTGTTGGAGGATGTGGCAGGTCTTTTTTAACGGATTAGAACCATTGTTGGAGGATGTGGCAGGGCCTCTTTAACGGGTGGGAACAGGTTTTTTTTATATATATATATATACGATTTTGTGCCTAGACACAAATTTCAAAAACCCCTTTGAGGATTTTCATTTAGGCATTTAATAAAAATATTTATTTTATTTTTTCATCGATATAGCCGTATAGAGGCTTATGTTTTGTGGGACAACTTGTATTTTTCATTTGCCACCATTTACGTTCTTTGCTCCTGGGTCCTTTCACCTAGGAGCACCACCAAAGTTCTGATGATGGCTGGAGTGAGGACCTAGTCTGCGAGTGCCCAGAGGTGTAAATGAAGCAGAAGTGAGAAGCAGTAAGTAAATGGCACAGTCTAATCTGGGGTCTGAATTTATTTTGCTCTGATCTGGGGTGTGTATATAATTTAGGGGGTCTGGTCTGAATTTGCCTCTGGTCTAAGGTCTCCCTTTCTTGAGAGCATCTGGTCTGAGGACTCCATTTCTTGAGTGAGATTGATGTGAGGTCTCCATTAAATGAGGGGATCTGGCCTAAGATCCCTCTTAATTTAGGGGTCTGGTCTGAAGTCCCCATTTATTGATGAGGTCTGGTCTGAAGTATCCAGACTCCATTAAATTAGGAGATCTGGTCTGAGGTCTCTATTTATTTCGGGATCTGGTCTGAGGTATCCATTTCTTGACAGCATCTAGTCTGAGGCCTCCAGTTACTGAGGGGTCTGGTTTGAGGTCTCCATTAAATTAGAGGACCTGGCCCTAAATCTCTATTAATTTAGGGGTCTGGTCTGAAGCCTACATTTATTAAGGGTGTCTGGTCTGAGGTCTCCATTGAATTAGGAGATCCAGTCTGAGGTCTTCATCTATTGATAGTGTCTGGTCTGATGTCTCAATTGCTTTTGGGGATCTGGTGCGATATCTCTATGTACTCATGGATGTGGTCTGGGGTCTAACTTAATGTAAAGGTTTGGTCTGTGGTCTTATTTATGTAGGGTTCTGACCTGGGTGTATATTTATTTATGGGTGTGATGTGTGATCAGAATTAATTCTAGAGCCTGGTCTGAGGTCTACATTTATTAAGGAAGGAAGGGAGGATCTGGTCTGAGGTCTGAATTTATTTAGAGACCTCTGTTGCCGGCGTCCTACATTTTATACTTATGCAGCTTATAATGTGTGTGGTGCCATTATGGCTAGCTTCAGCATCTCTCCTCTTCAGCCTCCACAACTAATTCGAAGTAGAGGATCACAGACAGTGGCTACCAGTGCTGACCACAGAGAAGAAATAGGAGGCTACCTAGTCCTCCCGACGTATACCTCCGACGTACAAAGCAAATGCAGTGAGATACACCCTCAGTAGAAGAAAGGAAATCCCTGGTGACCACAATGTTTCCTCCAGGTCACGAGGACAGATGAAGCAGTTCTGTAGTTTAAAGTACCCCATAAAACCGCTTCCCATATCTCAGCTTCCTAGACCACTGAAACTGTTAATTTTTTTTAGGTTTTGGTCTAAATATTCCAATATTTCAGAAATTCCATATCAGCATAAAACGATATTACTGTAAACCTATAAAACAAGAAGTAGAGAGGCAATAAAGGCATCCTCTGTGCTGCAGTCTCCATGTCCCCTGCACTTCCCTGACCTGTGAAATGTCTATATACGGTCACATGTAATATAGCGAAAAAGCAGAAGACGTGTCTCTTATTAACGTTCTGTGGGAGCGGCCGTCGCGGTTCCCTGCTCCCTTCTAATCTTTATGACAGAAGCAGCTTCCATGGAAGATGGATAGGGCTAATAATCCAGAGCCCGGCCTCAGCTCCGCATCGGACATAGCAGGTGAAGATTTGCTTTTCTGGTGTAGGGACTGCCAGAAGATGCGCCAAATTTATTACGAGATTTTTGAAAAATGTCGTCGTCGTCCCCCCCCCAGTTCATCTATCACGAGACTGGGTGTCCTTAAATCATCTCAGACATTGGTGGCATATCGCTAGGATGAGGGTCCCCGATGGGGGATCGCTAGATGAGGGTCCCCTATCTCAATAACGGTGCCCCAAATGCAAAGGTGAGCGCACTGTACATGCGCAGTGTGCTCTCCATTTACTCCTATGGGAGTTACGAAAATGGGCAAGAGGTCTGTAAGGACTTAGGACCTAGGAAAAAGCAGCAGTTCTCAAAGGAGCATCGTGGCTTCTTCAAATAGCTGATCGGTGGGGATGCTGGGAGTTGTACCCCCACCAATCTGATACTGATGACCTATCCTGAGCAATATTCTACTCCTGGAAAACTGCTTTATCCCATCAGGACATATAATGTTATAGAGGGGTGCCCCCAAACAGGACCCCCTCTATGAGCAAAAAATAAAGACCACTAATAGACAATCATTCATCCTCAATGGCCACCAAAACACATAGGCATCTTCCCCTGGCATACAGGTTGAACAGAGTGCAGAAGGGGCACGGGATTCCATTTTCAACATTGGTGGAGGTCCCAGTAGTGGGAACCCCCACCCCCCCACCCCCCCGCAATCAGATCCTGCAGATAGGTGATACGTCTCAAAGTTTCGGGCCTACACCATACTGCGGTGCCCATAGAATGAGTGGGGAAATCAGAGACCTCCAATCCATGACTGAAGACTCATGTCTACTAGGAGATGCATCAAGTTGATTGTTTTGGTGGAGTTACCCTTTAAGGCAATAACCTTTGTAGCTCAGATAGATTTGATGTGTTTCTTTCCAGGATTATGGAACTGGTTGTCAACCTTCGAATGACCTTTGGGAAATATGGTATGAAATGCTGGAGACCGATCGGTCAATGACAGCTCCTCTGTGTGCACATGACTCATCCCGGGAAAATAAAACACGAGAATGAAAAACTCTAGAGCCCTTAGTGACATGGCCGCAGCTTGTCTAGTCACCATTGTGCTCAACATAGGCCAAACGTACACTATTTTGGCCTCTAACGAGTGAACGGGGACCTTTGGATATGTTTGCCGTATACAGCCGCAGCTTTCCCAGTGCTGCTTACATAACATTTTGTGTATGCAGCTCCCTTGCAGACCCATGTGCCTCCATGGTTATTCCTTTCCCAACCAGCGCCGTAATAATACGGCGCTGGCCGGGTCTTTAAAGATGGCGCCCACTCCTGAGCGCTGCGGGCTCCATAGCCACGGGTGGCCGCCTGCTTCTTATGGCAGACACCCGTGGCTCATGTGGGCAACCGGCAGTAATGCTGATCGTGGACATTTAACCCCTCAGATGCTGTGGTCAAGACCACTGCATCTGAGCGAGCTGAAAACCGAAAGTGCGTGCTCCGGCTCCCCCGTGTGGTGATCGGAGGAGCAGGAGCGTGTGCGCAGCAGCCCCTGTCTTTGTGAATGATAGCAGGCTGCTGCATAGTATTTCCTATGGAGCCTTTGCCTGTAATAGGGCTCCATAGGAAAGTAGTAAATCCATCATAGACTCCAATGCAAGCGCATTGGAGTCTATGATAGTAGCAATCAGATGATAGTTCCTATGGGAACTATAAAAAAGCGTAAAAAAAAAAAAAAGAAAAAGTAAAAAAAAAAATTCAAATCACCCCCTTTCTTCCAAAATAAAAATTAAAAAAAATTAAAAAAAATACACATCATGGGTGTCGCGATGTGCGAAAAAGCACATACAAAAAAAACTATAAAAATATATTCCCCATACGGCAAACAGCAAAACGGAAAAAAGCGTCAAAATGGCCGATTCTCAGTTTTTAGTCGCTTCATTCTCTCCAAAAAATTAAATAAAAAGTGATCAAAAAGTCATACACAACCAAGAATGGTATCAATGAAAAGTTCAGATCGCCCCGCAAAAAAACGAGTCGCCATACAGCTCCGTACACATAATTACAAAAAAGTTATAGGGGTCAAAATATGGCGACAAAAAAAAGAAAACTGATTTTTTTTTCCCACTTTAAATTTTTTTATCACTATCAAAACACAAGAAAAACTATACATATAAGGTATCGCCGGATTCGTACTGACCTGTAGAATAAAAGTAACTGGTCAGTTTTATCTCACATCAAACGTCGTAATAAAAAAAAAATTAAAACTGTGGTGGAATTGCTTTTTTGTTTGGCAATTTCACCCCATTTGGAATTTCTTTCCCGCTTCCCACTACATCATATGCAATATTAAATGGTGGCGTTCGAAAGTACAACTTGTCCCGCAAAAAACAAGCCCTCATATGGCTATGTGAACAGACAAATAAAAAAGTTTTATTATAAAAGAGCGCAAAACAAAAATGCAAAAAAATAAAAAAACTCTGGGGGTGAACGGGGTAAAGTCTTTGTAGCATGATCCTGCATTCATACTCCCATCCGTACATTGGGCTGGTTATAGTAAGGGACGGTAGGATCAGACTACATATGGTTAGTTACCATGGAGACACATCGTTCTGCATAGGAATCGTGGACAGAATATGGTTGAATATATTATAGCTTCATCAGAGCAATTAATTGCTTGCAACATGTAACGAGCCTCATGACCAGCAATCAACAATGTATCTTTTCTTTAAAAAATAATAATAATAGTACAATGTTATACCAGAATATTAACACCGCTGTGACCGTCACTGGTGCCGGAACAGAAAAATCCAGAGGCTTTTCAGAGATGTCAGGATATCCCGGAGCTCGTGACCTAAATCCAGTGTCATAAAAAGGGATCTGGAGGAAGAAGAGATTTAATGCTCGAGCTTCAAATACACCCATCACCCCGGCTCTAACAGTGCTATGGAGCAGGACCTTATCAGAGAGCTATGGATGAGGATCATATTAGAGGGGGGGCTGCAGGGAAGAATGACCCACGGCATCATGCAGGATAGACTGCGGAGGATGGAGCTGCCGGGACACCAGGACCTTATCCAAGGTACTGCCCATATACCCGACAGAGACTGGACCCCACTGTTCTCTCAGCTGTTTGTCCTTCAGACTTTCCATGGGTGAACATAGGGGTGTACTCTCCGAGAATGTAGTGGATGTCGCCTGCAGTCCTATGTAACACCACAGATAACACAGTGATATCTCTCTGAGTACAGCTAATGTAGTAGATGTTACCCGCAGTCCTATGTAACACCACAGATAACACAGTGATAACTCTCTGAGTACAGATAATGTAGTAGATGTTACCCGCAGTCCTATGTAACACCACAGATAACACAGTGATACCTCTCTGAGTACAGATAATGTAGTAGATGTTACCTGCAGTCCTATGTAACACCACAGATAACATAGTGATACCTCTCTGAGTGCAGATAATGCAGTAGATGTTACCTGCAGTCCTATGTAACACCACAGATAACATAGTGATACCTCTCTGAGTGCAGATAATGCAGTAGATGTTGCCTGCAGTCCTATGTAACACCACAGATAAGTCAGGGATAACTCTCTGAGTACAGATAATGTAGTAGATGTTACCCGCAGTCCTATGTAACACCACAGATAACACAGTGATACCTCTCTGAGTACAGATAATGTAGTAGATGTTACCTGCAGTCCTATGTAACACCACAGATAACATAGTGATACCTCTCTGAGTGCAGATAATGCAGTAGATGTTACCTGCAGTCCTATGTAACACCACAGATAACAGTAATAACTCTGAGTACAGATAACATAGTAGATGTCACCTGAAGTCCTATGTAACACCACAGATAACTCAGTGATAACTCTCTGAGTACAGATAATGTAGTAGATGTAACCTGCAGTCCTATGTAACACCACAGATAACATAGTGATACCTCTCTGAGTGCAGATAATGCAGTAGATGTTACCTGCAGTCCTATGTAACACCACAGATAACAGTAATAACTCTGAGTACAGATAACATAGTAGATGTCACCTGAAGTCCTATGTAACACCACAGATAACTCAGTGATAACTCTCTGAGTACAGATAATGTAGTAGATGTAACCTGCAGTCCTATGTAACACCACAGATAACACAGTGATAGCTTTCTGAGTACAGATAATGTAGTAGATGTCACCTGCAGTCCTATGTAACACCACAGATAACACAGGAATAATTCTGAGTACAGATAATGTAGTAGATATCACCTGCAGTCCTATGTAACACCACAGATAACACAGTGATAACTCTCTGAGTACAGATTGTGGAGTAGATGCCACGTGTAGTCCTATGTAACACCACAGATAACACAGGAATAATTCTGAGCACAGATAATGTAATAGATGTTACCTGCAGTCCTATGTAACACCACAGATAACACAGTGATAGCTCTCTGAGTACAGATAATGTTGTAGATGTCGCCTGCAGTCCTATGTAACACCACAGATAACACAGTGATAACTCTGAGTACAGATAATGTTGTAGATGTCGCCTGCAGTCCTATGTAACACCACAGATAACACAGTGATAACTCTGAGTACAGATAATGTAGTAGATGTTACCAGCAGTCCTATGTAACAGCACAGATAACACAGTAATAACTCTGAGTACAGATAATGTAATAGATGTTCTCTGCAGTCCTATGTAACACCACAGATAACACAGTGATAGCTCTCTGAGTACAGATAATGTAGTATATGTCGCCTGCAGTCCTATGTAACACCACAGATAACACAGTGATAACTCTCTGAGTACAGATAATGTAGTAGATGTCGCCTGCAATCCTATGTAACACCACAGATAACACAGTGATATCTCTCTGAGTACAGATAATGTAGTAGATGTTGCCTGCAGTCCTATGTAACACCACAAATAACAGTGATAACTCTGAGTATAGATAATGTAGTAGATCACTAGCAGTCCTATGTAACACCACAGATAACACAGTGATAACTCTGAGTACAGATAATGTAATAGATGTTATCTGCAGTCCTATGTAACACCACAGATAACACAGTGATAACTCTCTGAGTACAGATAATGTAGTAGATGTCGCCTGCAGTCCTATGTAACACCACAGATAACACTGTGATACCTCTCTGAGTACAGATAATGTTGTAGATGTTGCAGATGTTGCCTGCAGTCCTATGTAACACCACAGATAACACAGTGATAACTCTCTGAGTACAGATAATGTAGTAGATGTCACCTGCAGTCCTATGTAACACCACAGATAACACAGTGATACCTCTCTGAGTACAGATAATGTAGTAGATGTTACCAGCAGTCCTATGTAACACCACAGATAACACAGTGATAACTCTCTGAGTACAGATTGTGGAGTAGATGTCACCTGCAGTCCTATGTAACACTACAGATAACACAGTGATACCTCTCCGAGTACAGATAATGTTGTAGATGTTGCCTGCAGTCCTATGTAACACCACAGATAACACAGTGATACCTCTCTGAGTACAGATAATGTAATAGATGTTCTCTGCAGTCCTATGTAACACCACAGATAACACAGTGATACCTCTCTGAGCACAGATAATGTAGTAGATGTCACCTGCAGTCCTATGTAACACCACAGATAACACAGTGATAACGCTGAGTACAGATAATGTAGTAGATGTCGCCTGCAGTCCTATGTAACACTACAGATAACACAGTGATACCTCTCCGAGTACAGATAATGTTGTAGATGTCGCCTGCAGTCCTATGTAACACCACAGATAAGTCAGGGATAACTCTCTGAGTACAGATAATGTAGTAGATGTCACCTGCAGTCCTATGTAACACCACAGATAACACAGTGATACCTCTCTGAGCACAGATAATGTAGTAGATGTCGCCTGCAGTCCTATGTAACACCACAGATAAGTCAGGGATAACTCTCTGAGTACAGATCCACAGACACAACTTTGCTTGGCGCCACAGAAATGCCAAGCCCTGAGCAAAGTCCAGAGATATTTGCAATGAAAATCTGATCTCAGAGCTCTGGACCTCAGACTGGGCCGAAGGTTCACCTTCCAACAAGACAACGACCCTGAGCACACCGCCAAGTCTAATACTGCCTCCAAGGGCCCGATGAATGTCCTTGTGAATGGCCTTGTGTGGCCCGGCCAGAGCCTTGAACATCTCAATGGAACATCTCTGGAGAGACCTGGAAACAGCTGTCCACCCATGCTCCCCATCCAACCTGACTTAGCTTGAGAGGATCTGCGGAGAGGACCTCTTTGGATTTTTAGCTTGGAAATACAAGATAATAAGTTAAAAAAAAACTGGTACTTTCTGCCCAAAACAGCGCCACCTCTGTCTATGGATTGTATATAGTATGGCAGCTTAAACCCATTTAAGGCCTCATGCACACGATCGTATGTATTTAGCGGTTCTCAAAAAGCGGATCCGCAAAAAATACGGATGCCGTCTGTGTGCATTCGGTATTTTGCGGAACGGAACAGCTGGCCCCTAATAGAACAGTCCTATCCTTGTCCGTAATGCGGACAATAATAGGACATGTTCTATTTTTTTGCGGAGTGGATATACGGAAATGGGGTAACTTCCTTTTTTTTTTGCGGACCCATTGAAATGAATGGTTCCGCATACGGTCCGCAAAATGGACACGGAAAGAAAATGCGTTTGTGTGCATGAGCCCTAAGTCAATGGATCTGAGATGCCGTACCCGACACCGCCTATGGGCAAAAGTGGCCCTGTTTTTGTTTCCTTCAAATGAGGCTGAGCCGCAATACCAGATGCAACCTATGAAGAAGAGTGGCGCTGTTTCTGGGGGGGGGGGGAGGGAAATGCTCCTTTACTAATCCTTGGCAATTCTTGACCGAAAATGGCGCCGCAATTGGTTACAGCAACCAAAGAGACTTGGCTTCTATAGTCATTTCTCAATGCAGTTTTCCAGGACAGAAGGGATGGCGGAGTCGCCCTCTAGAGGACGGTTTGCAGCCCCTGTACATTATATTGTCACTAAGAACACGCGCTCCCCAGACCTGCGCTCCGAGTGTTTATCTCGCGTTATTCGCCTGTGCAGACGAGTTCATTGTGTCAAAAGACAGAGCGCTGCAGCTGTGCGCGGGAGCCGCCGCGTCCTGGCTTCTGCGTTCTGCTGTGTAGTGAATGAGGCATCAGCCCCATCTCCGGTCAGGTCTTGTCATATACCGTAATAAGTCGTAATATAAAATCCAAATCCAGCACCGAAAAAACAGCCCCAGCAGCGCGCAGATTAGCAGATTACTACATTGCTCAAGATACAGTATCTATCCTGCAGGAAGTATGCCCATTTCATCAGCCACCCTCCAGGTGTCATATTTGAATCCCGACACCCCCATCATTCAGTTCTCTGACGGGAGTACAAATGGCTCGTTCTCTTCCTTCTACACCAAGCACAGCGCCCTACACTGTATAGTGGCTGTCGTAGGTACTGCAGCTCAGTCCCCTTCACTAGAACTGGACTAAGCTGCACAAAGGCCGACAGAGACATTGTCAAAGGCTAGGGCCCAACAGAGAGGATGACGGGAGTCGGAACCCATCGATCACATGTGGATGACCTATTTGGAGGACTGGCCATCAATACTGTACTCCTGCAAAACCCCCTTGAACACGCCTGATCTTTTCTACAAGCAGGAGATAAGCGTTATCAGATGCATCTGGCAGACGCTTATCCCAGATGCCGCTAAACATGCATGCTCAGCCACATGATGTCTTCGAGCTCGCAGCGTCTTGCTGCGGGAGTCTCAGGAAGAGCTGGCGGAGGCTGCTGTTTGCTTCACCCCTAATTCCCTGCCTTGGCTTCAGTAGCCGCCCACCAGCAGCAGAGGGGCTGTTATTGGCATGACATGGGCACAGGGGCAGTTGACTCAAAAGCTGTGTACTCCCCTGCCCCTGACCACAAAGCACTGAGGAAAGGGGGGCCCAAGCTGAACTCTTGCACTAGGGCCCATGAGTCTTTAGCTACGCCCCTGGCGGAGATGTATACACCTTGGCTTCAAGAGATCACTGCACATGCGCCGTGATCGCTGTGATGCGGGAGGATCAGAGATGAGCGGTCCACGGTCCTGTGGCTCCAGATGCACCAGTGTCACAACAATTAGCTGACATCTGCCCCGGCGCATGCGCAGTGAGCACTTTTTGCTTAGCTGTATACTGTGCATATCAGGATCACAGCAGAGCAAGGAGGTCTTCTGCGCCTGCGCAAGATTTCTCACCGTCAGGCTTTGAGAGCTAGATGTGGGGAAGAGCGGGAGGACGATTCGTGACTCGCCTCATCCAGCGCATCCTTCCAATGACTCCATGAGCTTCCTGTTGAGGACATCAGGTACATTTTCTACGTAGATTTTTTTTTACATAAACGTGCTACTTTTAAATGCAAACCAAACCATTTTATGAATAAAGGGGGCGCATGAACAGTAGGACAGGGGCAGAGGACTGCAGAGCCTCACCAGCTCTGCCCTGTACAAAGCCTCGCCAGGAGGCTGGTTTTCCCTGTAACTGGGGCTCCTTTGGATGTTCCAGTGGAAATAATGCAAAAAAAAAGTTGGTGTCCCCAAAGGTCTTCCATGGACCCTTTGGGGACAAATTATGTGGCAAATATATATATCAAAAGTAAAAAAAAAATTTTTAAAAACACACTAAAAAAATACAAATAAAAGCAAAAAAAAGTGCAAAAAAAAAACAACAAAAAAACAAGTCAATGTCCCCCAGAGGTCTTTTAAAGACATACAGTGCTGCAAAAAATATATATAAAAAAAAAAAAGAAAAAAAAAGAAAATTTTAGCAAAAAAAGATGTAAAAAGTAACAGAAAACTATAAAAAGGAAAAATTGTTCACTGCCATATTATAAAAAGAAAGTTCAAAAAAGAAAAAATTGTAAAATACATAAAAGAAAAAAACGCCACACCAAGCAAAACCATTACAGTTTTATTACATGACGGCGTGTCCTTAATAAAATCATGACTTTACGTCACAAGTCAGGAAAATCCTGCAATTATCACCCCATTCATGTGAAACTATACATATTGTATAATAAAACGATCCAACACATATAGGGAACTAATTATAATAATTTGCATATTTAAATAATGAGCTTTAGGGCTCGTTCACACGACCGTTGGTGTCCCGTTCCCGTATTGCGGATCCGCAATACACGGGCACCGTTCCGTTGTCATTCCGCATCACGGATGCGGACCCATTCATTTCAATGGGTCCCCAAATCCGGAGATGCGGAAATGAAGAACGGAACAGAACACTACGGAAGCACTACGGAGTACTTTCCGGGATTCCGTTCCGTGCCTCCGCACCGCAAAAAGATAGAACTTGCTCTATAAAAAAATAATAAACTCTACAGTTTCCCCCCTGCGGTCCCCAATGCACGGGCAACATCCGTGCGGCGGCCGGGACGGATTGAGACCCATTCAACTTAAATGGGTCCAAGATCCATCTGCACGACAATTTGCGGTGCGGAGGCACTCTGTAGTGCGTCTGTGGGGCTCTGTGCTTCCGTTCCGCATCAGTGAATGGGTCCGCATCAGTGATGCGGAATCCACACGGGCCGGTGCCTGTGTATTGTGGACCCGCCGTATGCGGGGCCGCAATACGGCCACAGGCACACAACGTTCGTGTGCATGAGGCCTTAGCCTGTGTAATAGGCTGATGCAAACAGGCGCTGATTAACTTTTTTTTTTTTGCGGCCCCTTGAAATAGAGTCCTGACCAAGAGATCCCGCCCATAGAAGAGGGGATGATCCCAAATGGACCCCATTCCAGTCGCATGGTCTGCCACCATGGTAGTTACACCCCTGGCTATGTCATGAATAATACGTGGGCATCCCACAGTGGAGAGCGCTTAGAGGGGTCGGCCCATCTCACACATTGTTGGCTTATATGCCACCAATGTCAGATAGGTGCAGGTCCCACCCAGGTCTCTGCAATGGGGTTCCCAGCGTGAACGATGGCACACTATGCAAATGTGGCCACCTTGAATTCACTTCAATGGGATTGCTAGAAATAGCGGAGTTTTTTTCCGGAACTCCCATAGGGGTGACTGGAGAGGCGCCTGCGCTTGTACAATGTGCTCTCCGTTCACTTCTGTAGGAGTTCTGGAAATAACCGAATGGACTTGGTCAGTCCTTTTCAGAATTCCTCTGGTCGTGAATAGAGGGCATGCAGTGCATGGCGCGGTGCGCTCTCCTTTGCTTTAGGGACCCTGTTCTACAGATAGGTGCAGGTCCCACCTCTAGGACCCAATGGTGGCACATCTTAGCAATATGCGAACAAAGTATGAGATGGGACAATACCTAGAGGACCTCCCCTGTCCTGCCTTACGCAGACAACCCACTGGACACTTTGTAATACTTAATTTCCCCTGTGGTGGCGCTGCAGGGAAACTGAATATTTAATGCAAGGTTTCCCAACAGATTATGGATGATCAAGGAGGTCCAAGTTGAAGGACACATTGTGAGCAAGTTATGGTCAAAGGGCTCTTCTAAGAATTAGGGATTGTTCAAAGCGGAGAACCCCTTTAGTGTACTACCCAGTGGCGGATTATAATAGGGGCGTTTGGGTCGGCAGCCCCGGGCCCAGGGTAAGTGAAGGGCCCATCGCCGATTTGCCATCCCAAACGCCCCATTTGCGCCACCACAAAGTTCAAGAACAGCCCAATTTGTACAAATTGCTATGTCTGACTCTGCATCACTCACACGCTGCCTGCTGCAGTAACCGCCGGGCCGGGCCCCCGTCAGCGGTGGAAGCTAGGTAGGAGCAAGGAAGGGCGAGGAGGACTGTCTCGTAGCGGGCACGTGACTACATCTCCTCCAGCACAGAAGGCGAAGCTTCTTTTTGCCTTTTTTTTCACAGGTGCCACTGCCCAGCACACCAAGTGTGTTTGACCATCAAAATGGTGGATTATTAATCGCACACTAAGTGTTTGACCATCAAAATGGTGGATTAATTATCCCTGTATGATAAAGTGATTAATAATCCACTATTTTGATGTTCAAACACTCGGTGTGCTGGGCACCTGTGAAGAGAAGGATTAATGATAATCCACCATTTTGATGGGAGGGTAATTGATAAATAGAGGAAAGGGACCCAAGTTCGGGAAACAGCCCCGGGCCTATGATGCCCCTAATCCGCCCCTTGTACTGCCAACCCACCAGCAGATCACATTTCTATCCTATGGTGTCCATTACATACTAGATGAATGCTGGATGAATCCACCGGCCATCTCATGTGTATGGGGACCTCCAGACTCTCCAAATGCAGATGTCGGGGAGACTAGGATCGAGGAAGTTATACTGCAACATCCTCAATGCTTTTGCTCTCGAGGAGATAAATAGTAATGAGCGGCAGGCGCCATATTCGATTTCGATGAAATTTGCGAATATTCGATAGAATATTCATTTTATATTCGGCAAAATCGAATATTCGTCATTATTCTTGTTATCGCGAATAATATGCGATTTAAATAATCGCGTATTGCGATTTTAACTTAAAGGCTACTCTCCTATTGAAATAGCAATGCGATTAATTCAAGTTATAATAATCGAATTTCGATTTTAACTTAGCACTGCTATATTTAATTCTAGCCTAATATGGAATATAGCAGTGCTAAGTTAAAATCGAAATTCGATTATTATAACTTGAATTAATCGAATTGCGATCTCAACTTGGACCTGGTTTACTATGGTTGGCTTGGTAGAATTAGCGAATATGACGAATATATTCGTTATATTCCACAAAACGAAGATAACGAAGTATTCTCCATCTTCGTTTTAGCTACCTATTCGTCAACTTCGCTAATTCTAGCAATCATATAGGAAAGTTTACTATAGAGACAGCTAAGTTTAACTCGCTATGCGATTATATTACTTTGCTTTTTAAAAAAAAAAAATAGAATAATTATAATACCTGATAATTATTATAATTATTCTATTTATAAAAAAAAAGCAAAGTCATATAATCGCATAGCGAATTAAACACAGCTGTCTCTCTAGTAAACTTTCCTATTTGATTGCTAGAATTAGCGAAGTTGACGAATATGGAGCTAAAACGAAGATGGAGAATACTTCGTTATCTTCGTTTTGTGGAATATGACGAATACATTCGTCATATTCGCTAATTCTACCAAGCCAACCATAGTAAACCAGGTCCAAGTTGAAATCGCAATTCGATTAATTCAAGTTATAATAATCGAATTTCGATTTTAACTTAGCACTGCTATATTCCATATTAGGCTAGAATTAAATATAGCAGTGCTAAGTTAAAATTGAAATTAGATTATTATAACTTGAAATAATCGAATCGCGATTTTTCACGTAATTCTCAAATCCGACAGTACATTCTAGTATATGGAGACGTTCCCATGGTGACGGGGACGCTCCATGAGCACGGAAGTCGGCAGAAGCGGCAACGGGCACTGACTGGAGCAGCCAGGAAGCCAGGAATCCAAAGGACAGGTAAGAACAACTTTAGGGAAGTGGGAAAGAAAAAAATATAACAATAAAAAAAATTTAAAAAAAATACCGAATATTTGAAATATCGAATTTATATCACTATATTCGAAATATTCGCGAATTAGCGAAGTGCCGATATTCGCGAAAAAAATTTGATATATGAATATTCACGCTCAACACTAGAGATAAACCATCACCAGGCTGGCACCATTCTTCTCCCCACATGCATGCTCAACGGAGCCGAGTGTGCATGTTTATAAAAACATCAGAGCATCAGCTGTTGGCTGACAGCTATCTTATGCGTATGGTCCTCCTCATATACAAACCCCATCTGTATCGCATTAACTTCATAGAACGATATACGAGCACCTGATGGAAAACCAATATCACTGGGCTAAACCAAAATTATCCAGGATATATGATTCATAGCCCTGGATGTGGCAGATTTTAGTTATTAGTCACCGTACGTTAACTAGCAATTGATGACAAATAATGACTTTCCTATAATGTTTCCTGTGTTGTAAGAAAATCCTCCATAACCAACTGTCGTGTGATTTGTTAGTAATTCTGCAAAATGTAAGCTGCAGCTAATAACCGTTATATTACACATCTGTATCATCACTGAGAGACAGGGCAGTCAGAGGACATTCACCCTCCTGTGCAAATCATGTCATTGTCTATAGGAGCAGTATTATAGCAGTTATATTCTTGTACATAGGGGCAGTATTATAGTAGTTATATTCTTGTACATAGGAGAAGTAGTATAGTAGTTATATTCTTGTACATAGGAGCAGTATTATAGCAGTTATATTCCTGTACATAGAAGGCAGTATTATAGTAGTTATATTCTTGTACATAGGAGGCAGTATTATAGTAGTTATATTCTTGTACATAGGAGCAGTATTATAGCAGTTATATTCCTGTACATAGGAGGCAGTATTATAGTAGTTATATTCTTGTACATAGGAGCAGTATTATAGTAGTTATATTCTTGTACATAGGAGCAGTATTATAGTAGTTATATTATTGTACATAGGAGGCAGTATTATAGTAGTTATATTCTTGTACATAGGAGCAGTATTATAGTAGTTATATTTTAGTACATAGGTGCAGTATTATAGTAGTTATATTTTAGTACATAGAAGCAGTATTATAGTAGTTATATTTTAGTACATAGGAGCAGTATTATAGTAGTTATATTTTAGTACATAGGAGCAGTATTATAGTAGTTATATTTTAGTACATAGGTGCAGTATTATAGTAGTTATATTTTAGTACATAGGTGCAGTATTATAGTAGTTATATTTTAGTACATAGAAGCAGTATTATAGTAGTTATATTTTAGTACATAGGTGCAGTATTATAGTAGTTATATTTTAGTACATAGGAGGCAGTATTATAGTAGTTATATTTTAGTACATAGAAGCAGTATTATAGTAGTTATGTTCTTGTACATAAGAGCAGTATTATAGTAGTTATGTTCTTGTACATAGGAGCGGTATTATAGTAGTTATGTTCTTGTACATAGGAGCAGTATTATAGTAGTTATATTCTTGTACATTGGAGGCAGTATTATAGTAGTTATATTCTTGTACATAGGAGCAGTATTATAGTAGTTATATTTTTAGTACATAGGTGCAGTATTATATTAGTTATATTTTAGTACAAAGGTGCAGTAATTATAGTAGTTATATTTTAGTACATAGGAGCAGTATTAATAGTTATATTTTTGTACATAGGAGCAGTATTATAGTAGTTATATTTTAGTACATAGGAGCAGTATTATAGTAAGTAATATTTGAGTACATAGGAGCAGTATTATAGAAGTTATATTTTTGTACATAGGGAGCAGTATTATAGTAGTTATATCTTGTACATAGGAGCAGTAATATAGAAGATATATTTAGTACATAGGAGCAGGATTATAGTAGTTATATTTTAGTACATAAGGAGGCAGTATTATAGAAGTTATATTTTTGTACATAGAGCAGTATTATAGTAGTTAATTCTTGTACATAGGAGCCGTATTATAGTAGTTATATTTAGTACATAGGAGCAGTATTATAGTAGTTATATTTTAGTACATAGGAGGCAGTATTTATAGTCAGTTATAATTTTAGTACATAGAGGCAGTATTATAGTAGTTATATTTTAGTACATAGGTCGGCATTATTATAGTAGTTATATTTTAGTACATAGGACACTACCACATTTTCTCAATATCTGATGATCACACAGCCTAATGGCTTGATGCAGTTGCAGTACGTGTACCTGTGTGAACATCCGATCAACAGGACATATGAAAATTATCCATCAGAAGTAGACAATGCAGGTTCCAGTGAAGGACAGCACGTAGAGATCTTGAAAACATGAAGAAGGTAATAGACCATTTCCCATAGATTTTGTTTAACTTTTCATTACACTTTATTTGCTGAACAGCCAGGCAGATTCCATTATGATATTGAATCAAATAATTTTCTAATTTGAAAGAAAGAAACTGAAGTTACTTCTGACAAAGATCTCAGCAGACAAACTGTTGGTGAAAGTTCTGACAAGTCCATTGATTGACTCTGCTCCGACAATCAATGTGTTTATTCAGTCCATGTACTTTCGGAGCAGTGAATATCCCTATTTGCTGTGTGTGCTTGGCACTAAGCTGAGCCTGCAAGCTCCTCTTAATTATTCATGTACAGCTCGACTTCAATAAGCTTCCATGACCCTCTCTGCTTTCTAATGATCTCTGTGAAAATCAATTTCTCTAGTCAGGAAAAAGCCAGAGAACAGACAGATCCACTTAAAGAAGCCGTTACTTTATAGAACGGTATCAAAGAAAACCTCCGCTTCTGAGCGTCATCGGGCAGTTTATTAAAATAAAGCTTTACCACTGAATCATTTAGAGTTCAGTAAATAGCTAAAATACATTGTCCCCATTCACTGACAGCCAGCAGAGATCTTAAAATGGGAAGGAACTGAAACAAGTTCTTGTGAACACCCAGAGGCTAAAAACCTGTACAAACCTGATATCGTTTACAGGGGATGGTTTGTTACAATTGTAAGCCTAATCAATCCTCTAAAAAGCCGAGACTCCGGGCTGATACATTTTACCAGCAATGATACATTGTAACAAACCATCAGCACAGCAGATCCTTTGTGTTGTTTTTGTGTTTAGCTTAGGTTTTTGAAAAGTGTATACAATTGTAGAAGACTCCTAAATGTGAGTAGTTTTAGGTTGGGATGTGAACAGCAGTACGTCTAGATAGTGACAGCAAGCATTGTTGGAGATTTACTAGAACTAACCTGTTTATGCCACAAGAATAGTTGCACATTTAAATGCAAATATGAAATGAGCCAAAGGAGGAGCCACGTTTAGGAAGCAGTATTATAGTAGTTATATTCTTGTACATACATAGATTATTATAGTAGTTATATTCTTGTACATAGGAGCAGTATTATATAAGTTATATTCTTGTACATAGGAGCAGTATTATAGTAGTTATATTCTTGTACATAGGAGCAGTATTATAGTAGTTATATTCTTGTACATAGGAGCAGTATTATAGTAGTTATATTCTTGTACATAGGAGCAGTATTATAGTAGTTTTATTCTTGTACATAGGAGCAGTATTATAGTAGTTATATTCTTGTACATAGAGGCAGTATTATAGTAGTTATATTCTTGTACATAGGAGGCAGTATTATAGTAGTTATAATCTTGTCATATAGGAGCAGTATTATAGTAGTTTATATTCTTGTATATAGGAGCAGTATTATAGTAGTTATATTCTTGTACATAGAGGCAGTATTATAGTAGTTATATTCTTGTACATAGGAGGCAGTATTATAGTGTTATATTCTTGTACATAGGAGCAGTATTATAGTAGTTATATTCTTGTACATAGGAGCATTATTATAGTAGTTATATTCTTGTACATAGGAGCAGTATTATAGTAGTTATATTCTTGTACATAGGAGCAGTATTATAGTAGTTATATTCTTGTACATAGGAGCAGTATTATAGTAGTTATATTCTTGTACATAGGAGCAGTATTATAGTAGTTATATTCTTGTACATAGAGCAGTATTATAGTAGTTATATTCTTGTACATAGAGGCAGTATTATAGTAGTTATATTCTTGTACATAGGAGGCAGTATTATAGTAGTTATATTCTTGTATATAGGAGCAGTATTATAGTAGTTATATTCTTGTATATAGGAGCAGTATTATAGTAGTTATATTCTTGTACATAGAGGCAGTATTATAGTAGTTATATTCTTGTACATAGGAGGCAGTATTATAGTAGTTATATTCTTGTACATAGGAGCAGTATTATAGTAGTTATATTCTTGTACATAGGAGGCAGTATTATAGTAGCTATATTCTTGTACATGGGGGCAGTATTATAGTAGTTATATTCTTGTACATAGGAGCAGTATTATAGTAGTTATATTCTTGTACATAAGAGCAGTATTATAGTAGTTATATTCTTGTACATAGGAGCATTATTATAGTAGTTATATTCTTGTACATAGGAGCAGTATTATAGTAGTTATATTCTTGTACATAGGAGCAGTATTATAGTAGTTATATTCTTGTACATAGGAGCAGTATTATAGTAGTTATATTCTTGTACATAGGAGCAGTATTATAGTAGTTATATTCTTGTACATAGGAGCAGTATTATAGTAGTTATATTCTTGTACATAGAGGCAGTATTATAGTAGTTATATTCTTGTACATAGGAGGCAGTATTATAGTAGTTATATTCTTGTATATAGGAGCAGTATTATAGTAGTTATATTCTTGTATATAGGAGCAGTATTATAGTAGTTATATTCTTGTACATAGAGGCAGTATTATAGTAGTTATATTCTTGTACATAGGAGGCAGTATTATAGTAGTTATATTCTTGTACATAGGAGCAGTATTATAGTAGCTATATTCTTGTACATGGGGGCAGTATTATAGTAGTTATATTCTTGTACATAGGAGCAGTATTATAGTAGTTATATTCTTGTACATAAGAGCAGTATTATAGTAGTTATATTCTTGTACATAGGAGCAGTATTATAGTAGTTATATTCTTGTACATAGGAGCAGTATTATAATAGTTATATTGTTGTACATTGGAGCAGTATTATAGTAGTTATATTGTTGTACATAGGAGCAGTATTATAGTAGTTATATTCTTGTACATAGGAGCAGTATTATAGTAGATATATTCTTGTACATAGGAGCAGTATTATAGTAGTTATATTGTTGTACATTGGAGCAGTATTATAGTAGTTATATTGTTGTACATAGGAGTATTATAGTAGTTATATTCTTGTACATAGGAGCAGTATTATAGTAGTTATATTCTTGTATATAGGAGCAGTATTATAGTAGTTATATTCTTGTACATAGGAGCAGTATTATAGTAGTTATATTCTTGTACATAGGAGGCAGTATTATAGAAGTTATATTTCTGTACATAGGAGCAGTATTATAGTAGTTATATTCTTGTACATAGGAGCAGTATTATAGTAGTTATATTCCTGTACATAGGAGCAGTATTATAGTAGTTATATTGTTGTACATAGGAGCAGTATTATAGTAGTTATATTGTTGTACATTGGAGCAGTATTATAGTAGTTATATTGTTGTACATAGGAGCAGTATTATAGTAGTTATATTCTTGTACATAGGAGCAGTATTATAGTAGATATATTCTTGTACATAGGAGCAGTAGTATAGTAGTTATATTCTTGTACATAGAGCAGTATTATAGTAGTTTAATAATTCTTGTACATAGGGGCATACTATAGTAGTTATATTCTTGTACATAGGAGCATTATTATAGTAGTTATATTCTTGTACATAGAGGCAGTATTATAGTAGTTATATTCTTGTACATAGGAGCAGTATATAGTAATTATATTCTTGTACATAGGAGCAGTATTATAGTAGTTATATTCTTGTATATAGGAGCAGTATTATAGTAGTTATATTCTTGTAAATAGGAGCAGTATTATAGTAGTTATATTCTTGTATATAGGAGCAGTATTATAGTAGTTATATTCTTGTACATAGGAGGCTGTATTATAGTAGTATATTCTTTGTACATAGGAGGCAGTATTATAGTAGTTATATTCTTGTACATAGGAGCAGTATTATGTAGTTATATTCTTGTACATAGGGGCAGTATTATAGTAGTTATATTCTTGTACATGGGGGCAGTATTATAGTAGTTATATTCTTGTACATAGGAGGCAGTATTATAGTAGTTATATTCTTGTACATAAGAGCAGTATTATAGTAGTTATATTCTTGTACATAGGAGCAGTATTATAGTAGTTATATTCTTGTACATAGGAGCAGTATTATAATAGTTATATTGTTGTACATTGGAGCAGTATTATAGTAGTTATATTGTTGTACATAGGAGCAGTATTATAGTAGTTATATTCTTGTACATAGGAGCAGTATTATAGTAGATATATTCTTGTACATAGGAGCAGTATTATAGTAGTTATATTCTTGTACATAGGAGCAGTATTATAGTAGTTATATTGTTGTACATAGGAGCAGTATTATAGTAGTTATATTCTTGTACATAGGAGCAGTATTATAGTAGATATATTCTTGTACATAGAAGCAGTATTATAGTAGTTATATTCTTGTACATAGGAGCAGTATTATAGTAGTTATATTCCTGTACATAGGAGGCAATATTATAGTAGTTATATTCTTGTACATAGGAGCAGTATTATAGTAGGTATATTCTTGTACATAGGAGCAGTATTATAGTAGTTATATTCTTGTACATAGGAGGCAGTATTATAGTAGTTATATTCTTGTACATAGGAGCAGTATTATAGTAGTTATATTCTTGTACATAGGAGCAGTATTATAGTAGTTATATTCTTGTACATAGGAGCAGTATTATAGTAGTTATATTCTTGTACATAGGAGGCAGTAATATAGTAGTTATATTCTTGTACATAGGAGAAGTATTATAGTAGATATATTCTTGTACATAGAAGCAGTATTATAGTAGTTATATTCTTGTACATAGGAGCAGTATTATAGTAGTTATATTCCTGTACATAGGAGGCAGTATTACAGTAGTAATATTCTTGTACATAGGAGCAGTATTATAGTAGGTATATTCTTGTACATAGGAGCAGTATTATAGTAGTTATATTCTTGTACATAGGAGGCAGTATTATAGTAGTTATATTCTTGTACATAGGAGGCAGTATTATAGTAGTTATATTCTTGTACATAGGAGGCAGTATTATAGTAGTTATATTCTTGTACATAGAAGCAGTATTATAGTAGATATATTCTTGTACATAGGAGGCAGTAATATAGTAGTTATATTCTTGTATATAGGAGGCAGTGTTATAGTAGTTATATTCTTGTACATAGGAGGCAGTATTATAGTAGTTATATTCTTGTACATAGGAGGCAGTATTATAGTAGTTATATTCTTGTACATAGGAGCAGTATTATAGTAGTTATATTCTTGTACATAGGAGCAGTATTATAGTAGTTAAATTCTTGTACATAGGAGCAGTATTATAGTAGTTATATTCTTGTACATAGGAGCAGTATTATAGTAGTTATATTCTGTACATAGGAGCAGTATTATAGTAGATATATTCTTGTACATAGGAAGCAGTATTATAGTAGTTATATTCTTGTACATAGGAGGCAGTATTATAGTAGTTATATTCTTGTACATAGGAGCAGTATTATAGTAGTTATATTCTTGTACATAGGAGGCAGTATTATAGTAGTTATATTCTTGTACATAGGAGCAGTATTATAGAGTTATATTCTAGTACATAGGAGCAGTATTATAGTAGTTATATTCTTGTACATAGGAGCAGTATTATAGTAGTTATATTCTTGTACATAGGAGCAGTATTATAGTAGTTATATTCTTGTACATAGGAGCAGTATTATAGTAGATATATTCTTGTACATAGGAAGCAGTATTATAGTAGTTATATTCTTGTACATAGGAGGCAGTATTATAGTAGTTATATTCTTGTACATAGGAGCAGTATTATAGTAGTTATATTCTTGTACATAGGAGGCAGTATTATAGTAGTTATATTCTTGTACATAGGAGCAGTATTATAGTAGTTATATTCTAGTACATAGGAGCAGTATTATAGTAGTTATATTCTTGTACATAGGAGCAGTATTATAGTAGTTATATTCTTGTACATAGGAGCAGTATTATAGTAGATATATTCTTGTACATAGGAGGCAGTATTATAGTAGTTATATTCTTGTACATTGGAGGCAGTATTATAGTAGTTATATTCTTGTACATAGGAGCAGTATTATAGTAGTTATATTCTTGTACATAGGAGGCAGTATTATAGTAGTTATATTCTTGTACATAGAAGCAGTGTTATAGCAGGTATATTATGTCTATAAGTATACAGTTTCTTTGCATTTCTTATCTTTTAAATAATCTTGAGTTACATGTTACAGTATGTGAATATATATGCTACCATATGACAGCATAAAATTTGCATATGCATTCATGACCATCCTTCAATTGTTGATATAGCTATTCATTTACAAATGCAGAAATTATTTTTACCAGATCCTGTTTAGAATCCATACAAAACATATATAAGTGTACAAATTTACGGTACATACATCTGCAAATCTAGCCATGCAAATATGTATTAAAAATTTAATGGTTGGGCATACGCCTTTGCAAAACATTAAGAAGCATAGTAGACTACTCCTGGAAACTGGATAAAAGGATTAGCACACCAGAATGGATGCACAAATTATGCTTTTTGTGCAGTTTCATGTCTTTAGGTATTAAATTATATTCTACTGCACACTTTTTTTAGTCATGTAAAGAAATGCATCTTGGTCATAAGACACCCGATCATAAAAAGAATCTTCAACAGGATCAACCCAAGTATACTGCCTGGTAGGGTTGGCCCTGCTGATTAAAACTATACCTGTGCGCCAGAAGGTGGGCTTAGCGCCCTTGGTTGCCCTTTAGCTGTCCAGGGCTGGCCCCACCCCTCAATAAAATAAAGCCCTCATAAAGAATAAGCCCTCAGGAACACTACAATGGACAGGTATCATTTAAATCAGCAGGATCTACCCTACCAGGTCATATGTCAGGTTTAATAGGGCTGATTTGGCTGGCAGGTGTTCTTTGAAGGCAAACCATTGCGGGAAAAGCAAGGCTTGGTGGGTACGCAACAGAGGGAGTGATGTGAAGAACTCTGTGTGGAAGTTAGTACGGAAATGATATCCTTGTAGGGCCATTTTTCTTTTTTTTCCCTCATCTTACAGCAAAGCTCATCCAATAGGGTTCAGCCTGAGATTTGTTGATTGTGCTGAACAGTCCTCCAGCAATATGTCTACTCACCAGATAGTCTCTGCTGATGGTTTTCAGATTATTGTCCAGCCACATGCTGAAATTTGGATCAGTCAGACAATGACCACGGGGGATTTCATGAGGTCATAAATAGTGGAGGTGACCTTTCTGGTTCAGCATTCCTTGCACTCTTTGCGAATCTATAACCATAATACAACCCCACATATTATTATAGGAGTTCCAACAAGCTTCACAGAAGGAACCAACGTCTAACTTGTGTTCCTCTAGTTTCACCCATATGTTCCCCTCTTTAACCCTCAGGCTTAGGACTTCTTTCATCCGTCTATATTCCAGCAATCCATAGCCCAATGTCCCTTTGCCTATTAAACCATTTCTTTCAACTGTATATGGCTTTTTTGACCCCTGGATCAGTTTTACAGAGGTCACCGATACTTTTCGTATGCTAGTTCAGAAAGACGCCAACTCAGGACCAATAAGGTGTCTATGTCCCAAACGACAGACTCTGACCTCTATATTAATTGCTACAAATAATTCTGCAGTTGAGGATCTGGACCTTATACTTCTCCTATCCTCTGGTTACGCACCCAGCATGCAGTCACATTATGGCTTCATACAACCTCAGAGCTTACAGGTGAAACTCGAAAAATGTGAATATTGTGCAAAAGTCCATTTATTTCAGTAACGCAACTTAAAAGGAATTGCATTAATGCAACTTAAAATTAGAATTTTGTGAAAAGGTTCAATATTCTAGGGTCAAAGTGTCGTACTCTAGTCAGCTAATTAATCCATAGCCCCTGAGCAAAGGGGACCTTAGATTGTGACTTTGGGTTTTCATAAGCCGTAAGCCACAATCATCCAAATTATAACAAATAAAGGCTTGAAATATCTCGCTCTGCATGTAATGAGTCTCATATGTTAGTTTCACCTTTTAAGTTGCATTACTGAAATAAATAAACTTTGCACGATATTCTAATTTTTGGAGTTTCACCTGTACATGGAGCCAGAATGAACAAAACCAAAATGAAAAACATCTCTAGCACTCTGTAGAACAAGTATAAGATTAATCCACGGCACTCACAATTTTTGTGCAAATTCTTTTTTTACATTTTGTTTTGTTTGCAGAATATCATTACCATATATACATCCAGAGTAAATCATTAGTATAATATAGCCACATAAAACTTAACTCCCGGACATTTCGGTCTGGTACCACCTTCCTCAGCGGGGTCTTAGTGGCAGGGCAGTAGGTCTTTTTGCACAAAAAATTTGGAGTGCCGTGGATTAACCTTATACCTGTTCTACCACTCTCACGGGCACCCACATTGGATTCACGGTGTGCGGAGTACACATTTTCTCAATTAGCCCTCTGTAGAAGCTTTGCTTCTTTATTGGAAAATCCGTAAAACCAATTCCTACGCGTTTCAGACACAGTATCATGATTTAGGACAAGTCGTAACACTTAGGTCTGTTTTTTTTAATCGTTGTACAAGATGTTTTTATGGATTTTTTTAAGTAAAGAAGTCAAGTTTTTACAGAATGCTGGAGATGGTTTCATTTTTTTATTTGTTCATTGTGTGTTGTTTCCGGCTCAGTCTATCTCCTAGCACCTGTTATTTGGACATCCAGCAGAGACAAGGCGGTTCTATAGAGCCATAATACAGCAGCCACCAAGGTGACTCCGTAGTAATGTATGGTGTCTGCTGCCTGAGATCTACACGACCCTCCTCCATCAAGACTTTGAAGGAACCTGTTGAACATGTAGGCCTATCTGCAGGCAGCATATTATAGTACAGGAGGAGCTGAGAAGATTAATATATCGTTTTGTGGGAAAAGATTCAGTGTATAACGTATCATCGAAGACTGTGCTAATTTGGGGTTTAGGAGTCCAGTGGGTGGGCCTACTCACTGGTTAGAGTTACACCTATACTATACAATTAGATAAGTTACACCTATACATCTCCACCAGTAGACACAAGACGTGACACCACAGACCCAGCCTGTAGGAGTCCTTTGTCCTAATAGCCCGGCTTATCCAGCTTCGTAATGATAATATTTCCGCGTCTCATTCACTGAAATTCCCTCGTAGATCAGAACATTTTCCTTTTATATTTTCAAATAAAACCATTCACGCTGAGGTATCTTCAAAGCCTGGTGTCTGCTGCAGTCGCTCTCACATACCATAATATTACATCTGGCGGCGTGACCTGGATTCTAGAGCAAGTATTACGTTCTTTGCAGGAAAATGAAGGATTCAGGACAGTGTTCACACTGAGCTCTCCCTGAAACTCAACGATGAAGACAGCATCCGGAGACCTCTTGTAGACGTGTTCTCGTTTTGGCAGGTACAAGAACAATACAAAGTTCTACCCTGACACCTTTGAAGCAAAGTTTCTCCACTATTTCGGCCAAGATACCCATGGAGGGACTACAAGGTCATCAGGTACCCACAAGACTTGAGATTACAACATGCTAATAGCTGTGTGGGTTTGCTTAAAGATGCCTTGGACACCACCAGCACCACTTACAATGTGCATGGACATGTGAGGTCCTCCAGAGTATGAGAGACACTTCTGTAGCTACTTTCCTCCTTGTGACAAATATAGTCCTTGAGCTTGGGACACCTCTCTATCAAGGTCCTCCATCAGACCTTAGGAAAGCCAGCAAGTCTCCCGAGCCTTCCCGATGCTCAGGAGAGCACTGTTCCTGCGATTCCCTCCCTTCCGAAGTGCTACCGCAGAAAATGTCCTGAGGGTCAATGACGGACAGCTCAGCGAAACCAAATGCATCCCATTAGAAGTTGATGAAGCGCCAGTGGTGTCCATGGTGTGCCGGATCCGTCAGATCCATGTACTGCAGCTTCTGCTATGAACACAAGCCCGAATGCAAACGTGAACAGAGTCTTACTTTGAGTTTAAAGCACATCTACGCTAAGTGTTTTGCATAAATCGGATATAAATATACAGTATGATATGTCTTATTAGAGCAAGTGTCTTCCTCCTCCACTTTCAGCAGCCTCAAGTATTACATCAGCACTGGATGGCGGAATGTACTTTGTGTTGCACTGTACAACCTATGACCAGTAAGTAGCATTTCCCTACTAACAGTGCTATAGTATGGTATAAAACTGCTATGCAATTAATATTAAAGGGCATCTGTCAGCAGTTTTGTCCCTATGACACTGGCTGACCTTGGCAGCTGAAGAGATCTGTGTTGGTCCCATGTTCCTATGTGCCCGCATTGCTGAGAAAGATGATGTTTTAACAGATGCAAATGAGCCTCTAGGAGCAACGGGGGCGTTGTCATTACACCTAGAGGCTCTGCTCTCTCTGCAACTGCCATGTCCTCTCCACCTTCATTGACAGGACCAGGTGTGATGACATTTACACTGCCTGGTGCTGTCAAAGTGCAGAGGGAGCAGCAGTTGCAGAGAGAGCAGAGCCTCTAGGTGTAATGGTAACGCCCCCGTTGCTCCTAGAGGCTCA
The DNA here is from genome assembly GCF_905171765.1 of Bufo bufo. Lineage (NCBI taxonomy): Eukaryota > Metazoa > Chordata > Amphibia > Anura > Bufonidae > Bufo > Bufo bufo. The sequence continues at coordinate 38,140,008 of NC_053393.1, read as the reverse complement.
TTTGCATATATTAAAACATCAGTTTTCTCAGTAATGCGGGCACATATGAACATGGGACCAACACAGATGTCTTCAGCTGCCGAGCGCACATGTAACAGGTCAGCCGGTGTCATAGGGACAAACCTGCTGACAGATGCCCTTTAACATTAATTGTATTGCAGTATTATACCATACTATAGCACTGGTATGATGGTATTATTTGGTCATGGTATGATGGTATTATTTAAGCAATCTATGACGGTATTTGCATTGTGTGTCATTATACCGTGTATTATTATTGCTATGTATGGTGGTGGCAGAAGTACATGGGATTGTTATTTACCCAACCTAAAGAAACTTTTGGGTATACACTACAGGAAAGTATATCCTATGAGGGGGAGGGGCACCAACAGAAGATGCCACCTGGATGGCAAAAAATTAACTTCAGATATTCAAAAGTATTGATAATGCCAGTCGAAGGAAAGAAAGGTGATGCCGCCAAGTGTACCATCTCCACCAAGGATGGGCATGATGGACAGTTCTAGTATACCTCATCTCCCATCGTTCTGGGTGAGACATTTTCTGATGTAGAAGAAGAAAGTGCATTTCTGTCCGTCTGAAGATGAGTTCTTTAGATTACTTCATAGGAGAAATGTAAATCTTATCTTACGGCTATAGAGGACGGCGGACATGTACATTGTATTCTCTTGTATAAGCCTTGATAAAAGATTCAGCACAGATCTTCTCTCTCCGTGGATCATAGCTCTCTCCGGCTCGTCTACCTCTGGGCTGAGGATCGGGCTAAAACACTTTTCTATTGTTCCAATATTCTGAGCAAGAACAAAAAAAATAGGAGATAAAAGCAGCAGAACCTTGTAAAGCACATCACATGGATTCAGCAGGGATGAAGGCATACGGCTCTCAGGCAGAACTGAAAGCTTCTCTATCACAATGCACAACAGTATGGAGAAGAGGTTCCTTTCAGGGTATAGGAGAGGTCATAGAGGTGACCGGACCTGCCAGTCACGCAGAGCTCAGCTCCTGCTAAAATGAAAAATGCATCAGTAAATAACAAAAAATTCTCCTCTGTGAACCTGTAAGGTCACCACCACAGCTCCCTTGCCTGACCCAAACCATGGACATTAGTAACAATGGTGAGTAACAATGTAACATGGGAGGGGAGCATAGATGAAAAGCACTGACTTCAGAGAAAGAGGAAAATGGGGGTTAGGGTACTTTCAAACTGATTAGAATCCGGCAGGCAGTTCCGGCAACGGCAAGCCTTAGACAACGGATCCATTAGACGGATCAATCTCATCCGGTATCATTCGGAATAACGGATCTGGTATTTACATTTTTTCAAAGATCAAAAGAGAAAGTAGATCCTCCTACATTCCGGCGCATGCGCAGACTGGAAAATCGTATCCGGCGATGCAGCAATTTCTGGAACACTCGGTACCGGATCCGGCATTAATACATCTCTATGTAAATTAATGCCGGCAAGTGCGGTATTGTTCCGGTATTTTGTCCGGTCAAATACCGTACGAGGGACGGAACAGAAGACTGATGCATACTGAATGGATTGCTTTCCATTCAGAATGCATTAGGACAAAACAAATGCGTTTTTTTTTCCGGTATTGAGACCCTTTACCGGATTTCAATACTGTAAAAGAATAACGCTAGTGTGAAAGTACCCTTACTTAGTTTGGGCTGACCTAATCCTTATGGGTAATTATATCCAGCTCTGGGGGGTACTAGTTCTCATTGAGGAGCTGGAGCTTTATAGACAAAGCTTCATGGGAAAAGTATGCAAAACAGTTCTCCTCCAGAAGATAGAAAACGTTCTAGTACCACCAATAGGTAACTATCCTGTACGTCACGAGCCAGACATTGACTTACAGGATAGATACCTCTAGGTAGCACTAGAGAGACAATTTACCTAAATATATCAATGGACAGCACACAAACCTGTCGAATGATGTCTTACAACCAGGTCTATAATCGTCACAAGGGGGCATGTACTATGTTAAGATGGAAGCTGCCTCTACCACTGGACTGGACAGAGCAATGAGGATAGCCTAGTGCTCGGGTCCTCGAGTAGAACACTTTGCGATGCTCGGGTGCTCTACAGAGTACCCGAGCACAATGGAAGTCAATAGAAGAAACCGAGCATTAAACCAGGCACCCCCTGCTCTGAAGAGGGAAGGGTGCCGGGTCCCACTGAGGTCTATGCAGAAGATCGCTGTACAGTGAGGGAATCCCCCAGTGTGAGTCAGCGGCTTAGGAGTCCCTGCTCTGACTCTATATAGGCTAAATCTAATTTAGCCTCAACTTCTGAAAAGTTTCTGCCGGGATTTTAACTCACAACCTTCTACATTAGAGGCAAGGACTTTTACCACTCAGCTATAAAGCTGAATGATAAACTATGTCAGAAAAACCTCACAGTAGTTTGTCATGTAGTAAGTATTCTTATATAGCAGAAGTATCATTTCATATTTCAGTCCAGGTTAACATGTATCTGTATAGCGTAGTGGCTAAAGTTCTTGGCTCTAAGATAGAAAGAAGGTTGTGAGTTCAAATCCCAGCAGAAACGTTTCAGAAATAGAGGCTAAATTAAATTGATATATTTTAAATATTTTTTTTGTAATTGTAAAAAATGAATGGCACAAAATAAATGTGTAAGTACTAAAAAATTATAATAAAAAAAAAAAAAATATATATATATATATATATATATATATATATAAATATACTTTTGATATATATGAATGCATAATATGTGGGAAACTACTACTGATGTTTTTAGCCATAATATATTTACATATATTATAATTTCTAAATATATAATAATATATGTAAATATATTATGGCTAAAAACGTATATATATATATATATACGGTATGTTTAAATTAAATTTAGCCTCTATTTCTGAAATCGCGCTTGAGCACATAAGGTATTTGGCCGAACACTGCGATGTGCCGAGCATCGCGATGCTCGAGCCGAACTGGTGTTCGGCCGAGCATGCTCGCTCAACACTACCTAGTGCCCATTATATTTCGGGAACATGTTACAGCATTCAAAGTAGCATGTACGGAAAAGCATATTTTTGGATAGAATGATGTATGGCACCATCGTTGGGAGCACCATGACACTATTTTGATGCATGGGAGAAATTTTAGGGCACTATGTGGCACTATTGCTGGGGGATGACTGATAGCAGTAAAGAATGTGATGGGTAACATGTAGAAGGGAAGGGCATCTTAAAATGAACCATATGACTACCCTAGACTACCAAGGATGCTCACGTTAACCCTTTCACTGTCCGATACCACCACGAAACCTTTCCTTAACCACTTTATTACCCTATACCACCAGGGATACTTTAGTTAATGCATTTGCTGCACTAGACCACCACAGATTCTAATATTAACCCCATTACCACCTTAGACTACCAGAGATTCTGCCATTAACATCTTTACTGCTATAGACCATTATGTATTCAGATGTTAACCCCACCATTACCCTACACCACCAAAGATACTGGAATGAACCCACTTTACCATCCAAACAGACCACAAGGTATACTGACATGAACACCCTCAGGCCACCAGGGATACAGTCATTAAAGGGGTTTTCTAAGACTTTACTACTGATGACCTATTCCCTGATCAGCGTTTGAGAAGGCACCACTCGCAGTAGTGCCATTGCCTTCTTGCAGCTTTTTCCTATTTTTCTAGGCCATGTGACATCATGTTCATTGGTCACGTGGCCTAGGTGCAGCTCAGCTCCTTTGAAGTGAATGGGGCTGAGCTGTGATACAAAGCACAGCCACTAAAAAATGTACGGCGCTGTGCTTGGTGAGCAGAGAAAAGGCCAACAGATATTGCAAGCGCCCATGCCTTCACGTTAGCCATGCATGTTGTTGCCAGAGGCAACATGTCGGTATTTATGCATGTGTGGGCACTGCCCCTTATATCTTAGTTCCTTCCCTGTCTGGTGCTGAATGGGTTAACTACCTTGCTGGGTGTGGTCACTAGGTGCTTCTTATACCTGTGGCTGGAGGCTAGGAGTCAGTTGTACTTCAGCCTTGGTGTGTGCTGGAGTTAAGCTCCTGGTCTGGATGTGCCATCTTCCAGTGTGACGGCCACCTAGTTGGACATCAATGTCATCCCGATGTTTACCCATGTCAACTTCCCTTCCTATTATGTTTCCATGTGTGGTGTTGTTTGTATGGGTTGGTGTTTGATGTCTAGTCGTTGTTACATGTCTGGTGGTGTTTGTTGTCCAGCATGTTTGCTAGACATCCCCCTGTCTATCTGTTGTGTTCCTCCGGAAGGGGGTGTCAGGGTTCCCCGGAGGGGGAACTGCAAGTCTGCATGCAGCTCTGCCTGGGTCCGCCATGCGTCCTGTTTGCATGGGGTCCAGGCAGTAACTGGTATGCTGGATACCTGGGTGTGGTTGTTTTTTTGTACTAAAGTCTTGTAAAACCCTTTTAAGCCCTTTTCTGCACTAGACCAACATGGATACTGATATTAACCCTTTTACTACCTTAGACCACCAGAGATTTTGGCATTAACCTCTTCATTGCCCTTGACCACCAGGGATTCAGACATTAACCATGAATCACCATGGATGTTGACTTTAGCACCTTTTCTGTCCTAGACCACTATGGCTGCACACATTAACCCCTTCAATGCCATAGACCACCTGGGATGCAGACAATTACCTTCACTGCAATAGACCTGGATGCTGTTTAACACTATTTGCCTGGACGCAGTGTGCCCAGCATATCCGGCTGATTTATAGCTAATTATTAGGGTGCTGTACGCTAATATTTTCTTGATGCGGTTCTGTACTGCCTGGCTTATAGGGAGCAGCTGCCCCGCTCACCCATACAAAGGCTTAGAGGGTACATTGGGTCTTGAGCCCAAGAACATTCAGAATGATGGATAAATCTTACAGGGCTAATCAATTTTTTTTTTCCAGATATTGGTCAGATGTTGCCCTTGATAAAAATTGTTAGGGTCAATTATGAACTGTCTATAATTGTTATAGAAAAAATGCAATCAATTGGGGGCTCAGCTTTTGCTTCACAGTCGATAAAAATAATGTGTTCACTGATACGTGCCGTGTAAGTCATCAGAACCCACAAGTATCAACCACAACCAATTCACATATGAGCTTTCATTACTGAAGCGCAATGTGTTATTTATCTTCCTCATGCATGCAGCTCTATGAAACCCGCTATGAAGCTTGTATAATGAGCAACCAATGTTCCGTTCCATATAGATTCCCATCCCAGACTCATGCACTACACAAGCTCTTATCTTTCCATCATCCTAGATTTGCTTCTGATCACTTCCATTAAAGCAATTGTTATTAACTTATAGGACTATTATGTGCAGCTCAGTAATATTCCAGCCGTCATCAGTGGGGTGTAACTGATAGACCACATTGACCCCAAGCCCATTATACCCATATAGATCCTATAAAGAGATTTCACCTCATTGATGCATCTAATCCTGCAGATCTAACAATTTTAGTCCAGTTAATGGACTAAAGCTGCCCATACGCATTCATGCCCTATGCAACGTGTATGAAGGCTTCATGATTGTCCCCGATGGCCTAAGTCGGGGGCAACTATAATGGAGAGTGTTGGGCTTCCACACACTGACACAGACAGGCCGGCGGAGAGATAGCTGCCCACTGCTGCTGCTAATGGATTTGGCTTGGGGCTAAACTAAGAATTACATGTTTTTCACCTTAACCCCCCCACTCAATGCTCCCGCTATGTCTTTGTAGCTATTGAGCAGGGAATTTTGGGACCCAGGCACCTTTCCTACTATGAGTGTGTTCACGTCACGATGCAGAATATATACCGTACATAGAGACCAGACGTATACCATGTGCCATGTGTCAGGGTGGTATATGCCATCTCCTTTTTCTTACTGCATTAGCCTGTGCTATTTCATACAGAGGCATCCAGTAAAGTAACATATGTATATTCACAATAGACCTTATGGTTGACATATGGCACGGTATGCTTACTGTATACAGGTGACATATGTCCGAGGTACAGGTCCTGACATATACAAGATGTGAACTGAGCCAGCAATGCAAAAAAGCATAAAAAAATATTAACTCACAAGGGCCTAATAATTAGCAGGTCTTGGGATGTGAAGGGGTTAATGTCATGATATCTATGGCAGTGAGTGAGTTAATGTCAGGATTCCTCAGATTCTAGTTCAGTAAAGAGATTCGTTTCAAAACCCCTCATCATTTAGGGCAGTGAAAGGGTTAACTTCAATATATCTGGTGTGTTTGACAGCAATAAATGTGTTAATGTCAGAATTCCCCATATTCAGGAGCTGTAAAGGGATTAAAAGAGGTTATCCAACCCCTATAATACCCCCCAAAATGCCCGGGCACCGCATACAAGTTATACTTACCCCGCTCGCCGGCACCCGCGTTGCTCCTGAGGCCCGCACTGCCAACAATGGATCTCCCCGTCGCACAGATCAAAACATCCATTAACCGTAGGGGGTAGCCAATAGCAGGCTGCGACGGGGATGAGCCTCCCTAGCATCGCGGGTGACGCTAGGGAGGCCCATTCCCTTTGCGGCCTGATACTGGCTGAGCCCCACCACCACCACCACAGTTTCCGGATGTTTTGATCCGCGCAATGGGGAGATGCAGCGGCGGCCTTCGGGCATCAGGAGTGACGCAGGTGCTGGGGAGCGGGGTAGGTATACCCTGTATGAGGTGCATTTTGGGGGGCATTATAGGGGTTGGATAATGTCAGAATCTGTGGTGTTGTAGGTCACTGAATGGATTAAGATGTCAAGATCCCTGGTTTTTTTGGGCAGCAAAGGGACTAATCCTTGGTGATCTATAGAGGTGAAGAAGTTAATATCATAATCCCTGGTGGGCCAATCATTGAAGGGGTTAATTTTAGAATTCCGCATGTTCTAGAGCAGAGCAGGTGTGGAACCCAAGGTGGTCTAGGGCAATAAAAGGGGTTAATGTCAGAATCCCTGGTGATCTAGTGCAGTAAAGGGGTTTAATGTCAGGATCTCTGATGATGGAGGTTGATCACTGATGATTTAGCTTCCTTCCTGCATTCATTGTGTGCTGGAAAGTGATAGAGAAGACTGTGCAACTGTAACTGTGTCATATCTCTCTGTGACCAGGCAGAGTGCTGCACGATCACTCTGCTTGATCATTATTGGGAGATTTCAGGGATTCTGCCTTTGTGCGAAAAAATTCCCTGGCGGAGAGCGCTTGTAAGCCGTGCGGCCGCGCTGCTGCGCAGCTTAAAGGGAACCGTGTCCTCATGGGCTACAGACTTTCCCGAAGCAAGACTCTAGTGGCATCAGCTGACTGTAAGCAGATAGGAATCCCGGCCTATATGAAAGTTGAAAAAAAGCAGGAGAAGTTTGGTTGTACACATCAGAGGTCGGGGAGGAAAGCCCGCAATAATAGGGCAAAGGCAGAAACAATCAGCGTCAGAACCAAGTAAACAAACAAAAACACTTTCACGCTGGTTATATCTGCCAGATCCTTTAGTTCTGCCGGGAGATAAGCCACTGCCAGAGACGTCAGCAAACTGAGCTTATAGAGAGAAGTGGGGATATAGTGGTTGGCCAAACGAGTCCTCGTCAGACTGCTGTCTTATGTGTAAGACAAGCCTTAAAGGGGTTCTCCCACAAAAAAAAATATTCTACAGTTTTCAAACCAGCACCTGGATCTGAATACTTTTCTTATTGCATGTCATTAAAAATAGCCACTGAGTTATGCAATAAAATGTATCTGTATAGCGCCACCTACTGTTTGTTCTTTTTCCTATTTCTTTGTCCTGCTCACAGAGATGGTCACACATGCTCAGTTTCATCCTTCAGCTACTTCCTGAGCTGTGATAGGGAGATCATGGACACACCCCTTGAGCTGTAGTAGAAAAGACACTCCCCTGAGCAGCCAGCTTGATATAAATTTAGCAGAGCAATGAATGGGGAGATCTCTGGATCCATGTGAGGTACAGCACTGGTTCTAGCTTTGTTAGAAAGAGATTGTCACTATATGACGTCTGATCTTCATTTTTTACATTAGTCATGGGATAACCCCTTTAAGATCTGTTGTGTTGACACTCTTCAGTCTTCTTATAGGAGAATATCACAAGAGGACAACGTTATTTTTTTGTTCATATGACTATGAGTTGGTTGTCCTTGTTCCTGCCATCATTACCCTTTGGTGCCCAGTAAGAGAAGGAAGGTTTGGGGACCAAAAAAAATAAAAAAATCCTTTTGCATACCAGTCACTAAAGGGTACCATTAGAGGCAACAACCAACTCTCCTTCCTCTGAGGTCATAAAGGCAAGTTCCTCTCCTGAAAAATACCTCCCTAGATGTGTAAAGGAGTGTAGCTCAGGACTGCTAAAATTTCTTGGAGGAAATATAGAAATTCTTTCTACTTTCCTAAAAGAGAATCTAAAAAAAATAAAATAATAACATTTGACCCGAACTCAGGAGTGGACTATGGCACGGCATCTTCAGAAGAATTTGATGATGCTGGAGTTTGTTGTAAATCTCCAAGTAAAGCTGGTCATATGTGGTGGACCTTGTCAATTTCAGCTGTAATGTATAAGGAGGCTTCCCAACAGTCCCTCTATTACAGAAGGCGAGGAAATGAGGATGGGAAGTATTTGATTGCAACAAGCCAATCCATTCTCCTGCCAGGAAATAAGCTGATGGCAGTGCCTTATGCACCTATTATCGAGGGAAAAAACTTTGTCATGTTTTGAGGTATTTGGAGGAGATGTTTTACTTACATCTATATACCGGTAATGTGTATGGCCAGCTTAAAGGTTTTTAGCGTCATTTATTAGATTAGTCTGTAGATGATATTTACGCATTTTTTTTAAAACTCCCCTGGTAGCAGCCATTCCCTGAATTTAATGGAGGCCAGTGTAGCACCAAAGAGGTATAATATAACGTGGGCTCAGCATGCATTTGGAACCTGCATTCCCCAAATTTAACGGAGGCCATTGTGGCACCAAAATAGGTATATTATAGTATGGGCTGAGCATGCATGTTGAACCTCCATTCCCTGAATTTAATGGAGGCCAGTACAACACCAGCGGAGGTAGTATTTAGTGTAGGTTCCTGTCCTACAGAGATCGCCTTGTCGTTGGCGGACAGGCAAAAATTATTTTGTACAAAATGTATTTGCCAAGAATCTCACATTTATAATGTAGCATTAGCACAGTACATTCTCTATAGTGAGTATGGCACAACAGTATTTTTCAATATTTTTGTTTGTATTGGGCTGTTGCATTGTTTGTTTGCCTAATAAAGTTCGGAAAACTAAACCAAGGGATGAATGCATGAAGAATGTTTAAAGGGTTTTTTCAGGATTTTCATATTGATGGCCTATCCTCAGGATAGGTCATCAACATGAAATCAGCGGGGGTGCTAGGAATCGGACCCCCGCCAATCTCATATTGATGACCTGTCCCGAGGATGGGCTATCAATATGAAAATCCCTTTAAAGCAAAAATGCAGGGTCTAAATTTTTGCGGGTCAGCTGAGTCTGTGTGTGTTCCATTATTCTTCTACCAGTGAGGAAACAGAAGAGATTATAACTTGTAAGTGTTAAGTCTTCTGTAAATTCTCATTTTTATTTGAAAACGCTGTGGCTTGTTTTTTCTGTCATTTTATTTTGTATCTTTTTTTACTATTGCATCCTTTCTAGTAAAGCATAAAACTTTAATAAGTTTAGTTCTTGTATGCGTTAAAATATTCCATAGCCTTTCTAAGAGTTCTTAACCATTTTCCTACTGGAGAGCAGCATGTATAAGTTGGATTTCCCACTAAGCCTGGAACTCGGTCTGGCGGTGTGTTTTGGGGGTGTGGACTGTGTTGGGTAGGATTTAGGCTCACTATGCTCAATAAGTTAAAGCTGAAAGCAAAACTGAGTGGAAACAGATTAACCCCTTGCAGTTATGCCCACATGCTGGGATGGCGCATATACGACAGGGCTATTTTGCTAAGATACTTTATTATTAGGATATCCAGAGCAATGGGGAGCTGGACTAACATAATCCCACTGTACACAGAGAAGGCACTAGAACCTCTCAGATGGCTTTTAGAAAAAAAAACAGAGTCATTTCAGCCAAAAATAAGGGCTGCACATTGAGAAGCTCGGTAAAAGTACAACTGCTCTCTGTAGCATAGCCAGCCCAGCTGTTTATCAGCATGATATATGGATCACATGCCGATAAGCTTTTGGTGTAGCAGATTCTGTTCCTCTGAATAAACAAGTACAATATCTAGAACAGAATGAATAAAAAAGCCAATTGTGTTTCCAAACATCGTGTTGTGGCGTCTATCTTGCTGGAGGGAAAGGCTGGTCTTTATGCTTTGCAAAGTAGATATTAATTAAAAACGAGTATAAAAATATGGCTAAAAGCTTGAAGAGAAACTCCCAAAAGAAAACAAAATGAGGAATTACCCTTTGGCCATTCTTTAATGATGGGGGTGGTTCATTACTGGAAAACTGGGAGAGCAGTTAACTGTACAGGATGGAAATTGGTGTAGTCAAGGGGGCCTAATCCAACAGCTATACCAAATGTGGAGATTACTTGTTTTATGTGTCCCAGGAGATCAGTCATCTAACCTCTCAGTAGTCTTTAAACTGAAAATGGGAAGTACAGTTAGATCCATATATATTTGGACACTGACACAAATTTTGTTTTTATTACCTGTTTACTAAAACATATTCAAGTTATAGTTCTATAATGGACATGGACATAAAGTCCAGACTTTTAGCTTTCATTTGAGGGTATCCACATTAAAATTAGATGAAGGGTTTAGGAGTTTCAGCTCCATTACATGTGGCACCCGGTTTTTAAAGGGACCAAAAGTATTTGGACAATTGACTCAAAGGCTGTTTCATGGGCAGGTGTGGCCAATTCCTTCATTATTTTATTCTCAATTAAGCACATAAAAGGCCTGGAGTTGATTTGAGGTGCGGTGCTTGCATTTAGAAAATTTTGCTGAGAAGTAAACATGCGGTCAAAGAAGCTCTCCATGCAGGTGAAAGAAGCCATCCTTCATCTGTGAAAAACAGATAAAACCATCCGAGAAATTGCTACACTATTAGGAGTGGTAAAATCTACAGTTTGGTACATCCTGAGAAAGAAAGAAAGCACTGGTGACCTCAACAATGCAAAAAGACCTGGACGCCCACGGAAGACAACAGTGGTGGATGATCACAGAATAATTACCATGGTGAAGAGAAGCCCCTTCACAACAGCCGACCAAGTGACCAACACTCTCCAGGATATAGGCGTATCAATATCCAAATCGACCATAAAGAGAAGACGGCATGGAAGTAACTACAGAGGGTTCACTGCACGGGGCAGCCACTCATCAGCCTCAAGAATAAGAAGGATGGATTAGACTTTGGTAAAAAACATCTTAAAAAACCAGCGCACTTCTGGAAGAACATTCTTTGGACAGATGAAACCAAGATCAACCTCTACCAGAATGATGGAAAGAAAAAAGTATGGCGAAGGCACGGTACAGCTCATGATCCAAAGCATACCACATCATCTGTAAAACACGGCGGAGGCAGTGTGATGGCTCGGGCATGCATGGCTGCCAGTGGCCCCGGGGCCCTAGTGTTTATTGATGATGTGACGCAGGACAGAAGCAGCCGGGTGAATTCTGGGGTTTTCAGAGACATACTGTGTGCTCAAATCCAGCCAAACTGGTCGGTGTTTCATAATACAGATGGACAATGACCCAAAACATAAAGCCAAAGCAACCCAGGAATGTATTAAAGCAAAGAAGTGGAATATTCTTGAATGGCCGAGTCAGTCACCGGATCTGAACCCAATAGAGCATTTCACTTGTTAAAGACTAAACTTCAGACAGAAAGGCCACAAATAAACAGCAACTGAAAACCGCGGCAGCAAAGGCCGAGCATTAAAGAGGAGGAAACACAGCATCTGGTGACGTCCATGAGCTCAAGACTTCAGGCAGTCATTGCCAACGAAGGGGTTTCAACCAAGTATTAGAAATTAACATTTTATTTACAATTATTTAATTTGTCCAATTACTTTTGAGCCCCTGAAATGAAGGGATTGAGTTTAAAAAATGCTTTAGTTCCTCACATTTTTATGCAATCATTTTGTTCACCCACTGAATTAAAGATGAAAGTCTGAACTTCAACTGCATCTGAAGTGCTCTGTTCAAAATCCATTGTGGTAATGTACAGAACAAAGATTAGAAAAATGTTTTATCTGTCCAAATATATATGGAGCTAACTGTATAAGAAGAAGGTTAACCCCTGTGCTCCCTGCACTCTCTCTACAGGACTGTCTGTAAATTACTGAATACTGTCCTGCATTGAATGCAATCGCTGCCTCCTACACTCCATCTAGTGGATGCTGCAGGTACCTAGAACTGCCACTAATCAGTCCACAGTCTTAGGTAAGCAACACGGCAGGTCAGTCCACAGTATAGTATAAATGCTGCTGCCAGTCAGCCCTCAGTCTAGTGTAAGAACTGCCACTGGTCAGTCCATAGACTAGTCTAGTGTAGTGTAAATGCTGCCACTGGTGAATCCGAAGTCTAGTGTAAACACTGCCACCAGTCAGTCCACAGTCTAAAATTTGCCATTGATCAGTCTGTAGTGAACTATATGTCCCAGACACTGTGTTTGAGGACAGAATTGGGTTTCCTGGGTTACTGGTGCTAGGTTGGGCTGGTGCTGCCCCTTCCTCTAGGAGAGGAACTTACATCAGTTCAGTTTTAATTTAGCTGTGAGTGCAGGAGCAGCAGACCTCCAGGGAAATCAGCCCTGAGGATTGAAAAGCAGCAAAGTGACAGTATATGTGCTAACCCTTGAGGGAAAGAGTTACTGGATTCTTCATAAGGTTGAGCAGCCATAGAAAAAAAAAGACAGTGGAGGTAACACATACCTGCCTATTGTGGACTTCACTGCATGTGGGTGGGAGTAATCAGCTCCAAGTTGCCCATCATACTAAAAGAACAGACCGGCCATTTTTTGATAGACCTCTGAGCATACCACGAAGATACCTATTTAGTGAGAGAGAGACTAGCTGCTTGGTCAATTTGGGAAAATTGTGCAGATTATATAAAAAGATGCTTGAAGAGAACTTCTATTGACCCCACTACCCTCCATACGCAGCGTGGGGAAAATGTATATGACAACTGTGGAAATTGCACCTAATGTATTCAGTGCCCGTGTGAACAATCTACTGAACCTCGGCAGTAAAGCGCAGTCCATCTGTTGCCCTACAACCTGCCTCATCATCGTCTCCCATGACCCATACAAGGAACTTCTGTCTTGCACCCCCAAAGCTCACTAATACACAAAGGTCACCTTCACTAACACCTGGCAGAGGGCGCCAGAACCAAAGTGTGCCCTGAAGAAAAGAAAGGGTGAGCCCTTCCCATTACTGCACGGCCCAGGGAGCATTCGAACGAGAACCACCACTGTGAGTATGACTAAACAGATTTCATTACATTACATTGAATTCATTAGTTGAGTAACACAAAATATAATTTGCCTCCTATGTTTTTGGCTTAGAAGTCAAAGGCGGCCAAGTGGGTTTTTTTGTTTAATTTTTTTCTTTAGCCTAAAACCACGCAGCGAGCTAGTTCTTATCAAATACATCTGTGAGGGATACCACCCCTCGTGCCTGCTTGACGTCAACTACGTCGAGCTCACAAGATACGGTATGGTCACTGGTTACCAAGGCGTGACGTTACACCCTCCTGGAGGAGCAGGTAAGGTCATTCTGTGTACAGTTTTCACAGATTCCTCCTGTCCACACGGGCACAGAGAGGCAACAAGCTGAGAGAGCCTTTTCACTGCCCCAGTGAAACAGCGCGTTCTCAGCCCGGGTATACTGCCACCAGTTTCTTGTTTGATATAAGCCCGGTCCGCTAACGGGATTATATAGGGTAAGAAACCAAACGGCGGTAGCGTCTAACTAGGCCGAAACATGGACGTGGGGATTCGTGATCGAGATACAAGACAGCACAGGATTAAATTATATATTGAATTGCCTTAAGGGCGCACTAGACGCAACACAATATACACAAAGAATATATACAGTGGTCTGAGGTTACAAATACAAGTGGTATAGTACAAACAGGATTAAACAGAGCAAAAGTCAGTTTACCAGATGGATGAGTCCTTTTGGGTTGTGATGAGTCCTTTGCTGTAGTCACATAGAGGGCAGTGATGTCAGCAGGTTGCAGGTCCCTCTAAACACATGGCTTGTTGTGACCCTCCTTCAGAGAAAAGACACGCCCGCTTGCTGGCACAAGCCTTTTAACCTGTAGCCTGCCCCTCCCCTCCCGGCCTCAGGGAGGGGTCCACTCCCCCTCTTCTGGGCTGGCAGCAAATGACCCACAAAACCCTCTAGGGTTTATAGCTCCAGACAAGAAGGTCGCAGGGAGATGGTTCTGGGACCAACTGACCCTCCTGGGTTCCGGCTACAAGTAGAGTCCAAACCTGGTACCGTTATGTGGTTTCTGTGGGGAGATATACATATCTCCCCTCCCTGGCATCCCACCGCCAGACTATGACCACAGGCCTGTTCATCGTGGCCACAGGTACACAAATATGCATCAGTTTTGTGCCTGTGATGGCCGGGCGATTCATAATTCTGTTTTTTTCCTGTTCCATTAGCTGGGTTCCTGGCTGGCTGAATGGAGGTGAGAAATGTAAACAAAGGAGGACTGCTAGAGGCTTTCTGCCATCTGGCTGGCTTTAAAGCAGCCCCCCCCCCCCCCCCCTGTAGAGCTCACTACCTCTGCTACCTTTCAGCAGATGGTTGGTGTGGGAACATGGCTGACAGTAAATATTAATCCATATTCCTCATAACATCTAAAGTATGATAAATCATCTGTCTGGCCTGAAGTGGAAGCTTATGTTTTTTTATTTTGTTTTTTACATTCTGTGTCATTCACAGTACTCTCAAGAAGTCCATCCATGTCCAAAATGCACAAAACTGTCAGTCAAAACGTAACGGAGCTTCCTTTCCTCCAGCAAAGTGGCTGCAAAATGTGCTTTAAATACGTAACCACCATTTCCTGCACTGGTCTGAATGACTTCTCATCCACTCCTGCAACAAAGTCTCCTGACTGATGGAGAACAAGCCCGTCTAGAGCTGCCCATATTTACTCTGCCAGAAAAGAGGATCATAAATATTCATGAACTGTTTCTCCAGCAAATCCATAAAGCCGGCAAGGAATCATGTTTAAATCATGCTGCTTGTATTCTGCGACTCATCAGCAATAGATTATAAAACTATCAGCCTGGCCAGAACGCAGGGAAATGATACTGGATACACATCAAGGGATCTAGCTACCGGCCAGGAGATTTAGCTGCATGATAAATATCCCTCGGCATCCTGGTTTTCAAGAGCGTTCTTCTTGCACAGTACAGTAATTACCGACTAATGAATAAAGACACAATAATAGGATGCAGCAAGAATACTGAAAATGAGAAATGCAGGTGGAATAAGGTAAAATGTAATATGATGGCTGGTGCTATTTTTCTTTAAAGTGTAACCGCCATTCTATTTTTTTTTTTGTAATGTGTAGGGGCAGCGATGCTGACCATTTTTGTAATATACTTTAATTACTGAAATCATACATTTCTATTAGAAAATTAGCTCTAACGTGGCCCATTTTGAGCCTTATTAGCAACGCTCCTCTGTCTTCTGTTTACATAACACAGTCAATGTTCAGCAAGCCTCCACTGTTATGTAAACAGAAAACAGAGGAGCGTTGCTAAAGCTCAAAATGGGCCACTTTAGAGCTAATTTTCTAATAGAAATGTATGATTTCAGTAATTAAAGTATATTACAAAAATGGTCAGCATCACTGTCCCTACACATTACACAAATAAAAATAGAATGACAGTTATACTTTAAAGTGGTTGTCTCACGTCAGCAAATGACATCATGTAAACAAAGCTAATACAAGGCACTTACTTATGTATTGTGATTGTCCATATTACCTCCTTTGCTGGCTGGATACATTTTTTCATCACATAATACACTGCTCATTTCCAGGGGTTACGGCCACCGCTGCAGCGCAGATGCGAGGTGGCTGGGATGGGAGCTGCTGCGCATGCATGCCTATGTGGGCTCCCACGGTCCCGGCCACCAAAGAGGCCGGTGCTTTTTCCTATAGTGTACAGTACGACCACCGCTGCAGGATTACAGGGTGGTCGTAACCCCTGGAAATGAGCAGTGTATAGTGTGATGGAAAAATTAATCAAACCAGCAAAGGAGGCAATATGGAGAATCATAATACATTAGTAAGTGCCCTGTATTCACTTTCTCTACATGATAAATGCCATTTTCTGAAGGAGTCTTACAGTGAACTTCCACCTAATTAGAACAGACATCAAAGGGCTTTATAGCAAAACTAGTAAAGGCGAGACATTTTTAGATATAAAAAATAAATAAATAAATATTTCTCAATAATACCAACAAGAATACTTTGATAAATCTTCCCCATACACTCTACATCCTTCTTCTCACACAGTATATTATAAAACTTGCAGCGGCCACTAGGGAGAGCTCAGTGCATAGGAATTTTATACAGTTAACATTTGTCACGGATGATGTTGCAGATAGCTGGAAGTTATGAATAAAAGTCCGACTGGCTTGATCCCAAACTAAGGAGCATAGAGGTGACCCCTATAAAACCCTAAGAGCTCACCCTGACTGCTAAGCACATACAAGGGTCTCAGATGTAGACGATGGTATGCCCACGTACCTAAGACTGTGTGACACCTGAAAACCCTATAATAGTGAGGGGACACGACCACCGGCTCCCTGCACTTCATACGGAGGGAGTCAGGGTCACCTAGAATCAAGCCAGAAAGGAAACACAATACATGAAAGGACTTATCTGAACAAGCAGCAGCAGAAGCCTCCAGCAGTGAACACTTCAATCCAGGAAGTAGTATAAACTGCAAAGTGAGGCAGTATGGGAGGGAATATAAAGGAAAGAGGATTAGTCTAAATAGGTGACACCTGGGAGAAGGAAATGAGATGAGAAAGTGAAACCAAAACAAAGAACATCATGCAAGAGGTAGAGAAGGACGTCTGTCAGACCTTCTCACAGAACTGGCGGTGACACCATTACACTCAATGGAAGCTGTAAAAATCTTTATGCACTGAATTCCCTGCAGTGGCAGCAGAAAAATGCAGTGATTTAAAGTCAGGAAGCAACAGAAGGTAATGACTGTACCAGTCAGATAGTGGACCGTATACATAGCCTCTGACATTTGTACATGGAACAATCCACCATTCACGAGTACTTGTATGTGGTTACTTTAATGTGTGCTAGCCAATAAAAAAATATTGTACTATTACCATTGTGTAGTAGATTATTTATTTTTGGAATTATTATCTTTTTCCTATACATTTTGGTTTAGTTTTCTATCACTATAATTTGCCTGAGAGTGCTGATATACAGGCACAGAGTAAAATGGTTGTAGTTTATGGGACAACGAATACATTCTTGAATGGACTACTGATATATCTACACGAGTAGTCTGTGCAAACATGGATGTCCCAGTCTCCCATATGGATGCTATATTGAAAAGCGTCTGTATAGTCTCAATGCTAACAGAATATATATTAATTGTGCTTTTCAAGGTGTTGGCAGCAGGGTTTCAAGGGGTGGGCTGCAGGTCTGTGGTCTACCCACGGTGGGCACCTCTTTGATGGGTGGCCCACTTGCTGCAGCATCTCAACGTTCCCCTTGGGGCTGCCTCAAATACAAGGATGGTGTGTGGTGGAAGGGAAGAGATTTTTGCTCCATTTACCATTATCATTTCACAATTTAATTGATTAATAATCCTGCCTGAGCTCCTCCAACACAGGCAAATGTGCCAGGAGCTTCACCAAGCACCACTTATCCATGAGGGTTTCTGTTGCTATACCCAAGTTGATCATCTGATTGCCAGCAACGGTTTGTTCAGATGAGACAACCCCTTTAAGGATAACTGCAGTACCCCAGACCTGGGGGTATCTGCAATTGCTTGTTATGTTATACTGTATGTTATGCAATATTATGTTCTACCATGTACTCCAGCAAATGAGGTATGATTGGCAATGGATGTCAGGAACAGGACTAACCAATCTGTTCTTCCCGTCTTGATAGGAGTGGGCTGGTCCAGCCAGAGTGAGTCCAGCCAGAGTGAGAGGACGCACACGCGAGAGCTTCTTCTCCAAGGGACCATAGTCAGTACTCCTGTGAGATCTCCTCTCCAGGAAGATTATCTAGAGTCAAGAATACCGCTTGCAAAGAACGTCAGATTGTCAAAGTCAAGAATAACGCTTGCAAAGAACTTCAGTGTGCTTAGAAAACAGAGTGATCAGGAAAACCACAACTTTACAGACACTGCTGCTGGTGAGGGACTATGGCTAGGACACCCATCACCTAGACCACTGCCAGGCCAGTCTAAATCCAGGCCTGTATCATACAGCGGACACCTATATTCACAAGTGTCTGCAAGTGCCATTTGATTGCCACCTAACCAGCCACCATATCTCATCACTTGGTGACTGAGACTGCACTTTGTACCTGCTATTGCTAGATGTACCACAAGTTATATTTTGCTGTATAGTTTACTTTTGCAAGTAAATAGAGACTTTTATACTTTCAAACCACCGTTCCACTACACCGATCCCCAGAGAGCAACAGCCTGAGAGATTACACAGTGACATAACACCTCATCAGGGCCACTACCACTCCCATCATCTGCACCAGCTCCTTGGGCTCACTGCCAGTAGATGCCACCACGGTCACCTTACCATTTCTCCTCTATAAATCCTTCTGCTCATACTAAAGCACAGCAACTCGAACATGACTAAGGATTCTCAACTAGTTTTCCGGAGACAGCAAATGAATGAAATGTCTACTTTTATAAAGAACATGAAAAAACATAAACAATAATATAAAATAAATAAATAATAATAAAAGAAAAATATAGCCTAAGACACCACTGCCCGAACAGATAAGTTACCCAAAATGAATTTTGCAGCCGGGAGTACAGCTGCCGAGACACCGAACCACAATAATCCGCTGTTCATTAATATGATAATCCTTCTTACTGGAAGAGATTTAGAAAGTAAGAAATTAACTTCACACCTACCTACAAAGGAAGAGACGTCTGTAAAAACTGCATTCAATTTCTACAGAAAACGTCAAGGAAACAATGGGTGGTAAGGCGCTGAAAATGTTGTAAATATGCCATTGTGTTTCATACGATTTTCATATTTGGAGCCCTGCAGCAACAACTTGTAAAACAGAAAGTGAATGAAGCAACTCTCCCTCTCTCTCAGTAGGAAGTCCCAGCACCGCCTCAAGCACTAACGGTGGAATTTCATTTTGCCAATAGGCTCCATACAAATAGGGCATCGGAAACTACTTACCTCGGAACTATTTATCAGCACCCACACCAAAGTACAGTATCTTCTACTACAATACGTAGATGTCGGACATATCTGGGCTCAGACAAAGTTGCAGCTTTTACTGTCAGAAAGTATGTTTTTTCAATAGTCAATAAAATGGTACTTACTATAAACAGCTACAGTTGCAAGAAAAAGTATGTGAACCCTTTGGAATGATATGGATTTCTGCACAAATTGGTCATAAAATGTGATCTGATCTTCATCTAAGTCACAACAATAGACAATCACAGTCTGCTTAAACTAATAACACACAAAGAATTAAATGTTACCATGTTTTTATTGAACCCACCATGTAAACATTCACAGTGCAGGTGGAAAAAGTATGTGAACCCTTGGATTTAATAACTGGTTGAACCTCCTTTGGCTGCAATAACTTCAACCAAACGTTTCCTGTAGTTGCAGATCAGACGTGCACAACGGTCAGGAGTAATTCTGGACCATTCCTCTTTACAGAACTGTTTCAGTTCAGCAATATTCTTGGGATGTCTGGTGTGAATAGCTTTCTTGAGGTCATGACACAACATCTCAATCGGGTTGAGGTCAGGGCTCTGACTGGGCCACTCCAGAAGGCGTATTTTCTTCTGTTTAAGCCATTCTGCTGTTGATTTACTTCTATGCTTTGGGTCGTTGTCCTGTTGCAACACCCATCTTCTGTTGAGCTTCAGCTGGTGGACAGATGGCCTTAAGTTCTCCTACAAACTGTCTTGATAAACTTGAGAATTCATTTTTCCTTCAATGATAGCAATCCGTCCAGGTCCTGACACAGCAAAGCAGCCCCAAACCATGATGCCCCCACCACCATACTTCACAGTTGGGATGAGGTTTTGATGTTGGTGTGCTGTGCCTATTTTTCTCCACACATAGTGTTGTGTGTTTCTTCCAAACAACTCAACTTTGGTTTCATCTGTCCACAGAATATTTTGCCAGTACTGCTGTGGAACATCCAGGTGCTCTTGTGCAAACTGAAAATGTGCAGCAATGTTTTTTTTGGACAGCAGTGGCTTCCTCTGTGGTATCCTCCCATGAAATCCATTCTTGTTTAGTGTTTTACGTATCGTAGATTCGCTAACAGGGATGTTAGCATATGCCAGAGACTTTTGTAAGTCTTTAGCTGACACTCTAGGATTCTTCTTCACCTCATTGAGCAGTCTGCGCTGTGCTCTTGCAGTCATCTTTACAGGACGGCCACTCCTAGGGAGAGTAGCAGCAGTGCTGAACTTTCTCCATTTATAGACAATTTGTCTTACCGTTGACTGATGAACAGCAAGGCTTTTGGAGATACTTTTCTAACCCTTTCCAGCTTTATGCAAGTTAACAATTCTTAATCGTAGGTCTTCTGAGAGCTCTTTTGTGCGAGGCATCATTCACATCAGGCAATGCTTCGTGTGAAAAGCAAACCCAGAACTGGTGTGTGTTTTTTATAAAGCAGGGCAGCTGTAACCAACACCTCCAATCTCATCTCATTGATTGGACTCCAATTAGCTCTTGGAGATGACATTAGTCTAGGGGTTCACATACTTTTTCCACCTGCACTGTGAATGTTCACATGGTGTGTTCAATAAAAACATGGTAACATTTAATTCTTTGTGTGTTATTAGTTTAAGCAGACTGTGATTGTCTATTGTTGTGACTTAGATGAAGATCAGATCACATTTTATGACCAATTTGTGCAGAAATCCATATCATTCCAAAGGGTTCACATGCTTTTTCTTGCAACTGTATTTTAGCATCTTCAGTGTGATTTTTTTTATTTCTCTTGCTGACATTGAAATTTATCAGCCCATTTATTTAAACCCCTTAAAAGCAATTTATCTGCATGTGAATATGAAATAATGCACTAAAACCGCCCTTTAACTTTAATGGGACATTCCTAAGCTAAGGCAGCATTCACATTACCACTAATGATTTCCGTTAGAGGAGCAGAACAATGAAAATAATGGAAACTTTCATTCCAGCACATACTAAGACTTATGGCATTGGAAGACCATCAGGTCCATCAGGTTTCCTTTCACTATTACGTCACTTTATGGTAAAAAAAAATCAAAAAAATGTTGTCCAATAACTTTGATGAAAACATGAGCGGAGCATCTGACGCAGATGTCAACAGCTGCGAAGTGTATTTATTGCACAATGCCTTATTTCAGCTGAATAATGCTCTCTGTATAAGCTGCCGAAATAGGTGGAGATATACTATAATACTGCCTCCTACAGAAAAAAAATGTATAACTACTATAATACTGCTCCTAACTACAAGAATATACAGTCAGGTCCATAAATATTGGGACATCAACACAATTGTTAAATTTTTGGCTCTATACACCGCCACAATGGATGTGAAATGAAACAAACAAGATGTGCTTTACCTGCAGACTGTCAGCTTTAATGTGAGGATATTTACATCCAAATCAAGTGAACGGTGTAGGAATTACAACAGTTTGCATATGTGCCTCCCACTTGTTAAGGGGCCAAAAGTAATGGGACAATTGGCTTCTCCGCTGTTCCATGGCCAGGTGTGTGTTATTCCCTCATTATCCCAATTACAATGAGCAGATAAAAGGTCCAGAGTTCACTTCCAGTCTGCTATTTGCATTTGGAATCTGTTGCTGTCAACTCTCAAGATGAGATCCAAAGAGCTGTCACTATCAGTGAAGCAAGCCATCATTAGGCTGAAAAAACACAACAAACCCTTCAGAGAGATAGCAAAAACATTAGGCGTGGCCAAAACAACTGTTTGGAACATTCTTAAAAGAAGGAACACACCAGTGAGCTCAGCAACACCAAAAGACCTGGAAGACCACGGAAAACAACTGTGGTGGATGACCGAAGAACTTTTTCCCTGGTGAAGAAAACACCCTTCACAACAGTTGGCCAGATCAAGAACACTCTCCAGGAGGTAGGTGTATGTGTGCCAAAGTCAACAATCAAGAGAAGACTTCTCCAGAGTGAATACAGAGGGTTCACCACAAGATGTAAACCATTGGTGAGCCTCAAAAACAGAAGGCCAGATTACAGTTTGCCAAACGACATCTAAAAAAGCCTTCACAGTTCTGGAACAACATCCTATGGACAGATGAGACCAAGATCAACTTGTACCAGAATGATGGGAAGAGAAGAGTATGGAGAAGGAAAGGAACTTCTCATGATCCTAAGCATACCACCTCATCAGTGAAGCATGGTGGTGGTAGTGTCATGGCGTGGGCATGTATGGCTGCCAATGGAACTCGTTCTCTTGTATTTATTGATGATGTGACTGCTGACAAAAGCAGCAGGATGAATTCTGAAGTGTTTCGGGCAATATTATCTGCTCATATTCAGCCAAATGCTTCAGAACTCATTGGACGGCACTTCACAGTGCAGATGGACAATGACCCAAAGCATACTGCAAAAGCAACCAAGGAGTTTTTTAAGGAAAAGAAGTGGAATGTTATGCAATGGCCAAGTCAATCACCGGACCTGAATCCGATTGAGCATGGATTTCACTTGCTGAAGAAAAAACTGAAGGGAAAATGCCCCAAGAACAAGCAGGAACTGAAGACAGTTGCAGTAGAGGCCTGGCAGAGCATCACCAGGGAGGGAACCCAGCGTCTGGAGATGTCTATGCGTTCTGGACTTCAGGCTATAATTGACTGCAAAGAATTTGCAACCAAGCATTAAAAAGTGAAAGTTTGATTTATGATTATTATTCTGTCCCATTACTTTTGGTTCCTTAACAAGTGGGAGGCACATATGCAAACGGTTGTAATTCCTACACCGTTCACCTAATTTGGATGTAAATACCCTCAAATTAAAGCTGACAGTCTGCAGGTAAAGCACATCTTGTTCGTTTCGTTTCAAATCCTTTGTGGTGGTGTATAGAGCCAAAAATGTTAGAATTGTGGTGATGTCCCAATATTTATGGACCTGACTGTAACTACTATAATACTGCCTCCTGTGTACAAAAATATAAGTATTATATTACTGCTCCTATATACAAGAATAATACTACTATAATACTGCCTCCTATGTACATGAATATAACTACTACAATACTGCTCATATGTACAAGAATATAACTACTATAACAGTGCTCCTATGTACAAGAATATAACTACTATAATACTGTCTCATATGTACAAGAATATAACTACTTTAATACTTCCTCCTATGTACAAGAATATAACTACTATAATACTGCTCCTATGTACAAGAATATATCTAATATAATACTGCTCCTTTGTATAAGAATATAACTAATATAATACTACCTCCTATGTACAAGAATATAACTGCTATAATACTACCTCCTATGTGCAAGAATATAACTACTATAATACTGCTCCTATGTACAAGAATATAACTACTATAATACTGCCTCCTATGTACAAGAATTTAACTACTATAATACTGCTCCTATGTAGCAGAATATAACTACTATAATACTGCTCCTATGTACAAGAATATAACTACTATAATACTGCTCCTATGTACAAGAATATAACTACAACAATACTGCCTCCTATGTACAAGAATATAACTACTATAATACTGCCTCCTATGTTTAAGAATATAACTACTATAATACTGCCTTCTATGTACAAGAATATAATTACTGTAATACTGCTCCTATGTACAAAAATATAACTACTATAATACTGTTCCTATGTACAAGAATATAACTGCTATAATACTGCCTCCTATGTGCAAGAATATAACTACTATAATACTGCTCCTATGTACAAGAATATAACTACTATAATACTGCCTCCTATGTACAAGAATATAACTACTATAATACTGCCTTCTATGTACAAGAATTTAACTACTATAATACTGCTCCTATGTCCCAGAATATAACTACTATAATACTGCTCCTATGTACAAGAATATAACTAATATAATACTGCTCCTTTGTATAAGAATATAACTAATATAATACTACCTCCTATGTACAAGAATATAACTGCTGTAATGCTGCCTCCTATGTGCAAGAATATAACTACTATAATACTGCTCCTATGTACAAGAATATAACTACTATAATACTGCCTCCTATGTACAAGAATATAACTACTATAATACTGCCTTCTATGTACAAGAATTTAACTACTATAATACTGCCTCCTATGTACAAGAATATAACTGCTATAATACTGCCTCCTATGTACAAGAATATAACTACTATAATACTGCTCCTATGTACAAGAATATAACTACTATAATACTGCCTCCTATGTACAAGAATATAACTACTATAATACTGCTCCTATGTACAAGAATATAACTACTATAATACTGCTCTTATGTACAAGAATATAACTACAACAATACTGCCTCCTATGTACAAGAATATAACTACTATAATACTGCCTCCTATGTTTAAGAATATAACTACTATAATACTGCCTTCTATGTACAAGAATATAATTACTGTAATACTGCTCCTATGTACAAAAATATAACTACTATAATACTGTTCCTATGTACAAGAATATAACTGCTATAATACTGCCTCCTATGTGCAAGAATATAACTACTATAATACTGCTCTTATGTACAAGAATATAACTACTATAATAATGCCTCCTATGTACAAGAATATAACTACTATAATACTGCCTCCTATGTACAAGAATATAACTACTATAATACTGCTCCTATGTACAAGAATATAACTACTATAATACTGCTCCTATGTACAAGATTATAACTACTATAATACTGCCTCCTATGTACAAGAATATAACTACTATAATACTGCTCCTATGTACAAGAATATAACTACTATAATACTGCCTCCTATGTACAAGAATATAACTACTATAATACTGCTCCTATGTACAAGAATATAACTACTATAATACTGCTCTTATGTACAAGACTATAACTACTATAATACTGCTCTTATGTACAAGAATATAACTGCTATAATACTGCTCTTATGTACAAGAATATAACTACTATAATACTGCTCCTATGTACAAGAATATAACTACTATAATAATGCCTCCTATGTACAAGAATATAACTACTATAATACTGCCTTCTATGTACAAGAATTTAACTACTATAATACTGCTCCTATGTACAAGAATATAACTACTATAATACTGCTCTTATGTACAAGACTATAACTACTATAATACTGCTCTTATGTACAAGAATATAACTGCTATAATACTGCTCTTATGTACAAGAATATAACTACTATAATACTGCTCTTATGTACAAGAATATAACTACAACAATACTGCCTCCTATGTACAAGAATATAACTACTATAATACTGCCTCCTATGTTTAAGAATATAACTAGTATAATACTGCCTTCTATGTACAAGAATATAATTACTGTAATACTGCTCCTATGTACAAAAATATAACTACTATAATACTGTTCCTATTTACAAGAATATAACTACTATAATACTGCCTCCTATGTACAGGAATATAACTACTATAATACTGCTCCTATGTACAAGAATATAACTACTATAATACTGCTCCTATGTACAAGAATATAAATACTATAAAACTGTTCCTATGTACAAGAATATAACTACTATAATACTGCTCCTATGTACAAGAATATAACTACTATAATACTGCCTATGTACAAGAATATAACTACTATAATACTGCTCCTATGTACAAGAATATAACTACTATAATACTGTTCCTATGTACAAGAATATAACTACTATAATACTGCCTCCTATGTACAAGAATATAACTACTATAATACTGCCTTCTATGTACAAGAATATAACTACTATAATACTGCTCCTATGTACAAGAATATAACTACTATAATACTGCCTCCTATGTACAAGAATATAACTACTATAATACTGCTCCTATGTACAAGAATATAACTACTATAATACTGCTCCTATGTACAAGAATATAACTACTATAATACTGCTCCTATGTACAAGAATATGACTACTATAATACTGCCTCCTATGTACAAGAATATAACTACTATAATACTGCTCCTATGTACAAGAATATAACTACTATAATACTGCTTCTATGTACAAGAATATGACTACTATAATACTGCCCCCTATGTACAAGAATATAACTACTATAATACTGCTCCTATGTACAAGAATATAACTACTATAATACTGCTCCTATGTACAAGAATATAACTACTATAATACTGCCTCCTATGTACAAGAATATCACTACTATAATACTACCTCCTATGTACAAGAATATAACTACTATAATACTGCTCCTATGTACAAGAATATAACTACTATAATACTGCTCCTATGTACAAGAATATAACTACTATAATACTGCCTCCTATGTACAGGAATATAACTACTATAATACTGCTTCTATGTACAAGAATATGACTACTATAATACTGCCCCCTATGTACAAGAATATAACTACTATAATACTGCTCCTATGTACAAGAATATAACTACTATAATACTGCTCCTATATACAAGAATATAACTACTATAAAACTGGTTTACAGAAATCAGTCCATTCAGGAGGAGTTATCAGTTAATCAGACATGCCAGGTCACTTGCCAGTTCCCATTCCCTATGTTAACACCAGACTATTACTGTATAACAGAAGTATAAATCATATGTTTGCAGGTTTCAGGTAGAATTGTCATTTACTGACATGTGAAAGGGGAAGTGACCGGCTGTAACTTCCTCTTCTGTTGTTCCCCCTGGCTCCACACTAACCTGATATCACATTTTGGAGAAGCTGTCAAAGAACTTTCCATAGAGTTCAGTTCGTCCTCATCTCTGAAATCTGTTCATATTCAAATGTCCACAAAAGCAATTGCTACTTCAATTCTCGGCATATTGACAGAGGTGGTCTTTGTTGCAGTCAAAGATGACATATGAGACCCCACAATATGTTGGGGTGAACACATTTGACCTGAGCCAAAATAACAAGAATCTTGATCCCTTCTTCCCTTCAGATATGGTTCCCCTAATGCAGACTATATATTTTCCATCATGCCTCTAGTTTGAAAGGGGTGGTGTTTCATCACACTTAGGCTATCAGCGATAATTCAGTGAAATAAAACTGCTGCCCACCCCTCCTTAGTCACCCTACATATTCTAAGTCTATTCCCTATGTCATGCAGCTTCAACCTGTCTCCCCGATTTCTGCTTATGATAAGTTTCCCCATGAGTTCTTACCAGCTTGAGGCAGGGAAGACAGACTGAAGCTGCATCTCATAGAAATACCCAAGAGATGCCTCACACAGTACTGACAAATAGCATTGACAAGCAGTGCGAGTCGGAGGATTGCAATGTAAATCTACATCTCAGAGATACACTGGAGATTCTGCACACATCACACACAGATAGTAGATGCAGGCAGCGTAAGTCTGGGGGGAGCAATGTGAAGCTACATCTCACAGAGATACACTAGAGATTATGCACACATCACACACAGATAGTAGATGCAGGCAGCGTCAGTCTGGGGAGAGCAATGTAAAGCTACATCTTATAGAGATACACTGGAGATTCTGCACACATCACACACAGATAGTAGATGCAGGCAGCGTCAGTCTGGGGAGAGCAATGTGAAGCTACATCTCACAGAGATACACTGGAGATTCTGCACACATCACACACAGATAGTAGATGCAGGCAGCGTCAATCTGGGGAGAGCAATGTGAAGGTACATCTCATAGACATACACTAGAGCAGGTATGGCCAACCTGAGGCTCTCCAGCTGTTGCAAAACTACAACTCCCACCATGCTTAGACTGCCTAAAGCTATCAGCCTGCAGCAGGGCATGGTGGGAGTTGTAGTTTTACAACAGCTGGAAAGCTGCAGGTTGGCCATGCCTGCACTAGAGATTCTGCACACATCACACACAGATAGTAGATGCAGGCAGCGTCAGTTTGGAGAGAGCAATGTGAAGGTACATCTCAGGCTTCATTCACACGTCCGTAGAACGCGGTCCGTGAGATACCGGAATGGCATCCTGCCTAGTGCAGGAGCGCACAGCGTCATTGGTTGCTATGACGCTGTGCGCTTTGTGCCCCCTCTGCAGTAGAGCAATGTGAAGGTACATCTGATAGAGATACACTAGAGATTCTGCACACATAACACACAGATAGTAGAGACAGGCAACGTCAGTCTGGGGAGAGCAATGTGAAGGTACATCTCATAGAGATACCCTGGAGATTCTGCACACATCACACACCGATAGTAGAGAGATAGGCAACATCACTCTGGGGGGAGCAATATGAAGCTACATGTAAAAATACAATGGAGATAAAGAACACAGCAGTCACATATAGTATAGAGAGGCAGTGTGAAACTACATCTGACAGAAATGTTCTCCAGGTTCTCACACAGTACCCACATAGTCATAGTCATAGTGTGAATAAGGCGAGAGCAGCGTGAAGCTGCATCTCATACAAATACACTGAAGATTCTGCATACAACACTCACAGATCGTATAGACAGTGTGAGGAAGAGGAGTTTTATAACTGCAGTTAATCATTTTATGAACTCACCTACTATATCATCGCTCTCCTGGCAGAAATAATATCTATACCAGCAGATGTCAGACCAATAATGGGGTCTTAAAGGGCTTTTCACACAGCCTAATGTAAAGTGACATGGGAAACAAACGATTCCTATTAATATCCACTTACTTTGCACGAGGTTGGCAGCGCATCCCCCGTTTACACAGGGCAATCTTCTGTCGAAAAAGGGGGATTTTCGGTGACACATAAAAGATGTGATCACGTGTCAAATGATTTGTCTGGTGATCGGCAGCATTTTGCTTTAAAGGGAACCTGTCATGTGGATATTTGATTATAATCTAACTAATTATATACAATCATTAACTACTAAAAAGTACCTTAGATGTATTCACTTACTGGCGTGACAGATGGTTACCTCATAATATACACACAAAGATGCCACATGCCGCATGCTAATGAGCTGATTTGAGTCCAGCGTGATGTCATTGAGTCCAGTGTATATTTAATTCAGAGTTATAGCCACTTCCCTGCCCACCTGCTGCTGATTCATATGGAAAAAAAACTGTCATTCAGCAGCAGGTGGGCGGGGAGAGTCAGGAGCTCATGAATATTTATGACTCATCGTTATCAGCTGGAGCTTTTCAATACAAGATGTTGGCAGATTGACCGGGTCAATTAAAGAAAGTGACCCAGCATTGTGCTAAGAGAATCAGTCACTTATTTATGTTGCCCTTAGTTAGGACACCATAAAACTGGTGACAGGTTCCCTTTAAAAAAGAGTTTTCCAGGACTACAAACTTGGTAGTCTATCCTTAGCGCAGGCCATCAATATCAGATAGGTGGGGGATCAGCTCTCAACATGACTGAGGCTCAGTGCCTGGCCACAAGTACAAAGCTTGGTAAACAGTGAAAGGGTGCAGTGCTCCGGCGAGAGTTATTTTTAATAATATAACATGCAACTAAACATTATTTTTTTATTTATTGTATCCCCTTTCCATAATGGTCGATTTCATATTTAGTATACATGGGTTATTGAGCCTGGGGGCGGGGCTAGAACCGGCACTGCGGCATGTAGTAGCATTTTTCTTATATTTTATTTTATCTTTATTTTTATTTATTTTTGTTTTATTTTGCACTTTGTGCCCCCATAAGGTTTTTTTTCACATTTACTACTGATTTCTCCTGTAACTGGAGCTGACAAATTAGCCCCAGTTACAGGGGGAATACAGCCCTCAGAGAAGTTGTACAACCTAGCCAGCGCTGCAAACTCCCGGCCCCCTGTGGTCACATGACCACTGGGACCGCTGCAGAAAGCGGAACTGCTACTCCCCGGCCCCCTGTGGTCACATGACCACTGGGACCGCTGCAGGAAGCGGAACTGCCGCCTCCTGATCTCTATGCACTGCACTCGCTCAGCACTGTGTATTGATGGGGGAAACTGTCCCTGCCCTCTCTATGGGGCACCCTGCTGTCACTGACCGCGGGCTCCCCGCTCCCACAGCTGCACGGTTAGCATGAAGCTGCGATCTCTGCAGAGATATATGCCAACTGCCCGGACCAGGGTTAAGCATTTATTATCATGCTGTTTTAGGCCCACAGTTTAGTGCTGAGTAATGTCTTAATATATCTACATATTGATCAAAGCTCCGTTTTGCTGACACAGAGCTCTAAATTTCCTGCATTGACTTTAATTAAAAGGAAACCTGTCATCAAATTTTTGGATGAGACGGTAGGATAGTTGGGTTGACCCCAAATTCAAGGCAAGCGGGATGCCACCCAGCGAGGAGTATTTGTCCTTCTGACTCTGCCAGGCTTATGCATACGACTCCGGGTACTGCATTTGCATACATCACATACCGGCCTTAAACTGTTCTATCCAATCATGGTTCCATGCAACCAGTCAGTTAGATACCATAAAAGCTGATGACGCGATCCCTTTAAACAGTAACATGCTTTCTGGAACCACCACTAGAGGGAGCACTGAAGTGTACTGCAAAACAGGTCAATATTCAGGTCAATATAAAATGATATGCAGTGAGCTCCCTCTAGTGGAGGCTGAGGGGACCCAGAATTTTATCATTTTACTTTATGTCCAGACAGACAGATAGTTTTGGTCTGAACAGTATAATACTATATTTGGAAATGATTTCCTCTTTCCAGTCTTATTGCTGCATTAGGGTCAGTACATTTCCTAATCTATGACCTCCCACTGACATAGCATACTTGTATCCCAGCAGAGCTATTACAACACCTAGCAGTGTATAATGTCTGGTATACCGTGCATGGGTAGGACAAGCAGGAACTGACCAGTCATTCTGGGCGCACTTGCACAACACATCCTGCCCAACAGCGACTACCTACACCTCCGATGTGTGCAAGTCAACACTGCTCTAGTCTCACATCTCACAATGTATAGAGGAAGTTCACACACCTCAGCTAATGAGGAAGAATGACTGATTAACCCTTTACCCCCTGCAGAGGATATGGCACTCTGATGCAAATAAGGCTAATTTTACATTAGCGTTTTTTTAAGTTCCGTCATGGATCTGCAAAAGCGCTTCCGTTACAATAATACAACCGCATGCATCCGTCATGAACGGATCCGGTTGTATTATGTCTTCTATAGCCATGATGGATCAGTCATGAACACCATTGAAAGTCAATGGGGGGTGGATCTGTTTTCTATTGTGTCAGAGAAAACTGATCCGTCCCCGTTGACTTACATTGTGTCGGGACGGATCCGTCTTGCTCCGCACCATATCGCGGACAGGAAAATGCTGCTTGCAACAGTTATTTGACAAATACATTATTTATTCTCTGCTGATTTATCCTGAGTTATATCCTCTACTATACGCCAGAGCTGCACTCACTATTCTGCTGGTGCAGTCACCGTCTACATACATTACATTACTTGTCCTGTACTGATTCTGAGTTACATCCTGTATTATACTCCAGAGCTGCACTCACCATTCTGCTGGTGCAGTCACTGTGTACATACATTACATTACTTATCCTGTACTGATTCTGAGTTATATCCTGTATTATACTCCAGAGCTGCACTCACTATTCTGCTGGTGCAGTCACTATGTACATACATTACATTACTTATCCTGTACTGATCCTGAGTTACATCCTGTATTATACTCCAGAGCTGCACTCACTATTCTGCTGGTGGAGTCACTGTGTACATACATTACATTACTTATCCTGTACTGATCCTGAGTTACATCCTGTATTATACTCCAGAGCTGCACTCACTATTCTGCTGGTGGAGTCACTGTGTACATACATTACATTACTTATCCTGTACTGATCCTGAGTTATATCCTGTATTATACTCCAGAGCTGCACTCACTTCTCTGCTGGTGCAGTCACTGTGTACATACATTACATTACTTATCCTGTACTGATCCTGAGTTACATCCTGTATTATACTCCAGAGCTGCATTCACTATTCTGCTGGTGCAGTCACTGTGTACATACATTACATTACTTATCCTGTACTGATCCTGAGTTACATCCTGTATTATACTCCAGAGCTGCACTCACTATTCTGCTGGTGCAGTCACTGTGTACATACATTACATTACTTATCCTGTACTGATCCTGAGTTATATCCTGTATTATACTCCAGAGCTGCACTCACTATTCTGCTGGTGCAGTCACTGTGTACATACATTACATTACTTATCCTGTACTGATCCTGAGTTACATCCTGTATTATACTCCAGAGCTGCACTCACTATTCTGCTGGTGCAGTCACTGTGTACATACATTACATTACTTATCCTGTACTGATCCTGAGTTATATCCTGTATTATACTCCAGAGCTGCACTCACTATTCTGCTGGTGCAGTCACTGTGTACATACATTACATTACTTATCCTGTACTGATCCTGAGTTACATCCTGTATTATACTGCAGAGCTGTACTCACTATTCTGCTGGTGCAGTCACTGTGTACATACATTACATTACTTATCCTGTACTGATCCTGAGTTACATCCTGTATTATACTCCAGAGCTGCACTCACTATTCTGCTGGTGGAGTCACTGTGTACATACATTACATTACTTATCCTGTACTGATCCTGAGTTACATCCTGTATTATACTCCAGAGCTGCACTCACTATTCTGCTGGTGGAGTCACTGTGTACATACATTACATTACTTATCCTGTACTGATCCTGAGTTATAACCTGTATTATACTCCAGAGCTGCACTCACTATTCTGCTGGTGGAGTCACTGTGTACATACATTACTTATCCTGTACTGATCCTGAGTTACAACCTGTATTATACTCCAGAGCTGCACTCAATTCTCTGCTGGTGAAGTCACTGTGTACACTGATGAGCAAAAGAGTAACAATGTTTTGCACTTTTGACTTTCAGGCTCCATATCTCACCCTCCACTACAACCTGGAACGTGAGACTCCCATCATTTTACAGACATCATTTGGCTATCTCATACATAAGTTGGACAACTATTTAGCATAGGATTAGTTCTACAGATTCTTCTCATGTAACTGCATTGTTACTGTTTTGCTCCCAAAATTCTAAATTTTTAGGACTCCACCTTTGGCTTTCAGCACTGCCTGAATCCTTCTGGACATGCTCTCGATAAGATTTAATCATGTCTCAACCGAAATCTGTTCCTAGGTCTTTTCTACACGTCCCCAATGTTGGTGCGTACTGGTCGACTCACTTGGGTATGAATACAGCTTTTTCTCCAACTCTACCCACAAGTGTTCGGGAGAGTAACATCCTGTATTATACTCCAGATCTGCATTCACTATTCTGCTGCTGCATATATAATAATATATTACACTACTTGCCCTGAACTGATCCTGAGTGACCGCCT
Organism: Bufo bufo; assembly: GCF_905171765.1. Classification (NCBI taxonomy): domain Eukaryota; kingdom Metazoa; phylum Chordata; class Amphibia; order Anura; family Bufonidae; genus Bufo; species Bufo bufo. The sequence continues at coordinate 38,106,169 of NC_053393.1, read as the reverse complement.
GTGCTATACTCAATAGCTGAATTCACAATTTTTCAGGCTTCAGAGCTGAAACCTCCCAGCATTTCTTGCTGCTTCACAGCATCTTGTGGAGAACTTCATTTTGGGAAGCATTGTCTTTACACTCAGAGCTTTACAGTAATATGATGTAGGGAAAACTAACTGCTGTCTGCATTATCACAGCTCAGCCTAGGGTACTTTCACACTTGCGTTGTTGGATTCCGGCAGGCAGTTCCATCGCCAGATCCGGCAATCTGTATGCAAACGGATACCATTTGTAGACGGATCCGGATACGGATCCGTCACACAAATGCATTGCAAGAACGGATCCCTCTCTCCAGTTATCATCCGGAAAAAAGGATCCGGTATTTATCTTTTTCACATTTTTAAAGGTCTGCGCATTCCGTTTTTCCGGAACACTTGGGGCCGGATCCGGCATTAATGCATTTCAATGAAAAAGAATGCTGGTTTCCGGTGTTCCGGAATTTGGGACAGAGTAAATACCGCAGCATGCTTGGGTATTTTCTCCGTCCAAAAACCGTACAGTGACTAAACTGAAGACATCCTGAAACGGATTGCTCTCCATTCAGAATGCATTAGGATAAAACTGATCAGTATTTTTTCCGGTATAGAGCCCCTAGGACGGAACTCAATGCCGGAAAAGTTTAACGCAAGTGTGAAGGTGCCCTAAACTGCAGCATAATTAATGTCTCTAAGGCCGAGTTCACATGAACTGTGACCCGTGCCCGTGCTGCGGCCCCCAAATTGCGGGCCACAATGCACGATCGCCGGCCGTAGGCGATCCGCCCGTTCCGCAAAAAGATAGGACATGTTCTATCTTTTTGCGGAACGGAAGTACGGAATGCAACCCCACGGAAGCACTCTGTAGTGCTTCTGAGGGGTCCCGTTCCGTGCGGCCATTCCGCAATTCCAGATTTGCGGACCCATTGAAGTGAATGGGTCCGCATCCGTGATGCGGAATGCACACGGAACTGTGGCCGTGTATTGCGGCCCGCAACTTGCGGGCCGCAATACGGCCACGGATCACACACGTTCGTGTGAACTAGGCCTAAAAAGAAACTTGCTGACTGTTTCTAAACCCAACCATACTCAAACATAACCCATGGGCAGCCCTAACTAGATCTGGCATATAGTTTTTCCAACATGTTGCCAACCTCCAGGAGTATTTGCCGCCACTCCCTTAAAGGGGATGTGTCAAGAAATAACAGAAAATAGTTTTAATCTTTTTTTATATTAACCATAGTTTTGTGATTTTTATTTTTAATTTTTGAGTTCTGAGCCTTACAACAGGCTGACACTTCCTATTCTGTAGAGATAACCTCTCAGCAGTCATCTCATTATAATCATAGGCAGGGTGATGACAGGTAATGCCTATATATAGGTAACACATCATCCACCATTCACAATAGGTGATGGACACTCTCCTTGCACAGTGACCTTTGAACAGGTCACACAGCATGCCCACAACGCTCTCCGATAAAAGTGAAAGAGTCATCTTCATGTATGAAAATTTTTATTTTTTTTAAAAAGTCTACAATCAGAAAAAATAAAATTGAGTCCCATCAGAACCGGCATTCTCGTGATTATTCAGCCTCTGTGATATGAAACTGTTAAAGGAGTTCTCCCTTAACAATAAGCTAATTACATTGTATCTGTGTTATGGGACCACCCTCATGCCAATAAGTAGTTACTTTCTACGCAGCACCGCCACAGGAGAAATTAGGTATTACACCTTGCCCATTCAAAATAATGGGTTGTCGGTGTATTTCAAGAAACAATGGGACCTCCAGGTAACCGCTCTCAACTCTGGCCAAGAGATGACCAACAGAGGACGCCCCCCTCCCCTAAATTTCCCAAAAAGGGCTCATTCACATGACCGTATGTCTTTTTAAGTGTTTTGTGTGCCGTTTTTCACGGATCCGTTTTTCCATTTTTTTTTTTATCAGTAGTGTTTCCGGTTCCGTTTTTCCGTATGGCATATACAGTAATTACATAGAAAAAATTGGGCTGGGCATAACATTTTCAATAGATGGTTCTGCAAAAACGGAATGGATACGGAAGACATTCGGAGTACATTCCGTATGTGTTCAGTTTTTTTTGCGGACCCATTGACTTGAATGGAGCCACGGAACGTGATTTGCGGGCAATAATAGGACATGTTCTATCTTTCAACGGAACGGAAAAACGGAAATACGGAAACGGAATGCATACGGAGTACATTCCGTTTTTTTTGCAGAACCATTGAAATGAATGGTTCCAACAAACGTTTGTGTATTATATGGGCCTGAAACGCGTGAGCATTGTGCAGCAGTGTATAGGGACGCATCTGCATTCTGCCATGTACTGATTTGCACAGCAACAGGAAGCTCAATGTCATCTTCCTAATCTAAACTGGCCATTCAGATTCCTGTCACAGCAACACATCGGCGGCGAAGTAAGTAACCACTAGTCACCAGGTATTTAATGAGCATCAGCCAGCATGATCAACCCTATTACACTTGGGGAACTTTCCATTGTACTACATCTCGGTCAGCTTTCTCTGATAATGAGATCCTAATGTCATTGTTGCATGCCAGTAGTGAGATATACTGCGCAAGCGCTGAGTGATCATTCGTCAGCGCTTGCGCAGTATGACAATGCCAGGTGGGGAGAGAGTGAGGATGCCGGGCCCTGTCACTCAAGGGGAAGGGAGAGTGGTTAAGCGGGAAATACTGTGGTGAAGCAGTGCTCCGAGCTGCCAGGTAGGCTCCTCGGTGCGGTGAGACCCTCATCGGCATATAAAATAAACTGCAGATTTAAAAAAAAAATGGGGCCACGAATTTCAACAAGATAAGGTTCATTTAACTGAACATGGTCAACCATAACAGTCAGTATGCCTGATTTAATAGGGTTAATCGTGCTGGCAGATGCTCTTTAACCTCCATGCCACCAGGGATTATCTTTCTAAACCAACTGTAACCACCATGTACATTGCTATTCATACCTGTTGTACTGTAGACTACAAGGATGCGCATCTACATTTTCACTGTCCTAGACTATCAGAGATGACACCATCCACATTTTCACTGCCCTAGACCACCCGTGATACATCCATACACTATTTCTACTCTAGACTGTCAAGGATGCCGCCATCTACATTTTCATTGCCCTAGACCACCCGTGATACATCCATACACTATTTCTACTCTAGACTGTCAAGGATGCCACCATCTACATTTTCACTGCCCTAGACCACCAATGGTACCTCCATACACCATTTCTACTCTAGACTGTCAAGGATGCCACCATCTACATTTTCACTGCCCTAGACCACCAATGATACCTCCATACACCATTTCTACTCTAGACTGTCAAGGATGCCGCCATCTACATTTTCATTGCCCTAGACCACCAATGGTACCTCCATACACCATTTCTACTCTAGACTGTCAAGGATGCCACCATCTACATTTTCACTGCCCTAGACCACCAATGGTACCTCCATACACCATTTCTACTCTAGACTGTCAAGGATGCCGCCATCTACATTTTCACTGCCCTAGACCACCAATGATACCTCCATACACCATTTCTACTCTAGACTGTCAAGGATGCCACCATCTACATTTTCACTGCCCTAGACCACCAATGATACCTCCATACACCACTTTCACTGTAGACTGTCAAGGATGCCGCCATCTACATTTTCACTGCCCTAGACCACCAATGGTACCTTCATACACCATTTCCACTCTAAGCTGTCAAGGATGCCGCCATCTACATTTTCACTGCCCTAGACCACCAATGATACCTCCATACACCATTTCCACTGTAGACTGTCAAGGATGCCGCCATCTACATTTTCACTGCCCTAGACCACCAATGATACCTCCATACACCATTTCTACTCTAGACTGTCAAGGATGCCACCATCTACATTTTCACTGCCCTAGACCACCAATGATACCTCCATACACCATTTCCACTGTAGACTGTCAAGGATGCCGCCATCTACATTTTCACTGCCCTAGACCACCAATGATACCTCCATACACCATTTCTACTCTAGACTGTCAAGGATGCCGCCATCTACATTTTCACTGCCCTAGACCACCAATGGTACCTCCATACACCATTTCCACTGTAGGCTGTCAAGGATGCCGCCATCTACATTTTCACTGCCCCAGACCACTAGGAATGTTAACATTAACCACTAGGTATTTAACCCTCCCTTCACTGGGCCAACAAGGAAGCTACCATTAAACACTTTACTTTCTTAAACCACAAGATATTTAACCCAACCATTAAAATCATTGCCCTAAGACACATAGGATGTCTCAGTCATCCTCTTATCTGCCCTTGGCCACCAGGGGTGTTACCATTAACCCCTTTAGCATTCTAAAATAATAGACACCATACTGTAAGCTGCAAACAGTCGTGTAGCTATTAAATGTGCAATGTGCAAAGTTGTACATGGGCATTACATTTAGGAGCACAACCAAAGCGAGCAAAACTATCATAAAGGCGCAGTGCAGAGGTGTGGTGGCAACATTTTGATTCAAAAGTGCCATTTTATCACTGTACAGAGACCATGATGGCTCACAACAGAATATAGCGATAGCTCTCTTTATACATATCACACACTGCACATACTGGTACGTCACAGTTTGGGTGGGGGCTGTGGTAATGATTTTGCATTGGGGTTCAGGAGCTTCAAGCAATGCCTCCGGCTACAAATATTTCCATATCAAAGACATTTTCCCTTCTATGTTAAAAAATACAGTTGCATAGAGCAGAAAAAATGGCTTCCTAACGTGAGATTTCACCTATTGTTTCAATGGACTGGATAGTCTGCAAATACCATGAGTAAGGATTCAAGACCTGGGACCCCATCCATGCCCTGACTCATGGGTTAGGGGGGTTCCCAGTTCCCAGATAACTGCTCTGGTCTCCCCCTCTCCTTATGTTTCTACCTTGCAATCAAGGTATCAAGAGATCAGTGCTGGCAGGGGAGTGGTAATAATGGGCAGTGACACCTAGGCACAGGTGCTCGAGGGGCTCAAAGGGACATCTGCCACACAAGAAGATACCTGTATTACCAATGGCACATGGGAGGTGGGGACCCAGGACCCAGGGGGCTTCAAGTCCTGCATCTGACGGTGGCTCCAGATAAGGCTGTAGTCCCACGGACAGGTCCATTTTGCTGAAGGGCTTCCGCGTGCTTCATGTCCCATCTCTGGTTGCATCTTGCAAGATCTCGGACCCACTGAAGTCAATGGGTCCACATCACCATGCAAGGGTACACATGGGTAGTGTCCATGTTTTGCGGTTCGGCAAAACGGACGTAGCCGCATGAATGCACCCATGAAGGTAAATCACCCAACCATTAGTGGTCCCCAAAAATCACTGTGTCTGTAGCAACCAACAGAGACAAGAAAATCGTTTCGACCTCTCTAGATTTGCAATGTGAGCTCCCGATTCATTGGTTCCATCCAAGTGAAATATGAAACACATCACAAATGTTTCTCAGTGTATACTATACTGCATTAAAGGGCATCTGTCAGCAGTTTTGTACCTATGACACTGGCTGACCTGTTCCATGTGCACTTGGCAGATGAAGACATCTGTGTTGGTCCCATGTTCCTATGTGCCCACATTGCTGAGAAATATGATGTTTTAATATATGCAAATGAGCCTCTAGGAGCAACGGGGGCGTTACCATTACACCTAGAGGCTCTGCTCTCTCTGCAACTGCCGCGCCCCCTGCACTTTGATTGACAGGACCAGGTGTGATGAAGTTTACACTGCCGGGTCCTGTCAATCAAAGTGCAGGGGGTGCGGCAGTGGCAGAGAGAGCAGAGCCTCTAGGTGTAATGGTAACGCCCCCGTTGCTCCTAGAGGCTCATTTGCATATAATAGAACATCATTTTTCTCAGCAATGCGGGCACATATGAACATGGGACCAACACAGACGTCTTCAGCTGCCAAGCGCACATGTAACAGGTCAGCCAGTGTCATAGGGACAAAACTGCTGACAGATGCCCTTTAAAGGGGCATTTCCATCAGGACCACGCTTTTCCCAATTAGTTAATATGGCTGCCACAGAGTGGGGTCCGTTGCTTGGGATCCTCTCTAATAGGCAGAATGGAGAGGCCAATGCAAGCAACCAGGTCTTTTACATGGTCGTGTAACAGAATTTTTTCCCCCTGGGCACACCAGGAGTTATGTCCTCCGCTGTGCACACCCTAATGTAAAGCACATTACAGTCCTGGAATACAACTTCAGAGAGGAGAAAGCCAAGCCAGCAGCTGAACAGTTAATAATCAGGACACTTGACAACTGATGATAATGACAAACGACAATTGAGTGATTATTTGCCAATTAGCTACTGTGCCACTTCCAGCAGGAAACAATCATCATGTTCAATGTCACCGAGGTCAATGTTGCATCGTGTGTGCCCAGATACACAAACGTAGTAATAACAGTAACTGCAACAATGTATCACAGGCTAAAGATACAGACCGGGGCAAAGGTACCGACACCATAGGCGCCAATCGGGGCATCGTGTGTTCCTTCTCATGCTGATGAATGTGACACTGACGCAGGTTTTCTATGGCAGGGCTACAATGGGGACATTTTCAGAAGTCGCCCTATATGTGGCTGTAAAGAAATGCCCCCCTTTTTTTTTACTTTGCAAATGATAGAAAAAAATTGGTCTGGGAAATTTGGCACCGAGTGTGACGTCGTAACAAAGGGCAGATTTACAGGTGATCTAATAAATATAGAGACCAGCAATAATCATAGTAATATAATACTCTATATAATAATAATAATAATAGGAATGATAAATGCAACATTGTATCACAGGCTGGGTGTGGAAAGCTACACACATCACATAGCACAGGAGGGGTTCACACTGGATACAGAACAGATGCCATTATCACACATCACATCTATCCCCTGACACATACAAGACACATTACACACAGATCCCTGTGTATTCACCGTCCGCCCTGCTGTATCACAGGTACATCCCAAAATCCTCACATTATCACACAGCCTCCATGGCTGGCACCAGAGGGGGCGCAGACAACAACCAGACACTGAGGGCGAAGAGGAGGAATGAAACATGAAGAATATCATGGAAACTAAGGGCAGATTATAATGAACCATCACATACTGTGCCAGGCAAGCAGGGAGAGGCATTCAAGCTTAGCTAACCTGTGTGCATGTAGTGTGTGTGTGTGTGTGTGTGTGTGTATCATAGTGTATTGTGTGTGTGTGTGTGTGTATCATAGTGTATTGTGTGTGTGTGTGTCATAGTGTATGCATTGTGTGTGTGTGTGTATATCATAGAGTATGTATTGTGTGTGTGTGTGTGTGTCATAGTGTATGCATTGTGTGTGTGTGTGTGTATATCATAGAGTATGTATTGTGTGTGTGTGTGTGTCATAGTGTATGCATTGTGTGTGTGTGTGTGTATATCATAGAGTATGTATTGTGTGTGTGTGTGTCATAGTGTATGCATTGTGTGTGTGTGTATATCATAGAGTATGTATTGTGTGTGTGTGTATCATAGTGTATGCATTGTGTGTGTATCATAGTGTATTGTGTGTGTGTGTGTATTCTAGAGTATGTATTGTGTGTGTGTGTGTATCATAGTGTATGTATTGTGTGTGTGTGTATCATAGTGTATGTATTGTGTGTGTGTGTGTCATAGTGTATGCATTGTGTGTGTGTGTATATCATAGAGTATGTATTGTGTGTGTGTGTATCATAGTGTATGCATTGTGTGTGTATCATAGTGTATTGTGTGTGTGTGTGTATTCTAGAGTATGTATTGTGTGTGTGTGTGTATCATAGTGTATGTATTGTGTGTGTGTGTATCATAGTGTATGTATTGTGTGTGTGTGTGTCATAGTGTATGCATTGTGTGTGTGTGTATATCATAGAGTATGTATTGTGTGTGTGTGTATCATAGTGTATGCATTGTGTGTGTATCATAGTGTATTGTGTGTGTGTGTGTATTCTAGAGTATGTATTGTGTGTGTGTGTATCATAGTGTATGTATTGTGTGTGTGTGTCATAGTGTATGCATTGTGTGTGTGTGTGTATATCATAGAGTATGTATTGTGTGTGTGTGTGTCATAGAGTATGTATTGTGTGTGTGTATCATAGAGTATGTATTGTGTGTGTGTATCATAGTGTATGTATTGTGTGTGTGTGTCATAGAGTATGTATTGTGTGTATCATAGTGTATTGTGTGTGTGTGTGTATCATAGAGTATGTATTGTGTGTGTGTGTGTGTCATAGAGTATGTATTGTGTGTGTGTGTGTATATCATAGTGTATGTATTGTGTGTGTCATAGTGTATGTAGTGTGTGTGTGTATCATAGAGTATGTATTGTGTGTGTATCATAGTGTATGTATGGTGTGTGCATCATAGTGTATGTAGTGTGTGTGTGTATCATAGAGTATGTATTGTGTGTGTATCATAGTGTATGTATGGTGTGTGCATCATAGTGTATCTATTGTGTGTATCATAGTGTATCTATTGTGTGTATCATAGTGTATGTATTGTGTGTGTATCATAGTGTATGTATGGTGTGTGTATCATAGTGTATGTATGGTGTGTGTATCATAGTGTATGTATGGTGTGTGTGTGTGTGTGTGTGTATCATAGTGTATGTATTGTGTGTGTATCATAGTGTATGTATTGTGTATGAATGAACTTGTATTCAGCTGTATGTGAGTAAATGCCTGCATCAAGCTGTCTGTATATATCTACCTGCTTGTGTGTGAGTGTATGTACAGTATGTATGGATGTATCTGTGTTTAGCTGTCTGTATATATCTACCTGCATGTGTTTGGCTGCATGAGTATACAGTATGTATCTAATTGTATCGATTTGTATGTCTGTATGTATAAACATATGGTGTATGAATATATGTGTGTATCTAGCTGTTTGTGTATGTAGCTGTGTGTATGACTATGTATGTGTGCAGTTCTAGCTCATCAAGATGTGAGCACATATATGTACTGTACGTGTTTGTGTCTGGCTATGGGTGTACTTCTAGTTTTGTATCTAGCTGTGAGTATAGGTACGTGTGCATAGCTGTGTACATGTGTGTATCTAGTTAGCTGTATCTGCGTATATGAAATGTATGTGTATACCTACTGTGGTCTGTGTGTATGTTTATAGCTGAGTGTCTATATCTAGTATGTATATGTGTGTGTGTTGGTATTTATATTTAACATATGTATGTATTTAGCTGTGTGCACATCCAATGTAGTTTGGTGTGCATATGTATGTGTGTATGTAGTTGCATGTGCATGTAATATGTATGTAGCTGTGAGCTGTATATACCTAAGTACATATTTCTAATAATGTGTATGTATATGGATGTATGCATTTAGCTTCATGTATAGGTATGCTAGCATATAGTTGTGTGTCTGTGTGCATGTATTATTACATACTGATCTCCTGCACCCGGACTGACACACATGCAGAGAACACACAGTACATTTGTATATAGCTGTGTGTATGTATATGCATGTATGCATTTAGCGGGTATGCATACATATAGTTGTGTGTGTGTGTATATATTATTTAGCTGTGTGTCTATACATGTAATGTGCATTCACACTGTACATACTGATCCTTGCATACAGGTAGATCTCCTGCACCATGACTGACACACAGAACACATGTATGGCACTCACATCCCATACTCAGCAGGTGCCACCCCAGGAGCTGCCCATCACCCCCCTGTGTCCATGCACACAGTGCACCCCATCACCCTGCAGGCACCACCTCCTCCCCCCCCCCCCCCTGGATGCATGGGCTCATGTACCTGGGCTGGACCCCCTCCTCAGGGCTGGGCACAGGGGGCTGCTGGCTGCTCTCAGCTGCTCCTTCTCCTTCTGATTTCTGCTGTAACAGGAGCTTCCGGGTTGGTGAATCTGAGCGTCAGAGGCTGAGATGTGCTGAGCAGCAGCTACTGAGAAATATCTCTATAAAAGGAAGAGACACATGGTGGAGGAAGAGGAAGCTCACCTTCCCCAGCCTGCCTGCTGCAGGGGGTGAGCACTCAGGGGTGCATGCACTGGGCAGGTGGGCTGCACCCCCCTCTGGAGACCTGCAGGAAGGCAATGTGTATACAGACCCAGACCCAAATCCAGGGGTGGACCAGACCCTCTTATGTAATACAGGATAGGTGATAAATGTACAATCACGGGGAGCGCGACCACTGGGACCAGTCCCCTGTGTGAACAGAGTGGTAGCGTACATGGGTGACCACTGCCCCATTCACCGTCTCTCTGAATGATGGAAAGAGCCGGACTCAACCCCAAAACAAGCAGAGATTTAAGGGGATTTGTCCCAAGTGTTAACCCTTTTCTGACAAAGCGATTTTCCGTCTTTACGTTTAGTTTTTTGCTCCCTCCCTTCCCGGAGCCGTAACTTTTTTTATTTTGCCATTCACTTATCCGTATGAGGGCTGGGGGAAACACTCCTAACCTGGAAGAGCGCGCACTCTCATATGCCGTGGACACATTTGACAACGGCATCTGAGGGGTTAAATGTCAACGGTCGGCAAAACCACCAATCGCGGACATTAGCTGAGGGTGAAGCGGGCGCCATCTTAAAAGACCTGATATCCACCGTACATGTACGGCAGATGTCGGAAAGGGGTTAAAGTTATCCCCTATTCCTAAAACCCAAGGTCAAGCAAGCACCCTGCTGCAACATTCATTGCAGGAAATTTATCAAATTGGGTGTAAAGGAAAGCTAGCTTATTTGCTCATACCAACTAGTGTTGATCGAACACCATAGTGCTCGAGTAGTACACATCGGGATGCTCGGGTGCTCTACAAAGCACCAGAGAGCAATGGAAGTCAATGGGAGAACCCGAGCATTAAACCAGGCACCCCCTGCTCTGAAGGAAAAGGTCAGAAATTGATGGAAACACCACCAAAATGGTTCAGAACCAACATGGGGGAGGATGTCTGGATGCATCTCGGACTCCCAGGTCGCTGCTGGGAATGATGTTGTCCGAGTAGTACGCCAATTTTACAGACTGACAATAATACACACAAAACCGAAGATAAAAACGATTTTAGAGGAAACATCGTTAGGAAACATTCTTTCCTGTATATTTACTTGTATATAAAGTGCAAGTGCTGCCAAAAATCACAAGGGAGAGGCACTCCGATACAACCTGTTTATCACATAAAAGAGGTCCTCATTCACGGTAGTGGGACTCCTACACTCATAAAGCCTATGCACTAGGGGGAAAGGGCTGCCAAAAATTACAAGGAACCGGCGCTCCAATACACCCTTTATTACACATAAAGGAGGGCATCATACACACCCTTGAAAAAATATGATTGATGGCCTGCTGGTGACCCTCTAAAACATTAGGGATGAGGGTCTGCTGCTCTGACCATCTAAAACATTATGGGGGAGGGTCTGCTGATGATCTGACCATCTAAAACATTATAGGCGAGGGCCTGCTGGTGATCTGACCATCTAAAACATTAGGGGTGAGGGTCTGCTGTTGACCCTCTAAAACATTAGGAGCGAGGGCAGCCTAATAAGCATGTTGATATGATGGAGGAGGAGAAAAGGAAGATTGAATCATATACCCTTGTTTGTGGTGGAAGGGGTGCATGGGAATACAGTGTATTCAATACACCATAAAAGCCACATTTAAAGTGCCTTTATGTTGAGCTGCTTTCCTCTGGTGGAGTAGAGAAGTCAGGGGCAATCCAGGCCTTGTTCATTTTTATAAGAGTCAATTGGTCGGCATTTTCAGTTGACAGGCGGATGCGCTTCATCAGCTATTATGCCCCCAGCAGCACTAAATACCCGCTCTGACAAAATGCTAGGCCAGCACCTCCAAGGCGTAGAGCGCCAGTTCATGCCACGTGTCTAGCTTGGACACCCAAAAGTTGTAAGGCACAGAGGGATCATTGAGGACGCTGACACGGTCTGCTACGTTCTACTTCACCATCTTCCAAAACTTTTCCCTCCTTGTGACACTAGGCCGCGCATCAGGGTCAGGGTGCTGGCCGGGTGTCATGAAACTGTCCCAGGCCTTGGAGAGTGTTGCCTTGTCTCTGTTGGAACTGCTGAGTGTTATCCTCATCTCCCCTCCTCGGTTGCCCAAGGAACTACGTACTCTGCAGCCAGCGTTGTCAGCTGGAAATTTTTGGAGCAATTTTTCCACAAGGACCTTCTGGTATTTCACCATTTTGCTAGTCCTCTACACCATAGGAATGAGAAATGAGAAGTTCTCTTTGTAGCGGGGGTCGAGAAGGGTAAACAACCAGTAATCGGTGTTGGCCAAAATGCGTATAACGCGAGGGTCACGGGAAAGGCAGCATAGCATAAAGTCAGCCATGTGTGCCAGAGTCCCAACAGACATGACTTCACTGTCCTCATCAGGAGGATGACTCTCAATCTCCTCATCCTCTTCGGCCTATCCACACTGAACAGATGGAATAAACCTCTGCAGGTACTACCCTCTGTAGCGGAGGCAACCGTCTCCTGCTCCTCCTCCTCATCATCCAATTCGCGCTGAGAAGACGAACTGAGGGTGGTCTGGCTATCACCCTGTGTAATGTCTTCCCCCGTTTCCACCTCTTCCACATGCAAAGCGTCCGCCTTCATTGTGAGCAGTGAGCGTTTGAGTAGACACAGAAGTAGGATGGTTACGCTGATGATAGCGTCATCGCCGCTCACCATCTGTGTTGATTCCTCAAAGTTGCGTAAAACCTCACAGAGGTCAGACATCCATGCCCACTCCTCGCTTGTGAAGAGCGGAAGCTGACTGGAAAGGTGACGACCATGTTGCAGCTGGTATTCCACTGCTGCCCTCTGCTGATCACAAAGCCTGACCAACATGTGGAACGTGGAGTTCCAGTGCGTGCTCAAGTCGCACAACAGTCGGTGAGCTGGCAATTGCAAGCACTGCTACAGCGTTGCCAGACCGGCAGCAGCTGTAGATGACTTTCGGAAATGGGCACAATCCGGCGCACCTTCACCAGTAGCTCAGGCAAATTGGGGTAGGTTTTGAGAAACTGCTGAACCACTAGGTTAAACACGTGGGCTAGGCATGGTATGTGTGTGAGCTTGCCGAGCTTCACAGCCGCCGCCAAGTTACGGCCATTATCAGACACAACCATGCCTGGTTCTAGGTTGAGTGGCGAGAGCCACAGCTCAGTCTGGTCTCTTATCCACTGCCATTGCTCTGCGGCGGTGTGCTGTTTGTCACCTAAGTAAGCAGATCAGTTTAAGCCGGCCTGTTGCCGCTTCCCCACTGCAGTGCTACACTGCTTCCAGCTACTGACTGATGTCTGACTGGTGCTGCAAGATAATGCAGAGGTGGAAGTGGAGGAGGAGAAGTGGGGGTTGCAGCCACTAACGTAGGTGGTGGTGGAAACCCTGATGGAAGTAGGGCCCACAATCCTTGGCGTCGGTAGCACCTATGCCATCCCAGGGTAGGACTCGCTCCCAGCCTCAACAACGCTCACCCAGTGTACCGTCAGGGAAATGTAGCATCCTTGGCCAAAAGCACTTGTCCATGTGTCAGTCATTAAGTGGACCTTCCCAATAACTGCATTGGTCAGGGCACGGGTGATGTTACAGGACACATACTGGTGTAATGCTGGGACTGCACACCATGAAAAATATTGGCGGCTGGGGACAGAGTACCACGGGACGGCTACCGCCATGAAGCTGCGGAAAACCTCAGTGTCCACAAACCTAAATGGCAACATTTCCAGGACCAGCAATTTGGAATGGTGCACATTTAGTGCTTTGGCCTGTGGGTGGGTAGCTGGGTATTTGCGCTTTCGTTCAAAGGCCTGGGGTATGGACAACTGTCCACTGCGCTGGGACACAGAAGTAGATGTGCTAGCTGATGGTGCTTGCGAAGGTCCAGGTGCAGGGCGGGAGGCATCTGGGCCTGCGTCTTGGACAGGGGATTAGCCAGCACGTAACACAGGGGAAGATGAGGTAGTGGTGTGACCCGCAGACACTGATTGTGGACCCAGGCGTTCGGCCCACCTATTAGGGTGCTTTGATGCAATGTGGCGGATCATGCTGGTGGTGGTGAGGTTGCTAGTGTTCACGCCCCTGCTCATTTTGGTACGGCACAGGTTGCAAATGAAAATTCTTTTATCGTCGCACTTTCCTCAAAAAAGCGCCAGACTTCGGAACACCTACCCTGGGGTGCTCCGGGGAACAGTTGCGGGCCTGTTTGGCGTGGCCCACCTTCTCCCTTTTGCCACCCCACTGCCTCTTCCAGCCTGTTGCGGTGCTGCAGATCTCTCCCCCTCTGTACTGCTGTCCTTGCTCGGCTTGCCACCTTCCCAGGTTGGGTCAGTGACTTCATCGTCCACCTCCTCCTCTTCCTCACTCTGGTTATCCTCCTGACTTGTTGACCTAACAACAACCTCAGTTATTGACAACTGTGTCTCATCCTCATCATCAACCTCTTGAGACACTAATTGTGGTTGACTTATTGGCAACTGTGCCTCATCATCATAATCCACCTTGTGAAACACTAATTGCTGTTCCCCACCGTCATCTTCTTGTGACTGTGGATGCTCAAGAGTTTGAGAATAAGTGCACAAGATCTCCTCATGTCCCTCGTCAAGTGGGCTTGGCGAGAGGCCCAAATCAAGGAATGGCGATGAAAAGAGCTCCTCTGAAAATCCGAGTGTGGGATCACTTGTTTGCCAAGACTCTCCATGGTGGGAGTAAGGAGGATCAGGGTGAGGATTCTGTTGACCAGACTCTTGGCAACTGAGACTGGACTTTGTGGAAGACACGGTGGTGCTTAACCGACTGGAAGCTTTATCTGCTGCAATCCAACCGACCACCTGGTCGCACCGGTGTGACGTCGAGAGTGGTGTCCTGCGCCGCCCTACAAACTGGGACATGAAGCTAGGTATCGTGGATGAGTGTGTTTCTTGTGCTCTGGCAGCAGGCACTGTTTCACCGCGCCCAGGACCACAGCCTCTGCATGCACCATCAGCAGCACGGCAACTTACCCGTCCCTTACTCCTCGCCTTGAGCATATTAAATGGTATATATGCTTGCAAGTATGTCACACATACAGTAGCGCAGGTTTTGTAAGTGTATGCGCAAATAAATTAGACTGAATGTGACAGATATTTAGGATGTGCTAATGTTATAGAGGAGATATAGAACAGGAGATGTAGCAGAGGTTGTGTCACTGTCTGCAGCGGCCAAACAATTGCACGCAATTTAATGCAGGTTGCACTAATAATATATATTGCAGCCAGATAAAACAATAGTCCTTAAAAGGAGTTTTGGGTCTCTAACACCTTTCAACACTAAACCCTGCCTAAAAAAAAAAACTATTCCTGTCCCTACACTATCTGTCCCTTCTGCTGCAGCTCGCCCTGACTAAGAATGAGCCGAACAAGTGTCATCGGGTGCTATATAGCACCCGATGACACGTTCTGGCCAGCCAATCACTTTAATGCCAGTAACCAACATGGCTACGGCATTACAGTGAGTGCCAGTACTTCCCCGCATGTTTATTGGCTGCGTAGCAGCCAACAAACGTGCTGGGAGGAGACTCGAGCATCGTGCTCGAGCACACGCGGTGTTCGGCTGAGTCAAAATGGTGTTCAGCCGAGCATGCTCGCCCAACACTAATCGCAACCAATCAGATTCCTCCTTTCATTTTTCAGAGCTGCTTTGGAAAATGAAAGCTGAAATCTGATTGGTTGCTACCGGCAAGTAAACCAATTTTCCATCATGCCAGTTTGATAAATCTCCCCTGTTGTCTATGGGGAGATTTATCAAACTGGCATGATGGAAAATTGGTTTACTTGCCGGTAGCAACCAATCAGATTTCAGCTTTCATTTTCCAAAGCAGCTCTGAAAAATGAAAGGTGGAATCTGATTGGTTGCGATTAGTGTTGGGCGAGCATGCTCGGCTGAACACCATTTTGACTCAGCCGAACACCGCGTGTGCTCGAGCACGATGCTCGAGTCTCCTCCCAGCACGTTTGTTGGCTGCTACGCAGCCGGAGATAGCTGAGAGCTGTCATTCTGTGGATCGAGAATGGGGCACGTTTACAAAGACAGTGTTTTCACGCCGGTCCTTGTTTCCTCTTGCGCTGCCGGAGAATTAGCCGAATTTATGGAGAGGGGTGCTCCATAGCTGGGGCTGGAGTAAGTTTTAGCCAACATGTAGCCTGACGTACATGTTAGTAAATTTGCTGAGGCCGGACTCCCGGCAACACCCCCCCCCCCCCCCCCCCCGCTCCATCCCTGTCCTGCCCTGCCCAACTGTCGAAAAACTTTTCAACTCCAGCAACTTAACATTTAAAAAAGTATAAAAAATAAAAAAAAGTAGTAAATGTCCTCTCTACTTTATATGACCCTGAGGCCTCTTGCACACGAACATGTGCTGACCGTGCACGGGCACTGACCGTGGGCCAACCGGACAAGTTCTATCTTTTTATGGAACGAAAGCACAGAACGGAACACCACAGAAGCACGCCGTAGTGTTTCTGTTCCGTGATTCCGTACCGCACCGCATCTCCGGATTTGCGGACCAATTGAAGTGAATGGGTCCGCATCCGTAATGTGGAATGCACACAGCCGGTGTCCCGTGTATTGCGGGCCGCAATACAGCCACGGGGGACACACAGTCGTGTGCAAGAGGCCTTACCTGGTCAAAAACGACATCAGAAAACCTGGAAACAATTAAGTCTGTCGAACCACAAACGTGTACAGGCTGCCCCTTTAAAGATGACCTCACAGCTCACCTGACATTTCTGTGCCGCCTGTGCCCATATTGCGGCCCGCAAAAAGCTGCACCATTTCATGTGGACACTATCACTTGAATAGGTCCATAATCCGGAAGATACGGTGCAGAAGCACGGAGCGGAAGGCCACGGAAGCACTACCGACTGCTTCCGTGGCATTTCGGTCCGTGCCTGCGCACCGCAGAAAAATAAAACATGTTCTGTTTTTTTGTGGTGCGGACGGATCGTGGACCCATTCAAGTTGGATGAGTCTGTATCCGTCAGCGCCAGGCACACGAATGGTGCACGTTCATTGGGGACCTCAATTTGCCACCCCCAATCCACAGCACGGGCGGCACACGTTCGTAAGCATGAGCCCTTATAGTAAATACCCCTATCCTGGACCATCTTCTTTTATAAATTTGTGTTTTGCCGCTCTGTTATTCCTCAGAGAAATGTATGAATAAATTGCCCAGCCTTAAGAGGCCTTCGCTTTTGCAGTGTATTTGAGTGAGGAGGATTTTATGAAGGAGGAAAGATGCGAGTTTGGTCAGGGTGCGATCCCTTGACTTCTGTTTAGTTTTAAATGGTATGTAGACTTTTGCAATCAACTGACACAATTCTTGCTGCCTGCAACCACCACTAGGGGGCAAGCATAACTCATATATGTATCCCCCTCTCATTGCAGTCTATGTAGCAAGCTCCCCCTTGTGGTGCATTGCAGGAACATTACCGGAAGTGTGGCTGAGCTCCTCTATTTGGGGGACTCCCCTAAAATTTGAGAAAGAAGGCAAATATGCATTAGGCTCTGTTGAATTTTTTTTTAACTTTCTGTCGGGAGTATTCTATCATATACCTCTGATGTGAGGCTCCAGTGGTGTACGTTTCCTATAGGCTCCCATGTGAAAAAAATAAAAAAAATAAAAAAAATTATATATATATATATATATATATATATATATATACACACAGGGGGGGGGGCCATTTATATGGATACACCTTAATAAAATGGGAATGGTTGGTGATATTAACTTCCTGTTTGTGGCCCATTAGTATATGTGAGGGGGGAAACTTTTCAAGATGGGTGGTGACCATGGCGGCCATTTTGAAGTCGGACATTTTGAATCCAACTTTAGTTTTTTCAATAGGAAGAGGGTCATGTGACACATCAAACTTATTGGGAATTTCACAAGAAAAACAATGCTTGGTTTTAACGTAACTTTATTCTTTCATGAGTTATTTACAAGTTTCTGACCACTTATAAAATGTGTTCAATGTGCTGCCCATTGTGTTGGATTGTCAATGCAACCCTCTTCTCCCAGTCTTCACACACTGATAGCAACACCGCAGGAGAAATGCTAGCACAGGCTTCCAGTATCCGTAGTTTCAGGTGCTGCACATCTCGTATCTTCACAGCATAGACAATTGCCTTCAGATGACCCCAAAGGCAATTGTCTAGAAATGGTTGTGCGTGAAAATCCCAGTAACTGAGCAGATTGTGAAATACTCAGACCGGCCCGTCTGGCACCAACAACCATGCCACGCTCAAAATTGCTTAAATCACCTTTCTTTCCCATTCTGACATTCAGTTTGGAGTTCAGGAGATTGTCTTGACCAGGACCACCCCCCTAAATGCATTGAAGCAACTGCCATGTGATTGGTTGACTAGATAATTGCATTAATGAGAAATAGAACAGGTGTTCCTAATAATTCTTTAGGTGAGTGTATATATATAGATCACACAAAGAAAGGACAGCAGCACTTGTAATAGAAGTCGGGTGCAGGAATCCTTAAACCTTAGGCAAATCGGTCATCAAAATGGTAGTAGTTTTCCAAAAAAGAGGCAGCACTCCAGAGTAAAGGTGAAACGACCCGCTTTATTCCCCTCTGTAACGTTTCAACTGCTCATTGCAGTCTTTCTCATGCTTGAGAAAGACTGCAATTAGCAGTTGAAACGTTGCAGAGGGGAATAAAGCTGGTCGTTTCACCTTTACTCTGGAGTGCTGCCTCTTTTTTGGAAAACTATACAGTGGGGGAAATAATTATTTGACCCCTCACTGATTTTGTAAGTTTGTCCAATGACAAAGAAATGAAAAGTCTCAGAACAGTATCATTTCAATGGTAGGTTTATTGTAACAGTGGCAGATAGCACATCAAAAGGAAAATCGAAAAAATAACTTTAAATAAAAGATAGCAACTGATTTGCATTTCATTGAGTGAAATAAGTATTTGAACCCTCTAACAAAAAAAGACTTAATACTTGGTGGAAAAACCCTTGTTTGCAAGCACAGAGGTCAAACGTTTCTTGTAATTGATGACCAAGTTTGCGCACATTTTAGGAGGAATGTTGGTCCACTCCTCTTTGCAGATCATCTCTAAATCCCTAAGGTTTCGAGGCTGTCTCTGTGCAACTCTGAGCTTGAGCTCCCTCCATAGGTTTTCGATTGGATTAAGGTCCGGAGACTGACTAGGCCACTCCATGACCTTAATGTGCTTCTTCTTGAGCCACTCCTTTGTTGCCTTTGCTGTATGTTTTGGGTCATTGTCGTGCTGGAACACCCATCCACGACCCATTTTCAGTTTCCTGGCAGAGGGAAGGAGGTTGTCGCTCAGGATTTCACGATACATGGCTCCGTCCATTTTCCCATTTATGCGAATAAGTTGTCCTGTGCCCTTAGCAGAAAAACACCCCCAAAGCAAAATGTTTCCACCCCCATGCTTGACGGTGGGGACGGTGTTTTGGGGGTCATAGGCAGCATTTTTCTTCCTCCAAACACAGCGAGTTGAGTTAATGCCAAAGAGCTCTATTTTGGTCTCATCAGACCACAGCACCTTCTCCCAGTCACTCTCTGAATCATTCAGGTGTTCATTGGCAAACTTCAGACGGGCCTGCACATGTGCCTTCCTGAGCAGGGGGACCTTGCGAGCCCTGCAGGATTTTAATCCATTGCGGTGTAATGTGTTTCCAATGGTTTTCTTGGTGACTGTGGTCCCTGCTAATTTGAGGTCATTAACTAACTCCTCCCGTGTAGTTCTAGGATGCTTTTTCACCTTTCTCAGAACCATTGACACCCCACGAGGTGAGATCTTGCGTGGAGCCCCAGAGCGAGGTCGATTGATGGTCATTTTGTGCTCCTTCCATTTTCGAACAATCGCACCAACAGTTGTCACCTTCTCTCCCAGCTTCTTGCTAATGGTTTTGTAGCCCATTCCAGCCTTGTGCAGGTCTACAATTTTGTCTCTGACATCCTTGGACAGCTCTTTGGTCTTTCCCATGTTGGAGAGTTTGGAGTCTGCTTGATTGATTGATTCTGTGGACAGGTGTCTTTTATACAGGTGACTAGTTAAGACAGGTGTCCTTAATGAGGGTGACTAATTGAGTAGAAGTGTCTAACCACTCTGTGGGAGCCAGAACTCTTAATGGTTGGTAGGGGTTCAAATACTTATTTCACTCAATGAAATGCAAATCAGTTGCTATCTTTTATTTAAAGTTATTTTTTCGATTTTCCTTTTGATGTGCTATCTGCCACTGTTACAATAAACCTACCATTGAAATGATACTGTTCTGAGACTTTTCATTTCTTTGTCATTGGACAAACTTACAAAATCAGTGAGGGGTCAAATAATTATTTCCTCCACTGTATATATATATATATATATATATATATATATATATATATATATATATATATATATCGTGATATACTTACTACCTTTGAGGGATGTTACTGCATACGTAAAAAGGCCGGAAAAGATCTGCACCCCCTTTTCCAAAAAGAGTTGCATCCTTGGCCTGCTGCCATGACTACTCAACTCACTGGTGGATCAGATTGCTTGCTGCTCATAGAAGTCTATGGAGAAAGGAGGGACGTATCAGATATATTACAAAGTTTCTTAAAATCAACTGTTCCATTGGTTTATGCAAAGTTTGTTGAAAGGTTAGTGACCACAGCTCCCACAGTCCCGGCCACGAGAGGCTGGCACTTTTTCCTATAGTGTGCAATCACGGGCACCACTGCTGGATTGCAGGGTGGTCGTAACCCCTAGATACAGGCAGTGTGTAATGTGATGGAAAAATTAATCCAGCCAGCAAAGAAGGCAATAAGGACAATCACAATACATTAGTAAGTGCCTTGTAGTAACTTTCAGTACATAATAAATGCTATTTGCTGAAGTGACACAGTCCCTTTAAGCATACCATGTACTTACAGTGATGTTAATGGCTGTTTTATTTGCAACGTGATATGCTACATATGTGCTTTGTGGGTCTTTACACCACTAAGGAAATGCCAGCTGGGATTCCATAAAAAAAGGGTACGGCCGTAGGTGGATGAGGTACCCCATGTACACATGCCCTGGACTAGTTGCCTAAGGGCTTTTTCACACTAGCGGATGCCGTGCGGGTAATCCGCTGCATGAAAGAGTGCCAAGCCCCGCTCCGGACAGCAGAGACATGGAGCATTAACATGATTGATAATGCTCTGTGCCTCTCTGTGATCTTTTTACAGTCCTGATCAAAAGTTTAAGACCACTTGAAAAATGGCAAAAAATCATATTTTACATTGTTGGATCTTAACAAGGTTCCAAGTAGAGCTTCAACATGCAACAAGAAGAAATGGGAGTGAGACAAAACATTTTTTGAGCATTCAATTAATTGAAAACAACGATTAAACTGAAACAGGCTGTTTTTTAGCTGATCCAAATTTTAGGACCACATGCCTTTAAAAGGCCAAATCTGTGCAAAGATGTGGATTCATTGTCATTTTCTGTCAGGTAGTCACACGTTGTGATGGCAAAGGCAAAAGAAATCTCCCTTTTTGAACATGGTCGGGTTGTTGAACTGCATAAGCAGGGTCTCTCACAGCGCGCCATCGCTGCTGAGGTGGGACGCAGTAAGACAGTCATTTGGAATTTCTTAAATGATCCTGAGGGTTATGGAACAAAAAAGTCAAAAATTTCATCAGCACTGAGCCGGAGGATCCAATTGGCTGTCCGTCAAGACACTGGACGATCCTCGACCCAAATTAAGGCCCTTACTGGTGCTGACTGCAGCCCCATAACCATCAGACGTTATCTGAGACTGAAGGGCTTCAAAAACAAAAAACGTCTTCAAAGACCTCGTCTCCTTGAACGCCACAGAACTGCTCGTTTGGACTTTGAAAGAGAGCATCAAACATGGGACATTCAAAGGTGGAAGAAAGTTTTATTCTCTGATGAGAAAAAATTTAACCTTGATGGTACTGATGGTTTCCAACGTTACTGACATGACAAGCAGATCCCACCTGAGATGTTTTCTACGCGCCACAGTGGAGGGGGCGCCATAATGGTCTGGGGTGCTTTCTCCTTCAGTGGTACAATGGAGCTTCAGGAAGTGCAGGGGCGTCAAACGGCCGCTGGCTATGTCCAGATGTTGCAGAGAGCATTCCTCATGACTGAGGGCCCTCGTCTGTGTGGTAACGACTGGGTTTTTCTACAGGACAACGCTACAGTACACAATGCCCGCAGGACAAGGGACTTCTTCCAGGAGAATAACATCACTCTTTTGGCCAATCCTGCGTGTTCCCCTGATCTAAATCCAATTGAGAACCTTTGGGGATGGATGGCAAGGGAAGTTTACAAAAATGGACAACAGTTCCAGACAGTAGATGGCCTTCGTGCGGCCGTCTTCACCACTTGGAGAAATGTTCCCACTAACTTCATGGAAACGCTTGCATCAAGCATGCCGAAACAAATTTTGGAAGTGATAAACAATAACGGCGGAGCTACTCATTACTGAGTTCATGTTTGGAAGTTGGATTTCTGTTTTGGGGGGGTTTCGGGTTTTTTTGGAGGTGTGGTCCTAAACGTTTGATCAGCTGAAAAACAGCCTGTTTCAGTTTATTCGTTGTTTTCATTAAATTGAATGCTCAAAAAATGTTTTGTCTCACTCCCATTTCTTCTTGTTGCATGTTGAAGCTCTACTTGGAACCTTGTTAAGATCCAGCCATGCTAAATATGATTTTTTTGCCATTTTTCAAGTGGTCTTAAACTTTTGATCAGAACTGTACTACAAAATCACAGTGAGATAAAGTTGTCACAGTTGAGATAAAGATTTTGTAGTAAAAAGATCACAGAGAGGCACAGAGCATTATCAATCATGTTAATGCTCCGTGTCTATGCTGTCCGGAGTGGGGCTTGGCTCTCTTTCACACAGCGGATTACCCGCACGGCATCTGCTCGTGTGAAAGAGCCCTAACAGACAGAAATGTTGCAAGTGGTCTGACTCATGAGGTCAGCTTGAAGTCAACGCCACTGCCGTCCTCACACTGTCTATACATCCCCAGAGAGGATAAATATATGTGCAGGGAAACCTCATGGTCCGATGCAGGAGAGAGAGTAGATCCCTGACACAAGAACTAAAAGCTGACAGACAGTGCTATTCCTGCGTGTAGTTAGCTAGGAGTAGAGGTGAGTGGCACTAGCTATAAAGGTGTGCAGCCTCCTTCACCCTTACTGCATTATAACGCAGCCCCTGCACCACACACACCTAGGGGGTAATCTCTGGGAGACACTGGGAAGCTTCTGTTGCACCCAAAATATTTGCCTGGATTTTTTTCTGGAGTCCGGGAGGTCTCTCCTTTTTCCAGGATTCCCCCTGCCAAGTCAAAAAGAAAAAAAAATCAGGACTATTAAATATGTCAAGTATGATTTTATTAGCATTGCATGCTGTATTGTGCGATTAGGGTTCCTTCACAAAGTTTTGGTCCAGAAAAATGCCCCACAAATGCCTGAATTAGTGATCTGTCTTTTTTGTAGATTTAATTGTGTTTTCAAGTTAGTTTTTTTGTTCTTTTTTTGTTCCATATAGTGTGATTTAGCACCTTTTTTTTAAGTATGTGCTCCTGTAATGTCACTTCCTGTGGAGAGCTGTATGGCGGAAAAAAAGCATTGGTAAAAAAAAAAAAGCATGCAAAAATGCAATTAAAAGTGCCTACATGCATTGCAAAACGGCAGATCTAATGCGTGCTGTGATGTAAAAAAAAATAAAAAAATGCACCATTGATGCAGAAGAACGCACCTCAAGGGTGGAAACAAAATGCCACTACTAAGACCGCCTGCTTGTCCTGCATTTAGTATTTTCCATAGACTGACTTCCCTATAGCGTCTGGAGCTGTATTTTTTTTTTGCGTAATAAAAAAAGCGACAAAAACTGCAAAACGCCACAAAATAACTCCTAGATATGATACTAGCTTTAACTGCTTGCCGCCACTGTAACGCCGATAGGCTTCCGGGTGGCAGCGCTCTCAGGTCTCAGCGACGCCTGTTGGCGTCATCTCGTAAAACCAGAGATTTCGCGTGAACGCGCGCGCGCAGCTCTGAAGTTAAACTACAGCCTGCCAGCGCTGATCATTCGCTGGCAGGCTGTAGATGTTTTAAAAATCGCATCAGAAAGGTATATTAGACGCTGTTTTGTTAACAGCGTCTGATATACCTGCTACCTGGTCCTCTGGTGGTCCCTTTTGCTTGGATTTACCACCAGAGGACACAGGCAGCTCTGTAAGTAGCACCAAGCACCACACTACACTACACCCCCCCTGTCACTTATTAACCCCTTATTAACCCCTGATCACCCCATATAGATTCCCTGATCACCCCCCTGTCATTGATCACCCCCCTGTAAGGCTCCATTCAGACGTCCATATGTGTTTTGCGGATCCACGGATCCGCAAAACACGGGCACCGGCAATGTGCTTTCCGCATTTTGCCAGAACTATATAGAAAATGCCTTTTCTTTTCCGCAATTGCCTCTCTCTGTAATGGTTAAATAAAGATAAGGCTCCATTCACACCATGGTATTTTTGTTCCACATCCAATCCCCATTATTGGGGGATTGGCTGCGGACCCCTTTATTTCAGTGGGGCCGCAAAAGATGTAGAGAGCACACTGTGTACTGTCTGCATCTTTTGTGGCCCCATTGAAATGAAGGGGTCTGCATCCAATCCACCAATAATGGAAGTTGGATGTGGAACAAAAATACATGTCTGTTCTGCGGCTAGTATCTCACCGGCAAGGGCAATATTTTAGTGGCCCTGCCAGTGCAGGTAATTTCTTTATACCCACAATTTTTCTGTATGGACTGTTACTAATGAGCGCTTCCATTGCAGAGCACTCATTAGTACAGCCTTTACCTCCACCGCCACTTGTGTTAATAAAAAAATAAATAAAAAAAGAACTTACCTCCTCCATTTGCTCGCGTAGTAGGGAACGCACCAACTGGAAGCTCAGGACAGGAGCTCTGAGACGTCATCACACTGGAGCGCAGGTCCCGTCCTCAGCTTCCAGTCAACAGAGAGTGTTCACTGCAGCGCCATCAAATGTAGGAGGTAAGTTTTTTTTTTCTTTGCAAAAGCAGAGATGGGGGCATTATTCTTACCGGGGGCACTAATGGGGGCAATTTTCTTCTTGGGGGCACTAATGGGGGCATTATTCTTACTGGGGGCACTAATCGGAGTGTTATTCTTATTGGGGGCATTATTCTTACTGGGGGCACTAATGGGGGAATTAATCTTACCTGGGGCACTAAAGGGGGCATTATTCTTACTGGGGGCACTAATGGGGGCGTTATTCTTACTTGGGGCACTAATGGGGGCGTTATTCTTACTTGGGGCACTAATGGGGGCGTTATTCTTACTGGGGGCACTAATGGGGGGGTTCATCTTTACTGTTGGCATTCAGCTCGGACCTGACTGCAGACCCAGGTATGTGGACCTTTAATAAAACTACACTGCGTGCAGAATTATTAGGCAAATGAGTATTTTGACCACATCATCCTCTTTATGCATGTTGTCTTACTCCAAGCTGTATAGGCTCGAAAGCCTACTACCAATTAAGCATATTAGGTGATGTGCATCTCTGTAATGAGAAGGGGTGTGGTCTAATGACATCAACACCCTATATTAGGTGTGCATAATTATTAGGCAACTTCCTTTCCTTTGGCAAAATGGGTCAAAAGAAGGACTTGACAGGCTCAGAAAAGTCAAAAATAGTGAGATATCTTGCAGAGGGATGCAGCACTCTTAAAATTGCAAAGCTTCTGAAGCGTGATCATCGAACAATCAAGCGTTTCATTCAAAATAGTCAACAGGGTCGCAAGAAGCGTGTGGAAAAACCAAGGCGCAAAATAACTGCCCATGAACTGAGAAAAGTCAAGCGTGCAGCTGCCAAGATGCCACTTGCCACCAGTTTGGCCATATTTCAGAGCTGCAACATCACTGGAGTGCCCAAAAGCACAAGGTGTGCAATACTCAGAGACATGGCCAAGGTAAGAAAGGCTGAAAGATGACCACCACTGAACAAGACACACAAGCTGAAACGTCAAGACTGGGCCAAGAAATATCTCAAGACTGATTTTTCTAAGGTTTTATGGACTGATGAAATGAGAGTGAGTCTTGATCGGCCAGATGGATGGGCCCGTGGCTGGATTGGTAAAGGGCAGAGAGCTCCAGTCCGACTCAGACGCCAGCAAGGTGGAGGTGGAGTACTGGTTTGGGCTGGTATCATCAAAGATGAGCTTGTGGGGCCTTTTCGGGTTGAGGATGGAGTCAAGCTCAACTCCCAGTCCTACTGCCAGTTTCTGGAAGACACCTTCTTCAAGTAGTGGTACAGGAAGAAGTCTGCATCCTTCAAGAAAAACATGATTTTCATGCAGGACAATGCTCCATCACACGCGTCCAAGTACTCCACAGCGTGGCTGGCAAGAAAGGGTATAAAAGAAGAAAATCTAATGACATGGCCTCCTTGTTCACCTGATCTGAACCCCATTGAGAACCTGTGGTCCATCATCAAATGTGAGATTTACAAGGAGGGAAAACAGTACACCTCTCTGACAGTGTCTGGGAGGCTGTGGTTGCTGCTGCACGCAATGTTGATGGTGAACAGATCAAAACACTGACAGAATCCATGGATGGCAGGCTTTTGAGTGTCCTTGCAAAGAAAGGTGGCTATATTGGTCACTGATTTGTTTTTGTTTTGTTTTTGAATGTCAGAAATGTATATTTGTGAATGTTGAGATGTTATATTGGTTTCACTGGTAAAAATAAATAATTGAAATGGGTATATATTTGTTTTTTGTTAAGTTGCCTAATAATTATGCACAGTAATAGTCACCTGCACACACAGATATCCCCCTAAAATAGCTAAAACTAAAAACAAACTAAAAACTACTTCCAAAAATATTTAGCTTTGATATTAATGAGTTTTTTGGGTTCATTGAGAACATGGTTGTTGTTCAATAATAAAATTAATCCTCAAAAATACAACTTGCCTAATAATTCTGCACTCCCTGTAGTTGAGTACCCCTGCTCTAGAAGGTTCAAACAGGTTCGATAGCATGTAAGATCTGACAATGTTTTCTACATCGCAGTATTGCATGGCATTATGCTATAGGCGTATGCGTGGCGTAGCTAGAAATGTCTGGGCCCCACAGAAATTTTTTGAATGGAGCCCCCCTCCCCCAGTAATTTTTTCGCAACCCCTTCCTTTCATGCCACCCCCATTCCTGGGGCTAGTAAAGATCGCTCTCTCAGACCAGGCCCGGCAGCTGTTCCATCCGTTTTATACACTGTCTATACTGCCGCTGTATATAATTTCATTGTGTAATACTGTTGAGGGGGCCCTGACAAAATCTTTTAGTCCTCCTCCTCCTGGATGGGCCCCTTCTGGGTCAGGGCCCCAAAGCAGCCGCTTCCCCTGCTTCCCCTATAGTTACGCCCCTGGGCGTATATGTACACACGCATTTTGCACACATTTTTCAAGAATCATAGCAACAAATGCAAACTGCAATTTCTCTGTGTACTTTCACTTCAGGCTAAGGCTGCCGAGAATATACATATTGCTGTTATCATAAACACTGGGCCTCATACTGACAGAACAGCAGGCCTTGTTGTTGTCCATAGCAACCAATCACAGAGCTGCTTTCATTTTTCCTCAGCAGGTTAAAGAATGAAAGCTGAGGTCTGATTAGTTGGCTTTGACCAAGGGCAGTTCTCTGTCAGTATTGGTAAATGAGGCCTCGTTGCCCATAGCAACCAATCAAAGCGCTGCTTTCTTTGTTCCTCAGCAGTTTAATGAATGAAAGCTGAGGCCTAATTGGTTGGTTTTGACCAATAAGGCAGTTCTCTTTCAGTATTGGTAAATGGGGCCTAAAAAGCAGGCCTTTTTGCCCATAGCAACCAGAGAGCTGCTTTCATTTTTCCTCTGCAGTTCAATAAATAAAAGCTGAGTTCTGATTGGTTGTCTGTCAGACAGTGTTGATGAATGAGGCCTAAATAGGGGTACAGCGACACTGGTCACAGCCAGGTAGGCTTGCCACCCGGCTGGTATCTCACTGGCAAGGCCGTTACTTTAGTGGCCTTGCCAGTGCTGGTAATTTTTTTTCTACCGGCACTTGCCGGTATTTTCCTACAAGGACTGCTACTAATGAGCGATTCCATTGCTGAGCGCGACAAAGAAGAGGATCCCGTCTGCGCGATCAAGGGATGAGGTGAATAATGTTTTTATTTAATTTTTTTACCCTCAATTGACATTTGACTTTGCATTCTGTATTAAAGAATGCTATTATTTTCCATTATAACCATGTTATAATGGAAAATAATAAAGTCAATGGGATCCCGGGTTGCTCATCCCTCGTCTCCTTAGCAACGATCCATGAAAATCGCATCCGCGCTTGCCTGCGGATGCTATGCGATTTTCACGTAGCCCCATTAATTTCTATGGGGCCTGCGTTGCGTAAAAAAAGCAGACTGCAGAACATGCTGCGATTTTGACGGAACGCACAAGTGATGCGTGAAAAACATCGCTCATGTGCACAGCCCCATTGGAATGAATGGGTCAGGATTCAGTGCGGGTGCTGTGCGTTCACCTCACGCATTGCACCCGCACGGAAAACTCGCTCGTGTGAAAGGGGCCTTAGGCCTCATGCACATGACCGTATGTATTTTGCAGTCCGCAAAATATGGATCCGCAAAAAATACGGATGACGTCCGTGTGCAATCTGTATTTTGCGGAACTGAACATCTGGCCCCTAATAGAACAGTACTATCCTTGTCTGTAATGCGGACAGTAATAAGACATGTTCTATTTTTTTGCGCAACGGACATACGGAAACGGTCCGCAAAAAAACGTAACGGACACGCAAAGAAAATACATTCGTGTGCATAAGCCCAAGGATTGCAGTGCAGCAGGTCCGCCTTCCAAATGAATGGAGTGCCAGCGAGACTCGCATGTTTTTTGCAGATTGGATGCGAACCCATTCACTTCAATGGGGCCGCAAAAGATGTGGACAGTACCCATGTGCTATCCGCATCCGTATGTCTGTTCTACGGCCCCAAATAAAAAAATAGAACATGTCCTATTCTTGTCCGTTTTATGGACAGGGATAGGACAATTCTATCGAGGGCCGGGCGTTCCGTTCCGCAAAATGCATGATGCACAGTACGGGTATTCGTGTTTTACGGAGCCGCAATTTGCAGACCACAAAAACAGCAAAGGCCGTGTGCGCGAGCCCTCAGTCTGACCTCTGGTGGTAGTTAGACTGGTCAAATTTTTATTTGCGCATGAAAAAAAAAGTTGCATCTTTGCAGAGAAAAGTTGCATATGTCCAGGAAACTGCAACTTTTAATGCAAAAAAAGTCACACTTCACCACTGAAAAGAGATGAAGAAAAGTACACCAGCACTGGGGTGGCGCAGAAATTAGAATGTTTTTACGACAAATTCAGGCGCAAAAAAAGGCGCACCTACATAAATAGGTCGGAAAAAGTTAGAAAACTTCTAAATTAGTCTAAAAAAATCAAAATAGTCGAACAAGGAGAAAAAGCCTTCAAAACAGGCTCAATTTCAGTAGTAAACGTGACTAAAAAATAAGACGGTCTAAGGCGTATTTCACACTGGCGTTAATGGTAGCAGGAGGGGAACAGCCTGCCGGATCCGTAACTACCGCATGCAGCCGTGTGCGCTGACGTTAGTCCGTCCGGTCAAATTCACTATAATGGGAACCGGTGGAGATCCAGCTGCAGCGCGGCAAATATTATAGTGAATGGGGCCGGCTGGACGGACTAAAGGCAGCGGACGGATGCACACGGTAGTTACGGATATGGCAGGCTGCTGGAATCGTTAACGCCATTGTGAAACAGGCCTAAAACAGCGTTTTTTAGACTAAAAACAGGCACAAAGTATTAGTAAATTTGCCCCATCGTCTGATGTCTATCAGCCAGTCACCTGTGATCAGATTTGCTACATAGGAGTGGGGTTTTTGGTCACATTTTTCATAAATTGCAGAGAAACTACAACCTTTTGCAAAGACTGTCGCAGTTTTGATGCAATTATAAAAACTGTGACAAATTTGTAAGGGACACATTTATCACGCGAGTACAATTTCACACCTTTTATTTTGCACCTGTTTTTCATTGTTTTTAAAATATCTGTTTCTCCTATTCATCATGTGTTTCTATTTGAGTTGATAAATCAGTTAATTGCCATTCTTTTGCGATTGTTTTAAGGTGTGCCGTATTTTCTTGCTCTTAGGGCTCATGCACACAATAGTATGGCTTTTTCAGTGTTGTGCGGTCCGTTTTTTAGGAATCCGTTGTTCCATTTTTTCTTTCCGTTTTTCTGTATGCCATATACAGTATACAGTAATTACATAGAAAAAATTGGGCTGGGCATAACATTTTCAATAGATGGTTCAGCAAAAACGGAACGGATACGGAAGACATGCGGATGCATTTCCGTAGGTGTTCCTTTTTTTTGTGGACCCATTGACTTGAATGGAGCCAAGCACCGTGATTTGCGGACAAGAATAGGACATGTTCTATCTTTTCACTGTACGGTAATAAGGAAATACTGAAACGGAATGCACACGGAGACATTTCTGTTTTTTTTGCTGAACCGTTGAAATAAATGGTTCAGTATATGTACCGCATACTGAACTCAAAAAACGGCCAGTATACTGAACGCAAAATACTGTCGTGTGCATGAGCCCTTAGGGTACTTTCACACTAGCGTTGTTAGGCAGGCAGTTCCGTTGCAGGCAAACTGTATACAAACGGAAATCCTTGTTTTCCGGATCTGTTAGACGAATCCGGTGATATTCTGGATCCATCTCATTCGGTATCCTCCAGAATAACGGATGCGGTATTTAAAATTTCCCAAAGATCAAAAGCGAAACTAGCTCCTCCTATATCCCGGCGCATGCAGAGACCGGAAAACCGGATCTGGCGATGAGGCAATTTCCACAACACTTGGTACCGGATCCAGCATTAATACATCTCTATGGAAATGAATGCCGGATCCGGCAAGTGCGGTATTGTTCCCGGATTTTGGCCGTAAAAAATACTGCAGCAGGTATTTTGTCCAGTCAAATACCGTAAAAGGGACGGAACAGAAGACATCCTGATGCATACTGAATGGATTACTTTCCATTCAGAATGCAAAAATGTATGCGTTTTTTTCCGGTATTGAGACCCTTTACCGAATTTCAAAACCGGAAAAGAATAACGCTAGTGTGAAAGTACCCTTAGGCCTCTTGCACACGAACATTGTGTGCCCACACAATACATGGGCACTGACCCATGTGCACTCCGCATCACGGATGCGGACCCATTTACTTGGAAGGGTCCGCAATCACGGAGATGCGGAACGGAAGCACTACGGAGTGCTTCTGTGGTGTTTCTGTCCATGCCTCCGCACCGCAAAAAAATACAACTTGTTCTATTTTTTTGCGGTGCGGATGGATCACGGACCCATTCAAGTTGAATTGGTCTCAATCCGTCCCGGCCGCCGCACGGATGTTGCCCGTGCATAGGGCACCACAAATTGCGGTCCCCAATGCACGGAACGGATGCACAACATTTATGTGCAAGAGGCCTTATTCATATCTGTTGTGGCTTTTGAAAGTCGTTGATCTGATGCTTTGAAAAGTCGCAATTATGTCATCCAAAAGTCGCATAATAAACTAACAAAGTCGCAGTCATCGCTGGTACATGTAACTGTAGAAAACCTCTGCCATGTGGTTAAGGACAGACATAGGGCTCATGCACACAAACATATTTTCTTTCCGTGTCCGTTTCGGGTTTTTTGCGGACCGTATATGGAACCATTCATTTCAATGGGTCTGCAAAAAAAGGAAGTTACTCCATGTGCATTCCGTTTCCGTATGTCCGTATTTACTTTCCGCAAAAAAATAGAACATGTCCTCTTATTGTCCGCATTACGGACAAGGACAGTACTGTTCTATTAGGGGCCAGCTGTTCCGTTCCGCAAAATAAGGAATGCACACGAACGTCACCCGTATTTTTTGCGGATCGCAAAATACATACGGTCATGTGAACAAGCCCTTAGGGAACATTTTTCAAATCTATTAGGGGGGATTTTATCATGTGGGGAATATTTGAAGTCAGTTTTGCTTGAGTCTGTGTTGTATTTTATGCCACATTTATCAAATGTCTCATGTTACTAGATACATTTGGCTTGTCCTTAGACCCAACACTTCTGTCTAGAAAAGCTCCTCTAGTTTTCCTACTCCCCCCTTCCTCCTAGAGTGAGATTGCGACATTTAGGCTAGGTCTACACAACGTCATTTGTCGCACGACAATTTTTATAATGGCAGTCTATGGTGTCGCACTACAACATGTGACATGCTGCGACGCGACAGTCGCAGAAAATCCATTTGAGATGGATTTTTCTGCGACTGTCGCGTCACAGTCGCAGCATGTCGCATGTTGTAGTGCGACACCATAGACTGCCATTATAAAAATTGTCGTGCGACAAATGTCGTTGTGTAGACCTAGCCTTAAAAAAAAAGCTTCAATGATAAATCTGTAGCGAAAACAGTTCTATCTAATCCCGGAACAAACAGGAAACTAAGGCATGCACAAATACTATGCATCATTAAACACAAGCCGCAAAAGCAACAATAAATACGATTAGAAAAAAAATATGCCCAAAAGCCTTAAAATACACCCAAAAACAGGTGCAAAAACTCTTGTTAAATGTGCCCCTAAAGGTTCGGCCACACGGTCAGGTTTCCTGATGCCGTTTTTGAAGGCAAAATCAGGAGGGAATTTTTTAACCATCCACTCCTGATTTTGGACCCCAAAACTCCAAATTCTGGTTTTCGGTTGCAGCATCCCTCCAGGCGGCTCCTACATGAACTGCTGCCGCAGATGTGAACCTGTATTTACATGGGAAGTTTCTGACCACGTGGTCATAATCGCATAAAAAAAACCACTGCTCATGATTCCATCGGACTTCACTGACGCAAAGCCACGCAGCTGGGAACCGCATTGCAGCAACTCTTGGACCCTGACTGAGGACCCTAACACATCTGACTGTAACTTGCAGAAAAACCTTGTATTGTTTTGCTGCATTTTGTTTACTGCAGAGTCAAGAGCATGTAAATGCACACCGGGGGACATTTACTAAGATGGCTTTTTACACCGCTCTTAGTTGTCCCCCCCTGCACTGCCATAGTATATTTTGCCCTCATCATAAATTTGCCACATATATGGCAGTCCGTGCACTTGTTTTGCCTAGTTTTTCATCAATTTTTTTGCCTGTTTCCAGGTGAAAAAGTAGTAAATTTGCCATGGCTGGAAATCTGGTCCTGGCACGGCCACCGAAACTCCCCCTCTCTGCTTGCATCCCTCCCATCTGCCGTGCTTGGCATCCTCACTAGGGATTGGCGAACTTATGGTCCGTGGTAGCAAAATCCATAACGGAATTCTTAGATAACCCGAACCTTGTACATCAAACTTGAAACCACAGTCCTCACCATGTGCTGTCCGCATCCACATGTCTGTTCTGCAGCCCCCTTAAAAAACATGTCCTGTAGTGTTGAGCGAACTTGTGTTTTAAGTTCGGTGTCTAAAGTTCGGGTTATCGAAGAATAGCGTTATGGATTCCAATACCACGGACCATAATGGAATTTAGAATCCATAACTCGATTCTTCAATAACCCGAACTTTAGACGCAGAACTTAAAACACAAGTTCGCTCAACACTAATGTCCTGTTGTCCATTTTGCGGACAAGGATAGGACAATTCTACACAAGTTAGAAAAGAAATGGCAGCATGCACTCGGCAGACCATAAAATACAGCCGTGTCTTGTGCATAAGCCCTAAGAAACACCAGATATATCAGTGTAGTCCTGGAATATCAGACAGACTAGACTTCATCATGCATGGAGCCCCTGGCTGCATATCATGGGTTAATGCTATGACTGGTCTATTAGGAGAACCTGGACCTCTTAGAGCAGAGAGGGGGATGCAGGTGAGGTGAGACGAGACCAGGTGATATCACTGTGACTATATAACTCTGCTGGAGGAACCTAGTCTCACCACACAAAGATACAGTCAGGAACTTTGTGAGGGTGTGGAGTGAGTAGAGGAATCATGACTGACAAGGGGAAGATTCATTTGAATGTGGTCATTATTGGCCATGTGGACTCTGGGAAGTCCACCACCACTGGTCACCTCATCTACAAGTGTGGGGGCTTTGACCAAAGATCTCTGGAGAAACTGGAGGCTGCAGCTGGTCAGGTAATGAACTGTGCAGGACATGGGATCTGTGTCTTCTCATCTGGTGGGATTTTGAGAGGTGTCATATGTGTTCCAATTAAGATGTCTACTGCTTCTTGGGTTTGTATCTTTGTGTAGGCTGTGGGCAGATGTAGCAAAGCTGGAGGTGGTTTATGGTATATGTTGTACTATTCCTAAACTTTGCTGAGATAAGAATGGTTTAGGTTTATTTGCAGTCCTATTTAAGATCTCAGTAGTCCTGTCATGCTGAGTAGTGTTGTGCGAATTTGTGTTTGGCATATAAGGTTTGGGTTATCTAAAAGTCCTATTATGGATTTGACTAACACGGCCCATAATGGAATTTTATGACTGCATGCACCACGGAAGCCAAAATAGGCATTCTGTCAATAATAGAAGTCTATGCTGGCCATAGAATTCCATTATGACTGACTGCAATACGGAATGCACCGCAGTCCGACCCTGTACTGCAGTCCCTATCGTCAGGCATAAGTGTGAATTTTCTGGGGCCAATAGCTCTGCCCCCGCCACTCCCCAGTGGCAAGGACCGCATACAAAAACTTGTTGCAGTGGTGTTTAAAAGTTCCAAAACAGGGTCTTGTGACTCTTATGCCAAAATTTTTTGTAGCATTCTTAATAAATGACCCTCAGTGTGCCTGGTATAACCGTTACCTTGTATCTACCAGAATTCCCCTTTATCAGGATAGGGCATAACTCAGATCAGTGGGGGGGCCCTGTACCCCCTTGCTGCTCCCCTAAAATGACCGGAGCACTGTACTCTATTTCTGGGACTCCCATAGAAATGAATGGAGCAGCCGCATGCATGTCCTACCGGCAACTACACTCATTTTAGGGAAGCAATAAGGGGCACAGTCTTGTGACTGGTGGGTCCCATCATTGGGACCCCCACCAATCTGATAGTTATCCCCTATCCTATGGATAGGGGATAA
This sequence comes from Bufo bufo, assembly GCF_905171765.1. Lineage (NCBI taxonomy): Eukaryota > Metazoa > Chordata > Amphibia > Anura > Bufonidae > Bufo > Bufo bufo. The sequence goes on along the minus strand of NC_053393.1, from coordinate 38,070,857 downwards.
GATGTGTACCTACCGGAATACCCCTCTAAATTTCTGGTGACAGCCTCCCTTTAACATGTGGTAAAGCACCCCCCCCCCCCCCCCCCCCTCTTCATTCTCCCAATGATAAGCTGATCATGGGGTGTCCTGCTTCTGAAACCTAGTGATCTGCTGTTAACTGTAGAAGGGAACTGTAAGTATTACAGTCAAGGCCTCTTGCACACGGCTGTATTGCGGCCTGCAATACACGGGTGCTCTCCGCATCATGACTGCGGATCCATTCACTTGAACGGAAGCACTACGGCGTGCTTCCGTGGTGTTTTTGTCCATGCCTCTGCACCGCAGAAAAATAGAACTTGTTCGGTGCGGATGGATCACGGACCCATTCAAGTTGAATGGGGCTTGATCCGCACGGATGTTGCTTGTGCATTGGGGACTGCAAATTGTGGTCCCCAATGCACAGAATATATATTTACTCTATTTTGGTGTAAAGGTCTAATGGTAACTGCCATTACAGTGCCTAATGTGTCTGGCTTCAGAACTAGGACTTCATGACTAATGCCAGTTTCTATATGTAGATTGGTAAGGGCTCGTTCAAGTTCGCATGGATCTTGGACAAGTTGAAGGCTGAGAGGGAGCGAGGCATAACAATTGATATTTCCCTGTGGAAGTTCCAAACCAACAGGTTCACCATTACTATAATTGATGCCCCAGGACACAGAGACTTCATCAAGAACATGATCACTGGCACATCCCAGGTAGGTGTGTGGTTTTGGCAAATGTTAGGCCTCTCAACTGCTGTCTTTCAGAAAGCTGCCATGATCTTGGTGCTACAGTGTGGTTCCTAGATGTTAGGAGAGTTGGCCTAAGAGTTAAACTAAGTCTGCTCTTATTTCAGGCTGATGTGGCTCTTCTAGTGGTCTCTGCAGCCACAGGGGAGTTTGAAGCTGGGGTGTCCAGAAATGGTCAAACCAGGGAACATGCTCTTCTGGCCTACACCATGGGTGTCAAACAACTTGTTGTATGCGTGAACAAGATGGACCTGACAGAGCCTCCGTACAGTGAGAAGAGATTTGATGAAGTGGTAAAGAATGTGACGCTGTACCTAAAGAAGATTGGATACAACCCAAATTCTATCCCATTTGTACCTGTGTCGGGGTGGACCGGAGAGAACATATCTTCTCCAAGCCAGAAGGTAAGACTCTGTAGAAGCCATGTTGAGTGTGTGTCTCCCCCCACATAAAGATAGAACTTGTCCTGTCTTTTTGCGGAACGGACGGATCGCGAACCTCATTCAAGTGCCCGCCTCGGTGCCCGTGCATTGCGGACTGCAATTTGCGGTACGCAGCACAAGTTTGTGTGCAAGAGGCCTAAAGGTGACTTTCCTATGTTGCTTTGGGAGACCTTACTTCACTGGTGTCTTTAGCATGGTCATCTACTACTTGCTGACTACTCTTCATAAATACGAATATCTTGTGGTCTACTCCTCAGATGGGTTGGTTTAAAGGATGGAAAGTGAAACGAAAAGATGGCTTTACTAAAGGACAATCTCTGCTGGAAGTCATGGATAACCTCATACCTCCCGTCCGACCAGCCAACAAGCCATTACGACTGCCACTGCAAGATGTATATAAGATAGGTGGTAAGCAGTTTGCTACTTGCCAATTTCTAGAAATGCTGGTAGACTGTAGATAGGATTTGGAAATGGTTAACCTTCTAGAATTGAGGGCAGGTGGAAAAAGGAAATGAGAAACCTATTTAGAAAACGCTAATTAAAGCTATGTTCCTTTTTATCTAAGGCATTGGCACAGTGCCAGTGGGTAAAGTAGAAACTGGGATCCTTAAACCGGGTATGACCATCTGCTTTGCACCATCAAACTTTACTGCAGAAGTAAAGTCTATAGAGATGCATCATGAGCCTCTCCAGACTGCGTTTCCAGGCTATAACATAGGATTTAATGTCAAAAACATCGCTGTGAAAAGTCTGAAACGGGGAAATGTTGCTGGAAACTCAAAGAGCGATCCACCCACTGAGGCCACAAGCTTCACTGCCCAGGTACATAATTTTCACCAGAATTACCTTTTTTTTAACTCAGACTAACTTGTGTGGTTGGTAAAGTGATGGTTTGTCTCTCTGTAGGTAATCATTCTGAACCATCCTGGATTCATAAAAGCGGGCTACTCCCCAGTCATAGACTGCCATACCGCCCACATCACCTGCCAGTTCTCAGAGCTTCAGGAGAAGATTGATCGGAGGTCTGGCAAAAAACTGGAGGACAGTCCTTATCAGCTGAAGTCTGGAGATGCAGCAATTGTGACCCTTAAGCCCATTAAACCCTTCTGCGTGGAGAGGTTCTTCGACTATCCCCCTTTAGGTAGGTTTAGTCTTCAATCTGACATCCAGCAGACTAGATTGGTCACTGGCCTTCATAATTCAGGTCTTTATCCAGTAAAGAACATGCATTGTGGCCAACACATAGGGCCAGATTTATCATTAGCTCAGGTCAGAATAATGGAGTGAAAGTCCCAAACGCTAAAACTGCGCACAAATTTGCGACTTTTTTCTGCTCTGCACTATGCTCGCCAGTTTTCTGAAAGTGGGCGTGTTTTCTTATGTAAATGAATCTCTAGACAGATTTACTATTGGGACTATTTAAAAAAGTCTCAAAAGTCCCAATTTCACTCCAGTGAGGACCATGCTTATCTTATGAGACTTTTTAATAGAACATGCGACTTTTTCATAAAAACGTGCGACTTTTTCGTAAAGATGTGCGACTTTTGTAAAGCTGCTTACTGACGGATAAACTGCTACCGTCAAACCACATTTATTACAGTCTTAAAGGGCCGATCATAAATCTGACTTGGCTAAAACTGACTTTAGCCATATGTGAAAGTGGAGTGAGCTGTCAGAGTCATGATAAATCTGGCCCATAGTCTTTATCTTTAATTATCCAATGCATGTTGTGCTTCATGTCTGCCTCTTGCTTCTGATAGGACGCTTTGCTGCCCGGGATTTGAAGCAAACTGTTGCTGTAGGTGTGGTTAAATCGGTGGAAAGAAAAATAAGCAACTTGGCCAGGAAACAAGCCCAGAAGCCAATCCTGGTGACATGAAGATCTTGCCGTCTCGCTTTCCTTCAGTTTCAGTCGTGCAGTGATTTCTGCCACAACAGTGAAGTGTAACTGTTGCTTTATGTTACCCTGGTCTTTCTAATAAAATGGAGAAGCATTCAGTCGTGTGTACGTGGTCTTAGATAAGTGACCTGGTAAATGTTGGCAGCTGCCTCTAAGGTATGTGGCATCCCTAGGTGAATGAATGGCCTGCAAGGGTTGCTGCAATGGAATAATAGGTTTTGGGTTTTTCTCTCGTGAAGATTCAAAGTATTGCAGATATGATACCTAACTAATGAGTACAAATAGAAGTGGTGGTAAGCAGGGTCTGTGCGAATTTTTGCTAACGCCAGCATCCCACCCGGAGCCCACTCCAATGGCCTGAATGCCTGCCTCGCTAAACCCTGCAGTCCACCTACCACATAACATAAATACAGGAAGCTGGTCAGACACCCTGGAAACTTTAGCCTAAAAGGGTCTGTGCAGACTTTGCCCTTTTCCCTGATTCTCTTTACCAGCATGGCCACTAACGGTCAGACCTCCAAATCCCCTGGGTTGTCAGACATGATAAAACCACTAGAGGGAGCACTTGAGCTTTCTGTATACAGGGACTGCAATGTATAAATGGTAATCTCTAAAGTACCCCAGGGGTTGTAGGGCGCCAGCATCTCTGTACAGTGGAATTGTAGCCCTGTCAACTGAATTATTCATTCACTGTCACAAAATTTCAGTATTCCACCTTTCCCTTCCTTGACTCGTATTGAAACATTCCAGTACAAAGTAAACACTCAAATTCCCCCCCCCCCCCCCCCCCCCCTTAAATGGCATCTGTCAGCAGATTTGTACCTATGACACTGGCTGACCTGTTGCATGTGCTGTTGGCAGCTGAAGGCGTCTGTGTTGGTCCCATGTTCATATGTGACTGCATTGCTGAGAAATGTTACTGTAGGCAAGTGAGCCTCTAGGAGCAACGGGGGCGTTACCATTGCACCTAGAGTGCAGAGGGAGCAGTTTCTCTCTAGGTGTAATGGTAACTCCCCCGTTGCTCCTAGAGACTCATTTTCATGTCGTAAAACCTCATTTTTCTCAGCAATGAGGGCACATATGAACATGAGACCAACACAGATGCTGTCAGCTGCCAAGCGCACATGTAACAGGTCAGCCAGTTTCATAAGTATAAAACTGCTGACAGATGCTGTTTATTGACTATATTGTCATCTCCCTGTGCCACTTTTCTGATAAAGTCGCAAGCCTAACTTTAGCAGTGGCATTTATAAAATTAGCAACTTTTTTGTTACTAGAAGTGGTTTCTATATCCATGTCGCCACTTTCTGAAAAGGGGGGTGGAACCAGCACCTTTATCGCCATTTACACCAGTTTTCTGCAGCCGCTCTGAATTGCCATAGATTTTAGTTTGGGTGCAGTGACTGCCGGCAGTCTGTGCCTTGTCACGTCCTCTGGAAGAGAAGGAGATATCACAGACAGCCCTCTTATTTTCTCCCCCAAGGGCTCAAGCGCACAAATGTAAATTAAAATTTTTATTTTTGCACAAAATGCGGAACAAAAATGTTTGGACCCATTTACTTCAACAGGCTGCAAAGAATGTGGACAGCACATGAGTACTGTCTGCATCCGTATGTCCGCTCCACCTGTAAAAAATAGAACATGGTCTGTGTTACGGACAAGGATAGAACTGCTCTGTTCTATAGAGGGCAGGATGTTCCATCCTACAGAATGCACACGGTTGGTATCCATGTTTTGTAGACTGCAAAACAGGCTACGGTTGTGTGCATGAGCTTTAAGTCTTAGGCCTCTTGTGCACGAACGTATTTTCTTTCTGTGTCCATTCTGCTTTTTATTTATGCAGAACCATTCATTTCAATGGGTCTGCAAAAAAACCAGAAGGTACTCGGTGTGCGTTCCGTATCTGTTCCACTAAAGGATAAAACTTTGTCCTATTGTCCGCATAACGGACAAGGATAGTACTGTTGTATTAGGGGCCAGCTGTTCCGTTCCGTAAAATATGGAATGCACACTGACTTTTTATTTTTTGCGGACCGCAAAATACATGCGGTCGTGTGCAAGAGGCTTAAGCAGTAGTTTACCAGTTACTGGCTCAGAAGGTGAAGTTTGGAGCCAGCTGTTTAGGGTTACAGCCTGTAGTTCAGCGTCTGGTTCATGATCAAGAATGGTCACTTCCAGCAGTTGTAGGAGACTGGTATGGCTGTGTTACACTGGCCGATGGTAAGACAGATCATCGCTAACAAGAGCTTGTACGAATGCTTGTTAGTGATCTGGCAGTGTAAGGTCTCATGCAGGGCCGGATTAAGAGCATGATGGACCTGGTGCTAAAGATTTAATTGGGCCTTTTTATAGAAAAAAAACTCAACGTGGATCAATTTTTTTTTTTTTTATAACACAAAGTGCATCTGTCCTATGTTTTATGCATATGAAATCACCAGCATAGCTGAATAGATGTTGATGTATCGATACCTTTTTTTTTATAGAATCTGTTCTTTAGCCTTTACTTAGCTAAAAAAAAAAATATTTATTCTTTAAAAGTAAAACAGTGTCAAGAGGTGTGGTAGGGGATCCTCTGTGCCCTTCAGACCGTAACACCTCTCCCATGTAAAGTCACGGCCGCTCCTTTGGTTGACACTTGACAGCAATGTGTTGAGATCCTGCGCATGTGCCATGAATGGGGATTGCGGTACACAAATGTGGAGTCTGTAGGAACCTGAGACTGTATGCACTGCAATCCCCATTCACAGCGCATACAGGATGTGTGTGTGTGTCAAAGAAGGTGCAGGCATGAACTCACAGGGCAAAAACAATGGTGCTTATAGAACAGACTACACAGTGTGGCGGTATATTGTGGGGCACAGTGTATGCTATACGAATATGTATGCTAACATATTTCACATGAAAACTTAGTTGCTTGGATCTCGGACACCACTTCAACACTTGGCTCGGTGGAGCTGATGTTGTGTTTTAGCCTAATGAGAGAGATTTTATAAGTATTTGGAGAAGAAGCAGAGGGATAACAGAGCAGGGAGAGGCTGGTGCTGCTACTAGGGGGTCATACCATGGGGGAGTAATAAAGCCCACCATAATGCCCCCAGTAGAAATAATTCTTATGTGACAGTGCAAAAAACTTCTCCTTGTAATGCCCCCAGTTGAGCTAATGTCCCCATAGTGCCCCCATAATGTGCCGGTATAAAATACCCCTATATAGTGCTCCTCTCCCCCCTTCTTCCTAGTGCCCCCCCATAATGTACCAGTATAAAATGCCCCATACATAGTGCCCCAGTAGATGCTGTGTCCCCCATAATTTTCAAGCATAAAATACCCCTTAGTGCCCCTGTAGATGACCCCATAGTACTCCTCTCCCCCAAAGTACCCACCATAATGTGTCCCAGTATAAAATGCTACTGTACAGAGCCCCCCATATACAATGCCCCTTCTTTGTGGCCTCAGTAGATGCCCCTATAGTGCCCACCAATGTGACAGTAATAAGTGCCCCCAATCATGTGCCAGGAACGAGAGCGGCCCCCAATCATGTGCTAGGAACGAGAGGCCCCCCCCCCCAATCATGTGCCAGGAACGAGAGGCCCCCCCAATCATGTGCCAGGAACGAGAGGCCCCCCCAAATCATGTGCCAGGAACGAGAGCCCCCCCCCAAATCATGTGCCAGGAACGAGAGCCCCCCCCCAAATCATGTGCCAGGAACGAGAGCGGCCCCCAATCATGTGCCAGGAACGAGAGGCCCTCCCAAATCATGTGCCAGGAACAAGAGCCCCCCCCCCCCCCAAATCATGTGCCAGGAACAAAAGGACCCCCCAATCATGTGCCAGGAACAAGAGCACCCCCCCAATCATGTGCCAGTAACGAGGCCCCCCATCATGTGCCAGTAACGAGAGGCCCCCCATCATGTGCCAGTAAAAGTATTGTAATTGTATATGTAAGAGGCAGCCCTGAATCAACCAGCAGCATTTCCAGCACTTATATCTATGTAGACTGTCATGTTTCCCTCCGGCCACCAGAGGCCACTGTGACTAAACAGAAACCTGAGTTGTGCTGGCCAGAGGCTAAGAAAGAGTTGAGAAGTTTTTCCCGGGCTGTTCTAGAAGTTGCTGGGGCCTTGCTGAGATAACAGGGAGAGATGGACTGCTGAGAGATAACAGTAAAAGACTGGAGTAGCAGGAGGCTATATTAGCTGAGTTTTTCCTGACAGCTGTGGAGCTGCACACAGAGGACTTCACCGTGTGTTCCAGAAGAGTGGGACTGTGTGTAGAGACCAGTACCAGCCGGATCCTTCCTGCCAGAGCTGGAACTAGGTGGAGATCTGCATCTGTTGTGATCGGAGAAAGAAAGACAGCCAAGCAAGCGACCGGACCTGGATCCAGACTGCATCTTATTGTACCCAGGAGAATCTGCAGAACTGTGAGTGGCACCGGTGCTTTCCTGTGATAGGTTATAGAGTCAGGGACTTAGTCAGTGCGCTGTAGAAGCGTCCCCTGGGTAGCAGGGCTAGATAGGAATTTGGTAGTGAGAGTAGCCTGCAAGCTGACTGTTTGCTGTTTAGCTTATTCTGTGTCTATGCAAAATCTCATTACCATTGTTGTTGTTTTATGTTCACCTGTTCATACCATTCCTGTCTTTGACCCATTGTGCCTCTGGTGCGGTGGTACTGTATTGTTACTCAGGTTTTCCGGCAGTTTCATTTTGCTCCTTAATAAAGCCGGCTTTTACTTCAGTCTCCTTGTCCGCTGTACTGTACTTGAATCCTGCTTTGCGGTCTTTCCCTCCTCTGACCGCTACAAGTGGCGCTGCGAGCAGGGTACAGTCACAGAGATGGAGGCGGCTGAAGGCAATGTGCATAATGCTAATGTAAGCACCTCAGGCAATGGTGGAACCCCTGCAAGGGCCCTCCCTATTGGCACGTTGTTTAACTTGCTACCTAAATTTGATGGCCAGAACATGTCACTGTCGGACTGGGTGTCAAGATTACAGAGCGCTGCTAGGATTTACAATGTCAGCCCAGAACTACAAGTAGAAATCGCTTTGGCCACTCTAGAGGGTGAGGCCCGACAAAATGTCCTATTACAACCGGAAGCCACTCGCAATACATTAAAAGAGAGTGCGATTCCTGGAAGAAATATACGGTGAAACAGCCAGCGCAGGGCACCTCAGGGTGAAATTCTTTTACCGAATTCAGCGGGAAGACGAAGGTGTCTCGCAGTATGCAATGGCGCTAAAGGAAGTGTTGGCCGAGGTGCAGAAAAAAGAGGCGGACAGAGTAACCGCCATGGGAACTGCAGATCGGATCCTGCGGGAACAATTCATTCTGGGACTCTACAGCACTCCACTGAAACGGGCCCTGCAGGATCGAGTTACGGTGGACTCTACACTAACCTTTAGACAAATATTAGCAGAGGCAGTGGCACGGAGAAAAGAAGAAAGTTGTGTGTCCGGAGTGATACGGACCCAGACCGTCACCTCCCCCGGGGTTTCAAAGAGCGAAGAGGTCATAGTCAGAGTAGTACAAGACTTACAGAGCTCTCTGAGTGCTATGCACGAAAAGTTGACACACCTGGAAAAACGGATGGAGTCGCACTATACCCCTGAAACTGCCTACCCGGCCCGACAACAAATTTATCAGGCGCCCCCATGGGTTCCTATATCTGAAAATCCTCACCCTAATTTACCTTCTCACCAAGCTCCTCAATATCCTCCAAGGAGGCCCGTCAATCAAGTCCTAAGGTCACTTCCCATACGCAGACAAGGAGAAGGCCGTCAAGGGGCACAGTGTTGGCGGTGTGGGAATTATGGACATTATGCCAGAGAGTGTCGGAGTGATGTGGCTAGACGCCCAGAGCCACCGTTAAACTTCCTGCCCCCGCAGTAGTGGGGCGTACTGCGGGGGAGGTGGAGAGCCAAGATACCCAGTATGGCTCCGAACACCTGGTCGCAGGGTGTCCCACCATTCGAGCTGAATTTGAAGGCATTCCGGTCGACTGCTTAGTGGATACCGGGTCACAAGTAACGACTATGCCTGAGTCACTCTTCTACCGTTACTTCCAAGCGCTGGCCAAGCCATAACGAGAGACGCTGGTCCGGGTTACAGCGGCCAATCAACAACAGATCCCTGTCACAGGAGTCCTGTGGATAAATGTACGGCTATGTGGGCAAGAAGTGGGACGGAAAGGTATCCTGTTGGTCCCTGAGACGTTCAAAGAAGATGTGCCTGTGATAATGGGCATGAACATTCTGCAAGAATTAGATCAGATAATGTTCCCCAAACGGGGGCCAGGCTATTGGAAGCAAGCCACTCCGCACAAACCTACTCAGAAAGCGTTTCAACGGCTGATCCGATTCTGTGGGACACAGAAAAGTGTCCCAGCACACCAGTCTGTGGGAACGATCCGAGCGCCAGAAAAGGTTACCCTCACCATCCCCCCTGGACGGGAGACCGTGTTGACGTTACCCGTGGGAACCTTCCGCAATCTTGAAGGTATGGAGGTGTTCATCGAACCGACGGCCCTAGGAGAGTTTGGTCAGGATGTCCAGGTGGCCCGAACACTGGGAGTGGTCCAGAATGGACGATTACCTATAAGAGCTGTGAATATGGGAAATCTAGAAGTTTCCTTGACGCCAGGAGTGGAACTGGCTCGTGTGTACCTACATCGGGGAGAAGTATTGAGTCGGAGAGAAGTGAATCTAGCTCCGGTAGGTGATGCTGTTTGGACCCTGGCAGTTACTGCCAGTGTAGAAGAGAACCATCTTGGATCAAATGGAAATAGATGTGAAGGATCTCAGTTCAGACCAACGGCAAGCAGTTGAAAACATGCTGTGGGAGAATCAGGCTGCATTCGCCCGTCACTCCGATGACTTTGGCTGCACGGATGCTATCACACATGAGATACCGACGAGGGACACTCCTCCAATTCGGGAAAGATATCAGCAGATTTTTTCCCAAGTTGTACCAGGAAGTGAAAACGTTGTTGAAACAGATGATAGATTCCGGAGTGGTGCGGGGTAGCCAGAGCCCTTGGGCGGCCCCAGTAGTGCTTGTTAAGAAGGATGGCACTATTCGGTTTTGTGTGGATTACCGGCGGTTGAATGCATGCACCGCGCGAGACTCATATCCTCTGCCACGTATCGAGGAGTCTCTGACTGCTCTAGGACGAGCCAAATACTTCTCTACCTTGGACATGGCGAGCGGGTACTGGCAAGTACCAGTGGCCGAGCAAGACAAGGCAAAGACGGCATTCATACTCCCCATGGGACTATTCGAATTCAACAGGATGCCATTTGGGCTGACTAATGCCCCGGGGACCTTCCAGCGGCTGATGGAGAGATGTCTGGGAGACCTGAATTTTGAAGCCACTCTGATATACCTGGACGATATCATCGTATACTCTGCTACTTTTCAAGAACACCTGAATCGGCTAGGGCAGGTACTCGAGCGACTGCGATCCCATGGCCTGAAGGTAAAGCCAAAGAAGTGTCATCTATTCAAGAGGAAAATCGAGTACTTGGGCCATAGGGTGTCCCAAGACGGAGTGTTGCCGTCCCAAGACAAAGTGGCTGCAATACGACAATGGCTAGTGCCCAGAACGCTGCGGGAGTTGAAGGCCTTCCTTGGACCGACCGGGTATTACCGGCGGTTCATCAAAGACTATGCCAAGATAGCGGGCCCACTGAATGAGTTGTTGAGAGGAACGGCTGGGCAACCCAAGGGCCAAAATATTACCTGGGGGCAGAAGCAGGAAGAGGCCTTCCAGGCCCTGAAAGAAGCTCTGACATCGGCCCTCATAGTGGCTTATGCCGACTTTGATAAACCATTTCTCTTATCTACTGATGGCAGTCTCTACGGACTCGGGGCAGTCCTGTCGCAGGTACAAGATGGACATGAGAGGGTGATCGCCTACGCCAGTAGATCCTTGCGAGAGACAGAGCGAAACCCCCACAACTACAGTTCCTTCCGGCTAGAACTCCTTGCCCTGGTGTGGGCCATGACGGAGAAGTTTGCAGGATAATTGACAGGAGCTAAGATATTTGTACGGACTGATAATAATCCCCTGGCCCATCTGGACACTGCCAAGTTGGGAGCCCTGGAGCAACTCTGGGCAGCTCGCCTTGCAAAATATGACTTCTCAATTCGCTACCGTTCCGCTACGGAGAAAGCTAATGCCGATGGCCTGTCGAGGGTTACTTTTGAGACCCCAATACGGGATGTCGATGAACAAAAAGAAGAAGATGAAACTCTGGATTTCCGCAAGTTTGTTCTGCCCACAGTTGCGGCCCAGACAAGTGGGGAGGCCCGTAAGCTACCCAGGGCATTGAGGAGGACTAATGAGGACGTTGGACTGTGGCAGATAAAAAGCTGGGTAACCCAGAGAAGGAAGCCCAACAAAGAAGTAAGGGCTGACCTGGATGCCGAGATGAAGTCCGTTCTACATCAATGGGACAGACTGGAAATGCACGGAGCTGTTCTGTACCGCAAGTGGCAACAGCCTAATGACCCAGAGGCGAGGTGGCAAGTAGTCATACCCGCAAGCGTGGCATGTGAGATACCCAAAGAAGCCCATGAATTTGGAGCTCACTTCGGGCCCGCCAAGACTTACCAGTGGCTGCAGCGTTGTGTATTGTCCGCGACTGGAGGCAGTGGTGGAGGAAGTTTGCCGACAGTGTCGAGTGTGTGAACTCACTAAAAGCACGGAACAGAGGGCACCCACCCCTCCAGTCTTTACAGACCGCTGGAATTATTGATGATAGACTACCTCCTCGTGGGACAATCATCAAGAGGTCCACAGTACTGCCTGGTCATGGTTGACCACTTCTCCAAGTTTGCAGTAGTCTCCCCAACTCGGGATCAGAAGGCTGAGTCCGCAGCACGCGCTATCTGTCAGGATTTCATCCGGGTCTACGGGTGTCCAAAGCGGATCAACTCAGATCAAGGGGCGTGCTTTCAAGGGAAAGTAATGGAGGAGCTACACCGACTGTATGGTATTGAAAAATCCAGAACGACCCCCTATCATCCCTAAGTGAATGGGGCCTGTGAGCGCTTCAACCGGACGCTGTTATAAATGCTGAGAACGCTAGAGGAAGACAAGAGGGCACACTGGCCTGATTACCTGCCGGAACTAGTCCGGGCCTACAATAATCGGGTCCATACCACCACCGGTTACACCCCGTATATGTTACTGTTTGGGAGAGCTGGTAGAGAAATCGTTTGAATTGAACCTGGAACAGCCAGAAGACCTAATAGAGCTATCAACCACCTCATGGGTGAAAGAACACCATCAGCGACTCCAGACCATCCACCGTTTGGCAGGCCAGCGGTTACAGGAGAGAACTCATACGGACCGTCCTCCAGTCCAGGAGGTGCCACTGAAGCCTGGAGACCAGGTCCCGGTACGAGAGAAATGCCCCAGAGGCAAATTGAGTGAGCGTTGGTAAGTACAGCCATACAAAGTGATCAAGAGAGTGTACCCTAATGGTCCGGTTTACGAAGTGCAAGTTGAAAATGAGGAGTTTGCTTCAAGGACTTTACATAGGAATATGCTACGGCCATGCCGGTCCGCAGACCCTGCACCTATTCAGAGGACACCTTCTCCTCTGCCCCATACCCAGAATGTGTTATCTCAGATTGAAACGAATGTGAAGACTGGTAGACCGTTCCTGACACTGCGGAAGGTCCCCAGGCCGTAGGTGATGAGGCTCCTGCTACAGAACCACTACCGTCTCGCAGTGAGGAGGAACCCGCGACCACACCCAGATCTCCTGCTGTAATGGAAGAGCCCAGGGTAACAACTCCCAGTGGAGAAAGTCAGGTCCTAGCAGATAGTCAAGACCTCCGGAGATCCAGTAGGTCTACTGCAGAGGTTCCACCAAACAGGTACGCTGCTGATGATTTCATTTGGTCTGCCTGTAGGTATTGTGGACAATGTTGTACTGCCGTTTAAATGTTCCATTAACCCCTTTGTTTTCCCTGGACTATATAGCGAGGCCGAGGACGGCCACCTTTAGGTGGGGAGGCATGTAAGAGGCAGCCCTGAATCAACCAGCAGCATTTCCAGCACTTATATCTATGCAGACTGTCATGTTTCCCTCCGGCCACCAGAGGCCACTGTGACTAAACAGGAACCTGAGTTGTGCTGGCCAGAGGCTAAGAAAGAGTTGAGAAGTTTTTCCCGGGCTGTTCTAGAAGTTGCTGGGGCCTTGCTGAGATAACAGGGAGAGATGGACTGCTGAGAGATAACAGTAAAAGACTGGAGCAGCAGGAGGCTATATTAGCTGAGTTTTTCCTGACAGCTGTGGAGCTGCACACAGAGGACTTCACTGTGTGTTCCAGAGGAGTGGGACCGTGTGTAGAGACCAGTACCAGCCGGATCCTTCCTGCCAGAGCTGGAACTAGGTGGAGATCTGCATCTGTTGTGATCAGAGAAAGAAAGACAGCCAAGCAAGCGACCGGACCTGGATCCAGACTGCATCTTATTGTACCCAGGAGAATCTGCAGAACTGTGAGTGGCACCGGTGCTTTCCTGTGATAGGTTATAGAGTCAGGGACTTAGTCAGTGCGCTGTAGAAGCGTCCCCTGGGTAGCAGGGCTAGATAGAAAATAAGTGTTGAGAGTAGCTTGTAAGCTGACTGTTTGCTGTTTAGCTTATTCTGTGTCTATGCAAAATCTCATTACCATTGTTTTTGTTTTATGTTCACCTGTTCATACCATTCCTGTCTTTGACCCATTGTGCCTCTGGTGCGGTGGTACTGTATTGTTACTCAGGTTTTCCGGCAGTTTCATTTTGCTCCTTAATAAAGCCGGCTTTTGCTTCAGTCTCCTTGTCCGCTGTACTGTACTTGAATCCTGATTTGCGGTCTCTCCCTCCTCTGACCGCTACATACATATAAAAAAAAAAAACACTTATACTTACCTCCATGTCAGCGATGCAATGCAGGCCTCTTCCGGCCTGCGTCCCGCGCTGTACGGCTCAGGTGGCGTGATCACGTCATCACGACGCCTGCACCGGCCTCTGATAGGCTGCTGGCACTAGAACAGCAGCCTATCAGAGACACAGGGAAGGGACACTCCTCTCCCTCCCCCGCTGAAGCACAGCCATCTGTGCCCTGCCGCCGCCCCCTACTTTTCACCAGGGCCATGCTGCCAGCTCGGGGGGGGGGCAATTGTCCCGTTGCCCCCCCCCCCCCGGATTCGCCAGTGGGCCAAGGTGGCCTAGCGGGCTGCTGGGCCTATTTTCACGCAGGGGCCTGGAGCTGCAGCTCCATCCGCCCCTACATTAATCCGGCCCTGGTCTCATGCACACACATATTTTCTTTCAATGTCCGTTCCATTTTTATTTTGCGGACCGCATACGGAACAATTCATTTCAATGGGTCCGCCAAAAAAATACAGAAGTTACTCCGTATGTATTCTGTTTCCGTTCCGCAAAAGAATAGAACATGTCCTATTATTGTCCACATTACAGACAAGGATAGGACTGTTCTATTAGGGGCCAGCTGTTCCGTTTCTGGTTTTCACTACTACCTGGAAGGTTTAGTTAGTGATAAAGACAATTCTGCGCATCAATTATCCATTTGTGTCCAGGTACTCGGAAAGCTACTCCTGGTCACTTGTGCTGATGAGGTCCATAAGCTATAGTTAGCTGTTACCCTCACTAGGCTCTCTGCATCTTGGTGTATAGACTCGCTGTCTGGTGCTTGGTTTCTGTAGTTATCTTCTCCAGACTTGATCAGGGCCCAGAGGAAAGGAACACAGTTACATGGTGACTGTAGCCTGTCTCTCTCCTCCATGAACTTGCTTCTCTTCCTCTCATCAACTACTAACTAAAATTCTGCTTTCAGCTAGACACACCCCACTATATATACTATGTGGAGCCAGCACCACCTAGGGGCGAATGGATGTAAATGAAATTGCCAGCCAGATAATGGAGAATACCATAAAATGCAAATAAATACATGTATATACATTAAGATATTTTAAGTGTCCCATTTACACACATATGTGGGACGCTGCATACCCTCCTGCTAAAAGGTAAGTCGTCCTCTACGTTTGCAGTGATTGAAGCTGTGGATCTCTACGCCGTCACCTAAAATACACAAAGTACACGCCACAAAAATACAAATATGGATATAAATATTGCAATGTACTATCATGAGACTTCGATAACCTCCTATAATAAACAACACATTCTAGGCAATTTATCACATATACATTTTGCATATTTCACATTAGATAGCAAAAAGGAATAATGGGCATTGTTGTTCTTCTTTACTTGATGGGACAAAATGGGCGGTGATCTCGAATCAGATTCCACCTTTCATATTTGACAGCTCTTTTGGAAATCCAGTTCTACTTTACACCAGTTTGATAAATTACCCCAATTATGTCTATTAGGGTCACTATTTTTTCAGCAGTATAGTTCCTGGAGCATTGGGGGGCACAACGGGCACAGTATTGGTGGTGGCAGCAGGATGACACTGTGGGGACACCAGGATGGGGAGGTTGATGGAAAAATTTAGAAATCTAACGTGTCTGTGTTACAAACTGTAGAGACGAGATGCGGCTGAAAGAATTTGCCATGGTGGTCTGGGTCAAATGGAGGAGAAGAGGAAAGAGAAGGTCTACATGACAGGAGATGTCCCTGGATGTAAGAGGTATGTGGTGCTGTATTCTCCTCCATGTCTTTTTTATTACAATTATATGTATTTTAAATTTGGTGACCAAATTTTTCAGTTTAGGACCCAATTTGGGGTATTTTTTTTGTAGTCTGAAGATGTCATATGGCCTAAGAAGAGACTGTGGCGCTCATGAAGCACGCAGCCTCTTCATACAAAAAAACCCTAAAAAACTAAAATGGAGGGGGAGGGGGGGGGGCCCAAGTTGGGTAGACAGCCCCAGGCCTATCATGCACTTAATCCGCCCCTGTCCCTGAGTCATACTCATCAGGAGACCATGTGGGTACGACCTGGTCCGGACCGGACCTTTCGGCTTGAGTGATGACATAAGCAGGGGTTGACGATGGCTGACTTGTAACATTGATGTTGGGGGAAGGCCTAGGCGGAGGGTGGGTCCATGCCTCTCTCTCGCCAGTAGCGCTCCTGTACATCTCTGATTTGGGCCTGCAGCTCCTCATCTGTTGCGGTAGAAGTCGGCCCGACAACAACGACAGGAGCGGTGAGGGTCTCTGTCTCTGCTTTCCTGAGTGCGGCCTCCGGTGCTTGCGCTGCCTCCAGTAGTCGCTCCGTGTCTTTCTCGGCCATGCTGCTGGTCTCTTGCACGTTTTTCTTTCTCGCGTGCTCAGCGTCATCTGACGTGTTCAGCGTGCACACGTACGTCACACTCCTCTGGTGAGCGACCCTCCCACTGGGTTCTCTTTGCATAGGGGAGGGTCTCTTTGGGTAGGGCATCTTTGGCACAAAACAACAAAGGTGGGAGGTATATTTTGAATTGCTTTGCATAAGGGGTGTCGCAATAGCTTTTCCTGCTCTGAAGGGGGTGTACCTCAACTTTTCCTGCCGCTAGCAGGGCGTAGCTCACAGTAGTGGCGCAGTAAATGAAAAAGGCCTTCGGCGGCCATTTTAAGTTCAATGCACAAGTCCATTCACTGCCAGCAAGCAGTGTTGTTGACACAAAACATGCGATTTTTGTTCCACTTTTAATACAGCAATTTGATTGCAGATGACTTGTAGAATACGTCCATGCAATTTTGAAGCAACTTAAACAGTTCTGCAGCCCAATAAAGTGTTTAAAGTTTGCACTGTATTAAAGTACATTGACAGTCCCTCAGGCAAGCAAGTGGGGCTTATTCTCATAAGGCAATGGCACACAGTTATATTGCACGAATCCTGTTTGTATATAGTTTGCATAAGGCGCAAAGGATTTTATATCCTTTTCGTTGTGATGCCAATTCTTTTTGTAGCATACCAAACCACAGGGGAAAACACGTGAGGCTCACGGTGGGCCGATGGGTGCAATACTTCATGTACTCATGGTTAGCAGATGCCTCACTGGGCTGGCCCACAGTGGATGGGAAGACAGCACAAAATCCTCCGGGGCACTCTTGGTTACAAGGAACACCAGTGTAGCTGGCCAGCTAAGACCTGTCCTAGGTTGCTTGTATAGCTTACATTTGCAAGAAAAAGTATGTGAACCCTTTGGAATGATATGGATTTCTGCACAAATTGGTCATAAAATGTGATCTGATCTTCATCTAAGTCACAGCAATAGACAATCACAGTCTGCTTAAACTAATAACACACAAAGAATTAAATGTTACCATGTTTTTATTGAACACACCATGTAAACATTCACAGTGCAGGTGGAAAAAGTATGTGAACCCTTGGATTTAATAACTGGTTGAACCTCCTTTGGCAGCAATAACTTCAAACAAACGTTTCCTGTAGTTGCAGATCAGACGTGCACAACGGTCAGGAGTAATTCTTCACCATTCCTCTTTACAGAACTGTTTCAGTTCAGCAATATTCTTGGGATGTCTGGTGTGAATCGTTTCTATCTTGAGGTCATGCCACAGCATATCAATCGAGTTGAGGTCAGGACTCTGACTGGGCCACTCCAGAAGGCATATTTTCTTCTGTTTAAGCCATTCTGTTGTTGATTTACTTCTATGCTTTGGGTTGTTGTCCTGTTGCAACACCCATCTTCTGTTGAGCTTCAGCTGGTGGACAGATGGCCTTAAGTTCTCCTGCAAAATGTCTTGATAAACTTGGGAATTCATTTTTCCTTCGATGATAGCAATCCGTCCAGGCCCTGACGCAGCAAAGCAGCCCCAAACCATGATGCACCCACCACCATACTTCACAGTTGGGATGAGGTTTTGATGTCGGTGTGCTGTGCCTCTTTTTCTCCACACATAGTGTTGTGTGTTTCTTCCAAACAACTCAACTTTGGTTTCATCTGTCCACAGAATATTTTGCCAGTACTGCTGTGGAACATCCAGGTGCTCTTGTGCAAACTGTAAACGTGCAGCAATGTTTATTTTGGACACCAGTGGCTTCCTCTGTGTTATCCTCCCATGAAATCCATTCTTGTTTAGTGTTTTAAGTATCGTAGATTCGCTAACAGGCAGGGGCGTAGCTGGAAATGACTGGGCCCCATAGCAAAAAAAATGTATGGGCCCCCCCCCCCCTCCCGGATTTCCCACCCCCACATACCTCTCGGACCTCGCCGCCACATCCGCAGCTCCTCATGCACTTGCGACGGTTACGCGTAGGACTGAGCACAGACAGTTGGTCACTGGCAACGCATTTGTGCCAGTGTAGGAAATGTATGAATCTAAATGTCTGTGTATTAAAGAAAATTGTTAAATTGTACAGGGGTCTGTAACACAAGAAGGTGAAAGTACATATCGTGGGGTGTGTATGCGCATTAGACAGAAGGTAGAGATATGTATGTTGTGTAGTTTGGGTATTAGGGAGAGTAAGGGGTATATACAGTACAGACCAAAAGTTTGGACACACCTTCTCATTCAAAGAGTTTTCTTTATTTTCATGACTATGAAAATTGTAGATTCACACTGAAGGCATCAAAACTATGAATTAACACATGTGGAATTATATACATAACAAACAAGTGTGAAACAACTGAAACTATGTCATATTCTAGGTTCTTCAAAGTAGCCACCTTTTGCTTTGATTACTGCTTTGCACACTCTTGGCATTCTCTTGATGAGCTTCAAGAGGTAGTCCACTGAAATGGTTTTCACTTCACAGGTGTGCCCTGTCAGGTTTAATAAGTGGGATTTCTTGCCTTATAAATGGGGTTGGGACCATCAGTTGCGTTGAGGAGAAGTCAGGTGGATACACAGTCTTTCAAGACTGTTGGAAGACCATTTCAGGGGACTACCTTTTGAAGCTCATCAAGAGAATGCCAAGAGTGTGCAAAGCAGTAATCAAAGCAAAAGGTGGCTACTTTGAAGAACCTAGAATATGACATATTTTCAGTTGTTTCACACTTGTTTGTTATGTATATAATTCCACATGTGTTAATTCATAGTTTTGATGCCTTCATAGTCATGAAAATAAAGAGAACTCTTTGAATTAGAAGGTGTGTCCAAACTTTTGGTCTGTACTGTATCTAGTGCTGATACACGTGTAGGTGAAGAGCCGCTTTGACATAATTAGTCTCTTTCATATTATAAGCTCCCCTTATATATAATTTACTTACAGTTCTGAAGACTCAGGGGTGCTGGCAGGCTTGGTCTCAAGGGTGCTGGCAGGCTTGGTCTCAAGGGTGCTGGCAGGCTTGGCCGGGCAGGAGGAGTGTGGGAGACTGTGAGGCCTTTTTTCTCCAAGCTGCTCCGGAAAAAAAATATTTTTCATTATACCTCAGGTCAGACCACCAATCAGACCCCCAATGGTAATAAGACCCCAATAAGACCTCAGATCACACCTCAGACCCCAATATGAATGACCCCCAATAAGACCTCAGATAAGAGCCCTCAGTAGCCTCATAGCAGCCCCCAGTAGCCTCTCCATCAGCCCCCCAGTAGCCTCTCCATCAGCCCCCCAGTAGCCTCTCCATCAGCCCCCCAGTAGCCTCTCCATCAGTCCCCAGTAGCCTCTCTATCAGCCCCCAGTAGCCTCTCCATCAGCCCCCAGTGCCTCTCACCAGCCCCCAGTACCCTCTCCATCAGCCCCCAGTGCCTCTCACCAGCCCCCAGTACAACCTCCATCAGCCCCCAGTGTGCCCTCCCCGGTATTAAAATCATTGGTGGGCAGTGTGCCCTCCCCAACCCCCCGGTATTAAAATCATTCATTGGTGGGCAGTATGCCCCCCCTCTCCTGTATTAAAATCATTCATTGGTGGGTAGTGTGCCCCCCCCTCCCCTGTATTAAAATCATTTATTTGTGGGCAGTGTGCCCCCCCTCCCCTGTATAAAAATCATCCATTGGTGGGCAGTGTGTCCACCCCCCCCCCCCCCCCGGTATCAAAATCATTGGTGGGCAGTGTGCCCTCCAGCCCCCCCATCAGTGGTGTCAGCAGCAGTTGGTAAGTTACTCTGTAGCATACTTACATCATTACATATGCTGTGGCCGCCTGGCGCTCTTTCTTCTTGTAACGCGTCACAGGTCTGTGCGGCGCATTGCTTATGCTTATAGCAATGCGCCGCACAGACCTGTGACGAGTTACAAGAAGGAGGAGCGCCCGGCGGCCACAGCGCATGTAAGTATGACTAACTGACCATGGCAGCCAGGAATTCAGTAGCGTCCTGGCTGCCATGGTAACCGATCGGAGCCCCAGCATTACACTGCTGGGACTCCGATCGGAGCTGCCGCTGCCACCAATGAGGAGAGGGGGGGCCCCGATCGCACCGCCACTTGAATTTTTATTTTTTTATCCTCAGCCGGCATCCCGGGCCCCCAGTGGCGTAGGGCCCCATAGCCATTGCTATGGCTGCTATGGCGATCCCTACGCCACTGCTAACAGGGATGTTAGCATATGCCAGAGACTTTTGTAAGTCTTTAGCTGACACTTTAAGATTTGTCTTTACCTCATTGAGCAGTCTGCGCTGTGCTCTTGCAGTCATCTTTACAGGACGGCCGCTCCTAGGGAGAGTAGCAGCAGTGCTGAACTTTCTCCATTTATAGACAATTTGTCTTACAGAGGACTGATGAACAGCAAGGCTTTTGGAGATACTTTTATAACCCTTTCCAGCTTTATGCAAGTCAACAATTCTTAATTGTAGGTCTTCTGAGAGCTCTTTTGTGCGAGGCATCATTCACATCAGGCAATGCTTCGTGTGAAAAGCAAACCCAGAACTGGTGTGTGTTTTTTATAGGGCAGGGCAGCTGTAACCAACACCTCCAATCTCATCTCATTGATTGGACTCCAGTTGGCTGACACCTCACTCCAATTAGCTCTTGGAGATGTCATTAGTCTAGGGGTTCACATACTTTATCCACCTGCACTGTGAATGTTTATATGGTGTGTTGAATAAAAACATGGTAACATTTAATTCTTTGTGTGTTATTAAGGAGAAAAATAGAGACCCCCCCTGTGCTCCTATTGAATAGATATGTGAGTCTCCCTGGGTGGGGAGATTCTGCTGCTCGATGTCTTTGAGGAGCTATTGTTCTCCCTAGTAAAGTGTATATAAAGTAGGTATATCACCCGTAGGGGATATAAGACATAAGCGCTGGTACACAGACAAATTCAGCTAGTCCTATAACGTTGGCACTATGCTTGGTGCCAATCTGAGTAGTCAGGTGATTTTGCTGCACAAATAGGTTGTATTAAGGTGTGGATAACTGTCGTGGTGGATCAGGATGTATAATCAACGGCTAAGAGTGAGCGGGCAGTGTGTATTATAAAGGTATTAACACTAGGAATAAAGCGGTAAGTGACAGGTGAATACTGGTATAACCACTATCCTGGGTACCTTGTTTGTTCTTTCTCCAAGAAGTTCCTTATGTCGGTGTTCTATTATGTTGTTCGTTCTGCATTCTTCTTGTTGTTTCTGTGGGGATGTTGATATTCTTTCAAGTCCCGGCGTTCTTCTTGCTCTCCTGTCAGCAGCAGTGCGGCCCCGGCCGGAAGCACGCGCGTCGCGAGGGAGCTTGGTCAGTTACCCGGGAAACCGCTGGCGGTGACGTCACCTGATACGAGTATGGTGGCCTCCGTGGGGCAAAAGACTGTAACCTACGCGTTTCGGAGCCAAAGCGGGCTCCTTCGTCAGGGTCAGTCTGCCTGTTGTGCTTTGGAGGGTTAAATAGCTCGTCTGGTTTCCCATGGCAACGGATAAACACTGTTTTTGGAGTGAAAAGGGTGCCGGTTTATCAGTCTGTAATGGATATGCTGGGTGTGATTGGTTTCCTTATGGATTGTGTCAATAATCTATTATACATTTGTTTATATGATTATTAGTGCAATATTCATTGCTAAATGGTAGTGAGGAGCAACGGCTGTAGTTTCTTTTGGTTTTTATGCAAAGTTTGTAGAGCACCAACAGTATGTTATTTATTTTTTATTTTTTATTTATTTTTTATATTTTATATATGTTTGTTGGTGGTTATTTATTAGTGAAAAGCAAACAGTTCTATTTCCTGGTTAAGTCCATTAGGGGCTAGGCTGTTGCATCTAAAAATCCTCTTGCTCTCGGTCCTGGACATAATTTTAATGTAATCGCCTCCCCTCCTGTCTTGCTTCACTCTTTCTATACCCCCAAAGCAAGATCCTGAAAATTTTCCCTGGTGAAATTCTGTGTAGTGACGTGATAGTGGGTGATTCTCTGATTTCTTATTAATGTTATTGACGTGTTCTCTTATTCTAACTTTTAGTTCTCTTTTGGTTCGCCCCACGTACATTTTACCACATGGGCACTTGATGAAATAGATGACTCCCTTGGTGTGGCAGGTAATGTAATCTTTTATCGTATATTTTTCTTGTGGGGTGTCTATTTGAAATATTGGTTTTACCTGGTTCCTCAGGATTTTGCAGTTAATACACAATCTGCAGGGGTAAAAACCCTTTTTGGCACATGTTTTCGGATTTACTGTGTCATTTTTGATGGAAGGGGCCACCAAATTGGCCAAGTTTGGAGCTTTTTTGAAGATAAAGGTGGGGTTACTGGGGATATTATTGCCAATAATTTTATCATATTTTAAAATATCCCAATATTTATATATGATTCTTTTGAAGTTTTGGACCCCTACGCTGTATGTTGTGTTGATGGGGATTTTGATATCATCGTGATTCTCAGGGTCGTTTTTTTCTTCTTTTTCTTTAACCCTAGGGTATTTAGCATGTTCGCCTCTTCTTGGTAATTGGTATTGGTGGTGCAATTTCTACGTGCTCGTATGTATTGGCTATCAGAGAATCACCCACTATCACGTCACTACACAGAATTTCACCAGGGAAAATTTCACCATATAAAAAATAAAAAATAAATAACATACTGTTGGTGCTCTACAAACTTTGCATAAAAACCAAAAGAAACTACAGCCGTTGCTCCTCACTACCATTTAGCAATGAATATTGCACTAATAATCATATAAACAAATGTATAATAGATTATTGACACAATCCATAAGGAAACCAATCGCACCTAGCATATCCATTACAGATTGATAAACCGGCACCCTTTTCACTCCAAAAACAGTGTTTATCCGTTGCCATGGTAAACCAGACGAGCTATTTAACCCTCCAAAGCACAACAGGCAGACTGACCCTGACGAAGGAGCCCGCTTTGGCTCCGAAACGCGTAGGTTACAGTCTTTTGCCCCACGGAGGCCACCATACTCGTATCAGGTGACGTCACCGCCAGCGGTTTCCCGGGTAACTGACCAAGCTCCCTCGCGACGCGCGTGCTTCCGGCCGGGGCCGCGCTGCTGCTGACAGGAGAGCAAGAAGAACGCCGGGACTTGAAAGAATATCAACATCCCCACAGAAACAACAAGAAGAATGCAGAACGAACAACATAATAGAACACCGACATAAGGAACTTCTTGGAGAAAGAACAAACAAGGTACCAAGGATAGCGATTATACCAGTATTCACCTGTCACTTGCCGCTTTATTCCTAGTGTTAATACCTTTATAATACACACTGCCCGCTCACTCTTAGCCGTTGATTATACATCCTGATCCACCACGACAGTTATCCACACCTTAATACAACCTATTTGTGCAGCAAAATCACCTGACTACTCAGATTGGCACCAAGCATAGTGCCAACGTTATAGGACTAGCTGAATTTGTCTGTGTACCAGCGCTTATGTCTTATATCCCCTACGGGTGATATACCTACTTTGTGTGTTATTAGTTTAAGCAGACTGTGATTGTCTATTGTTGTGACTTTGATGAAGATCAGATCACATTTTATGACCAATTTGTGCAGAAATCCATATCATTCCAAAGGGTTCACATACTTTTTCTTGCAACTGCATATGTGTATACAGCTAGACCTGCTAATAACCTTAATACAGTTTCTATGTTTATGTGTTAAAGACAAAAGCGTTATTTATTGTGACATCATGTTTTGGATGTCATATAACTGTTTTGTGTTCACAAAAGCAGAAAAAGTTAATATGCCTTTAAGATTCATTTTGTAATGAAAGATAAGCTCAGTGACACAGCAGAAACAACAGAAAGTATAGTGTTAATCTTGAATAGTCAATTAAATGAAGTGGCTCACTGCTGTTAACGGGTGGTACGGTGCTACAAGCTAAAAAATGAGGACACCCCACCTCAATATAATAGATATGACAAATAAGTGATGGAAGCGAGCACTCACTCTATGGCAATTACTCAGATTTAATGATTAAAAATAATACAGTATTCAATATAAAATACAATAGATATAAAATACAATAGCATAAAAAACTAAATGGTCGACCATATATATGACACTGTTAGGATTGTCGCATATAGCATTCAATATAAACAATGGAAGAGATAATAACTCAGCGTGAATAGTTCTCCAATGGTATCCTAATAAGAAAATGGTGATGAACAAGTATGTGGCAATAAAAATTCTTAGTGATAGAAAAAATTCCTAGTGATAGAAAAAATTCTTCCTGATATCAGGATAGTGCGCATATAATAATATCCATAAAGTGCGAAGAAAGGTGAATACTAAGGCGTATGTGCCTGCAAAGAACAATTAAGAAGAAAGAAAGGGACACCTGTTGGATCCCTGCACAATCGTGCACGCTGGTATGCTTGTGATCCTTCCTATAACGAGTAGAAGCGTCCGGATCAATGTATCAGTTCATAAACTTGTCCGCATCAAACACTATTGCTGTTGTCTATGTTCAGCTGTTAAGTCATTGGTTTGTATAAACAGGCCCGACTCTAGATGGAGAATGGCCCTTGCTAAGGAGAGAGTTGTCTTACCTCCTATGGTGTTTTGTTTGGAGATCTCTTCCTTAGTAAACTGCAAGAAATGTGCTGGAGACGCCGCTGCGTCTTCA
The DNA here is from genome assembly GCF_905171765.1 of Bufo bufo. Classification (NCBI taxonomy): domain Eukaryota; kingdom Metazoa; phylum Chordata; class Amphibia; order Anura; family Bufonidae; genus Bufo; species Bufo bufo. Next base: position 38,045,812 of record NC_053393.1, on the reverse strand, counting down.
CAGCTTGCAGGTTCTGACAATCTAGCCCTATCTCGCGATGTTACGAGTGGGACTTCCGTCCGGTCTCTGTACTCACTCAGATATTTTGGGCGATTAAATTGTCACAAAGTTTCATTCTTTGGTTTAATAATTTCTCTTTATAGCATGGCCATGCAAAGGTTCTTTCAACGGAGGTTTCAACAGAGTGTCTGATATATCCCAGACGCGTTTCCGGATGATTCCACATCCCTTCCTCAGTGGTCATAACCCCCTTTAAATCTGAGTAATTGCCATAGAGTGAGTGCTCGCTTCCATCACTTATTTGTCATATAGTGTTAATCTGTTGTTGCTGGGCAGAAGTCTAGATCAATCACAGCCAGCTTCTCATACAGCAAGAGTTTTCACCAATCACAGCCAGCCTCACACACAGCCTGTCTGGGAATTCCCTCAGCTCCTGCTGCTAGAATCATTCACCAGAGACAGGAGCTGAAGAGACATTCACTCCACTGAGAGTCCAGTTTTATGGGAACAAGAGGCCAAAATAGGTATTTAAAACTGTTATATAATGTTCCTATTGTTAGTATTGTGTTTAGAACTGTATACTGAACTAGATATACACTCACCTAAAGAATTATTAGGAACACCTGTTCTATTTCTCATTAATGCAATTATCTAGTCAACCAATCACATGGCAGTTGCTTCAATGCATTTAGGGGTGTGGTCCTGGTCAAGACAATCTCCTGAACTCCAAACTGAATGTCAGAATGGGAAAGAAAGGTGATTTAAGCAATTTTGAGCGTGGCATGGTTGTTGGTGCCAGACAGGCCGGTCTGAGTATTTCACAATCTGCTCAGTTACTGGGATTTTCACGCACAACCATTTCTAGGGTTTACAAAGAATGGTGTGAAAAGGGAAAAACATCCAGTATGCGGCAGTCCTATGGGCAAAAATGCCTTGTGGATGCTAGAGGTCAGAGGAGAATGGGCCGACTGATTCAAGCTGATAGAAGAGCAATGTTGACTGAAATAACCACTCGTTACAACCGAGGTATGCAGCAAAGCATTTGTGAAGCCACAACACGCACAACCTTGAGGCGGATGGGCTACAACAGCAGAAGACCCCACCGGGTACCACTCATCTCCACTACAAATAGGAAAAAGAGGCTACAATTTGCACAAGCTCACCAAAATTGGACTGTTGAAGACTGGAAAAATGTTGCCTGGTCTGATAAGTCTCGATTTCTGTTGAGACATTCAAATGGTAGAGTCCGAATTTGGCGTAAACAGAATGAGAACATGTATCCATCCTCTGATGGCTACTTCCAGCAGGATAATGCACCATGTCACAAAGCTCGAATCATTTCAAATTGGTTTCTTGAACATGACAATGAGTTCACTGTACTAAAATGGCCCCCACAGTCACCAGATCTCAACCCAATAGAGCATCTTTGGGATGTGGTGGAACGGGAGCTTCGTGCCCTGGATGTGCATCCCTCAAATCTCCATCAACTGCAAGATGCTATCCTATCAATATGGGCCAACATTTCTAAAGAATGCTATCAGCACCTTGTTGAATCAATGCCACGTAGAATTAAGGCAGTTCTGAAGGCAAAAGGGGGTCCAACACCGTATTAGTATGGTGTTCCTAATAATTCTTTAGGTGAGTGTATATGTGTTTACTTACAGTTTCACCAATTGCAACCATACAATAGCAAATACAATTGCAAATACAAATTGCAAATCCATATTGCATACTGCAAACCAAGTTGAGCAAGCAGAACTAATAGACCTCAGATATACCTCTTAGAGAGATCATAAAGTGCTTAAATAACTTAAAGTGAGAGTACAGATACTCAAGAGAGAAATATATCCACCATGTTATGTTAAATGACAAGATTGAACAGTTGAACCACCATCTTATGCATACCGCCATTTTGTGATATCTTTTCAACATGTGTTTTGTACATGGACTATCTGCTGCGGGGGAGTGTTATATATGAAGAAAAGTTGAAGTTAATAAAGAAGTTATTTGAAAGAATTTGGTGTGCTCTTTAAACCTACTGTTTCCATAGAACGGCGCTAGAGGAATTACAGAGTAATAGACAGTCTGGTTAGACTAAAAGTCAGAGATTCCAAAATTCTTCTAATGCCAGAACGCGAAAGGCACTTTATAGTGCTGAGCCTGCCACAGTGGATCTATTACCCTCAGAGGGCGAAGTGATAGCGCTCCTCAACTTGCACAGTAAAGGGCGCATTAGAGTAGCCTAGCGCCACTATATACCGCCGCACAGCAATTCTTCCCTGAGTGAGCAAGCAAAGACATCTCAGCGGAGCTACCATAAAGGCCATAGAACGTGTGCATTAGTCAAACTGCAGCCGACTCTTAAAGTGGCAGAACGGCAAAGGCAAAATAGTCAGAGAAAGAGCGCCAACCCTCCTGCGATCCCTAGAGAGAGAAAGAGATGCATGGTGGAATGCCAAAGTCCAGAGCTAGAGTGCCTGCAGCGCTATCCACAGAGAGACCACCTACTGCAGGCAGCTAGTTTCCCGCCACTAGGCCCAAAGCCTGCAGCAGCGTTTCCAAGCAAGCACATCGCAAGTCTGCACAGAGCATCGCAAGTCAGCGCAAGCATCGCATAATATCAAGAAAAGACATCTCCCTTAAGATTGACATTTGTTCCTGCTCTTCAGAATAAGGTCAGAGCTTTCCTTTTATTACTTATCATTGCATATAGGCTTTGGCATAAAGAGACTTTAAATAAAAACAAAGAACAGTTTGTAGTACACGGACTCTAAAGCATTTAAAGTGAAAGTCATTTATTGCCTGCATTTATCGCTGTTGTATTTAAAGTAACAGTCATTTATTTCTGCGATTGTCAGTATTGCATTTCAAGTAAAATGTCTGAACCTAGTATTACCATGCCACTGTTAGAGGATACAAAGATAGATAGAGTAGAGGGGGAAGAGCAAGGGAACCTGAGGTAGAAGAGTCTGATGCAGTATTCGTCATGCCTCAAACAAATATAGCCCAAGCAGATGAACTAAGACGTTCATCACTTGCCAGAAAACCGACCCCAAAGATGCTGGAAAATTTGGAGCAAGAAGCAGCACTTAAAAGAAAAAAGTTCGCCAGAATGTATGATAAATGGGAATTATACATTAAAGACATTCGTAAAAAGCTAAAGCAAGAAAGGAACTTGAGTGATATGGTAGAAGAATCTGAATCATAGCTTATGGCAGCATATGTCAACCTGCGGTCATTTACGACACCTTCCCAGGATATTGTAAGGAACCTGGACACTTGTACTGCGGTCACTAAAGATTTGGTAAAGCTCATGAGAGAACTATCATCTGCAGAAAACTATGATGAAGTTAAAGTAAGAAGTAGAATGAATGAGTTTTTTATGAGAGACTATGCTAGGTCCTTAGGGGGAACCACAATCTCAAGTGTGACTTCCTTTGCTAGCAGAAGTGCCACCTATATATCAGAGTCCTTAAATACTTTAGCCAAAAGAAAGGAATTAGCTGAACAACTTGCTGTCAAGAGAGCAGAAATTGAAATGGAAGCTGCCATCGAGGCGCAGCGCCAACTGATGGCTGAAAAGGAAGCTGAAAAGGATGCACAACACCATCAGATGGAAGCTGAAAAGGATGCACAACACCATCAGATTGCAGCTGAAATCAAGGCACAGCGCCAACAGATGAAAAGTCTTGAAAGGCAGAAAGAAGTTAAGATCATAGAAGCCAGACTCAGAGTACATGAGGAGGATATGAATCAGAGTAGTCATAGGTTCAAATCTGTACTAAGTGAAGAAACAGACTTCTACTTTCCTTCATATACCCAGGAAAATGGAAGGAAATCTCTAGCATGTAGTGAAGAAATAAGTTATTATCTTTCCATCCCTGCTCATAAAAACAAAGAGAGGCCTAGTCCAGTGTTAGGAAAAAGGTGTGTGAGTTTACCCTCTATCTCTACCAGAAAAGATGAAGAAAAGGACTCGCCTAATTCAGAACTAAGTGAGAAAATAGAACCGGGTGATTCTATTCCTAGATGTCACAGCAATGCTCAGGAGAGTGTTACAACCATTGTTCTAGCAAGACCACAGAGAGCAGTCCTAGCTAGACTTCCCGTTCCGGAACCCACTGTATTTTCAGGAGACGTACCTGAAGTTCATAGAGAGGAAGGCAAGTTTTGAGATGATCATTGAGCACCATTGCTTCAGTCCAGTTGACAAGTTATTCTACCTTCAGAGATATGTTGGTGGAGAAGCCAAGGAAGTTCTTGACGGTAACTTCGATAGAAAAGACGAAGAAGCCTACAAACAAGCTTGGGAAAAATTTTATGCAATATATGGTCATCCTTTCTTAGTACAAAGAGCCTTTAGAGAGAAACTAAATAACTGGCCTAAAATAGGTCCTAAAGAACACTTCAGACTCCAAAAGTATGGTAACTTCTTGCAAGCATGCAGCAATGCCGTCCCACATGTTCAAGGATTGGAAGTACTGAACGACTATCTAGAAAACCACAGGATGCTAACTAAGCTACCTGAAGAAGTGGCTTCTAGATGGAATCGCTATGTGACTAAACAGTTAGATCTGCCGGCACTCCAGGCAGCGAACTGTGAGAGCTGTGATTCTCTTAGGAGAAAGGACCTTAGATGACATCACCATGTGACCAGTAACCTAGCAATATTACTGGTCACGTGGCTATGAGGTCATCAAAGGTCCTTTCTTTCTACCAGGAGTGTTGCTGCAGGAGAAGTTTGCTGTAACTGTGGAGCTGTTATACTGATATACTGTAAGCTACTGTATACTGTGGGGTGCTGTACTGCTCTACTGTATACGGTGGGGTGCTGCATACGGTGGGGTGCTGTATACTGTGGTGTGCTATACTACTCTACTGTATACTATGGGGTGCTGTATACTGTGGGGGGCTGTATATTGTGGGGTGCTGTATACTGTGGGGTGCTATACTGCTCTACTGTATACTGTTGGGTTGCTGTATACTGTGGGGTGCTATACTGCTTTACTGTATACCTGGGGTGCTGTATACCTGGTGTGATGTATACTGTGGGGTGCTGTATATTGTGGGGTGCTATACTGCTCTACTGTATATTGTGGGGTGCTGTATATTGTGGGGTGCTGTATACTGTGGGGGGCTGTATACTGTGAGGTGCTGTATACTGTGGGGTGCTGTATACCATTGGGTTGCTGTATACTGTGGGGTGCTATACTGCTTTACTGTATACCTGGGGTGCTGTATACCTGGTGTGATGTATATTGTGGGGTGCTGTATATTGTGGGGTGCTATACTGCTCTACTGTATACTGTGGGGTGCTGTATATTGTGGGGTGCTGTATACTGTGGGGTGCTGTATATTGTGGGGGGCTGTATACTGTGAGGTGCTGTATACTGTGGGGTGCTGTATACCATTGGGTTGCTGTATACTGTGGGGTGCTATACTGCTTTACTGTATACTGTGGGGTGCTGTATATTGTGGGGTGCTATACTGCTCTACTGTATACTGTGGGGTGCTTTATACTGTATACTGTGAGGTGCTGTATTCTGTATAGTTTGGGGTGCTGTATACTGTGAGGTGCTGTATACTGTGGGGTGCTGTATATTGTGGAGTAAAACGGAAAAAATTCTGACCATTCTAGGTGGCGCTAATGCAGAAGAATCTCATTACTCCAATGTTAACAATATAAGGTAATCTTTTATTCAAAAAGGTCTACGCGTTTCAGGGGCAAAACATCCCCCTTCAGCTTCAAATGTGGGACAAAACGTTGCCTCTGCTGCAACATAATCGTGCATAACAGTAAGAATTTTAGCTCAACAAAAAACTGTGCTACTTTCACTATAAAACACCACTTAAACTGCAAAAGCAGCTATGTAATATATCTTATAGAGTGCAAATGCGGGCTCCAGTACGTAGAGTTGCACTGTAGAGTTAACCAACACAGACACAACATACAGAAACTATGCCCAAAACATAGCATTTCACGACACTGTGCCACCACACCAGAAAAAAACAAATATACACAAAAAATTACACCTATAGACTACATACCAGACAATCCATATAATAGATTCAGTAGCCTCCAGAGAAGAGAGGTATACTGGATCTATCAATTAGATACCCTGACCCCGCCCGGGCTTAATGAGATAAGTGAGACCATATTGTAACCCATGACACCGGAGATGATTGTGCGCTATAATGAATACAGGACCCATACAAAAGTTAAAGATTAAAAATAAAAATAAAACAAAGACGGACATGAGTAGACCAACACATACACCATATCTAAAGAGGATGTTATCATAATCTTCAAAACAATAGAATTGTCCCGCAGGTACAACAGCGTCCAGGCACCTATATTAAATGGACGATACCGCCAGTGTTTCATCTGGATGCACCTCTAGACACTCTAGAGACGAAAAATATATATATAAGAATATATATACATATACAGTACAGACCAAAAGTTTGGACACACCTTCTCATTCAAAGAGTTTTCTTTATTTTCATGACTATGAAGGCATCAAAACTATGAATTAACACATGTGGAATTATATACATAACAAACAAGTGTGAAACAACTGAAAATATGTCATATTCTAGGTTCTTCAAAGTAGCCACCTTTTGCTTTGATTACTGCTTTGCACACTCTTGGCATTCTCTTGATGAGCTTCAAGAGGTAGTCCCCTGAAATGGTCTTCCAACAGTCTTGAAGGAGTTCCTAGAGATGCTTAGCACTTGTTGGCCCTTTTGCCAACAAGTTTCAAAGTTTTCCCAATTTTTCGGCTGACTGACTGAGCTTCATTTCTTAAAGTAATGATGGTAACTCGTTTTTCTTTACTTAGCTGCTTTTTTCTTGCCATAATACAAATTCTAACAGTCTATTCAGTAGGACTATCAGCTGTGTATCCACCTGACTTCTCCTCAACGCAACTGATGGTCCCAACCCCATTTATAAGGCAAGAAATCCCACTTATTAAACCTGACAGGGCACACCTGTGAAGTGAAAACCATTTCAGGGGACTAACTCTTGAAGCTCATCAAGAGAATGCCAAGGGTGTGCAAAGCAGTAATCAAAGCAAAAGGTGGCTACTTTGAAGAACCCAGAATATGACATATTTTCAGTTGTTTCACACTTCATAGTCATGAAAATAAAGAAAACTCTTTGAATGAGAAGGTGTGTCCAAACTTTTGGTCTGTACTGTATATATATACATAGACAGACACCTTTTTATTTTCTATGATAATTTTATGATAATTTTTAACTAGTCTTTTATAATTTATTTATTTTTATCTCTATCTCTATTTATTATTTTTATTCATTTATTTATTTAATTATTTATCGATCGCCCTTGTTGTTTTTTAGTATTATAATAATTGCGAGTAGATTTAATAATTTAGGGTTTTTATACTGATTCTATCAATACCAGGCACCACCTACCACACTAGAGCGCGGCATTTTTTGGACACAACATATTGCACTAATGCTATCCTCTCATCCAAAGTTGCCCCCCTCCTGTCCCAACCCGATATACGTGACGTCATGTCTAAGGATACACAAACCGTTCAAAATTCATGATCCATTTGCTGCACACCCCTGCTTTCTATCCACTACATGATAGAAGTACCATAGAGTCAGCATAGAGAGAACATAATATACATACCTTTCCTGTTTTCTCTTGGATGACAGCCAGACACAGATCAGGTGGCGACGGTCACCTGACCAAAAAGAAAAAATCATGTGATCACACGACATCACTATTCAACACACGCCTTGATGAATATACGACCAACTATAAGAGAAAGCCTGTACCCGCCCTATAGACGTCATCCGGAGGCTAGTCGAATGAAAGAGAGCACTGCCCACAATCACGTCACCTTAAGACCGCCCCACTGATGTCATCTGGAGGCCGGACCAATAAGAGAAACTACCGCCCACAATACATCACCGAGAGGAGCGACATAGGGCAGCAGCACCGCCCACAATGCACAGCAATTGGTTGCTTGAACTTGAGGGGAGTGACTGTATCCTAGCGACCTCTCAAACTTTCACACCCCCAACTCCTCCCCTCCCCACCCATGTGACTCGCACACATTGCGCTCAAACTGAGTGCATAAAACAACTGGAAGAATCATGTTTAAATGTAATAATTTTATTGTCCTGATGAAGGGGGATGTTTTGCCCCTGAAACGCGTAGACCTTTTTGAATAAAAGATTACCTTATATTGGTAACATTGGAGTAATGAGCTTCTTCTGCATCAGCGCCACCTAGAATGGTCTGAATTTTTTCCGTTCTATTGCACATATCCTATCCCGATAACCGTTGTTACGGCAAGGGACACAGACCAGGGGCAGCAGATGCAGTCTTTCCTCCCGTGAACTGGACAGGTAATTATCCAGCAAAAGGATTCGGAGGTGTTGTGACCCATCACAACCCCATTCGGTAAGCATAATCAGTGTATTCTCTATAACCGAGTATTGTAAGGTTCTACACACGAGGCGCTGCCTCCTCTCTTCTTTTTTCTCCTTTTATGTATATTGTGGAGTGCTATACTGCTCTACTGTATACTGTGGGGTGCTGTATACTGTGGGGGGCTGTACAATGTGGGGTGCTGTATATTGCGGGGGGCTGTATACTGTGAGGTGCTGTATACTGTGGGGTGCTATACTGCTCTACTGTATACTGTGAGGAGCTGTATACTGTATAGTATGGGGTGCTGTATAATGCGGTGTGCTATACTGCTCTACTATATACTGTGGGGTACTGTATAGTATAGGGTGCTGTACACTATAGGGTGCTATACGGCATACTGTGGGGTGCTGTATACTGTAGGGTGCTATACTGCTTGCATACTGTGGGGTGCTGTAAACTATAGGGTGCTATACTGCATACTGTGGGGTGCACTGTAACGCTAGGGTGAGCCAAGCCCCGGTCTCTTTCCTGAACTGCAGAGCGGTGCCCACTTTCAGCCCTGAGCACTGATCCTGAGCCGCTGGAGTCTTCAGAACTGGAAGTTTTTACAGTCATTCACTGTACTCTACCGGGTGTGTGGATTTTCTTTTTTGTGTGTGTTGTTGTGGAGGGCGTGATTGCATGCTAGGATGTGGGAAGGAGGGATCCAGGGGGCCCAAGTAAATTCTTGCCCAGGGTCCAATCAATATTAAAGACGGCCCTGGAAACAGCCAATGAATGGGAGCACCTATCTGTCATATCTCATGAAATGTCACCGATGAAGGAGTTTGGTGTTGGACTGTTGATAGGCTACGATTGTCCCGAAGCCTTGGTACCACGAAAGGTAATCACCGGAGGAAAGGGTGAACCCTACACTGTTCAAACTGATCTAGGATGGGGTGTTGTTGGAGGAAAACAGCAGATTGCAAACTCAAGACAGGTGACAGGTTTGTGTCATCGAATATCTGTCCAAGAGTTACCAACTCTAAGTCCAGCAAAAGTAATTAAGATCCTTGAATCCGACTTTGCAGACATAAGTTCTAAAGAAAAGAGTGTATCACAAGAAGACATAAAGTTCACACACACTTCAGAAGAAAGTTATCAGCAGAATCAACAAGGGTCATCTTGAATGCCCTTACTCTTTAGAGAACGACCTCGTCTGCCAAATAACAGAAATCTTGCCCTAGCAAGATTGAAATATTTGAAGAAAAAGATGGGAAGAGATCCCAAATTCAAGCAGGATTATTTGAAATTCATGGAAAGCATCCTTGAAGAAGGACATGCAGAAAAAGTTAATAACCAACCTAAAGAAGGAGAAGTGTGGTACATCCCACATCAAGGTGTTTACCACTCAAAGAAACCAGATAAGATTAGAGTAGTATTTGATTGCTCAGCAAAGTAAAATGGTGTTGCATTGAATGATCATCTACTTAAAGGACCAGATCTTACAAACACTCTGCCTGGAGTACTCTGAAGATTCAGAAAGTATCCCGTAGCGGTCATGTGTGACGTTGAAAAGATGTTCCACCAGTTTCATGTGAAAAATGAAGATAGAGACTTCCTGAGGTTTCTATGGTGGGAGGATGGAGATACAGATACAGAGCCAGCAGAATACAGAATGAAAGTACACTTGTTTGGAGCAGCATCATCTCCAGGCTGCGCCAATTATGGTATGAAGTACCTGGCCAAACAGAATGAAAAGGATTGCCCATCAGCAGCAGATTTTCTGAAGAAAAACTTATATGTAGATGATGGTCTTGAACTTGAACTGACAGCAGCCGTAGTTTCAGCATCAGTAAGCAAGTTTCTGAGAGAAGAATTGGAATTAAAAGAATACTATTTTTAGACAGGCTCACAAGTTGTCCTAGGATACATAAACAACGGGAAATAACAAATCCAGAACATTGGCATCACATTGACACAAAGCATAACCCAGCAGATCATGCTTCAAGAGGCCTGAATGTAACAGAATTGGAAAATTCACCGGTCCAGAGTTCCTTTGGGAAGAGGAAATCACGCCCAGTAAAGGTTACACAGAATTGTCAATGGGTGATCCAGAAGTAAAAGTTGTACAAACATTGAGCACTGCTGCCAAGTGTCAAGAGGACATACTTGAAAGACTAGCCAGATGTTCAAAATGAAATACAGTCATAAACGTAGTAGCTCGAATTCAATGTTTGGCAAAGGGAATCAGAAAGAAGGAATTGTTGAATGTAGAAGAAATAATGAAAGCTGAAGAAACAGTCATACGACTCAACGATTCAACAGAGATTCTACAGTAAAGAGTTGAAGAGACTTAGACAAGAACCTAAAAGGCTTCCAAACAACCATTGTACAAGCTTAATCTTGTTCTGCAGGATGGTATACTGAAGGTGGGAGGGAGACTGGAAAATGCATCGTTACCTAGCAGAGTGAAGCATCCAGCAATCCTATCCAAAAACTCTACCTTCACAAGATTGATTATTGATCACTACCACAACATATCCTTGCATCAAGGAAGAAGCTTTACCCAAAGCTGTTTGAGAGAAGGTGGTTACTGGATTGTGAAAGGCAGCAAAGTTATAGCAAAGTATATAAGTAAATATGTAGTCTGCAGAAAGGCACATAGACCTACAGAAGAACATAGAATGGCAGATTTACCGGCAGGTCGTGTAAACCCATCACCACCATTTTTTTTAATAGTGGAATGGATTGTTTTAGCCCATTCATCACTAAACAGAATCTAAAGGAGTACAAGAGATATGGACTAATATTTACATGTCTAAGCTCCAGAGCAATTCACCTGGAAATTTTAGAAGATATGTCAACTGACGCATTCATCAACGCCTTGAGATGTTTTATAGCCATTAGAGGTACTGTCAGAGAGCTTAGATCTGACCAAGGATCAAATTTTGTCGGAGCAAAGAATGAATTGAAGAAAGCTCTAAAAAAGATCGATAAAGAAAATGTAACTTAGTATTTGTTAGAGAAACAATGTGATTTTCACATGAATGCTCCACATGCAAGCCATACAGGAGGAGTTTAGGAAAGACAAATCAGAACTGTGAGAAATGTGTTAAGTTCAGTGTTAAAAAAGAACGCCGGAAGAATAGACGATGCTTCACTTAGGACCAGAGGTCGCGCTACATTTTTTTCTGGAAGAGTAAATATACTCCTCTTACCATTTTTGAGGAGTATTTTCAGCCGATGAGGAGTACGAAAGTTACAGTAATTCAAATAGTTAATACGAAGGCCTACATAACATTAAGGGGTTGCCATTTATGCAGGGAAACTGTCTAGTGCTCTAGAACTGTCTTCCATGCATAAATAGCAAATTTAGACAATTTTAAATTCAGCCGAGGTCACTGTTGCTCTGAGGGGGTCGGTACCACTGAGGTCACTGTTGCTCTGAGGGGGTCGGTACCACTGAGGTCACTGTTGCGCTGAGGGGTCGGCACCACTGAGGTCACTGTTGCGCTGATGGGTCGGCACCACTGAGGTCACTGTTGCGCTGAGGGGTCGGCACCACTGAGGTCACTGTTGCGCTGAGGGGTCGGCACCACTGAGGTCACTGTTGCGCTGAGGGGTCGGCACCACTGAAGTCACTGTTGGGCTGGGTGGTCGGCGCCACTGAGGTCACTGTTGCGCTGAGGGGTCGGCACCACTGAGGACACTGTTGCAGTGATTTTATGAGGTTTAAAGGGTTTGTCCTGTTCTGGCGGTAATGTGGCTGATGGGGTTATGACTTATGGACGGACTGTGGCTGCTTCCTCTAATTACAGAACAGGCTGTCTCCGGTTGCTATAGGTAACAGCTGTACTGTACTCCTCAGTCCTCATGACGCACGCTGCCTGCACATTAGGAGCTGTACACTACAGATAAGGGCGAGAAACTGAAACGTTGTCGGTGGCACAACACTCACCATGCTGCCGGCCGTCACTTATGGGTAACCTGTGCGAAATGTGGCGTTACCGAACAGTTACTACTAGCAGGGCTGGTGCCTGACAGGGCGCACACCGCGGACGAGCACCGCTATAGCTCACATATCCATGTGTGTTCATAGCCGGATTAGGCTCATACAGCATGTGAGGCTGAACAAGTTAAAACAAGGCGCTGCAGCAAGGCCACTTACCCCGCCAGTGATGATCGCGTGCACCTCCTTCCTTACTTCAGAGCGGTGTGCCATAAGCTCCGGCAGCCCGCTCAAACTGACCAATCACTAAGCTCCTTACTGAAAGGAGCCTTGTCATTGGTTGTTTCAGGCAGCAGCCACATTGCTGCGCTGCCCGTGCCGTTCACAGCGCTCACAGCACTGATGAATGGCAGGGAAAAGTGTAAGGCGTATTGGTCCCTATTCTAATAGGACCCTATTCTATGAAGTAATGTCTATTGTTAACAGTCGTCCACTTACAGTTGATAACATCAACGATCCAACAAGTTTGGATCCTTTAACTCCCAACCATCTACTTCACCTTAAGTCTGATTATATACAGCCACCCCCTGGCAAGTTAACCAAAGAGGATTTATATGCCAGAAGGAGATGGCAAACAGTTAAATTTCTATCAGAACAGTTTTGGAATAGATGGAGGAAAGAGTACCTAGCCAATCTTATGCTAAGTAAATGGCAAACACCGAGAAGAAATGTCCAAGTTGGTGACATAGTGTTAGCGAAAGAAGATTTACCTAGAAGTCAATGGAAATTGGCCAAAGTTCTAGAAGTTCAAAAGGATGAAGACAAACTAGTAAGAAGAGTCTCTTAACTTGACAGGAGACTCAAAACTTGAGTAAAAAGGAAAACGTCTCACTACTCCACTCAAGTTAGAACTTCCTATACAGAAGTTAGTTGTTCTACTTGAGAGTGATAAAAGACACTTGGAAGTTGAGAACCTGATAGAAAATTCCTCAAATTCATGTTCAAGTCCTACCACTAAGAACATAGAATTCTAGGTAATTTTGGTGGGAGTGTAGCTGGCCAGCTAAGACCTGTTCTAGGTTGCTAGTATAGCTTATATGTGTATATAGCTAGACCTACCAATAACCTTAATACTGTTCCTATGTTTATGTGTTAAAGACAAAAGCAGAGTTATTTACTGTGACATCATGTTTTGGATGTCATATTACTGTTATATTTTGTGGTCACAGAAGCAGAAAAAGATAATATGCCTTTAAGTTTCATTTTGTAATGAAAGGTAAGCTCAATGACACAGCAGAAACAACAAAGTACAGGGAGTGCAGAATTATTAGGCAAGTTGTATTTTTGAGGATTAATTTTATTATTGAACAACAACCATGTTCTCAATGAACCCAAAAAACTCATTAATATCAAAGCTGAATATTTTTGGAAGTAGTTTTTAGTTTTAGCTATTTTAGGGGGATATCTGTGTGTGCAGGTGACTATTACTGTGCATAATTATTAGGCAACTTAACAAAAAACAAATATATACCCATTTCAATTATTTATTTTTACCAGTGAAACCAATATAACATCTCAACATTCACAAATATACATTTCTGACATTCAAAAACAAAACAAAAACAAATCAGTGACCAATATAGCCACCTTTCTTTGCAAGGACACTCAAAAGCCTGCCATCCATGGATTCTGTCAGTGTTTTGATCTGTTCACCATCAACATTGCGTGCAGCAGCAACCACAGCCTCCCAGACACTGTTCAGAGAGGTGTACTGTTTTCCCTCTTGTAAATCTCACATTGATGATGAACCACAGGTTCTCAATGGGGTTCAGATCAGGTGAACAAGGAGGCCATGTCATTAGATTTTCTTCTTTTATACCCTTTCTTGCCAGCCACGCTGTGGAGTACTTGGACAGCAGTGGATGGAGCATTGTCCTGCATGAAAATCATTGTTTTTCTTGAAGGAAGCAGACTTCTTCCTGTACCAATGCTTGAAGAAGGTGTCTTCCAGAAACTGGCAGTAGACTGGGAGTTGAGCTTGACTCCATCCTCACCCGAAAAGGCCCCACAAAGCTCATCTTTGATGATACCAGCCCAAACCAGTACTCCACCTCCACCTTGCTGGCGTCAGAGTTGGACTGGAGCTCTCTGCCCTTTACCAATCCAGCCACGGGCCCATCCATCTGGCCCATCAAGACTCACTCCTCATTTCATCAGTACATAAAACCTTAGAAAAATCAGTCTTGAGATATTTCTTGGCCCATCTTGACGTTTCAGGCTTGTGTGTCTTGTTCAGTGGTGGTCGTCCTTTCAGCCTTCTTACCTGGCATTGTCTCTGAGTATTGCACACCTTGTGCTTTTGGCACTCCAGGTGATGTTGCAGCTCTGAAATATGGCCAAACTGGTGGCAAGTGGCATCTTGGCAGCTGCAACGCTTGACTTTTCTCAGTTCATGGGCAGTTATTTTGCGCCTTGGTTTTTCCCAAACCCACGCTTCTTGCGACCCTGTTTGACTATTTTGAATGAAACGCTTGATTGTTCGATGATCACGCTTCAGAAGCTTTGCAATTTTAAGAGTGCTGCATCCCTCTGCAAGATATCTCACTATTTTTGACTTTTCTGAGCCTGGCTAGTCCTTCTTTTGACCCATTTTGCCAAAGGAAAGGAAGTTGCCTAATAATTATGCACACCTAATATAGGGTGTTGATGTCATTAGACCACACCCCTTCTCATTACAGAGATGCACATCACCTAATATGCTTAATTGGTAGTAGGCTTTCGAGCCTATACAGCTTGGAGTAAGACAACATGCCTAAAGAGGATGATGTGGTCAAAATACTCATTTGGCTAATAATTCTGCACTCCCTGTATAGTGTTAATCTGTTGTTGCTGGGCAGAAGTCTAGACCAATCACAGCCAGCTTCTCATACACCAAGAGTTTTCACCAATAACAGCCAGCCTCACACACAGCCTGTCTGGGAATTCCACCAGCTCCTGCTGCTAAAATCATAATTCACCAGAGACAGGAGCTGAAGAGACATTCACTCCACTGAGAGTCCAGTTTTATGGGAACAAGAGGACAAAATAGGTATTTAAAACTGTTATATAATGTTCCTATTGTTAGTATTGTGTTTAGAATTGTATACTGAACTAGATACACTCACCTAAAGAATTATTAGGAACACCATACTAATACGGTGTTGGACCCCCCTTTTGCCTTCAGAACTGCCTTAGATTCTACGTGGCATTGATTCCACAAGGTGCTGATAGCATTCTTTAGAAATGTTAGCACATATTGATAGGATAGCATCTTGCAGTTGATGGAGATTTGAGGGATGCACATCCAGGGCACGAAGCTCCCGTTCCACCACATCCCAAAGATGCTCTATTGGGTTGAGATCTGGTGACTGTGGGGGCCATTTTAGTACAGTAAACTCCTTGTCATGTTCAAGAAACCAATTTGAAATGATTCGAGCTTTGTGACATGGTGCATTATCCTGCTGGAAGTAGTCATCAGAGGATGGATACATGTTCTCATTCGGTTTACGCCAAATTCGGACTCTACCATTTGAATGTCTCAACAGAAATCGAGACTTATCAGACCAGGCAACATTTTTCCAGTCTTCAACAGTCCAATTTTGGTGAGCTTGTGCAAATTGTAGCCTCTTTTTCTATTTGTAGTGGAGATGAGTGGTACCCGGTGGGGTCTTCTGCTGTTGTAGCCCATCCCGCCTCAAGGTTGTGCGTGTTGTGGCTTCACAAATGCTTTGCTGCATACCTCGGTTGTAACGAGTGGTTATTTCAGTCAACGTTGCTCTTCTATCAGCTTGGATCAGTCGGCCCATTCTCCTCTGACCTCTAGCATCCACAAGGCATTTTTGCC